>NC_092092.1:22179968-22792968 GCF_045679555.1 Salvelinus alpinus | reverse complement strand
TGATTGAAACAAGCATTATTGTACCATTCATTACCAGGATGTTAATAATCGTGGTGATAGTAACCATTCTCTGAAATAAGTACCAGAAAGAATCCAATGTTAGCACATATTTTCAAAATTGCGCCTCTTATTTCCTAGGGATGTTCCCAATAGGCAATTTTTTTTGTTTTTTCGGGGGTAGATAGATTGTAGCTCACATCAATGTAATTGTCCTCATCATTTCCAATCCCCCAAATATTTTTGGGTAAAATAAAAATATATACTGTACCAGTCAAAAGTTTGGACACACCTACTCATTCAAGGGTTTTTCTTTATCTTTACTATTTTCTACATTGTAGAGTAATGGTGAACACATCAAAACGATGAAATAATGCAATCCTGTAGTAACCAACCAAATGTTAAACAAATCAAAATATATTTTATATTTTAGATTCTTCAAAGTAGCCACCCGTTGCCTTGATGACAGCTTTGCACACTCTTGGCATTCTCTCAACCAGCTTCACCTGGATTGCTTTTCCTCACTCTCCAGTCCAACTCATCCCAAACCATCTCAATTGGGTTGAGGTTAGGTGATTGAAGAGTCCAGGTCATCTGATGCAGCACTCCATCACTGTCCTTCTTGGTCAAATAGCCCTTACACAGCCTGGAGGTGTGTTTTGGATCATTGTCCTTTTGAAAAACAAATGATAGTCCCACTAAGCGCAAACCAGGTGGTATGGCGTATCGCTGCAGAATGCTGTGGTTGCCATGCTGGTTAAGTGTGCCTTAAATTCTAAATAAATCACTGACGGTGTCACCAGCAAAGCACCATCACACACCCTCCTCCATGCTTCACGGTGGGAACCACACATGTGGAGATCATCCGTTCACCTACTCTGCGTCTCACAAAGACACGGCGGTTGGAACCAAAAATCTCAAATTCGGACTCATCAGACCAAAGAACAGATTTCCACCGGTTTAATGTCCATTGCTTGTGTTTCTTGGCCCAAGCAAGTCTCTTCTTGTTATTGGTGTCCTTTAGTAGTGGTTTCTTTGCAGCAATTCGAGCATGAAGGCCTGATTGACGCAGTCTCTGAACAGTTGATGTTGAGATGTGTCTGTTACTTGAACTCTGTGAAGCATTTATTTGGGCTGCAATTTATGAGTCTGGTAACTCTAATGAACTTATCCTCTGCAGCAAAGGTAACTCTGGGTCTTCCTTTCCTGTGTCGGTTCTCATGAGAGCCAGTTTCATCATAGCGCTTGATGGTTTTTGCGACTGCACTTGAAGAAACTTTAAAAGTTCTTGAAATTTTCCGCATTGACTGACCTTCATGCTTTAAAGTAACGATGGATTGCTGTTTTTTTTGCTTATTTGATATTTTCTTGCCATAGTATGGACTTGGTATTTTACCAAATAGGGCTATCTTCTATATACCACCCCTACCTTGTCACTACACAACTGATTGGCTCAAACACGTTAAGAAGGAAATAAATTTCACAAACAAATTTTTAACAAGGTACACCTGTTAATTGAAATGCATTCCAGGTGACTACCTCATTAAGCTGGTTGAGAGAATGCTAAGAGAGTGCAAAGCTGTCATCAAGGCAACGGGTGGTTACTTTAAAGAATCTCAAATATAAAATACATTTTGCTTTGTTTAACACTTTTTTTGGTTACTACATCTTTATTTTTGTATTTATTTTACCTTTATTTAACTAGGCAAATCAGTTAAGAACAAATTCATATTTTCATTGACGGCCTAGGAACAGTGGGTTAACTGCCTTGTTCAGGGGCAGAACGACAGATTTTTACCTTGTCAGCTCGAGGATTTGATCTTTCAATTTTTTTTTATTTTTTTTTATATAGCCCTTCGTACATCAGCTAATATCTCGAAGTGCTGTACAGACACCCAGCCTAAAACCCCAAACAGCTAGTAATGCAGGTGTAGAAGCACGGTGGCTAGGAAAAACTCCCTAGAAAGGCCAAAACCTAGGAAGAAACCTAGAGAGGAACCAGGCTATGAGGGGTGGCCAGTCCTCTTCTGGCTGTGCCGGGTGGAGATTATAACAGAACTATGCCAAGATGTTCAAAAATGTTCATAAGTGACAAGCATGGTCAAATAATAATCATGAATAATTTTCAGTTGGCTTTTCATAGCCGATCATCAAGAGTTGAAAAACAACAGGTCTGGGACAGGTGGCGGTTCCATAACCGCAGGCAGAACAGCTGAAACTGGAATAGCAGCAAGGCCAGGCGGACTGGGGACAGCAAGGAGTCACCACGGGCGGCAGTCCCGACGCATGGTCCTAGGGCCCAGGTCCTCCGAGAGAAAGAAAGAGAGAAGGAGAAAATTAGAGAGAGCCAAGATTTTCAAAATGTTCATAAATGACAAGCATGGTCAAATAATAATCAGGAATAAATCTCAGTTGGCTTTTCATAGCCGATCATTAAGAGTTGAAAACAGCAGGTCTGGGACAGGTAGGGGTTCCATAACCGCAGGCAGAACAGTTGAAACTGGAATAGCAGCAAGGCCAGGCGGACTGGGGACAGCAAGGAGTCACCACGGCCGGTAGTCCCGACGTATGGTCCTAGGGCTCAGGTCCTCCGAGAGAAAGAAAGAGAGAAGGAGAAAATTAGAGAGCGCCAAGATTTTCAAAATGTTCATAAATGACAAGCATGGTCAAATAATAATCAGGAATAAATCTCAGTTGGCTTTTCATAGCCGATCATTAAGAGTTGAAAACAGCAGGTCTGGGACAGGTAGGGGTTCCGTAACCGCAGGCAGAACAGTTGAAACTGGAATAGCAGCAAGGCCAGGCGGACTGGGGACAGCAAGGTGTCATCATGCCCGGTAGTCCTGACATATGGTCCTAGGGCTCAGGTTCTCAGAGAGAAAGAGAGAACGAAAGAATTAGAGAGAGCATACTTAAATTCACACAGGACACTGGATAAGACAGGAGAAGTACTCCAGGTAACCAACTGACCCTAGCCCCCCGACACATAAACTACTGCAGCATAAATACTGGAGGCTGAGACAGGAGCGGTCAGGAGACACTGTGGCCCCATCCGAAGAAACCCCCGGACAGGGCCAAACAGGAAGGATATAACCCCACCCACTTTGCCAAAGCACAGCCCCCGCACCACTAGAGGGAAATCCTCAACCACCAACATTACAATCCGGAGACAAGGCCGAGTATAACCCACAAAGGTCTCCACCACAGCACAAACCAAGGGGGGGCGCCAACCCAGACAGGAAGATCACGTCAGTAACTCAACCCACTCAAGTGACGCACCCCTCCTAGGGACGGCATGAAAGAGCACCAGCAAGCCAGTGACTCAGCCCCTGTAACAGGGTTAGAGGCAGAGAATCCCAGTGGAGAGAGGGGAACCGGCCTGGCAGAGACAGCAAGGGCGGTTCGTTGCTCCAGAGCCTTTCCGTTCACCTTCACACTCCTGGGCCAGACTACACTCAACCATATGACCTACTGAAGAGATAAGTCTTCAGTAAAGACTTAAAGGTTGAGACCGAGTCTGCGTCTCTCACATGGGTAGGCAGACTGTTCCATAAAAATGGAGATCTATAGGAGAAAGCCCTGCCTCCCGCTGTTTGCTTAGAAATTCTAGGGACAATTAGGAGGCCTGCGTCTTGTGACCGTAGCGTACGTATTGGTATGTACGGCAGGACCAACTCGGAAAGATAGGTAGGAGCAAGCCCATGTAACGCTTTATAGGTTAACAGTAAAACCTTGAAATCAGCCCTTGCCTTAACAGGAAGCCAGTGTAGGGAAGCTAGCACTGGAGTAATATGATCAAATTTCTTGGTTCTAGTCAGGATTCTAGCAGCCGTATTTAGCACTAACTGAAGTTTATTTAGTGCTTTATCCCGGTAGCCGGAAAGTAGAGCATTGCAGTAGTCTAACCTAGAAGTAACAAATGCATGGATTAATTTTTTTGCATCATTTTTGGACAGAAAATTTCTGATTTTTGCAATGTTACGTAGATGGAAAAAAGCTGTCCTTGAAACAGTCTTGATGTGTTCGTCAAAAGAGAGATCAGGGTCAAGAGTAACGCCGAGGTCCTTCACAGTTTTATTTGAGACGACTTTACAACCATCAAGATGAATTGTCAGATTTAACAGAAGATCTCTTTGTTTCTTGGGACCTAGAACAAGCATCTCTGTTTTGTCCGAGTTTAAAAGTAGAAAGTTGTCAGCCATCCACTTCCTTATGTCTGAAACACAGGCTTCTAGCGAGGGCAATTTTGGGGCTTCACCATGTTTCATTGAAATGTACAGCTGTGTGTCATCCGCATAGCAGTGAAAGTTAACATTATGTTTTCGAATAACATCCCCAAGAGGTAAAATATATAGTGAAAACAATAGTGGTCCTAAAACGGAACCTTGAGGAACACCGAAATGTACAGTTGATTTGTCAGAGGACAGACCATTCACAGAGACAAACTGATATCTTTCCGACAGGTAAGATCTAAACCAGGCCAGAACTTGTCCGTGTAGACCAATTTGGGTTTCCAGTCTCTCCAAAAGAATATGGTGATCGATGGTGTCAAAGGCAGCACTAAGGTCTAGTAGCACGAGGACAGATGCAGAGCCTCGGTCTGACGCCATTAAAAGGTCATTTACCACCTTCACAAGTGCAGTCTCAGTGCTATGATGGGGTCTAAAACCAGACTGAAGCATTTCGTATACATTGTTTGTCTTCAGAAAGGCAGTGAGTTGCTGCGCAACAGCTTTTTCAAACATTTTTGAGAGGAATGGAAGATTCGATATAGGCCGATAGTTTTTTATATTTTCCGGGTCAAGGTTTGGCTTTTTCAAGAGAGGCTTTATCACTGCCACTTTTAGTGAGTCTGGTACACATCCGGTGGATAGAGAGCTGTTTATTATGTTCAACATAGGAGGGCCAAGCACAGGAAGCAGCTCCTTCAGCAGTTTAGTAGGAATAGGATCCAGTATGCAGCTTGAAGGTTTAGAGGCCATGATTATTTTCATCATTGTGTCAAGAGATATAGTACTAAAACACTTAAGTGTCTCTCCCGATCCCAGGCCCTCGCAGAGCTGTGCGGATCCAGGACAGCTAAGCCCTGGAGGAATACGCAGATTCAAAGAGGAGTCCGTAATTTGCTTTCTAATGGTCATGATCTTTTCCTCAAAGAAGTTCATGAATTTATTACTGCTGAAGTGAAAGCCATCCTCTCTTGGGGAATGCTGCTTTTTAGTTAGTTTCGCAACAGTATCAAAAAGAAATTTTGGATTGTTCTTATTTTCCTCGATTAAGTTGGAAAAGTAGGATGATCGAGCAGCAGTGAGGGCTCTTCGGTACTGCACGGTACTGTCTTTCCAAGCTAGTCGGAAGACTTCCAGTTTGGTGTGGCGCCATTTCCGTTCCAATTTCCTGGAAGCTTGCTTCAAAGCTCGGGTATTTTCTGTATACCAGGGAGCTAGTTTCTTATGACAAATGTTTTTCGTTTTTAGGGGTGCAACTGCATCTAGGGTATTGCGCAAGGTTAAATTGAGTTCCTCAGTTAGGTGGTTAACTGATTTTTGTCCTCTGATGTCCTTGGGTAGGCAGAAGGAGTCTGGAAGGGCATCAAGGAATTTTTGTGTTGTCTGAGAATTTATAGCACGACTTTTGATGCTCCTTGGTTGGGGTCTGAGCAGATTATTTGTTGCGATTGCAAACGTAATAAAATGGTGGTCCGATAGTCCAGGATTATGTGGAAAAACATTAAGATCTACAACATTTATTCCATGGGACAAAACTAGGTCCAGAGTATGACTGTGGCAGTGAGTAGGTCCAGAGACATGTTGGACAAAACCCACTGAGTCGATGATGGCTCCGAAAGACTTTTGGAGTGGGTCTGTGGACTTCTCCATGTGAATATTAAAATCACCAAAAATTAGAATATGATCTGCTATGACTACAAGGTCTGATAGGAATTCAGGAAACTCAGAGAGGAACGCTGTATATGGCCCAGGAGGCCTGTAAACAGTAGCTATAAAAAGTGATTGAGTAGGCTGCATAGATTTCATGACTAGAAGCTCAAAAGACGAAAACGCCATTTTTTTTTTTGTAAATTGAAATTTGCTATCGTAAATGTTAGCAACACCTCCGCCTTTGCGGGATGCACGGGGGATATGGTCACTAGTGTAACCAGGAGGTGAGGCCTCATTTAACACAGTAAATTCATCAGGCTTAAGCCATGTTTCAGTCAGGCCAATCACATCAAGATTATGATCAGTGATTAGTTCATTGACTATGACTGCCTTTGAAGTGAGGGATCTAACATTAAGTAACCCTATTTTGAGATGTGAGGTATCACGATCTCTTTCAATAATGGCAGGAATGGAGGAGGTCTTTATCCTAATAAGATTGCTAAGGCGAACACCGCCATGTTTAGTTTTGCCCAACCTAGGTCGAGGCACAGACACAGTCTCAATGGGTATGGCTGAGCTGACTACACTGACTGTGCTATTGGCAGACTCCACTAAGCTGGCAGGTTGGCTAACAGCCTGCTGCCTGGCCTGCACCCTATTTCATTGTGGGGCTAGAGGAGTTAGAGCCCTATCTATGTTGGTAGATAAGATGAGAGCACCCCTCCAGCTAGGATGGAGTCCGTCACTCCTCAGCAGGTCAGGCTTGGTCCTGTTTGTGGGTGAGTCCCAGAAAGAGGGCCAATTATCTACAAATTCTATCTTTTGGGAGGGGCAGAAAACAGTTTTCAACCAGCGATTGAGTGCTGAGACTCTGCTGTAGAGCTCGTCACTCCCCCTAACTGGGAGGGGGCCAGAGACAATTACTCGATGCCGACACATCTTTCTAGCTGATTTACACGCTGAAGCTATGTTGCACTTGGTGACCTCTGACTGTTTCATCCTAACATCGTTGGTGCCGACGTGGATAACAATATCTCTATACTCTCTACACTCGCCAGATTTAGCTTTAGCCAGCACCATCTTTAGATTAGCCTTAACGTCGGTAGCCCTGCCCCCTGGTAAACAGTGTATGATCGCTGGGTGATTCGCTTTAAGTCTAATACTGCGGGTAATGGAGTCGCCAATGACTAGGGTTTTCAATTTGTCAGAGCTAATGGTGGGAGCCTTCGGCGTCTCAGACCCCGTAACGGGAGGAGTAGAGACAAGAGAAAACTCAGACTCAGACTCCGACTCGCTACATAATGGGGAGAACCGGTTGAAAGTTTCTGTCGGCTGAATGAGCGACACCGGTTGAGCATTCCAACAGCATTTCCCTCCAGAAGCCATGAGAAAGTTGTCCGGCTGCGGGGACTGTGCGGGGGGATTTATACTAACGTTACTATCTGTACTTACTGGTGGCACAGACGCTGTTTCTTCCTTTCCTACACTGAAATTACCCTTGCCTAACGATTGCGTCTGAAGCTGGGCTTGTAGCACAGCTATCCTCGCCGTAAGGCGATCGTTCTCCTGTATATTATGAGTACAGCGACTGCAATTAAAAGACATCATGTTAATGTTAGTACTTAGCTTCGGCTGTTGAAGGTGTTGACGAACCATGTCCAGATAAAGCGTCCGGAGTGAAAAAGTTGAATGAGGGAAGAAAGTTGCGATGGAAAAACTAAAAATATAAACGGTAATTAAAAACAAAACAAAAAAACCTTTCGGATACTAGTCCAACGCTCTAACCACTAAGCTACCTGCCGCCCCGATGATTCCATATGTGTTATTTCATAGTTTTGATGTCTTCACTATTATTCTACAATGTAGAAAATAGTAAAAAATAAAGAAAAACCCTTGAATGAGTGTCCAAACTTTTGACTGCTACTGTACATACATATACATACGTATATTATATATACACTACTGTTCAAAAGTTTGGGGTCACTTAGAAATTTCCTAGCTTTTGAAAGAAAAGCACATTTTTTGTCCATTAAAATAACATAAAATTGGTCAGAAATACAGTATAGACATTGTTAATGTTGTAAATGACTATTAGCTGGAAACGGCTGATTTTATTTATAATTGAATATCTACATAGGCGTACAGAGGCCCATTATCAGCAACCATCACTCCTTTGTTCCAATGGCACGTTGTGTTAGCTAATCCAAGTTTATTGTTTTAAAAGGCTAATTGATCATTAGAAAACCCTTTTGCAATTATGTTAGCACAGCTGAAAACTGTTGTTCTGATTAAAGAAGTAATAAAACTGGCCTTCTTTGGACTAGTTGAGTATCTGGAGCATCAGCATTTGTGGGTTCGATTACAGGCTCAAAATTGCCAGAAACAAGGAACTTTCTTCTGAAACTCGTCAGTCTATTCTTGTTCTGAGAAATAGCCAAGAACGTGAAGATCTGGTACAATGCTGGGTACTACTTCCTTCACAGAACAGTGCAAACTGTCTCTAACCAGAATAGAAAGAGGAGTGGGAGTCCCCGGTGCACAACTGAGCAAGAGAACAAGTACATTAGAGTGTCTAGTTTGAGAAACGTACACCTTACAAGTCCTCAACTGGCAGCTTCATTAAATAGTACCCGCAAAATACCAGTCTCAACGTCAACAGTGAAGAGGCGACTCCGGGATGCTGGCCTTCTTCGCAGAGTTGCAAAGAAAAACCCATATCTCAGACTGGCCAATAAAAAGAAAAGATTAAGATGGGCAAAAGAACACAGACACTGGACAGAGGAACTCTGCCTAGAAGGCCAGCATCTCGGATGCCAGCATCCCGGATGCCAGCATCCCAGCATCTGTACTGTTTCCTTTGTTAAAATGGACTCTTTTGACCTAAATTGCTTTTGTTTTAGAGATGAGTCCTGAATTGCATGGCCTCTAAAGGCACATTTAAAAGTGTCCCGTACAGGAAGGGGATCTGCTGTACCTATGTTATGTTGGAAAAAGTCAGTTATAAATTATTCTGTCCTAGTTAAAAACAGTTATCATCCAAAAGGCTTTGATTAAATTTCCAATATCCTCGCCCACGTGGAAATGCTGTAAGAGTAATGTATATGCCAATTATCTGATTGTCCGACCGCATTCTGTCCCTTATCAACACTTTTTAAACTTTTGGTGCCAGAGAGAATGACATAAGAAAGTAGTCAAGACGACTAGTTTGATTGAGCCTCCACCATGTATATCTCACTAGGTCAGGATATTTAAGCCTTCATATGTCCACTAGTTCCAATATATCCATGACATTCGGGATTTCCTTAAGTGGATGAAGGTGATATCCTTTACGGTCCATAGAGGTATTTAAAACTGTATTATAATCTCCCACCATAATAATAGTTTTGTATTGCTTGTAGGGTTGATCAATTGGGGCGGCAGGGTAGCCTAGTGGTTAGAGCGTTGGACTAGTTGGACTAGTAACCGAAAGGTTGCAAGTTCAAATCCCCGAACTGACAAGGTACAAATCTGCCATTCTGCCCCTGAACAGGCAGTTAACCCACTGTTCCTAGGCCGTCATTGAAAATAAGAATTTGTTCTTAACTGACTTGCCTAGTTAAATAAAGGTAAAAAATATATATATATATTATATATATTTTCAAAGAAGCGTGGATCATCATTATTTGAACCGTAAAGGTTAATGAGCCATATCTGTTTATGGTCCAATAACATATTTAAAATCTACCTTGTTTGGACAATTTGCACATTCTGATAAAAATTACTGTTAATTAATATCCTCACCCCTTTTTGAATTTCTTTGCACATAGGAGAAATATATTTTGCCCCCCCCCAGTCCTTTTTCCACACAACTTCATCTAAAATTGTTGAATGAGTTTCCTGTAAACAATAGATATTGTATTCCTTCTCTTTTAGCCAGGTAAATGCTGATCGTCTTTTCTCATTATCTGCTAAGCCATTACAATTTTAACTGGCTATCATATTTTTATTGATTGATTGAATGTGCTTGATTGTCTAAGGCTTGATTGTACTGGAGTGTTCATTCACTCAATAAAGTTTTGCCATATGTCAGTGTCCACTGCCTAAAGTAGGTTAATGCCTTTGTACTCTACATTTATTGGGTTTCACAATGGTGGTATTGCACACAGCTATTGCACTGCAACCTTTAGGCTAGCTTATGTCCACTTGTTTACTCCCCTTCACACATATAGGCCTAGTAGGCTATAGACAGGCCCTTGGTTTGTGCTCCTTGTCATAGGGGACCAACATAATATGTTTCTTTGCTCGGTCACATGCCTTTGCACCTGGATGTAGTTACAATGATATTCAGTTGAAGTCATTAAAACTCGTTTTTCAACCACTACACAAATGTCATGTTAACAAACTATAGTTTTGGCAAGTCGATTAGGACATCTACTTTGTGCATGACACAAGTAATTTTTCCAACAATTTTTTTCAGACAGATTATTTAACTTCCAAAGTTGTAGCAAAATGGCTTAAGGACAACAAAGTCAAGGTATTGGAGTGGCCATCACAAAGCCCTGACCTCAATCCTATATCACAATTCCAGTGGGTCAGAAGTTTACGTACGCTAAGTTGACTGTGCCTTTAAACAGCTTGGAAAAGTCCAGAAAATGATGTCATGGCTTTAGAAGCTTCTGATAGGCTAATTGACATCATTTGAGTCAATCGGAGGTGTACCTGTTGATGTATTTCAAGGCTTACCTTCAAACTCATTGCCTCTTTACTTGACATCATGGGAAAATGAAAAGAAATCAGCCAAGACCTCAGAAAAAGAATTGTAGACCTCCACAAGTCTGGTTCATCATTGGGAGCAATTTCCAAACACCTGAAGGTACCACGTTCATCTGTGCAAAGAATAGTACGCAAGTATAAACACCATGGGACCACGCAGCCGTCATACCGCTCAGGAAGGAGACGCGTTCTGTCTCCTAGAGATGAACGTACTTTGATGCGAAAAGTGCAAATCAATCCCAGAATAACAGCAAAGGGCCTTGTGAAGATGCTGGAGGAAACGGTTATTAAAGTTTCCACAGTAAAACGAGTCCTATATCGACATAACCTGAAAGGCCGCTCAGCAAGGAAGAAGCCACTGCTCCAAAACCGCCATAAAAAAGCCAGACTACGGTTTGCAACTGCACATGGGGACAAAGATCGTACTTTTTGGAGAAATGTCCTCTGGTCTGATTAAACAAAAATAGAATTGTTTGGCCATAATGACCATTGTTATGTTTGGAGGAAAAAGATGGAGGCTTGCAAGCCGAAGGACACCATCCCAACCGTGAAGCACGGGGTGGCAGTATCATTATGTGGGGGTGCTTTGCTGCAGGAGGGACTGGTGCACTTCACAAAATAGATGGCATCATGAGGAGGAAAATTATGTGGATATATTGAAGCAACATCTCAAGACATCAGTCAGGAAGTTAAAGCTTGGTCACAAATGGGTCTTCCAAATGGACAATGACCCCAAGCATACTTCCAAAGTTGTCGCAAAATGGCTTAAGGACAACAAAGTCAAGGTATTGGAGTGGCCATCACAAAGCCCTGACCTCAATCCTATAGACAATTTGTGGGCAGAACTGAAAAAGTGTGTGGCACTCACAGCAGACCCTTAATGTAGCACAGACTGAGCATCTTCTGCTCATGTGTAAGGACATGTGAGACCTCACACATCTTCCTCCCTCAGTGTTTACTGTATGTGTACGGTCTGTGTGTACTGTGTGTGTGTACTGTGTGTGTGTGTGTGTGTGTGTGTGTGTGTGTGTGTGTGTGTGTGTGTGTGTGTGTGTGTGTGTGTGTGTGTGTGTGTGTGTGTGTGTGTGTGTGTGTGTGTGTGTGTGTGTGTGTGTACCAATCTCTTGCTCACACAGCAGAGCAGATTTGTCAAGGTGCCAAGCAAGGCCAGCTCCAGGAGGGAATCCTCTGTCTCATTCTTTCACCACCTCTTTCTATCATTCTATCTATTTTTCTCTCTCCATCCTCGTCCTCTATCTTTCTCTTTGGGCTTGTGCAACTGAAAATGTTCTATGTTAGCCTCTGAGTATGAATATCAATATTGTTGAATTTAATTCATTTTGGGTAACAGACATATACAACAAAATGTACAATGTGGACCCAGAGGATATCACTTGAAAGTATTAATTAAATGTATTGTTTCCAAAGTGGTCCTTGATGGTTGTTGACATGGTTTGACTGTGATTGCCACACACACAATACCTTGTTTTAAAATGTTATTTTGTTGAAGTTATAAAAAGTTGACCGCAAGAATGAGTGGCAAAGATAAATGGGGCAAATTTAGAAAACAACCAGTAAAAGAAATACCTTTTCACATCTCTATTGATTTCTGTATGAAATTCACCTGGTTCATGTTCTCTCAATGTTGTGATATTCATACATCTATGAGGAAGATGGCATAGTTCTTAACCAATGTGTTTGGATTTCGTCCACAGCCCCGAAGTTTAAGCGGAGTTGATATGAGAAAACGGCAGCAGCCACACATTGAAGGACCTCCCCAGGCGCCTGGCCATCCAAGACCCAACAACTGCTGCATGTGCTGGTGTGGTTGTTGTAAATGCCTCTGGTACGTCAATCCTCGCTTTCTGTTTACTTACCCCATGTCTCCCCATATTCAAAGGGCTATGGCTGTCTAAATGCCCTTTAAAATTATGAGACATTATGTTTAGATTTTCCTGAAATACAGACAGAAAAAAGCACCTGGTCGTATTACCTTCAAGACCACATCCCTTTCAATGTTTTTATATTAGTGGGGGAAAGTATTATAGACTGTAGTTATCAGCACTTTAGGCCAAAATAACCAATACTCGTACATTTGTAATTATTGTCGTTATTCACCCAATGTTTAGGCCGATCACATTGTTTAGAGATTAAAGTAATGAATGCTGAAAGACTGTAGGTCTGCAGGTAAAACATGACTCGATGCTTGAAGTCTTTTTCCCCTCATAGTTTTCAGTTCTATGGGTGCATAAACATTGTTTATCAGACCAATTATCTGATGCCTGGGAAAAGGGTGAGTTTAGGAAAAGAGACTCCCATATACAACTATATGATTACTACTTTTCACGTTTCCGTGGAGAAAACGGCAGGGGCGCATTAGCTTTTAATAATCAGCATTTTCACAATTCTGACCATCAAAAAAATCTGCATTTTAACCATTTCACCGGCATTTTATATTGAAAGTCAGTGTTTGTGCTTGTTTGCTTCAATAGAGTCATCAGGGGCGTGCAACTATAGTTTTTCTTCACACTAATTAAATTAATGCAACACATTTGGTAGAAAATAGCATGGTTTTCATCAGATGACTATAAAAGTGCAACACTATTTGGCTAGCAGCCACACATAAGTAAATTAGCTTACAATGAAAAAGTATGGTATTTTTTGCAGTTCAACGTCTAGTTTTGATTTATATTTCGTTGAGTTGTCAACTAACATCAATCCAATGTGAAATCAAGAAAGAAATGCAGCATGTCATTGGATTTTGGTTAAAAGTTGGTAAATAAAGGCGAAATGCCCTTACATGTTGACCACACCACTCGCGTGCGTCGCAGGCGCATGTTATTCAATCATTTCACCCACACTGATGGTGTGTCAACGAGAGTCTGTGTAACCAGGCACTAAAATAGAACTTGGTTCTATGTGTGATGCTTGATGCGCTGCCAGTCCCGTCTCTCCCATCTCCTCATTGGTTTTAAGGAGCATATACCCACGTGGGTGATTGAAAGATGAGGTCCACACTCCAGTCCAGTTGGTAGTGGTAATGCAGCTTAAAGTTGGTTGCCAATCGCCATGTAAAGTCCAAAGAAGAAGAAGCCTGAAGGAGGAGAGATTACTAGAAACAAACTTTTATCTGTGGATTAATTTTTGGAGTAGAGGACCTTGTACATTTCAGGTAAAATAACAACCCAATGTTTATATCCCAGGACAAATTAGCTAGCAACAGCAAGCTAGCTAGCTAAATTGCCATACATTTGTTATGCTTTTCGACCTGTTCCCAAGTTAATATAGTTGGTTCAGAGTTTGTTTTGATATTTCAACCTGCGTGTTCTGATCGCGTCTGGTGTGGGTGGACAAAATCAACATGCGCGGTCTGGTCCGCATGTTACATTGAGGACTTTTTGCAAATCCAATCAGTCCACCAGTGCTCTGATGTACTTTCTTCCGTGTAGTTTTTCTCCGGGAGCAAGTTAAAATGCAATATGAACTTGAAGTAAACCATTAGGAAATGTAGCTGGCTACATTATTTCTATGATAAACATGAGAAATCTGATGCCCCCTGGACAAAAACTGGTTGAATCAATGATGTTTCCACATTTCATTGTGAGGATGTTGAATCTAAACTCAGCAAAAAAAGAAACGTCCCTTTTTCAGGACCCTGTCTTTTAAAGATAATTCCTTAAACTCCAAATAACTTCATTGTAATGATTTTAAACACTTTTCCCATGCTTGTTCAATGAACCATAAACAATTAATGAACATGCACTTGTGGAATGGTCGTTAAGACACTAACAGCTTAGGCAATTAAGGTCACAGTTATGAAAACTTAGGACATTGAAGAGGCCTTTCTACTGACTCTGAAAAACACCAAAAGAAAGATGCCCAGGGTCCCTGCTCATCTGCGTGAACGTGCCTTAGGCATGCTGCAAGGAGGCATGAGGACTGCAGATGTAGCCAGGGCAATAAATTGCAATGTCCGTACTGTGAGACGCCTAAGACGGCGCTACAGGGAGACAGGACGGACAGCTGATCATTCTCGCAGTGGCAGAACACGTGTAACAACACCTGCACAGGATCGGTACATCCGAACATCACACCTGCGGGACAGGTACAGGATGGCAACAACAACTGCCCAAGTTACACCTGGAATGCACAATCCCTCCATCAATGCTCAGACTGTCCGCAATATGCTGAGAGAGGCTGGACTGAGGGCTTGTAGGCCTGTTGTAACGTAGGTCCTCACCAGACATCACCGGCAACAACGTCGCCTATGGGCACAAACCCACCGTCACTGGCCCAGACAGGACTGGCAAAAAGTGCTCTTCACTGACGAGCTGTGGTTTTGGAGGGCTGGAGCTGTTGGATCGGAGGGTGAGGGCTACGGCCATTCCCCCTAGAAATGTCCGGGAACTTGCAGGTACCTTGGTGGAAGAGTGGGGTAACATCTCACAGCAAGAACTGGCAAATCTGGTGCAGTCCATGAGGAGGAGATGTATTGCAGTACTTAATGCAGCTGGTGGTCACACCAGATACTGGCTGTTACTTTTGATTTTGACCCCCCCCCCCCCCCCCCCCCCCCTTTGTTCAGGGACACATTATTCAATTTCTGTTAGTCACATGTCTGTGGAACTTGTTCAGTTTATGTCTCAGTTGTTGAATATTGTTATGTTCATACAAATATTTACACGTTAAGTTTGCTGAAAATAAACGCAGTTGACAGTGAGGACGTTTCTTTTTTTGCTGAGTTTACGTGGAAACAATGTTGATTCAACCAGTTTTTGCCCAGTGAGATTTGTCATGGTTGTCATAGAAAGAATGTACCCTGCTACATTTCCTAATATTTAGTAAGATATTTTTTTTGCTTACATTTTAACTTGCTACCAGAGAGAAACTATACCAGAGAAAGTAAAAAATAGTTAGGTAGTACTTTAAAGTATTTTTACATAAGTACTTTTGACCACTGACCAAATGTCTTCACACCAGTACATTAGCATACTTTCTATACTGTTACACATGCACATATCACATAGTATTCCATACATAAGTTAAGGCCATGCAATCTGAGTTGAAACCAGAGTGAGGTGCACATGTACAGTACATAAACAGATGCATGCGCCATATATTCATGTGGTGGACACTTGATATGGTCACATGGTATTGTTGTGGTATGTCACGAAATCATGTTACGACCACATATCAATATTCATTATATAAATCAATATTTTGCTATGTGGATGGTCTCTACAGAAGGTGTAAACGGTACAGCCAAATGGTTACTTGCATAGTAGCAATCAGTAATAGTGTCAAAATAGTATACAGTATGTACAAGAACAATATTAATAACGATATCAGTGATAGACGAGGTAGTTATATGCATACAATCAGGGGTAAAGTGGCTGAGCAGCAGGATAAAAAAATTATAGTAGCAGCAACGTATGGCGTGTGTGTTAGGAGAGAGTCATGTGAATAGAGGCACTGCAGATAGTGCTGATGACTGGTCCGTCCAAACCCCGCACGAACAAGGGAATCTATATTCGGAGACCCCTTTTCTGTCATGCCCTTGACTTTAGTGCATGGCTTGTGATGTCCATAGCCTCTTCGTCACAAAACTCCCTGATCTTCTCAAAAATATATGTTTGTCTAGCTGTGTCCAGTCCAGGTGGTGCTTTTACAGGCAGACCATCTATGGGAGGAAGGATGTCAGCGTTGCTCAGCAGCTGAAACCTGATCCCGACAGACCGAACGCTCCTTGGCGACAACACCAGGCTCCAGAGCATCGAAGCTGTAAAACAGGGAATAACAAAAAATCTGAAGACATTACAACCCTGAAGAAAACATCAATTCACCTCCCAAGTTTAGATAAGAATAACCACATACAATGAAAATAGTTTTTTTTACCTCAAGTGCTGGTACTGCTTGATCTGTGGCAGCGGCCTGAAGTACGGAGTCAGGTGTTGTTGCCAGCCATAGCTTTCCATCAGCACCGTACCATCCTCCAGTCCAACCAGCTGTGGGATGTTGACCCGTCACAGTTCTGTTCTTCACAACACCAGCAATCTCAGACAAAGTGTTCACTCTGGTCTTTCTGAAGCACTGCTTGATGAGGCTGAAGCACCAGTCTTGGGCAAACTTGTTGTGGCCTGTGATCAGGAAGTGAAGGTCCAGATTGTGGTGGAGCTTATGCATGGTCCACCAGGCACAATACCAGAGCACAAACTTGTTCTTGTTTTGGCCACTACAGTTATCACAATTCAGGTCCACACGTGTTTTCCCAACTCTGTAGTTGGTGAAGAAAGGGTGCAAGTAGTTGATGACTGCGCTGCTGCCTTTGCTTGCTTGGGCCAGCTCTCTTTTTGATGACTGTATGACTGGTGGATTAGAGTCAGGCGTGTTCTACTGATTGATGCTGAGAGACAAATTCCAGATACAAATATTTTAGCATTATTATACAATAGATGCAAAGTGGCATTCTGAGATATCACTACACACCGTTCATACAGGGAATGTTAGCTACTGTAGCTAGCCAGCCATCTAACATCAGCTGGCTAGCTAACAGCAAGCTTTAACTAGCAATATAAACCGATTGTCATAGATAGCTAAAGTTAAACAATAGGTTCAATGTTAGCTAGTTAACATTAGGCTAAACTAGCAATGCGAAATGGCATTCTGAGAAAATACACTAACGTTACACGCACTTCATACACAAGTTCATGTTAGCTTCATCCAGCCACCTAACCTCAGCTGACAGCAAGCTTTAACTTGGGGTCTTTTGTTTAGACATATTACGTTAACGTTAGCTAGCTAGCTAGCATATGAAATATAATCCCAATCCATAGAGTAACGTTACTAGCAATACAAACCAATTGTCATAGCAAGCTAAAGTTAACCAAATAACATTAGGTTCATTGTTAGTTAGCAAGCCAGCCACCAAACTCCAGCTGGCTAGCTAACAGCAAGCTTTAGCTTGCAATGAAAACAACTTTCTGATAAAATTAGAAACGTATAATATCTGAATCTGTAGCTAGATTCTTACCTGTATACATGGATGAAAGCTTCACGGCAGACTGCAACCCCTTTTATCAGACATTCTGTGTTGTTTCAGTTTAGTTTGCACAGCCTGTTTGGCCCGTTGTGTTCCACTGATTTCAAAACGGGTTATTTTCAGAGTGAGAGAGTCAGCATTGCATGGCACGATCGTCGTCCAGAAAGTAGTCTGACAACTTTTCCCCACTGACCTTTGTTGATAGCGCCTGATAAATTCAGGGCAGCAATGTTATTGAGAGCAGTAGCAACATATTTGCAGTTCTCCATGGCTAAAGTTATATATTTCGGAAAAAACTGCAGTAGACAGGACTATCTACACATTACAAGCAGCTCATTTTATAGACACAAGATGCAACACCGCAGACCAATCCAAACTCATCTCTCGGCATGTCCAGCCCACTCATTATCTCAGCGAATCATGGCTAGCGGGAAGGTTGCTGGCTTTCTCTGTGGCTAAACCAACTAGGTATGTAATTGAACAGTTTTATTCGTATTTACAGATGACATACAAGTTTGATATTAAGGCACATGAAAGTTCACATGTTCGAGAAGGTATTTCTTCCAAAAAACGCATTTAGATAAAAAAACATTTTTACGTTCAAAAGGCTCTCCTGTGAAGTTGTGACTTGCGACATACGCCTAGTTTCCTGAATCAGGTCACATATAATAACATGTAATCTTTTAGAGCTCAGAATATGTCTGTTCTCATAAGTGTTAGCATGGAATGGTACATCCATACAGTTCCATGATCTACAGATGTAGGATGATCATTTGAGCCAGTTTGCTACAGCAAACAAATAATCCTGCAGAAACCGGAAATGTGAATTTTTATGTGGATTTATATTTAATGGACATTTTTGCAGTGGTTGATACATTTTTTGTAAGTGGAAATTACAAACTTCAGAAGTTTTTTAAAAACTTCAAATACACTACACGTTTTAAATGTCCTGCACTGCAGGAAGGTTATCCTGCAACAGAGTGATACAATTAAAACCCTACATCTGCATTGTGATAAGTGATGACTGTGGAGCTTTGAGAAACTCTCATGTCCTTGATGTAGAGTAAATATGTCATAAAAATCAAATACGGTATTAACACCACTAACAAACATTCATAATGTAGGGTAAAAACAAACAAAATTGGCCAGGCCTTATTTAATTTGGAAGCTCCCTTAACATACTTTAGTGGACTTCCATCAGTCCTGGAAGAAAGAATCTTACTTAAGACACATCAGATAATACAGTGTCCCATTAAGTGGAATGGACAACTTCTAAAGTAAACAATCCCAGAGCCCCTTTCCGGTAATCTTATCATTTTAACCTGTTGTTTAACAAATCTAGGACCTTCAAAAAAGTTGAAGGTCCTAGAGGTCCTAATATTCACTACTAATGCATTCACTGCAATCCACTATAAACACCTGTCACTGTTCCACAGAATGGAAACAGATTATCGTTTTAAATGGTATCACCTTCTTGCTGAAATTCACTGGTGTTACCCAAACTATAAAATTGAGTAATAATAATTATAAATTGTCAAAGAACATCTCCCAGTCAACTATTCATACTTCTACTCCAAATTTCCCACATACATCCCTTACAGCCTGATATAGCCCAGCGAGCACGACTCGGTTTCACCCGCAGACAATAACACGGCATTATTAGAGTCTATCCAAAAACCACTAATAACATATTTCCATTCACATTATTAAAGGCATTGTTTTCATTTTAGTCTACCCAAACAATATTACAATAGAGGTTGGTATTTTTAATACCAATCTCTATTGGATATTCTCTTTCTGCTTCACACTATATAAAATCCAAGATGGCGTAGTAGTCAGACGTCTTTGTCTTGTCTCGTCCCATGTATATATCTTTTTATATCTTTTTCTTCGCATTCTTTTTAATATTTTTCCTAAACCTCAACTTCAAAATACTCTCCTGCAACCCGCCTCACCCAATGTGGTGTGGATCTGTTTTTTTTCCTAAAGTATTTCTATTTACCTCCGAACTGAAATACCTCAGCTAGTTACCTAGTTAGCTTCAGTTATCAGCTATCAATCAGCTAACCACTGCTAGCGGTCATCAGCTAACCTTTAGCTCGGAAAGCTCTCGCCAGTTCGTACAACGAGTTTCAAACCAGAGCATACCGGACCTATTTTTCTCTCCATAACCCCAGATTCCTACCGCAAACTCTGAACCTTTTCATCTGGATCATCACAGCTAGCTAACCGCAACCAAGGTTGACTACTCCTGGCTAACGTTTCCGTCCCGGATCTAGCACCAACTAGCCTGGAGCTAGCCCATGCTAGACCCATCTCCTGTCTAGGGCTCCTGGGCTACTCCTGAAGACCACTCCTCGGCTACAATATCCGGACCCCTTCTACTGCCGGTACGGGGCACGGAACCCCGCTGATCCTTCACGACTGGAATACTGACATAATCTGCCCAAGGATCCCAACAGGCCCCTCAGGCGCGACTTCCCCTGAACACCCATTCTGCTAACCGCGGCCTGCTAGCTATCTAGAGCATATTGGACTGTTAGCTGATCCATTGGCCAGTTTCAATTTTGCCAATTGGACTTGGACCCCTCTGCTACTTGGAACCCTACTAATTCCACGACTGGTCTATCGACTTCACCGCACGAGGAGGCAAAAACAAACTTTCCCCCATCGCGACGTCCATCTAAGGCCCTTATGCTAGCTTGCTAGCCCCGGCCTGCTAACTGCTAGCTTGCTAGCCTGGCCTGCTAACTGTCTGAATTGCCGTGTCCCCAGTCAGCCCAACCACTCACTGGACCCATACGATCACTTGGCTACGCATGCCTCTCCCTAATATCAATATGCCTTGTCCATTACTGTCCTGGTTAGTGATTACTGTCTTATTTCACTGTAGAGCCTCTAGCCCTGCTCAATATGCCTTAACCAACCATGTTGTTCCACCACCCGCATATGCGATGACATAACCTGGTTTAAACGTCTCTAGAGACTATATCTGTCTCATCATTACTCAATGCCTAGGTTTACCTCCAAAGTACTCTCTTCCTACCATACCTTTGTCTGTACATTATGCCTTGAATCTATGCTATCGTGCCCAGAAACCTGCTCCCTTTACTCTCTGTTCAGAACATGCTAGACGGCCAGTTCTTATAGCCTTTAGCCATACCCTTATTCTACTTCTCCTCTGTTCCTCTGGTGATATAGAGGTTAATCCAGGACCTGCAGTGCCTAGCTCCACTCCTACTCCCTAGGTGCTCTCATTTGTTGACTTCTGTAACCGTAAAAGCCTTGGTTTCATGCATGTTAACATTAGAAGCCTACTCCCTAAGTTTGCTTTATTCACTGCTTTAGCACATTCTGCCATCCCGGATGTCTTAGCCGTGTCTGAATCCTGGCTTAGGAAAACCACCAAAAACCCTGAAATTTCCATCCCTAACTATAACATTTTCCGCCAAGATAGAACTGTTAAAGGGGGCGGTGTTGCAATCTACTGCAGAGATAGCCTGCAGAGTTCTATCTTACTATCCAGGTCTGTACCAAAACAATTCGAGCTTCTACTTCTAAAAATATTAACTCTAATATTTAATATTTAATATCTAATGTTATAAGCAGACAGCTAGCTTCATCTGGCTAGTGAGGCTCGACCGGACCGGGTTATGTGTTGTGAAGCTAGCCACAATAAGGATTAGGCACAATAGTGGAATTCATAGAAATCCGGGTTGAGAATGAAACGACTGAAGAAATGAACAACGAAACAGCACAGCAAGTAAGTGAAAGAAATAGGTTTTGATTATGTTTTACTGGTAGTGGGGACATACGTAGATGCCAACAAAATACTTGTTTGGTGTGTGTGTGTGTGTAACCTTTTTAACTAGGCAAGTCAGTTAACTTTTACTTGGTACTCATCCCGGATCCGTGAGCACCCCCCACAGTAAAAAAGCTGACTAGCATAGCCTAGCATAGCGTCACAAGTAAATACAAGCATCTAAATATCATTAAATCACAAGTCCAAGACACCAGATGAAAGATACAGATCTTGTGAATTCAGCCATCATTTCTGATTTTTAAAATGTTTTACAGGGAAGACACAATATGTAAATCTATTAGCTAACCACGTTAGCAAAAGACACCACTTTTTTTACTCCACACGTTTTTTACTCCATCAGTAGCTATCACTAATTCGACTAAATAAAGATATATATAGCCACTAACCAAGAAACAACTTCATAAGATGACAGTCTGATAACATATTTATGGTATAGGATATGTTTTTTTAGAAAAATGTGCATTTTTCAGGTATAAATCACAGTTCTACATTGCAGCTGCAATCTGAAATAGCGTTGGAAGCAGCCGGAATAATTACAGAGACCGACGTCAATTACCAAAATACTCATCCTAAAACATTTCTGAAAAATACACAGCCTACAGCAATTGAAAGACAAAGATCTTGTGAATCCAGACAATATTTCAGATTTTCTAAGTGTTTTACAGGGAAGACACAATATGTAAATCTATTAGCTAACCACGATAGCAAAAGACACAACTTTTTTTCTCCACCATTTTTTTCCTGCATCAGTAGCTATCACTAATTCGACTAAATAAAGATATATATAGCCACTAACCAAGAAACAACTTCATAAGATGACAGTCTGATAACATATTTATGGTATAGGATATGTTTTTTTAGAAAAATGTGCATATTTCAGGTATAAATCACAGTTCTACATTGCAGCTGCAATCTGAAATAGCGTTGGAAGCAGCCGGAATAATTACAGAGACCGACGTCAATTACCAAAATACTCATCCTAAAACATTTCTGAAAAATACACAGCCTACAGCAATCGAAAGACACAGATCTTGTGAATCCAGACAATATTTCAGATTTTCTAAGTGTTTTACAGCGAAAACACAATATATCGTTATATTAGCATACCACATGAGCTAACATCACACCAGCATTGAATCAAGGCAAAAGGGGAGATAACGTTATCACCACCAAAATATATTAATTTTTTCACTAACCTTCTCAGAATTCTTCAGATGACAGTCCTGTAACATCATATTACACAATGCATATAGAGTTTGTTCGAAAATGTGCATATTTAGCAACACAAATCGTGGTTATGCAATGTAATCTGTCAAAACATGGCATGCATTCTGGCCGGCGCCATCTTGGAAAGGCACCTAAGTTTACGATTATTTATCGATTAGATTGACAAAAAAAATACAGGTTGGACAGCTAATGAAAGATGCATTGGTTATTAATGCAACCGCTGATTTAGATTTTTACAATTTACGTTACTAGACATACATTATGAGTTACAGCCAGACTAGTGCCGCAAAAAATGGCTGACAACTGCGTTTACATTTTTCCACATAAATACGGAATAAAATCATAAATAACTCTTACTTTTGGACGAGCTTCCATCAGTATCTTGGGCAATGTGTCCTTTGTCCAAAAGAATCGTTGCTTTGTTGTAAAACGACCTCCTCAACTTCGGAACTAGCAGCTAACGATAGCTACACGGCACACACATGCCCAAATCCTCAAACGCAATACTAAGGAAATTCAGAAAAATAGCAATATACTCGCATAAACTGATATAAATCGGTTTCAAATAACTTCGTTATGATGTTTCTAACACCTATATCGAATTAAATCACAGACGGATATATCTTTGATCAATAACGAGAGCTTTTGAGCATGCGATTCTGATGTCCTCCCTTGCGTCCTGGCGAGCGTCGAAAAGAAGGGACATCTCACTCCATTCCCTTTTATAAACTCTGAGAAACACCTAGAGACACCATTCCACTTCTCATTGGTTACTGACATCCAGGGGAAGGCGGGTGCAGTTCATGTCAAGCCATAGGGCACACACAGAGTTTTAAACTGATCCGAGATCAGACTATTTTTCAGAGCTTCGCATGTCCTGTCATGAGTTTCGCTGTAGAAAGAGTTCTGGTTCACCCACAGACATAATTCAAACGGTTTTAGAAACTAGAGATTGTTTTCTATCCAATAGTAATAATAATATGCATATTGTACGAGCAAGAATTGAGTACGAGGCAGTTTAATTTGGAAATGTAAAAAAATAAATAATGCTAACAGCTCCCCCTATTGACAAAAGGTTAACTATTTAACTGTACTGGAATGCTTAAATGGCCGTAAAGAATTTCAATATTGTTTTTCAGTCGTTTTTTTTGGCAAGGAAAATATCGGTATCGGCCAAAATTGTATATTGGTGCATGTTTGAGCACGACTTCCTATTTATTATGACAATACCATCAGGATCTCATAACCTTAAAATGCAGTACCATCAGGACTTCCAATCTCTTATTTCAGATTAACACTTATTTCCACACTCAAACAACTCCCATATCATTGTAATGCATTCTCTAAACTTCAATAGCGCTTTTGAGTCCACACAGGTCTCTAGCCCACACAGGGTTTTTGCTTTAAATTCTTAACTAGTCCACATAGGTTCTAGTTTCCATCCGGTCCACTCAGGTTTGGATGTTAACTCCATTTTCATAACAAAAAAAACATTGTTTCCAAGAAATGTCAGTCTCATCCTATTTATCTGTCTCTGTTCGAAATGACATCCATTCCACTAACGCTCCCAGCCAGGCGGGGATCCGATCTGCTCCGTCTAGTGGAGTATGGCTTCCCCGGCTGTGTCTAATGCAACTCCCGTGCACGGTTAACCTGGATTTCCCAGGAACAATCAGCAAAATGATGATTTATCATCCCTTCCTTGCCGCCAAATATTGTGGTGGAAATTCTAACCAAGTGAGAGAGACTTTGTTATTTCTTCAAACAATCAATCTTTATTATTGAGTAAGAATTGCAATAATGAAGCTGGTCAACAACCACCCATCTGGAATCCCAGAGCTGACAAGGTACAAATCTGTCGTTCTGCCCCTGAACAGGCAGTTAACCCACTGTTCCTAGTCCGTCATTGAAAATAAGAATTTGTTCTTAACTGACTTGCCTAGTTAGATAAAGGTAAAATAAAAATCGTTGAGAGCCCATTGAGCAGATTTGGGTTACATCTCTTTATAGCAAAGTACATCCTCCTGAATGTTCATGACAAACAACAGATGCCTGGAATGGGTGAAAAGGTTAGGATGTGTATGTGAGAAAGGAGTAACCCCCAGTCAGATAGCATTTGCTGTGAAGACTGTTCCAATTGTATAGAAATCAGCGTTTGGCACCTAAGACAAGGTTCCTCCCATCAGTCGTCCACACTAGAGACATCTCCTCCCTTGTACCTAATAATACACAAACACCAACTCATTCTATGGAATGAGGTTCTATCACCAAGCCATCATAATTCAATTGCCAGCGCCAAGCCCCAGAGGCCCAACTCAGTCCCACAGACACAGATGTGAGAGTACTAAGAAATGTTATTCGATGCATAAACAGTATTATAATTTCATCTTGTAAGTTTTCTACCATATTACTCCACAATACTAACCTAATTGACAGAGTGAAAAAAAGGAAGCTTGTATAAATAAAAATATTCCAAAACACATATCCTTTTTGCAACAAGGCACTAAAGTAATACTGCAAAAAAATGTGTCAAAGCAATTCACCTTTTGTACTGAGTACAAAGTGTTATGTTTGGTGCAAATACAATAGAAAACATTGCTGAGTACCACTCTCCATCTTTTCAAGAATAGTGGTGGCTGCATCATGTTATGGGTATGCTTGTAATCATTAACAAACAAAACAAAAAAACGTATGGAGCTAAGCACAGGCAAAATCCTAAAGGAAAACCTGGTTCAGTCTGCTTTCCACCAGACATTGGGAGATTAATTCACCTTTCAGCAGGACAATAACCTAAAACACAAGGCCAATTTTACACTGGAGTTGGTTACCAAGGAGACAGTGAATGTTCCTGAGTGGCCGAGTTACAGTTTTGACTTAAATCTACTTGAAAATCTATGGCAATGATCAACAACCAATTTGACATAGCTTTTAGAATTTCTAAAAGAATAATGGGCAAATGTTGCACAATCCAGGTGTGGAAAACTCTTAGAGACTTACCCAGAAAGACTCACAGCCGTAATCGCTGCCAAAGGTGAGTCTAACATGTTTTGATTCAGGGGGTTAAATACGTATCTAATCAAGATAAATTTGTGGTTTTTGTGGGTTTTTTTTAACCAATGTTAGAATTTTTCTTCCACTTTGACATTAGAGTATTTTGTGTAAATTGTTGACAATTTGTAAAATCCATTTTAATCCCACTTTGTAACACAACAAAATTAGGTAAAAGTCTAGGGCTATGAATTCTTTCTGAAGGCACTGTACATGGTATCGGTCTCTAAAACTACCATGTAAGTAAATAGTTTTAGCACCACAGCCAAGTCTGTCTTGGACAGTGAACCCACAATATAGGCCTACAAAACAATGGCTTGAAATAATGAAAACATTGAAGAAAGCATAATTGTAAGACCCGTTTCTAAAATACGGCCTCCACAACCCTTCTCAATTATATAGTGACCTTATCTTCTCTATAAACAGCCAGCCTATTTCCATCTTCACATCACATGCAAAATAGCTGTGAAGAACATGTTTTATATTTAGAGTCATCTCAGGAGGTGTAGAGCCTGTGGCGAGCCAGCTCAATTATGTCAGCACAAAGGATACTTTGATGAAGATACTAAGAGGAAGCTAATATTCACCACTGTGCGACTCCCAGTATATGACATATAATATATGTAGGAAGAGACATGCCATGTATGGGTACAGATGAAGATTAGGAGGGGTTTTCTGAATCCTTAGCGCTCATTCTGGAAGCTAGCGGCATGAAGGGCTCAATTCAATTGGAGTACTTTTTTGTGCGTTAGCAAAAATAAATAAAAGGGGAGCGGGATTCCTGTCGTAAACTCCGTCACAGGTAGATGCTTCCTGCTTTCAGAAAAATATAGGTCCACAAGGTACACAGGCGGTAGTTTGTAAACAAAGATACTACATATAGCCTAATTTTATTAGGTTTGATTGGATACGGTAGCCCCATGGCTTAAGAACACTCCCTCAAGTGCTTTTATAACCCAAAGACAAATAGAGCTTTGAGATAAAGAGGACCTTATCATCTCAAGCTCTTCGAGAGACGCTGCTGTGTCAAGAGGCTGTGCCCCTAGGCAGAAGCACATTATAGCAGCACTTACTAGCACAACACTAGGAATCTGCTGTCAGAGATGCACAAGTAAATCCAATCTGGTTGTGGCGGTGCTCTGTGTCTGTAGCTAGGTTTTCCTTCCAATTGGCGACAGATTTCCATATGTGACTCGTTTTTAAATCAAAATAATTTTATTTTGTTGGCAGAAATGCCTTCTGGAACGTGTGAACTTTCATGTGCCTTAATAACAAACTTGTATGCCATCAGTAAATACAAATACAATTGTTAAATTATGAGTCTAGTTGGTTTAGCCACAGAAAAAGCCTGCAACCTTCCCGCTAGACATGATTGGCTGAGATAATGATTGCACTGTACATGCCGAGAGATGAGTTCGGATTGGTCTGCCATGTAGCAGGCTTCTGTCTATTTTAGCTGGTCAGTATGTGTAGGTAATCCTGTTTTAATGCTGCTTTAAAAAATATATATTGCGTAGTAGAACTGCATAAGTGCTGATCTCCTCTTTCTGGAGGACTGAGATTTGAAATCAGTGGAATTAGAATATGATAGCTAACGAGATGTAGAAAACTCTTGTCTCTGGATTACATCTTCAAACTAAGGGCAACCATGGCATCTGTGTGACAGAGAGGGAGAAGCGTCAATGCATGTATACGGGTAAAATAGTCTAGCTAGCTACATTTTCAGATATTACACATTTCTAATTTAGTCAGTCATTTTAATTTCATGGCAGGCTCGCTAGCTAACGTTACGTTTATGCTCTGTGTAGTAATATTCTTTGTATCTCAGAGCCATTTGCTTTACTAGTTATAGCCTAATGTTAGCTAGCTAACATTGAATCTGGTTGGTTAGCTACCTGCAAATTCATGCAGGGTAGTAACGTCATGAGTTGGGATTATGGTTCATTGTTTAGCTAGCTAGCTACATGTCTTAACAAAAGACTCCACTATGCAAGTAAGCTTTTCAATAGAATGTTAATGGTGTCACTGTGACAACTGTTGATAGACGTAGCTGGTAAATTTGATCTGGCTATCTACTCTGATTTCAGAGCACTCTCTTCTGAGTTTGCCAGAGCGCAGAATAACTGACGAATTTACGAACGCTCAACACCCGTCAGTAAACGTTGGCAAAAAAGCGTAAATTGTTGCCAGCATCACAGTTGCAGTCGCCAACGCTCTGGATAACAGACTGACCAGCTCTGCTAGGGCGTGTAAAATTGTCAGTGAGCTGTTCTCTCATTTGTGTTTGGATGTAGCTAGCAAGCTAGCCAACGTTAGCCAGTTAGCTTGGGTGCTTGACTGCTGCTGTTAGGACAGAATGCTCAGATCAACCTTAAAGAGATGGGTGGGGCTAAAGCTTATGAGGGTGTGAACGATGCTGAATGGGTGTAGACAAAGAAGAGCTCTGCAGTAGGTGTACCAAAACATTCAAAGGCCATTTTCTCAAAAGTGAGGTTCCAAGTTTATCATATTTCGAAGCAGAATTACTTTCCCATTGTTCCTCAACTGTAGTGTATGATATACAATTTTCTAGCTCGGAGTCTCTACTTTTTCCCAAAAATTACAATTTCAAATTTTGCTACATAAGACCGAATCGAGCCGGTCGGTCATATATTCTAAAGTCTGCTTATGTGAATTTTCCCACTAGAAGTGTTTTTTTCCCAGCTTTTCTTTTTAGCAGATAGAATGCTGTGCGTGATGACGTAGTGCACATAAAAGCACATTTGTTTTAGTTTTCAAGTACTGAATAATAAAACAGAAGTTTGTGTTTCCATTGCAATTTCAACTCTACGGATGGTTTTGTCACAAAAACTGTTGCCATAAATAGCATACTTGCCCAATTTGGTTTTGCCTCATGCTCTATTGACAACAGTTCGCTGATGAATTGGACAGTGTAGATTATAAAATGAGATATGCATAAAATGTTTTAATTGGCAGCCATGCACCGATCAAGCACCGATCATCATGTGACCATCATCATCCAAATGAAAGTTACAAGCTTGGCACACCTGTATTTGGGGAGTTTCTCCCATCCTTCTCTGCAGATCCTCTCAAGCTCTGTCAGGTTGGATGGGGAGCGTCGCTGCACAGCTATTTTCAGGCCTCTCCAGAGATGTTCGATCGAGTTCAAGTTCGGGCTCTGGCTCAAGGACATTTGAAGACTTCTCTTGGCTGTATGCTTGGCTTGGCTGTATGCTTAGGATCGTTGTCCAGAACGCTCTAGAGTGCTCTAGTGCAGGTTTTCATCAAGGATCTCTCTGTACTTATCTCTCTGTACTTTGCGCCGTTCATCTTTCCCTTGATCCTGACTAGTCTCCCAGTCCCTGCTGCTGAAAAACATCCCCACAGCATGATGCTGCCACCACATGCTTCACCGTTGGGATGGTGCCAGGTTTCCTCCAGACGTGATGCTTGGCATTCATGCCAAAGAGTTCAATCTTGGTTTCTTCAGACCAGAGATTCTTGTTTCTCATGGTTTGAGAGTCCTTTAGGTGCCTTTTGGGGAAACCCCAAGCGGGCTGTCATGTACCTTTTACTGAGGAGTGGCTTCCATCTGGCCACTCTATCATAAAGGCCTGATTGTTGGAGTGCTGCAGAGATGGTTGTATTTCTGGAAGGTTCTCCCATGTCTACAGAAAAACTGTGGACCTCTGTCAGAGTGACCATCGTGTTCTTAGTCAACTCCCTGACCAAGGCACTTCTCCACCGATTGCTCAGTTTGCCCGGGTGGCCAGCTCTAGGAAGAGTCTTTGTGGTTCCAAACTTCTTCCATTTAAGAATGATGGAGGACACTGTTCTCGGGGACCTTCAATGCTGCAGACATTTTTTGGTACCCTTCCCCAGATCTGTGCCATGACACAATCCTGTCTGTGAGCTCTACGGACAATTCCTTCGACCTCATGGCTTGGTTTTTTTCTCTGACATGCACTGTCAACTGTGGGACCTTATATAGACAAAGGGAAGGGGTCTGAATACTTTCCGAATGCATTGTACATCCCCCAACAGCTTTGTTGGGGGAAAGCTAAATCCTAGTTGGTATGAAACCAACTGAGTGTTGTGATGGCTAAATGAGGCTAAACACTGAATGTTTAGATTTTTAGGCTACATTAGTATTGACTGTCGATGATGATTGACAACCATTATCGATGGTGATGACATTGTGATGTGACAAATGGTGGTTTAGCCTATTTGAACTTAACTGGCTCTGCGCAGTAAAGAACACACAAATGACATTCAGAGTGATTTGCCTATTCCTTTTTGCTTTAGCCTATTTCAATATATATATACAGAACGCAAGAGAGGAATGTAGGCTAGACAGAGTGGAGAATTCCACCAAAGCAGTCCAGTCAGAAAATATTGTTTCTCTCTCTCGGATGCATGGGCCTTATAGCCTAAACCTATTCATTTTTTCTATATAACGGACACTCCATAGTTCACTCAAATTACAAAATGACATATTGGTTTCATTACCCTGTAAGCAGTCTATGGACAAGGTAGAGCTGGGCGATATAAACAAAAATCCATATAACGATAACAAATGATGATAAAAACATTTTTAGGGGGAGGTGCTAGAGCTGGGCGTTATGAACAAAAAGTAATATTGCAATAAATTTTACTTTTTTTTTCTCGTTAAAACAATTAGAACGCTACATATTTTGTTTTTTTGAACAGTTACTTTACATTAGCTGCAGGGCTCTAGACACATTTTCCCAGTGCCAAGTAAGACAATTAAAATGGTAGCCTATGATTCAAAAAGTAAGCTGTTTCATCTAACATATCCAGGAAATGCATTATTGATATTTTAATAGGATCCAGAATGATCAGATTTATATTTTGATCCTCAGAGAATTTTCTCACAGCTTTGTGCATATTGGCCTAAAGGCTATATTATTGTTATTAGGAAGTGGGAACTCAAAACACTTAGCTAGATTGCTAACTCTGATATTGTTGCTATAATGCTATGTTGGCTAATTGATTAATCAATCAGTAAATCTAGGCTAATGTCCTAAAAGAAAATCCCGTGCTAGGCCTAGACTACTTGATGTAGACCTATTCACTGCAAATGGCGCGCTCCGGCTCAAATCCTCAGGCACATCAAAACCATACTACACAGATTACTCTGGTTGTAAATTGGTGCCATGAACTCAATATTAAGAGGTAAGAAATATATTATATACTCACAGAAAGCTGTGAATCTAGAACAACAGTAGTTGCTTTGAAAACTGTATTTTTCCCCAGTAGCATTTTGAGCAATAGTCATATGCTTGTGCTTCTCAGAATGCATCTCTCCCTCCTCTGTGCAAACAGTGGGGAGAGGGAGTAAGAGTCAGCAGCTGACAGTGAAACAGGGACAGGCAAATACTTTCGTAGCAGGAATAAACATAATTCATATATTACTGTTGACCAAAGAATTGTTTTAGAAAAATCTACAGGTACGTTATGTAGCAAAATCACCTAGAATTACTGACAAGCAAAATGCTTCGATAAGAGGAAGGCAATGTCGGTGTCTAGTTTTTGGTTTATCGTCCCAGCTCTAGGACAGGTATGACATGCTTTGGTTTAGTTTCCGTGGCACTGTTTGCACATGCTAACGTTTTAGCATTTGCGGCACAAATCACATTCAAGTCATGGGACCGATATTAGCATTTTTCGCACATCGCGTTCAAATCATCTATATTGGACTTTGTTGAGCTTCACAATCAATTTGAGATACTTTCGGGTGATTTGGACATGATTGTATATGTAGGTGTTTAGTGTGAAAGTAATGATCGTATGACACAGGCTGAACCAATAGGCCTAAACTAGGCTACATCCAAGCGCAATTCAGTCAAATCTGCATAGCAGTATTTACACAGTGGCATATAAACGTGCCGTTTCTCCAATACATCCCTACTTGAAATTTCACACAGAATTAACACATTCCGTTTGCATGGCAGTTGAAATTTCTTGATAACCTCTTTCCAATACATTTGTAATGTATTTAGGAACAAAACATGCACCTCAAACTAGCTTTTCAGGTGTTTGTGAAAGGACACAATGTTGGAATGTTGTATTGTTAAGGTGTTACAATTCAATTTGTGTTACAATATAATTTGTTATTGTGTAATTATTGTGTATACAACACGTGTTTAACATGTACATTTCCGGTATAGCGATTTTGTAAAGGTTTTGTGTACTGTAAATAGCAGGGAGTCTCTCTCCACTCACAGGTTGTTTCCACTTTTAGTTTTCACTGGTTTTCAGAAGAATACCTGTTCTCAGGCAGTAGTTCAACAAAGATACTACATGAACATCCAACCTTGAGACTGCCATATGAATAAGTATGTTTGAATATGGAATATGTTTGAAAACAATAATAATGTTTGATCTCCCTCTGCTTCTCCTTTTCCAGGAATGAGGACCGCATGGAGCGTTCCGAACGGGCATGCACTAAAATGGATAGTATTGAAGCCACAGAGGAGCAGTAAGTTGCCAGCTATGCCTTTTTCCATAGGTTTTCTCTGAGAAAATACCAAACTGTTTTGATATCATGTCACATTTTGGTAATTTAGCAGATGCTCTTATCCAGAGCAACTTACAGTAGATAAGATAACCACATATGACAGTCATAGTAAAACATTCCTCAACAAAGCAGCTATTAGCGAAATCAGTCTTAGTAAGAAAAGACAAGTGCAAGTGTTAGTGCAAGAAAGGGAAGTACAACAGTGAGGTGTTATTTTTGTTTTCATGTTGTCAGATAAGCTGATGGCCTTTGGTCATGTCTGTTCATCCCTGTCTTTTGAAGGCATTATACAGTACATAAACATTATACAGTACATAGACATTATACAGTACATAGACATTATACAGTACATAGACATTATACATTAGGACTGTCTACCTCAAGAAAGGATGCCAGAAAATATGCCAGAAAATGTAATTATTGCATGCAAGAAATTAGCCAGAATGCATGCCAGAAACTTTGCAGTCTTAATTGTTTTGCCTGTTTTGTTTTACTGCTTTGTCCCATTCATTTTCTCTCCTTACATTGCTGCTGTGTCAATATCTATTCCTGTGTGTTGCTCACTCATTTGCTGTATTAGCCAATTAGAGCATGAGTTTTATTTTCTCTCCACCTCTCTCACAATTTCAGTTATTTGACTGAAACATATCTTAACTGAGGACACACAAGGACATAATTTTCATCCACCCCAAAGGAGCAGGTCCATTATAGAGTATAGGGCTCAGCTCTACGGTATATTGTGTGCTTATTATTTGCATGATATGTAATATTGTCAGATTTCAGCATTCAGCTGCATTTACATGATGTAGCCTGTCTGGCTGCCCAAACAATTGTGAGCCCAATACTGTTCTCACATGGCTGTGGCCATGACACTGGGTTCAACCTGAGGCTCTACCTTGGAACACTCATTCTTCATGTTGTTGTTGTAATAAGTGAGATGGATTTTTCTCCTTATCACCCAGTCCTAATTGTAATAATGGTAACACTTTAGCATGTGACATGCTTAGCATGTTTTGTCGATTGAGACATGAAAATAGCAGGAAGGCCCGCACACTGAATGCTCCTAATTATCACCTTTTAATGACAACATTTCAATCAGTCCCTGTAGCCATGACTCTTAGGCCTCAGACACACCAATAGCGTTTACTGGCCGAGATTACTTAGCACCTGTGAACGAATCAAGTGGAAAATGTTGGCAGTCAGACGTTTACAGTGGGTGGTTCCTAAACACAGCGCGCTGAATGATCGGCAGATGAACGCTAGATCCACATTCGGTGCGATGTGTGCAAACCTTTAGGTCAAAAAGCCTCTTAGGGAGATGCTCTGGTTCAAAATGTTGTCATTGAATGTGGTGATTAGGATCATACCAAAGTGTTCCACTAGTATATGCACAAGTCAGCCAAATGGAATGGTTGGTTGGTTACAGTGGCTAACCAAGGTATGGATTGCAGTCTCTTCATGTCTGCTTAGACTGCTTCGGGGTAAGCAGTCTACATTATAATGTGGGTCAACTATCGCTTTAAAAATAAGGCTTGAATAAAATAGTTTTCCATAAGGGCCACACCCCTGATCTATGTTTCCCAAGTGCTAGCTGTTTGAAAATGTTCATGCTATAACAATTACTTTCTCCAAATCACTACCTGGCTATAAATCTTCAGGTGGTTGAGGCTGACTACTTGCACAAATGTGTCATCATATAACAGTATATAGGCAAGATCTTTGTCGTTGAGTCCCCCTACCATATCTGCCTATAGCAGCTTCTGCACAATACTGAAATGACATCTCTCTAAAATGACAAAACAGGATATTTGAGGTAAGGGGCATTTCAATATAACCTATTCTCGTTTTTATGACTTATAATCAACACTGTCCTTGACATAGTATCTATATGAATGCCTACAAAAATGCATAGCCTCATTTAATTTATTTTCAAAGACACAAGTAGGTAAATCAGATTTCAAGTAAGTAATTACACTGACAAAATTGTGAAGAAGTTAAATAATAAAATAAGTATGGGGAATAATAGTAGTGTTCTGACAAGCACATTAATTACCTGCGTACCCTTTTCCCTTTCTTATTGTGCCATCTTCAACCAAATGTGTGCCTGTCAAGTTACCAGGTTGTTACCACCTAGTAATTACTAGGCTAGTTAGCGCCCCAGCGCCTATCAAATGTGTCCTACGATTTAAAAAAACATATCTCCGGTAATATGAATCATAAATGGAACCGTGAGGCTTAGGGAACGCTGGCATACAGTGTGCAGGCCTTTGTTCTTTTCATGTTTATCATTAGCCCAGGACCTATGTTTTTCAAGGATGTGTGTATGACATATGACCGCTACTATTTCTATTGCTAATTGAAACAGCCTGTGGAAACCATGTTATTGCATCTCTAGAGAAAAAATAATGAATCTGTTTGTCTTGTGTATTGTGAGAGTCCAGACTGCTAACACTGGGTTCCTGGTATCCTGTGTTTAGGCAACCCACTCTAGACGAGGTGGTTGCCTGGGCCCGTAGCTTCGAGCTGGTGATGCGCTCCTCAGAAGGCAGGGAGATTTTCCGAGAATTTCTGCGCTCTGAGTACAGCGAAGAGAACCTGTTGTTCTGGCTGGCCTGTGAGGAGCTGAAGAAGGAGACGGACCCGACTGCGATCGATGAGAAAGCCAGGATCATCTACGAGGACTATGTCTCCATTCTATCGCCGAAAGAGGTAGGAGGCATCACGTTGGAAGCAGGAGTTTGACTGGCACCTAGTATCACTCGGCTGATATTTACTTTGCTTTCAGGACTATTCCATTGGTTCCATTGTGGAAAATTAAAGCACGTACAGCTGAAGTATTTGACAATGTTTGGAATACATGTATTTGACCCAGGTCTGATTCCAAGACATATTGAAACCCCAATCTCAAAGTGGTTGAAGAGGAGGAGGTGGGAGGTGACCTTATCTCCATTGATAACATGACCTCCCTCCATTTCCGCTGTGGCTCTGTGTGATAGCAATGTCACTGTTCTCTCCCGCTCCTCTGCCTCCAGGTGAGCCTGGATTCGCGGGTGAGGGAAGGCATCAACCTGAGCCTGACGGAGCCCAGCAACGTGATGTACGAGGAGGCCCAGCTGCAGATCTACACCCTGATGCACAGAGACTCCTACCCCCGTTTCCTCAACTCCTCCGTTTACAGAGACCTTCTGGACAGCAAGAGAAGCTCCTGCCTAGACACCTAAAGTAACCCCCACCCCCCCAAAAAACAAGAAGACAATAAGGTGCCAGAACTGGGTTTGATATTTTCCTTTTTTGAAAAAGAATCAAGAAAATAATGAATAGTTTAAGCAATTTCAAGTGTCTGCTCGCAGGCAGCCCTGAGGTTTAGTTCCTGGTTTAACTGCAGATAAGAGCTCCTCGGGCTACTGTGACAAAGCGAAACAAAAGGAAGGACAGACCCATTGTTTCTGTACTTTTGAGAGTTCTCCTCCTTTCGCTCCCTCTTTCTCTCTTGCTCTGTATTTTTCTCTCTCAAATTCTGTCCCATGCCTCAGCCATTTTTACAGTCCAAAAACAATGTATTTTTTACGATGGCTGTAGAGCTTGACCGTGGTGAGCAGGCAAATCAGACTCGGCATGTAACAAGGTAATGGAATTTGCTCTACAGTAGCTTGGTATTTTAGCAGTGGACTGCAAAGGTTCTTGAATATGAGATGTATTTTCTTCTGTTCTAGGGATATACCCTGTCAAGCTCTTGATGTGTTATGTGAAGGGAATATTGATATTTGCCAATTAGCTTGCAGTTGTTGATTTTGAGAAGGTTGAAAGTTTTACAGCAGTGTTAATATCCAAGCACTTGCCTTCTTTACAACTCTAAAACTGGGAGAAGGGCTAGAATTGTGGTTGGGCAGCTAAATGTCTTATGAACATTACTTTCCACGGGAAATCACAATGCCTTTATGTGAAAAAGGCAGCACAAGAGCTGCTTGTTATGGCAACAACCACAGTTTAGTAAACACAGAGTCCTTTCTATCCTTCCCACACCATCCCACCCTGAGAGAAGCACAGGTTATGTCAGAGGTTGGAATCATTGTTGGAGAAAATAAGAAGTCAAACATTCAATTCAGTCGTTTCATAAAATAAATCATGAACACTTTACAGCTCTCGAGAATGAAAGAGAACCATTTACTTTTTAGTTTTTCTACTGCCTATAATATAAATAGTAGTAATCACGATGCCTTGGTTTGGAAGGTCAATTATAAGATAGTGGTATGTCTAATGCATCACCATGAGGTCTAAGAGTGGTATGCATTGCTGACACATGGAATTATGAAGTAGTCCTTTATGGCTTCTGGTTTTAAAGCTGTAGCTAGTCCGTGACTGAAGGGGGTCAGTAACAGCCCAGTCGGGGGCAGAAGAGGCCAGGTGGAATCAGACGTATTTATATATTGGTTGTTTGGAGGTTTGCAGTCCTGTTCACCAGATGTGCGTCTGTCTTTAAGACTGGTTAGTGAGGCTCCAGTAAGGTTCTTGGATCTCCGGTGAGCCCCATGCCTTTAACAGTCTCTCTGCTTTACAGAGTTGGGCAGGGGAGGTGAATAGATATTTTGGAGACGGGTCGTTGTTTTTTTCCCTAAAATTGCCAGCACGCATTATTGTGTGTACCTGCCGTCCAGATACATACTCATCAAAACATTTTAAAGAGTTAACGTCCCATGAACATATAGGCCTAAAATATATGTTCAATGATTTTTTGTTGTTGTTGCAAGTGTGACATTTAAACATGGAGAAATTATTGCAGGCCTTCGTCACCTGTTGATGTGTAGAGGTCAGTGCATGAGTAAAGTATATTGTGAGAGGGAGAGTTGTGTGTATTATCACCACTGGTGGGTAATGATATTCAAGTGTCATTGAAGCAGTGCCACTCTTCTGTTTGAACATACTACCTGAAGTTCATGTGCCAAGGCCAGTGATTATTTAATTCAATTAAGGGTTTTAATAAAGCCCATATACTGTAGGTTATTGAAGTGCAATTGGATCAGATGTAGTCTTTCCGTTTGTATTCATTCACAAAAAATGAACATATAGCATAGCCTAATGACATCAGCCATTTTGAACATCCAACAATATTCTAACGTTCCTTATATTTCGTTCACATTCAGCCACTTTTATAGATAGTTTCAGTCGCAATAGTGTTTGCATACTCTTTTTTAAATGAAGCGTGATACAGTAAAAGCGATACAGTATGCATGCACCACAGTGGTTAGGTAGAGGATACCTTTTTATGTAGCTCTATTAATGTCAACTCGCATTGAATTAATGACTTGCTCATTTTAGATATTATTTCAGCTGTAACTTCTGAATGTTTGACCAACCAGACAGTGAAATTATGGTTCAATCAAACCAAGTTTACATTCATGCGGTGAGCAATCATCCTGGAAACGCAAGAGAAGCCAATTGCAAAAAAAATGTAGGTAGGAAAATGGTTCTGAATGATTTACAATTAGCATTTTACACTGGGTGAAGAGGTGTATTGCAGGTTTGTACGACGTGTTCTCTGGTATCTCGGAGTAATTGATTATTTTCACTCCATGGAAAGAAATGGTTGTTCATTTTACTGAGATTTCAACAAGGATTTAGCAATTAATGACATGAGGTGGTATCATAGGCATAGTGTCATGTTCAAATGTTGACTTTCAATTCAGAATGAATGGCTTTGAAAGGTGGCAGAGGTTTGTTGGCAGAATAAGATTTTTATCTAAAGTGTCAGAATTGATGTGATTAGAGAAGCATTGGCCTTATCTACTGTGTTTCTCCTTTAACTTTCATTAGGGATTTCACTACCTCTCATATTGGTTAATTTATTTCACATCTAGTTGTCAATGTACACTTTGTTTTTAGATCTACTTGAAGCCTAACACTGTAAACAAAATGTGCACAGAAAATATATGTATTAAGCGTTAAAGGACGATTAGCCTAGTTAACTTTTTTTGTTTGTTTAATTGTGTTCAACTGGAAAAAGATTTTTAGATATATAAATAATTCAGGAAATACACTGTTTAAAGGGCTAATCTCATTTTGCCTATGCAAATATGTTACTGTTGAAATATGGGAAAGGATAGGTTAAGTTTGATGGAACATGGTTTACATTGCCCTTTGCTGATATTCATATCTTATTCAGCAAAAATGTACCCTTAGGTTTGTTTCTATATAAATATATAACAAGTAATATACAGAGAAAATAGTATATGCCTTCGTGATGAAAAAAAACAACACTTGATAAATACAAATAAATATGTGTGTTGTCTGACCTGTGGCTGTGTTATGACATCTTGGTGAGATGACAGTTCACTGCAAAATACACCTGTTGACTGATCGACTAGTCCGAGACTCCTTCATCCATAGAGGCTTTATTATCCATTCACAGTGTTTTCTTTCAGGCCAATGACCATCTCTTTATCCAAGGAGCTATTCAATGTCATTATTGCTGTACGTAACCCATATTGTCATTTGCAATCCTACCATTTCGAATTTCAAAACATTTCTACTGTACAATCAAGGGACAGTCTCGTTTCTTGTTGTTTCCAAGGGTGCTTCGTAGTCACATTCACAAAGTTTGAAGGGCTATTTTAGTCACTTAAACAAAGATGTTAAATCCACAAGAACAGAAACATCTACCTCTTGGTTGCTTTCCCAATCCTCCAAACCTGTAGGCTACTTCGGTACTTGGCCTTTTTTGTCAGACCACCGGAATGTAATAAGACTGAAATAGCTGTACAAGAGCCAGGATGTCGTGGTAAAATTCTGTAGATATAAGGGTGCAGTTTTTCTTCGACTGCACACAACACATTAAAATCCATGAATAACACAATAACTCATTAATAACAATACATTGAGCTAATAACTAATACTACTACTGACTGGCTGAATTAACATTTTCAATAAGTACGTTCGCTAATAACAAGACAACTGAAATGTGATGTCAATGTTCCCTTTTAAGATTTAATGTGGTACTACATTATTATGTCCAAGCGGGGTATAATGGTCACTAGACCCATAAGTATTTTTCTGTATATCTAATCATACCCCTTGAGCTGTCTGTGTCTTCCTGACTGGTGGCTCTTTTTAAAATAAAATAAATATGCTTCTCTGCTAAAATCTGGGTAAAAGATTGAAAGGAATGAGAATCTTAATCAGTACATTTAGTTATTGCTTGCTTTTCTAAAGTCTACCAACCTTGCCAGCAGGCATGCCAGCTAAGATAGATAGACAAGCTAGCTACTATTGATAGCCTGAAATGGCTTCTTGGTAGCTAGTTATGAGGTTGGGAGATATGTTTCCAATCTGGGCAAGCTAAAGACAACTTCATAAAATTGCAAGGTGGCTAGTAGTATTACAGAGAAAATAATATATATATATATATATATATATATATATATATATATATATATATATATATATACTACCGTTCAAAAGTTTAGGGTCACTTAGAAATGTTCTTGATTTTGAAAGAAAAGCTCCTTTTTTTGTCCATTTAAAATGACATCAAATTGATCAGAAATATTGTGTAGACATTGTTAATGTTGTAAATGACTATTGTAGCTGGAAACGGCAGATTTTTTTTATTTTTATGGAATATCTAGATAGGAGTACAGAGGCCCATTAGCAGCAACATCACTCCTGTGTTCCAATGGCACGTTGTGTTAGCTAATCCAAGTTGATCATTTGAAAAGGCTAATTGATCATTAGAAAACCCTTTTGCAATTATGTTACCACAGCTGAAAATTGTTGTTCTGATTAAAGAAGCAATAAAACTGGTCATCTTTAGACTAGGTGAGTATCTGGAGCGTCAGCATTTGTGGGTCCGATTACAGGCTCAAATTGGCCAGAAACAAAGAACTTCCTCCCGAAACTCGTGTATTCTTGTTCTGAGAAATGAAGGCTATTCCATGCAAGAATTTGCCTAGAAACTTAAGATCTCGTACAACGCTGGGTACTACTCCCTTCACGGAACAGCGCAAACTGTCTCTAACCAGAATAGAAAGAGTAGTGAGTAACCAGAATAGAAAGAGTAGAGGCCCCGGTGCACAACTGAGCAAGAGGACAAGTACATTAGAGTGTCTAGTTTGAGAAACAGACGCCTCACAAGTCCTCAACTGGCAGCTTCATTAAATAGTACCCGCAAAACACCAGTCTCAACGTCAACATTGAAGAGGCAACTCCGGGATGTTGGCCTTCTAGGCAGAGTTGCAAAGAAAAAGCCTTATCTCAGACTGGCCAATAAAAGTAAAAAATTAAGATGGGCAAAAGAACACAGACACTGGACAGAGGAACTCTGTCTAGAAGGCCAGCATCCCGGAGTGTGCTTTTCTTTCAAAAACAAGGACATTTGTAAGTGACCCCAAACTTTTGAATGGTAGTGTATATATATTTTTTTACACAAGACAAATCTGAGGGGCCACGTGCCCCTTTGCCCTCTATGGGCATGCCGCCTCTGGTCCGATGTAAAAAAAAATGTTGTCCACTGGGTTAGCTTTATGTTCAGATACTGAGAGAGCTTGGGTACTTGCTTTCAAAGGGTCATGCCTATAAACACCTGTCTTATTCGTTTGTTCAATTGTTGTTGTTTTTTCTCTAAGCGCTAAACATGTTTTAATTATTCTCTTTCCTCTAACTCCATTAGAAACCATTTGTAATGTCCACGAAGGAACATTAGTGGTGACTCACTGTCACCCTGCCACACAAACATTGATTGAAATAATGCTATAATAATACATATTATGAGTGAACTTGTCTTGCTGGGTTTTGTCTAATAGTATACATTACATATATTTTTTGTAATATAAATTGTAGAATGATTTGGGGAATTGGCAATACCAGATCGTTTTCTGTCACAGGTACCTTTTTATATGCGTCCATATTTGAGAATGGGGAAGTATAGCTGTGCAAACAAAGATACTGGCTTTTCATGAAATTACATACAATTGACTTACTTCACCTTTGGGTTTCTAGAGAGACTGTCACCTACCATGCCTTCAGAAATGCTGCCTCCAATGCATTGTCCACAACAATTAAAAACAATTAAGAATTCTTATCTAAAACTATCACAAGACCAAAACATTACAGTGTAATCAAGTTGACAAAATGATATTGAAAGAATGTGGGGAACAGCATTAGATTCCACCTGTTTTGTCTGTTGACCAAACGGATTTTGTCCTCTATTAAGTGTCACCCATACCTTACTCCCATCTCATCTCTCAACTGATTTCCAATGTCCAGTCATCTACAAAGATACAGTACATTGATGAGGCTTTTCAGGAATTACCAAAGAAAGAAGGATATTTTCAACGACAAAATATTATTAGTCAATATTACCACCACAGGTGTCCGTCAGTGATTCAGGCCATGATCTCAAGAGCACTAACTGCTAGACTAGTTCCTCGGATATGTACTATTCTGATTATTCACTGTCTGCTTAAAACTGAGCACCGTTTGTTTAACATGATCCTGTAGGCATAAATCTTGTTCCCGGTTACAAATGGCTATATACAGTCCTTTGGCTCCCATGAAAACTATTATTTTGCGGCAGGGAATGTGTAACCAGTCCTGAAGCTCTGTCTAAATGTTAATAATCCCTACTTCTGATATGGTTTTGGAACTTTACTTTCATATCATCAATTTTTTTTTTTTTTATTATTATTTTTTTTTTACAAATACCAAAGATACACTTACACTTTTTAACACAGTTGCAGCTGACAGTATATTTCAGTTAAACACTTCTGGCTTTCTTCTTCCGTTATAAAAAGGTTTTCGGAATGCTGGGTAGCTAATTAGAACAGGTCATCGCCTCTCATGTAAACAATCCATAGAATTTGTGTAACATGGGAACATAGCAGTGTGGGATTCATGTTAAAAATGTGTATAGTAAATTTACCTTATTTTTTTACATTTAGACAGAGCGTTGGAACTGGTTACCTATTCACCACAAGCTAAATAATAGTTTGGATTGGTTCCCAATGGCTGAATAATAACACTTTGTGACTGGGAGAAAGCCTCAATCATGAGATTAGATGCATGGGCTGTTGGGAGGCAGCATGTCTGTAAACTGTAAGTGGCAGGTTTTCTCCATAATTTAATGTTCTCCATAATGTTTTTTCCCTTTTGTCCTTGCTCTTCAACATAATGCATACGTCCCTTACCTCACTTTATGGAACTGGCTGTGACCAGACACAGAAACCCGCATTGATATAGAACGTTGGTGTAATGTTTATGTAAACCGGTCTCACTCCGGATAGCGATAGCAAAAGAGTAGGAAGGAGAATCCTGAAACACACATTTTACCTCGATCAGAGGCATTCATGACAATTGTGTCTTGCTTTGGGATGATAGGGATCACTTTGTACAGGTATTTCTCAAATTTCTTTTCAACGTACACAACTGGTGAGGCAATCAGAGCATGTTTATTGATTTAGAATGCCAGAACCTTCTTTTCGCAATGCCTTTGTAGATACCATCAATGATCTGGAATTAAAATAACAATTTTAAAGGTCACTCAAGTAATTGAAAGTTCTATTTTATATTCAGCATGCTTTTGCTAAATAAAATAATTATTCAGTTATTTACCATAAATAATACTGTATGAGTATGTATTAAAGTATTGCATTATGCAGACAGTAACGTTAGAACTCTTTTGAGAGATTATTTTACTTCTAGTATGTTTCACTAATATTGACAATATAAATATCTAAGTCTTTTTTTAGTATATTCTCGTCAATTGCCTGACTGACTTTAATCCTATTCATATGAATGAGATTAGATTATTGTAGTGTTACGAACCAGCTAGCTGGCCTACTGATATTGCTACACTCGCTAAGTCTAGGGGTCCTAGGCCTAGCTAAATGGTCTGTAACCTGATTTAATGTGTTTGTTAACCTGAGAAGTCAGAGTATGTGGACCATGTTGTATGCACTTGCCCCAGGAGACAGCACATTTTTTTCGGGGTCCAGGGATGGCTCTGTTTTGACTCTCTGGTCAGCCAGCCCAAGCAGATGATTGTGTGTTCAGTTTATGTTGATGAAAATAAGTACATGCAAAAAGGCATGTCCAAAACTAAAGACATGACACAAAACACTGTCTGGCCGAGAATCTCATGTCCACCTCTCTCTGTCGATTCCTGATTGCCCCCACCTGTTTGCTTATCAAGGCTTGGCACAACATATGGCCCGATTGCTGCTGCCACCTGGGGATGGGGAGTGGAAATGGTAGTGTGCTGTTTATCTATGTGCTAACAAAAAACTACACCCCATATCATAACAGTAGGTCACTTCAGATGATTTGACAGTATGCAGTTGCATGACTCAATAACTTTTATCTAAAGGCCATTTAACACGTGTTTGGGAACGCTCAATTGAACTCTCAAGGGTATCAAGAGGGATTGTTGTACGACAACCTTTGATGATTGTGAACGCTATAGCTATCTCTTGAGAGTGTTGCCAGGGCAAGTCAATAATGACTTTTACAAGTCACATTTGCTGTTCATTTCCATGTAACAATTTATTGAGCAGGCTGTTATGTGACTTTTTATTTTGTCTTGTTGAGCTGTTAAAAGATCTTGCTATGGAAATGTAATGAAAGCAAACATTTGAGATATGTAATGTAAATATTTAGGTGCTTCATATATTCAAGAAAGACAGTGACATTCAAGCTAGAAAGTGGCATATGAAAGTGACTCCAGTAATTTAGTGGACACCCTTTACTGACCCCTAAGTTTGACATTATCTGTGCTATTGTAGCTGCCCTCTTTCACAGTGACAAATATCTTCTTTGAAAGGGGCATAGCCTACTGTAATTGGAGGGGTTGTGTTTAGGAAGTCATGGATTGGTGAGCATTGAGACGTTCTACACGTCAAGTATCTTGTCAGTCACTATTTTCCTTTCTCAGCATGACAGTATTAATATGACATTCTATGACAAAATCACACCAGGCTATTGGTTTAAATAAGCACTGGGTTTCCTGATTCTAGGTGGTTGTTATAGGCTGTCATTCTACCTGATATAATTTGGTCATGTAAATCTCATTTTATCTACGGAGTGCATGTGAAGTTGCCAAACGTTCTCCTGTTGCTTATAGTTGCTTTCTCTGCTAGAATGTGCCAAAACATTTACCGAAGGCTGAAATGGTTCTCTCAGTCCATTTCTAGACATGTAGGGAAAGAATATCTTTGTTGGATTTTGATGGTGTTGTTTCTTGCGTTCTGTTTGTAACAAACACAGAATAGCCTGTCATAAACCCACCCTCTTCACTTCACTGTCGTAGGCCCATGTGAAAAATAATGAAAACGTATATAACTTTTCCTCCTCAAAATTCATTTTCACACAACCTTGACATTAGTCAACTCATTTGTCATTTGAGATAAAACATTCAAGTTATGCATTAAACATACAAGAACGTTTATATAATTAACAAGTACTGAACAATTATTGGGGCTTTGTTTGAATCTTTGTCAAGCAGGTCATCATTTTGTAATATTTCAGAGAACCTGTGCTCCCACCCTAAACATAATTGGAAAAATAGATTTTTTTAAAGACTGTGGTGTATATATCCGGTAATGATGAAATTGTAACGTTTTTGTTGAATAATGCCATTCACATTTGCTGTTTTATTGTTTTGTATTGTTTTATTTATTTTAACTGGTCTATATTTCATTTGTTTTCTAACTCAAAAGACAGTGTTTATTAATGTTTAACTTATTTTTTAACATATCGAACATCTTTGTTAGAAATTGTCAAATTGTGGTAAGCATATGATGTAAAGTTCAGTTTTTTTCTTTGTTTACAAAACAACACCTTGCAAAAGAAAAAAATGCCAATATTGTAACTGCCCCTGAATATCTGTGTCATTTAAATAGTGCTGCTAGAGAAATAAATACATTCTAAATGTAACATCTTACAATAAACACTTTTAGACTTTTTCCCATATGTGATGTTCTTTTGAACTAAGTTTTCCTCCCATTATGTATCACTTACTAGGACTGAGCACTAATATACTGTACATTGTATACTGTATGTGTTACATCCTAGTTTAATAATTAACAAAACTGAGTAAAGGTAACAAGTACTATACAGTAGGCATATTCTACAATTACTAAAAATGTGTACAGTATGTCGTCTGCTTTCCAGCCCGCTCTTCCCCTGGAAATGACACAGAGAAGGCGTCCCCCTCTACAAAGGCCCCATACCTCCCAAAATGCAGTGACTCTTCTGCATGCTCACATGTGGCCAACAAGTTCATTTTCATGGATTTGAGAGATACTTTTGTATATATAGTGTATATGGACATCCCTTTAAATGAATGGATTCAGATATTTCAGCCACACCCGTTGCTGACCAGTGTATTAAATTGAGCACACATCCATGCAACTTCCATAGACAAACATTGACAGTAGAATGGTCTTACTGAAGAGCTCAGTGACTTTCAATGTGGCACCGTCATAGGATGCCACCTTTCCAACAAGTCAGTTCGTTAAATTTCTGCCCTGAAAGAGCTGTCCCGATCAACTGTAAGTGCTGTTATTGTGAAATGGAAACGTCTAGGAGCAACAGCAACTTAGCCGTGAAGTGGTAGGCCACAAAAGCTCACAGAACGGGACCGGAGAGTGCTAAAGCGTGTAGAAATCGTCTGTCCTCGGTTGCAACACTCACTATCGAGTTCCAAACTGCCTCTGGAAGCGACATCAGCACAATAACTTTGTCGGGAGCTTCATGAAATGGGTTTCCATGGCTGAGCAGCCACGCACAAGCCTAAGATCACCATTTATTTTTATTGGTCGCATACACATTTAAGAGATGTTTTTGCAGGTGTAGCGAAATGCTTGTTATCCTACCTCCAACAGTGCAGTAGTATCTAACAATTCACAACAATACACACATCTAAAAGTAAAAGAATGGAATTAAGAAACATATAAACATTACGACCAGCAATGTCGCAGTGGCATTGACTAGAATACAGTTGAATACAGTATGTAAACATTACGGTGACTAGTGTTCCATTATTAAAGTGACCAGTGATTCCATGTCTATGTACATACGGCAGCCGGGTTGAGTAACTGGGGGGTAGCCGGCTAGTGACAGTGGCTAAGTTCAGGGCAGGGTACTGGGTGGAGGCCGGCTAGTGATAGCTATTTAACAGTTTGATGGCCTATTTTTCAGTCTCTTGGTCCCAGCTTTAATGCAGCTGTACTGTACTTTTTGGCCTTCCTGTGATATCAGGTGCTGTAGGTGTCCTGGAGGGGAGGCAGTGTTCCCCCAGTGATGCGTTGGGCAGACCGCACCACCTTCTGGAGAGCCCTGCGGTTGCGGGCAGAGCAGTTGCAGTACCAGGCGATGATACAGCACAGGATGCTCTCAATTATGCATCTGTAAAAGTTTGTGAGGGTCTTAGGGGCCAATACGAATTTCTTCAGCTTCCTGAGGTTGAAGAGGCGTTGTTGCGCCTTCTTCACCACACTGTGTGTGTGGACGATTTCAGATTGTCAGTGATGTGTACACTGAGGAACTTGAAGCTTTTCACCTTCTCCACTGCGGTCCTGTCGACGTGGATGGGGGCGTGCTCCCTCTGCTGTCTCCTGAAGTCCATGATCAGCTCCTTTGTTTTGTTGAGGGAAAGGATATCTTCCTGGCACCATTCCGCCAAGCGTCGGCTGGAGTGGTGTAAGCTTGCCGCCATTGGACTCTAGAGCAGTGGAAACGCGTTCTCTGGAGTGATGAATCACGCTTCACCATCTGGCAGTCCAATGGACAAATCTGGGTTTGAGGGATGCCAGGAGAACGCTACCTGCCTGAATGCATACTGTCAACTGTAAAGTTTGGTGGAGGAGGAATAATGGTCTGGGGCTGTTTTTCATGGTTCGGGCTAGGCCACTTAGTTCCAGTGAAGGGAAATCTTAACGCTACAGCATACTTTGTGGCAACAGTTTAGGGAAGGCCCTTTCCTGGTCCAGCATGACAATGCCCCTGTGCACAAAGCGAGGTCCAGAAACCTCACTTTTGTGGCTGAATGGAAGCAATTCCCCGCCTCAATGTTCCAACATCTAGTGGAAAGCCTTCCCAGAAGAGAAGAGGCTGTTATAGCAGCAAAAGGGGGACCAACTCCACATTAATGCCCATGACTTTGGAATGAGATTTTGGATGAGCAGGTGTCCACATACTTTTGGTCATGTAGTGTATATGACATATTTAAAAAATGCTATTTAACTGTGGACTGGAGTAGTCCAATGGTCTAAGTCACTGCCTCTGTGTACACTGCAAGCATGGGTTGAAATCCGACCCACTGCTCTAGCACTATCTCTCCTCCTATCATGTTGTCTCTGTTCAATAATCACAAAAACTACGAAAGGAGTGGTGCGGAGCCAGCCCTTGCCACCAAGCGACCGCTTAGGGCTCAGCGGCTGCTAGCCGCTGAGCCCTAAGCGGCTAGCATTTTGTTTGATTTGTTATACATTTTTTAGGAACTCAGTTGGGGTCTCAACTTACTGTTGAGAGTAAGAACAGTAGAATACACCAATTTAAAATTGCACACAGAATAAGTTAAAAGGATAATTTAGTTGCTAATGGGAGCCTGTAGTACCCCGGTCGGCCTTCAACTTGAGTTACTCAATGAGAGGGGGCAGCATTGATTGAGCAATGTCGGAGTGGCATAGACGAAAATACAGTAGAATAGAATACAGTATATACATATGAGATGGGTAAAGCAAAAATATGTAAACATTATTAAAGTGACTAGTGTTCCATTATTAAAGTGGCCAGTGATTTCAAGTCTGTATATAGAGCAGCAGCCTCTAAGGTGCAGGATTATGTAACTGGGTGGAAGCCGCTTTGTGATGGCTATTTAACAGTCTGATGGCCTTGAGATAGAAGCTGTCTCTCTGTTTCTCCATTGGAGCACTGTGATTAGTTGCCCAAAATTCTGGTGTGGGGCTTAGTGAAATGTCAATTCAAGAACGATCCAACTAGCTAAAATACGAGTGTTGTCTGCATCAGATTTTCTTACACCCTTGTCCTTCCCTTTTTTGGCATCCCAATCTCTTCTGCCCAATGAAGGTGAACGTTAGAGCAGTAGGTATTGCTTCTTTTCAACCTTGGTGGTTTGTGGACAGACACTCTTATCCAGAGCGACTTACTTAGTGAGTGCATACATTTTCATACTGGTCCCCCATGGGAATTGAACCCATAACCCTGGTGTTGCAAGCACCATGCTCTACCAACTGAGCTACAAGGGACAACCTTGGTAGGATGTGGGCAGAGCACATTACTCCTCTCCCTTCCTCTCTCCTGCCCCTTTTTCCCTCCCTCCCTCCTCGCTCCCTCCATCTCTCTCCCTCCATTTTCCTCTCTCTCTCCCTCCATTCTTTCCTCATCTCTCTCTCTCCCTCTTCCTCTCTCCCTCCCATTTCTCTCTATCCCTCCCTCTTTCCCCCCTCCCCTTTCTCGTGCTCCCTCCCTCTATCTCTCTCACAAGTTAGAGCAGTAGACATCCCTTCTTTTCAACCTTGGTAGGCTGTGGGCGGTGCACGTTCCTCCTCTCCCTCTCCCTTCCTCTTTTCCTCCTCCCTGTAATTGCTGTCAACTGAGTAAATTATGTGGTTAGTTACTGGTGTCCCCTTCAAGTAGTTTTAGCCTACTTGGATTTACTATTTTTCACTCTCCTTCAGCCCGGTGTAGCATTTGCCTCCCTTTCGGCTTCCACCGGCCTGTACTGGAAACTACATTACTGAGGATAATAGACGATATTGACACTCCTATTTGCCATATCTTCAATTTAAGCCTACTAGAAAGTGTGTGCCCTCAGGCCTGGAGCGAAGCAAAAGTCATTCCCCACCTAAGATTAGTAAAGCCCCCTTTACTGGCTCAAATAGCCAACCAATCAGCCTGTTACCAACCCTTAGTAAACTTCTGGAAAAGTTGTATTTGACCAGATGCAATGCTATTTCACAGTAAACAAATTGACAACAGACTTTCAGCATGCTTATAGGGAAGGACACTCAACAAGCACAGCACTTACACAAATGACTGATGATTGGCTGAGAGAAATCTATGATAAAAAGATTAGGGGGGATGTTTTGTTAGAGTTCAGTGCAGCTTTTGACATTATCGATCATAGTCTGCTGCTGGAAAAATGTATGTGTTCTGGCTTTACACACCCTACTGTATTGTGGATAAAGAGTTACCTATATAACAGAACACAGAGGGTGTTCTTTAATGGAAGCCTATCAAACATAATCCAGGTAGAATAAGGAATTCCCCAGGGCAGCTGTCTAGGCCCCTTACTTGTTTCAATCTTTACTTTGAGTAAAGCCAGTGTGTCTATGTATGCGAATGACTCAACACTATACATGTCAGCTACTACAGTGACTGAAATGACTGCAACACAACCTCTACGGACCCCCCATCCCGGATCCGGGATCATCCTCATCAAAAAAGCTGACTAGCATAGCCTAGCCTAGCGCCACAGGGATATCATATAATATAATTTCATGAAATCACAAGCCCAATACAGCAAATGAAAGATAAACATCTTGTGAATCCAGCCATCATTTCCGATTTTTAAAATGTTTTACAGCGAAAACACAATATATATTTATATTAGCTCACCACAATAGCCAAACACACAACGCCATTTATTCACCTCCAACATAGCTTTCACAAAACCCACAAATAGAGATAAAATTAATCACTAACCTTTGAACAACTTCATCAGATGACAGTCTTATAACATCATGTTATACAATACATTTATGTTTTGTTCGAAAATGTGCATATTTAGAGCTACAAATCGTGGTTTTACATTGTGAATACGTAGCCATAATGCACCAAATTGTCCGGAGAAATTTTGGACAGTCACGTAATCTAACCAAAAAACTCATCATAAACTTACTAAAAAATACATGTTGTAGAGCAAATGAAAGATACACTGGTTCTTAATGCAACCGCTGTGTTAGATTAAAAAAAATAACTTTAGTACAAAGTACAGCATGCAATATTGTGAGACAGCGCCCACCAATTCTCCGCCTTGTTGGAGCCAACATAAACCACAAAAATACGAAATAACATCATAAATATTCTCTTACCTTTGATGATCTTCCATCAGAATGTAGTGCAAGGAGTCCTAGTTCCAGAATAAATCGTTGTTTTGTTTTAGAATGTCCATTTCTTCTGTCGAATTAGCAACTTTGGCTAGCATTGTGGAGCGCACATGTCCAAGAACTCTTGGCGCATGGAAAGAAAAATTCCAAAATTCACAATAAACGTCGAATAAACTGGTCAAACTCGGTTGAAAATGCATCTTTATGATGTTTTTCTCATATGTATCCAATAAAGTCAGAGCCGGAGCATTTCGTCGTGTATACCTAACGCATTTCAGAAGACAATGTGGGGTTCCCTGGTGCGCAGTTGAATACTGCCAATAGGGCGGACCTGTCACTCCAAAAGCTCTCATTCGGTCTCACATCAAGCTAGACACCCCATTCAACATTCTACTGCCTGTTGACATCTAGTGGAAGGCGTATGAAGTGCATACAGATCCATAAATATAAGGCAATTGAATAGGCAGGCCCTGACACAGAGCCCCACTTTCAGAATTTTCACTTCCTGTTTGGAAGTTTGCTGCCAAATGAGTTCTGTTTTACTCACAGATATAATTCAAACAGTTTTAGAAACTTCAGAGTGTTTTCTATCCAATAGTAATAATAATATGCATATTGTATGATCTAGAACAGAGTACGAGGCCGTTTAATTTGGGCACGATTTTTTCCCAAAGTGAAAACAGCGCCCCCTATTAAGAAGTTTTGCAGTTAGTTTCAGAATGGGTAGCAAAGAATAAATTAGTCCTAAATATTTCAAAAAGCTTTGTATTTGAGACAAATCATTCAATAAACCTCAACTAAATCTTATAATGAATAATGTGGAAATTCAGCAAGTTGAGGTGACTAAACTGCTTGGAGTAACCCTTGTAAACTGTCATGGTCAAAACATGTTGATACAACAGTAGCAAAGATGGGGAGAAGTCTGTCCATAATAAAGCGCTGTTCTGCCTTCTTAACAGCACTATCAACAAGCCAGGTCCTACAGGCCCTAGTTTTGTCGCACCTGGACTACTGTTCAGTCGTGTGGTCAGATGCCACAAAGAGGGACTTTGCAGGAAAATTGCAGTTGCATCAGAACAGGGCAGCATGGCTGGTCCTTAGATGTACACAGAGAGCTAACATTAATAATATGCATTGACTTCATCACTATTTGTGAGATATTGACATGTTGATTGCACCGAGCTGTCTGTTTGAACTACTGACACACAGCTCAGACACCCATGCATACCCCACAAGACATGCCACCAGAGGTCTCTTCACAGTCTCCAAGTCCAGAATAGACTATGGGAGGCGCACAGTACAACATAGAGCCATGACTACATGGAACTCTATTCCACAACAAGTAACTCATGCAAGCAGTAAAATCTGATTTAAAAAAACATAAAAATTGACCTTATGGAACAGAGGGGACTGTGAAGCATCACAAACATAGGCACAGACACATGCATACAAACACACAATAATATACGCACTATACACACACATACACATGGATTTTGTGTTGTAGATTTGTGGTAGTAGAGTAGGGGCCTGAGCACACACACTTATTATTTTGTGAAATCTGTTGTGAATGTATTGTAATGTTTTTCAAATTGTATAATTGCATTCATTTTGCTGGACACAAGGAAGAGTAATGGGGATCCATAATAAATACAGATATAAAATACACCCCCTCCAAGGTGCTTCTCTCCTGGCTATCATACTGGTAAAATGGCCTCCGTTGCGTTGCTGTTTTGATGGGCCCCAGCATTTAATCACATGCTGTTGTTATGCTGTCGAGTTGTGTGCCTTGGTTGTGTTTATTGTGGGTCCTAGTGCTGGCTGGTTTCTAGTCTGTGGTTGGGTTCTGGCTTGCTGCCTTTAACTGTGGTGATCCTACAAACTGTGTGATTCAATCTAACTAACTATCACACTGTGTGGATTGATTGACTTTTAGCTGATTCCTCGCAAACCTATTTTATTTGTGTGGATTTTAACAACAACAAAAAATCATAATTGCGTCCACCACTTTCCGCCATACGAGGAGACTTACTTTTCCAGATTGGCGGTTACACCTTCAGAGACTAAGGTGAGCATTTCATCCAATGTCAAATCAAATCAAATGTTATTTGTAACATACGCCGAATACAACAGGTGTAGACCTTACAGTGAAATGCTTACGTACAAGCTCTAACCAACAATGCAGTTGAAAAAAATTACAAGTAAAAAATACAAAAAAAAAAAAAAGAATAAGAAATAAAAGTTACAAATAATTAAAGAGCAGCAGTAAAATAACAATAGCGAGGCTATATACCGGGGGTACCGGTACAGAGTCAATGTGCGGGGGCACCGGTTAGTCAAGGTAATTGAGGTAATATGTCCATGTAGGTAGAGTTATTAAAGTGACTATGCATAGAAAATAACAGAGTAGCAGCAGTGTGGGGGGGGGGCACCAAGTCTAGGTCCAAGAGGGTTCTAAACAGCTCTAACCCCAGCTGTAGAACCAAATCTTTTCAGTCTCCTGAGGGGGAATAGGTTTTGTTGTGCCCTCTTCACGACTGTCTTGGTGTGCTTGTACCATTAGTTAGTTTGTTGGTGATGTGCTCTCAACCTGCTCCACTACAGCCCCGTCGATGAGAATGGGGGCGTGCTCTGCCCTCCTTTTCCTGTAGTCCGCAATCATCTCCTTTGTCTTGATCATGTTGAGGGAGAGGTTGTTGTCCTGGCACCACACGGCCAGGTTTCTGACCTCCTCCCTATAGGCTGTATCGTCGGTGTTGTGTCATCTGCAAACTTAATGATGGTGTTGGAGTCGTGCCTGGCCGTGCAGTCATGAATGAACAGGGAGTACAGGAGGGGACTGAGCACGCACCCCTGAGGGGCCCCCGTGTTGAGGATCAGTGTGGCGGATGTGTTGTTACCTACCCTTACCACCTGGGGGCAGCCCGTCAGAAAGTCCAGGATCCAGTTGCAGAGGGAGGTGTTTAGTCCCAGGGTCCCAGGTGGTAAGGGTAGGTAGGAGCTGCACCTATTTTGTACAGTTCCAGGATAATATTTACCGGCCAAATGTACAATTTGGAAACAGTCAACTTATGGCGGACTGAACACAAGATGGCGGACTGAACACAGCTATGTAGACCACCTCAAGATAAAAACGTAATATTCAATATCGGTAAGTTAGACTAAATACAGTTGAAGTCGGAAGTTTACATACACTTAGGTTGGAGTCATTAAAACTAATTTTTCAACCAGTCCACAAATTTCTTGTTAACAAACTACAGCTTTGGCAAGTCGGGTTAGGACATTTACTTTGTGCATGACACAAGTAATTTTTCCAACAATTGTTTACAGACAGAATATTTCACTTATAATTCACTGTATCACAATTCCAGTGGGTTAGAAGCTTACATACACTAAGTTGACTGTGCCTTTAAACAGCTTGGAAAATTCCAGAAGATGTCATGGCTTTAGAAGCTTCTGATAGGCTAATTGACATCATTTGAGTCAATTGGAGGTGTACCTGTGGAAGTATTTCAAGGCCTCCCTTCAAACTCAGTGCCTCTTTGCTTGACATCATGGGAAAATCTAAAGAAATCATCCAAGACCTCAGAAAAATAATTGTAGACCTTAACAAGTCTAGTTCATCCTTGGGAGCAATTTCCAAATGCCTGAAGGTACCATGTTCATCTGTACAACAATAGTACGCAAGTATAAACACCATGGGACCACACAGCCGTCATACCGCTCAGGAAGGAGACACGTTCTGTCTCCTAGAGATGAACGTACTTTGGTGCAAAAAGTGCAAATCAATCCCAGAACAACAGCAAAGGACCTTGTAAAGATGCTGGAGGAAACAGGTACAAAAGTATCTACATCCACAGTAAAACGAGTCCTATATCGACATAACCTGAAAGGCTGCTCAGCAAGGAAGCTCCTAAACTGCCATAAAAAAGCCAGACTACGGTTTGCAACTGCACATGGGGACAAAGATCGTACTTTTTGGAGAAATGTCCTCCGGTCTGATGAAACAAAAATAGAACTGTTTGGCAATAATGACCATCGTTATGTTTGGAGGAAAAGGGGGGAGGCTTGCAAGCCGAAGAACACCATCCCAACCGTGAAGCACGGGGGTGGCAGCATCATGTTGTGGGGGTGCTTTGCTGCAGGAGGGACTGGTGCACTTCACAAAATAGATGGCATCATGAGGCAGGAAAATTATGTGGATATATTGAAGCAACATCTCAAGACATCAGTCAGGAAGTTAAAGTTTGGTCGCAAATGGGTCTTCCAAATGGACAATGACCCCAATCATTCTTCCAAAGTTGTGGCAAAATTGCTTAAGGACAACAAAGTCCAGGTATTGGAGTGGCCATCACAAAGCTCTGACCTCAATCCCATAGAACATTTGTGGGCAGAACTGAAAAAGCGTGTGCGAGCAAGGAGGCCTGCAAACCTGACTCAGTTACACCAGCTCTGTCAGGAGGAATGGGCCAAAATTCACCCAACTTATTGTGGGGAGCTTGTGGAAGGCTACCCGAAACATTTGACCCAAGTTAAACAATTTATAGGCAATGCTACCAAATATCAAATCAAATCAAATGTTATTTGTCACATACACATGGTTAGCAGATGTTAATGCGAGTGTAGCAAAATGCTTGTGCTTCTAGTTCCGACAATGCAGTAATAACCAACGAGTAATCTAACCTAACAATTCCACAACTACTACCTTATACACACAAGTGTAAAGGGATAAATAATATGTACATAAAGATATATGAATGAGTGATGGTACAGAACGGCATTGGCAAGATGCAGTAGATGGTATCGAGTACAGTATATACATATGAGATGAGTAATGTAGGGTATGTAAACATAAAAGTGCATAGTTTAAAGTGGCTAGTGATACATGTATTACATAAAGATGGCAAGATGCAGTGGATGATATAGAGTACAGTATATACATATACATTATATTAAGTGGCATTGTTTAAAGTGGCTAGTGATACATTTTTGATCAATTTCCATCAATTTCCATTATTAAAGTGAGCTGGAGTTGAGTCAGTATGTTGGCAGCAGCCACTCGATGTTAGTGGTGGCTGTTTAAAAGTCTGATGGCCTTGAGATAGAAGCTGTTTTTCTGTCTCTCGGTCCCTGCTTTGATGCACCTGTACTGACCTCGCCTTCTGGATGATAGCGGGGTGAACAGGCAGTGGCTCGGGTGGTTGTTGTCCTTGATGATCTTTATGGCCTTCCTGTGACATCGGATGGTGTAGGTGTCCTGGAGGGCAGGTAGTTTGCCCCCAGTGATGCGTTGTGCAGACCTCACTACCCTCTGGAGAGCCTTACGGTTGTGGGCGGAGCAGTTGCCGTACCAGGCGGTGATACAGCCCTACAGGATGCTCTCGATTGTGCATCTGTAGAAGTTTGTGAGTGCTTTTGGTGACAAGACAAATTTCTTCAGCCTCCTGAGGAGCTGCTGCGCCTTCTTCACAATGCTGTCTGTGTGGGTGGACCAATTCAGTTTGTCCGTGATGTGTACGCCCGAGGAACTTAAAACTTACTACCCTCTCCACTACTGTCCCGTCGATGTGGATAGGGGGGTGCTCCCTCTGCTGTTTCCTGAAGTCCACAATCATCTCCTTTGTTTTGTTGACGTTGAGTGTGAGGTTATTTTCCTGACACCACACTCCGAGGGCTCTCACCTCCTCCCTGTAGGCCGTCTCGTCGTTATTGGTAATCAAGCCTACCACTGTAGTGTCGTCCGCAAACTTGATGATTGAGTTGGAGGCGTGCATGGCCACACAGTCGTGGGTGAACAGGGAGTACAGGAGAGGGCTCAGAACGCACCCTTGTGGGGCCCCAGTGTTGAGGATCAGCGGGGTGGAGATGTTGTTACCTACCCTCACCACCTGGGGGCGGCCCGTCAGGAAGTCCAGTACCCAGTTGCACAGGGCGGGGTCGAGACCCAGGGTCTCGAGCTTAATGACGAGTTTGGAGGGTACTATGGTGTTAAATGCTGAGCTGTAGTCGAGGAACAGCATTCTCACATAGGTATTCCTCTTGTCCAGATGGGTTAGGGCAGTGTGCAGTGTGGTTGCAATTGCGTTGTCTGTGGACCTATTGGTGCGGTAAGCAAATTGGAGTGGGTCTAGAGTGTCAGGTAGGGTGGAGGTGATATGGTCCTTGACTAGTCTCTCAAAGCACTTCATGATGACAGAAGTGAGTGCTACGGGGCGGTAGTCGTTTAGCTCAGTTAGCTTTCTTGGGAACAGGAACAATGGTGGCCCTCTTGAAGCATGTGGGAACAGCAGACTGGGATAAGGATTGATTGAATATGTCCGTAAACACACCAGCCAGCTGGTCTGCGCATGCTCTGAGGACGCGGCTGGGGATGCCGTCTGGGCCTGCAGCCTTGCGAGGGTTAACATGTTTAAATGTTTTACTCACGTCGGCTGCAGTGAAGGAGAGTCCTCAGGTTTTGGTAGCGGGCCATGTCAGTGGCACTGTATTGTCCTCAAAGCGAGCAAAGAAGTTATTTAGTCTGTCTGGGAGCAAGACATCCTGGTCCGCGACGGGGCTGGTTTTCTTTTTGTAATCCGTGATTGACTGTAGACCCTGCCACATACGTCTTGTGTCTGAGCCGTTGAATTGCAACTCTACTTTGTCTCTATACTGACGCATAGCTTGTTTGATTGCCTTGCGGAGGGAATAGCTACACTGTTTGTATTCGGTCATGTTTCCGGTCACCTTGCCCTGGTTAAAAACGCTTTCAGTTTCGCGCGAATGCTGCCATCAATCCACGGTTTCTGGTTTGGGAATGTTTTAATAGTTGTTGTGGGTACGACATCGCCGATGCACTTTCTAATGAACTCGCTCACCGAATCAGCGTATTCGTCAATGTTGTTGTTGGACGCAATGCGGAACATATCCCAATCCACGTGATCGAAGCAGTCTTGAAGCGTGGAATCAGATTGGTCGGACCAGCGTTGAACAAACCTGAGCGCGGGAGCTTCTTGTTTTAGTTTCTGTCTGTAGGCTGGAAGCAACAAAATGGAGTCGTGGTCAGCTTTTCTGAAAGGAGGGCGGGGGAGGGCCTTATATGCGTCGCGGAAGTTAGAATAACAATGATCCAGGGTTTTACCAGCCCTGGTTGCGCAATCGATATGCTGATAGAATTTAGGGAGTCTTGTTTTCAGATTAGCCTTGTTAAAATCCCCAGCTACAATGAATGCAGCCTCAGGATATGTGGTTTCCAGTTTACATAGAGTCAAATAAAGTTCGTTCAGGGCCATCGATGTGTCTGCTTGGGGGGGAATATATACGGCTGTGATTATAATCAAAGAGAATTCCCTTGGTAGATAATGCATTTGATTGTGAGGAATTCTAAGTCAGGTGAACAGAAGGACTTGAGTTGCTGTATGTTGTTATGATCACACCACGTCTCGTTCATCATAAGGCATACCCCCCCCCCCCACCCCTCTTCTTACCAGAAAGATGCTTGTTTCTGTCGGCGCGTGAAGAAACCAGCTGGCTGCACCGACTCCGTCTCTCGAGTGAGCCATGTTTCCGTGAAGCAAAGAACGTTACAGTCTCTGATGTCTCTCTGGAAGGCAACCCTTGCTCGGATTTCATCAACCTTGTTGTCAAGAGACTGGACATTGGCGAGTAGTATGCTAGGGAGTGGTGCGCGATGTGCCCGTCTCCGGAGCCTGACCAGAAGACCGCTTCGTTTGCCCCTTTTACGGCGACGTTGTTTAGGTTCGCCGGCTGGGATCAGATCCATTGTCCTGGGTGGAAGGCAAAACACAGGATCCGCTTCGGGAAAGTCATATGCCTGGTCGTAATGATGGTGAGTTGACGTTGCTCTTATATTCAGTAGTTCCTCCCGACTGTATGTAATAAAACCTAAGAATACCTGGGGTACCAATGTAAGAAATAACACGTAAAAAAACTAAATACTGCATAGTTTCCTAGGAACGCGAAGCGAGGCGGCCATCTCTGTCGGCGCCGGAAGTAATTGAGAGTATGTAAACTTCTGACCCACTGGGAATGTGATGAAAGAAATAAAAGCTGAAATAAATCATTCTCTCTACTATTATTCTTACATTTCACATTCTTAAAATAACGTGGCAATCCTAACTGACCTAAGACAGGGAATTTTTACTAGGATTAAATGTCAGAAATTGTGAAAAACTGAGTTTAAATGTATATGGCTAAGGTGTATGTAAACTTCCGAATTCAACTGTATTAGCACTTCACAATCTGGTGGGTAATAACCTTCAATCTGGATAACAACACAAAACAAATCATAAGACTAGAGAAATGTATTGACATATATTACGAAAACAAGCAACACCCAAAGATGATGGAGAGTAAGACAACGGAACCATTTTTCAAAATAAAAACGTGACTCTTCTACAGACACAAACTATTTAATATTTTCACCACCGGGAATGGAAAGGTCGAAACTGATCTGTTAAAATTAATAAATTACAAACTGGGCATACTTGAACTAGTCAGTAAGGATATAAAAGAGCTGAAGGCAAGCCTCGAGATGAGTGACGAAAAAGCTGCGACATTGGAGAAAGACACAAACAAGCTGAAAGGGACAGTCAATAAGATTGAAACCGAAGTTAATGAACTTAAAAAGGAGAACATCGTTCTGAGGGAAGCCTTACTTGACATACAGACTAGATCCATGAAAGAGAATCTGGTACTTCCAGGTATCCAAGAGAAAGAAGGAAAAGTTCCCGAATCTGTAGTTAGAGAGTTCCTCCTTACAGAGCTTCAGATCCCACGCGAAGTTATCGACAAAATCCAACTCGAACGTGTACACCACTTCAGACAAAGAGGGTATGAACGCCCAATCATTGCCAAATTTGCTCTCTTTAAAGATCAAATAATGGTTAAAAGCCTGGGTAAAACACTTGCTGGCACGAAAGTAGGCATGAATGACCAGTTCCCGAAGGAAATTGCAGAACGGCGCAAAGTTCTGTATCCAATTTTCAAGGAAAATAGATTGAAAGGTAAACGCGTAGCTCTCGTAGTCGATAAACTGTATATTGATAACCAATTGTTCAAAGACTACTCCATGGCTATTCTAAAAATTACAAAGTTCTCATAGAGGAGGCAAATAATGAAACACACAATTCTAGCCCTGTTATGGATTGTAATAATACAAAAAAATATATATAGCTTTTCTATCTAACTTCAAATATAACTAATTGGAACACAAAAGCACTAATTCAACATGGTGGAGATAAAAACACAGCAGACAGAGAAGGCACTGTATGTGGGTATGTGTGGATGGATGGTGTGGAGTGTGTTTTTTGGTGTTTGGGAAAGTGTGGCGTTAAGTGAGTGAGAAAGGAAATGGTTGCATATCCCAGAACCAATGTATGTCTGTGAGCAGGGGTTGTGAGAGCTTTAAATTTTGTGCAGATGAGGGATATAGAGTGGGGCAAAAAAAGTACTTAGTCAGCCACCAATTGTGCAAGTTTTCCCACTTAAAAACGTCTTGTCGATAGGGGGGCGCTGTTTTCACTTTGGAAAAAATCGTGCCCAATTTAAACGGCCTCGTACTCTGTTCTAGATCATACAATATGCATATTATATGCATATTATTACTATTGGATAGAAAACACTCTCAAGTTTCTAAAACTGTTTGAATTATATCTGTGAGTAAAACAGAACTCATTTGGCAGCAAACTTCCATACAGGAAGTGAAAAATCTGAAAACGAGGCTCTGTTTCAGGGCCTGCCTATTCAACTGGCTTTTATTTATCGATATGTATGCACTTCATACGCCTTCCACTAGATGTCAACAGGCAGTGGAAGGTGGAATGGGGTGTCTAGCTTGATCTGAGGCCGAACAAGAGCTTTTGGAGTGACAGGTCTGGTATTTTCTTTGTCTTCGACGGCGCGCGAGGGACCTTGACATTGTCTTCTGAAAAGCGTTCGGTATACACGGCGAATATCTCCGGCTCTGATTTTATTTGATACATATGATAATAACATCATAAAGTAGGTTTTTTCAACCGAGTTTTATCAGTTTATTCAACGTTTATTGGGACTTTTGGAGTTTTCCGTTCTTTGCGCCAAGAGAGGATGGGAATGTTAGCAACCTTGGCTAGCATTGTGGCGCGAATTCGACAGAAGAAATGGACATTCTAAAACCAAACAACGATTTATTCTGGAAATAGGACTCCTTGTACAACATTCTGATGGAAGCTCAGCAAAAGTAAGACAACATTTATGATGTTATTTCGTATTTCTGTGTAATATGTTGATGCCTATTCTCCGCCGTGTTGGTGAGCGTTGTCTCACAATAACCCAAGCTGTATGTTGTGGTAAAGTTATTTTTAAAAATCTAACACAGCGGTTGCATTAAGAACCAGTGTATCTTTCATTTGCCATACAACAAGTATTTTTATGTAAAGTTTATGATGAGTTCTTTGGTCAGATTAGGTGAGTGTCCAAAATATCTCCGGACATTCTGGGGAAATGTTGCTACGTATCCACAATGTATAACCACGATTGTCTGTCATAGTTGAAGTGTACCTATGATGGAAATTACAGGCCTCTCTCATATTTTTAAGCCAGTACATGTCCAGGCCCGTCTGAAGTTTGCTAGAGAGCATTTGGATGATCCAGAAGAAGATTGGGAGAATGTCATATGGTCAGATGAAACCAAAATAGAACTTTTTGGTAAAAACTCAACTCGTCGTGTTTGGAGGACAAAGAATGCTGAGTTGCATCCAAAGAACACCATACCTACTGTGAAGCATGGGGGTGGAAACATCATGCTTTGGGGCTGTTTTTCTGCAAAGGGACCAGGACGACTGATCCGTGTAAAGGAAAGAATGAATGGGGCCATGTATCGTGAGATTTTGAGTGAAAACCTCCTTCCATCAGCAAGGGCGGCATTGAAGATGAAACGTGGCTGGGTCTTTCAGCATGACAATGATCCCAAACACACCGCCCGGGCAACGAAGGAGTGGCTTCGTAAGAAGCATTTCAAGGTCCTGGAGTGGCCTAGCCAGTCTCCAGATCTCATCCCCATAGAAAATCTTTGGAGGGAGTTGAAAGTCCGTGTTGCCCGGCAACAGCCCCAAAACATCACTGCTCTAGAGGAGATCTGCATGGAGGAATGGGCCAAAATACCAGCAACAGTGTGTGAAAACCTTGTGAAGACTTACAGAAAACGTTTGACCTCTGTCATTGCCAACAAAGGGTATATAACAAAGTATTGAGATAAACTTTTGTTATTGACCAAATACTTATTTTCCACCATAATTTGCAAATAAATTCATTAAAAATCCTACAATGTGATTTTCTGGAATTTTTTTTCTCATTTTGTCTGTCATAGTTGAAGTGTACCTATGATGAAAATTACAGGCCTCTCCCATCTTTTTAAGTGGGAGAACTTGCACAATTGGTGGCTGACTAAATACTTTTTTGCCCCACTGTACATTTTATAATGAATTATACATTTTATTTATTTATTGTCCTATCATGGTGGAACAGCATCTTAATAAAATAAATTATACATCTAATTTATTTATTGTCCTATCATGGGGAACTAAATTTTTTAAATAAATTATACATATCATTTATTTATTTATGGTCCTATATTGATGGAACGATCCACAACCCTATATCCTAGACACCCAACTGAACGACCCAGATACTAAGGAGAAGTCCCTATCTGTTTCATGGTTCTGCTGTAAGCGGCCTGTATGCAGCCAAATGCGAGAAACCTTCTAGAGCAGCACCGCCCCCTCAAGATTCTGAGCCTGCCTGGGAGGGTTGGTCCTGCAAAGCCAGAGCCCCCTGATGGGAGAGCATAATATACAAGGAAATTCTCAAAGCTGCTAATGAGAACCATGACAACCTTGTACCTAGCCGGTGGGGATTCCGGTGGGGTGCCCCCATCCAGGCAGTGGCAGTGCTGGCAACACTAGCTGCAGTAACACATGGGGGGGGGGGTCACACTCGGACATTCAGAGAGGGGCAAATTATTGTGGCCATGGTGGAACAAAATCAAAGGTCTGACTGCACGGAGATGCTTGGAAATATGGTCACTACGGGGGACCATGTGGGGTGTTTCAGGGTAAGGGGGTATATCTGACCTCCATCATCTAGGACGTGACAATTGTTAATCAAATCTCCCCATTTCTGCCCATTTTTTTTGCTCAGTTTTGCAGGCCTTCTCATACAGCTGCAACTGTATGCAACTGTATGTATGTATGTATCCCACAGTTTTTGCCAGGGAGTAAAAGACATTAGGGACAATATAGGATGAATCACAATAAATTGTTTCCTAAAATATTAATTGCTTGCCATAATGTAAATCACAACCTTTTTTTGAGTTGGGCTCTGGGATGGTGCAACTGAATCCGAGTCTATGGTTGTTGTGGGGGAAAGGGGTTGAGTGTGTATGAGTGTGTGTGTGTGTGTGTGTGTGTGTGTGTGTGTGTGTGTGTGTGTGTGTGTGTGTGTGTGTGTGTGTGTGTGTGTGTGTGTGTGTGTGTGTGTGTGTATGTATCCCACAATTGTTGCGAGGGAGTAAAAGACGTTAGGGACAATATAGGATGAATCACAATTAATTGTTTGCTAAAATATGAATTGCTTGCCATAATGTAATTTTGGTCATGGTGAGACTGGTGAGAGGTAAAAATCATTTGCATAAACTGCCTACATTACTACAAATATGAATAGCTAATTATGGTAAATATGATAAACAGGATTTTAAAAATATATTTTTTTATTGGCTATATATAATACACATCAAGGTGAGGGTGATGGAAATGCATTTGGTAGTTGATCTGCTTCTGTTCTGTGGGTGGCACTGTGTGCTCTTTTCGAAGGATGGGTTCCGGTCTCTCCGGGGCCATGGGATCCGGGGAGTCGAGAGTAGTCTGCCGGGCATTGGGATGACAATCCAACTTGGGATGAGGAGGTGTTTTAGCGGGTGGAATTGTGGGGACCCTTTTGGAGGTTTACTTAGTAGCAAAGCAGATATTGTATCATGGTACAGCTCAATCAACATGTTACTTTTTAATGGTATGTTTACAAACATATATTATCATAAATAGATTTGAAACTTTATGGTCTCATTATGGTAATTGGTGAAATAAGTATAGCCAGTTATAATTGTAATGGCTTAGCAGATAATAAGAAAAGACAATCAGTATTTACCTGGCTAAAAGAGAAGGAATATAATATCTATTGTTTACAGGAAACTCATTCAACAATTTTAGATTAAGTTTTGTGGAAAAAGGATTGGTGGAGTGAAATATATTTCTCCGATTAGTAAAGAAATTCAAAAGGGGTGATGATATTAATTAACAGTGTAATTTATATCCAAACGTCCAAATTGTCCAAACAGATCATCAAGGTAGGTGGATTATTTTAAATATGTTATTGAACAATAAACAGATATGGCTTATTAACCTATACGGTCCAAATAATAATGATCCGAGCTTCTTTGAAAATATACAGTGGCAAGAAATAGTATGTGAACTCTTTGGAATTACCTTGATTTCTGCATAAATTGGTCATCAAATTTGATCTTCATCAAACGAGTTTAATGACTCCAACATAGGTGTATGTAAACTTCCGACTTCAACTGTATGTGTATATAATTATGTATGTACAGTTGAAGTCGGAAGTTTACATACACTTCGGTTGGAGTCATTAAAACTCGTTTTTCAACCACTCCACAAATTTCTTGTTAACAAACTATCATTTTGGCAAGTCGGCTTTGTGCATGACACAAGTAATTTTTCTAACAGTTGTTTACAGACAGATTATTTCACTTATAATTGACTGCATCACAATTCCAGAGGGTAAGAAGTTTATATACACTAAGTTGACATTGCCTTTATTAAAGATAAACTTCTCCTTAATAACCTCTTGACGATAGGGGTCAGATTCTTTTTTTTTTTTTTTATAACGTTCCCAAGGTAAACGGACTATTTCTCAGGTCCAGATCGTAGAATATGCATATAATTTACAGATTAGGATAGAAAACACTCCAAAGTTCCCAAAACTGTCAAAATATTGTCTGTGAGTATAAAAAAACTGATTCTGCAGGCGAAAACCTGAGAAAATCTAACCCGGAAGTGTTTATTTTTATTTTTTTATCTGTGTTTCCTGGCCCGTCTTTCTTCCATTTAAAGGGATATCAACCAGATTCCTTTTGCAATGGCTTCCTCAGGCTGTGACCAGGCTTTAGACATAGTTTCAGGCTTTTATTTTGAAAAGTGAGCGAGATTTTTCAAAACTAGTCAGGTGTCCTCTGATTAGTTCCTGCGCGCGAGAGGGTAGCTCTCCATTTTCTTTTTCTCTCTTATTGAATAGGTTACGGTCCGGTTGAAATATTATCGATTATGTTTGTTAAAAACAACCTGAGGATTGATTATAAAAAACATTTGACATGTTTCTACGACCATTACGGATACTTTTTGGAATTTTCGTCGAACGGAACGAGGCTTTGGTTTTCTGAACATAACGCGCAACCCAAATGGCGTTTTTTTGTTATAAAAGTAATATTTATCGAACAAAAAGGACATTTGTTGTGTAACTGGGAGTCTCGTGAGTGCAAACATCCGAAGATATTCAAAGGTAAGCGATTAATTTTATTGCTTTTCTGACTTTCGTGACCAAGCTAACCAAGCTAATGTAAGGCTAACTGTTCTAGCATTGATTGATACACTCACAAAAGCTTAGATTTTCGCTGCAAAGCATATTTTCAAAATCTGACACGATAGGTGGATTAACAACAAGCTAAACTGTGTTTTGGTATATTTCACTTGTGATTGCATGATTATAAATATTTTTAGGAATATTTTGCGCCCTGCAATTCAGCGGTTGTTTAGGAAAATGATCCCGTAAAAGGGATCCGTAGCGCAGAGAAGTTAATGCAACCGCTGTGTCAGATTTCAAAAAAGCTTTACGGCGAAAGCACACCATGCGATAATCTGAGTACAGCGCTCAGCCACCAAAACAAGCCATACAGATACCCGCCAAGTTGTGGAGTCAACAAAAGTCAGAAATAGCGTTATAAATATTCACTTACCTTTGATGATCTTCATCAAAATGCACTCCCAGGAATCCCAGTTCCACAATAAATGTTTGTTTTGTTCAAAAAAGTACGATCTTTGTCATCATGTGCAGCAAACCGTAGTCTGGCTTTTTTATGGCGGTTTTGGAGCAGTGGCTTCTTCCTTGCTGAGCGGCCTTTCAGGTTATGTCGATATAGGACTTGTTTCACTGTGGATATAGATACTTTGTACCGGTTTCCTCCAGCATCTTCACAAGGTCCTTTGCTGTTGTTCTGGGATTGATTTGCACTTTTCGCACCAAAGTACATTCATCTCTAGGAGACAGAACGTGTCTCCTTCCTGAGCGGTATGACGGCTGCGTGGTCCCATGGTGTTTATACTTGCATAATATTGTTTGCACAGATGAGCGTGGTACCTTCAGGCGTTTGGAAATTGCTCCCAAGGATGAACCAGACTTGTGGAGGTCTACAATTATATTTTCTGAGGTATTGGCTGATTTCTTTAGATTTTCCCATGATTTACATTTAAGTCATTTAGCAGACGCTCTTATCCAGAGCTGGTGTCATGCAAAGAGGCACTGAGTTTGAAGGTAGGCCTTGAAATGCATCCACAGGTACACCTCCGATTGACTCAAATTATGTCAATTAGCCTATCAGAAGCTTCTAAAGCCATGACATAATTTTCTGGAATTTTCCAAGCTTCTTTGGGATAAGGGGCAGTATTTTCACGTCCGGATGAAAAGCGTGCCCAGAGTAAACTGCCTGCTACTCAGTCCCAGTTGCTAATATATGCATATTATTATTCGTATTGGATAGAAAACACTCTGACGTTTCTAAAACTGTTTGAATTATGTCTGTGAGTATAACAGAACTCATATGGCAGGCAAAAACCTGAGAAGTTCCACTTCCTGTTTGAATTTTTTCTGAGGTGGCAGATTTTCAACCAAGCTCTCAATGAAATTACAGCGAGATAATGATGAGTTTTGACTTCCTACGGCTTCCACTAGATGTCAAGAGTCAATAGAACTTTGTCTGATGAGTCTAATGTGAAGGGGGGCCGAAGGAGACAGGAATGAGTAATCACTGCCACGAGCTGAGCATGCTTTCACCATGCACTTTCACATGAGGAGGACCTTCGTTCCACCGCTCTTCTGAAGTCAATCTAATTCTCCGGTTGGAACGTTATTCAAGATGTATGTTAACAACATTCTAAAGATTGATTCAGTACATTGTTTGACATGTTTCTACTGACTGTTACGGAACTTTTGGACATTTCGTCACGTTATAGTGGAGGTGCTTTGTGACTTTGGAATTGTTTACCAAAGGCGCTAACCAAAGTAGCTAATTGGACATAAATAACGGACATTATTGAACAAATCAAACATTTATTGTGGACCTGGGATTCCTAGGACTGCATTCTGATGAAGTTCATCAAAGGTAAGGAAACATTTATCATGTATTTTCTGGTTTCTGTTGACCCCAACATGGCGGCTAATTTGGCTATTGTTCTGAGCTCCGTCTCAGATTATTGCATGATTTGCTTTTTCCGTAATGTTTTTTTGAAATCTGACACAGCGGTTGCATTAAGGAGAGGTATATCTATAATTCCGTGTATAACTTGTATTATCATCTACATTTATGATGAGTATTTCTGTTGAAACGATGTGGCTATGCAAAATCACTTGATGTTTTTGGAACTAGTGAATGTAACGCGCCAATGTAAACTCAGATTTTTTTGTTATAAATATGAACTTTATCAAACAAAACATGCATGTATTGTGTAACATGAAGTCCAGTGTCATCTGATTAAGATAATCAAAGGTTAGTGATTAATTTTATCTCTATTTCTGCTTTTTCTGACTGCTATCTTTCGCTGGAAAAATGGCTGTGCTTATTGTGGTTTTGTGGTGACCTAACATAATCGTTTGTAGTGCTTTCGCTGAAAAGCATATTTGAAATCAGACACTTTGGAGGGATTAACAACAAGATTACCTTTAAAATGATATAAAACACATGTATGTTTGAGGAATTTTAATTATGAGATTTCTGTTGTTTGAATTTGGCGCCCTGCACGTTCACAGGCTGTTGTCATATCGATCCCGGTAGCGGGATGCAGCCATAAGATGTTTTAACAAACAATGCAGTTAAGAAAAAATAAGTGTTAAATAAAAAATTCAAGTAACAAATAATTAAAGAGCATCAGTAAAATAACAATAGTGAGGCTATATACAGGAGGTACTTTACTGCTAAGTTGTTAAAGCCCATGGCTCTTAGTTTGATTAACAGAATCTCATGATCCACTGTATCAAACGACTTTTGGAGATATAACATATCCATACCACAAGATTTCCCTCCATCTACTTCCTTTCTGATGTGGTCAGTTACATTTAGTAGGCAAGTGTCAGTGGAATGGGATTTCCTAAATCCAGATTGGTCCCCCATCTCCCGTCCACAGCCACTCACATTCGTCCAGCCATCATTATTGGTAGCTCCATGGTAAGGAACATCTCGGTTCCTGGAGAACTAAACCATGCACTACCTGGGGGCTATGGTGAAGGATATCACAGGATTTCTTCTGTCAGTCCTACATCAGCTGCAGCTGCCGTAGTGCATGTGGGATCAAATGATATCAAAAGGGTAAATCAGAGCTAATGAAAAAGGTTTATATTGAGCTGATAAACACCCTGAAAGGCTCTGAAAAGCAGCCGATTATCTCTAGTCCAGTGCCGTTGCTGGGACACTTTTTGCAAAACAAAAGATGATGGACTCCACCCAAACCATCTAGGAGCCTGGACCCTCTCTTCACATTTCAAGGTCGCATTAAGATTTTGACTCGGAGACAGACCTACAGTAGCCCCGCTCAGGTAATACCTCCCATCCTTTGTAAGTGTTATCATCGTACTGATCGTCTATACATCGTCTATACTGCCAGGGGTGTTGTCAGTTGTTATCTTGTACCCATTCATTTGAACAGTTACAGGTGTCTACCGTCCTCCCTCGGCTAACCTTTGTGCACTCGAGGAGTTAACTAGTTTGTTGTCTTCTTTTACTACATCAGAAGTTATTATCCTGGGTGACCTAAATTATGATTGGGAAATGCAGGCTTCAGACAATCTAAAAGATGTGTAATGATCTAAACCTAATCCAGCTGGTGACTAAGCCTACACGGCCCAACCCTAAAGATCCTTCAAAGTCAACTCTGATTGTTCTTATTTTAACGAATACACCAGAGAAATGTGTTTATTCTAGTATCTTCGCACAAGACATTAGTGACCATTTCACTGTAAGCATTTCACCTGTTGTATTCGGCGCATGTGACAAATAAAATTTGATTTGATTTGACCATTGCCTAGTTGTTTGTGTTAGAGATTTGAGAATAAAAAAATCTAGGCCTTGTGTCATCACAAAGAGAAACTTTAAAAACTTAAGTGAACAGGCTTTTTTCCCCCATGATCTTTATTTTTGTGACCTTGATTGTATTTCAGCTATCTCTGAAACTTTTTGCAGATGTCTTCAATACTATTGTGGACAATCTTACTCCGTTAAAAAAAATAAGGGTTAAAAGATGTTAACATTGAGAGAAAATACATCCATTTTCGAGATGAGAAGCGATCGTCTGAAAACATCGCTTAACCCCCCTGGGTTATGTCCCAAATGGCACCCTATTCCCTACCTTTGACCAGGACCTGTATCCACAAAGCGTGTCAGAGTAGGAGTGCTGATCAAGTCCCAACCTGTCCATATAATCTTATTCATTATGATCTACAAGGCAAAACTGATCCTTGATCAGCACTCCTACTCTGAGAGATTTTTGGATACGGGCCCAGGGCTCTGGTCAAAAGTAGTGCACAATATAGGAAATAAACAAGGAAATCTAGTCAGACATGACACATGCTCCACCGTGACTCAAACATAATCCTAAATCATACTTTATCGTATCGCATTTCTGTGAACTTATCTCATTCAACTCTAATATTTTGTCTGCACTAATACTTTGTCGCCTTTTTAACATCGCTGAGACAACTTAATTGCACGTAGCCACAACTGTCACAACATTTCACAGAGCTCTGAATCTTAAACATGCAGGTTAAATCTCTCTCTCATACAAGGCCAAATTTGGCTGTAGTTTAGATGGAGAAACATGGCTAAAGATGGCTCATGAATAAACAGACGTTCAGAAGCATCATGAGATGTGGGCTGCCAATGTGAAGAGCCAGCTGACAGATGTTAGGAGAATAGTGGAGCAAATGAGCGAGGTTAGAGAGAGAGAGAAATAACATTGTTGGACACCATAACAAGCAGATCAGAGCTTAGATGATAATGCAAACTGACGAATTAAGGATCTCAGTCACTTTGTTTGGGAAATATCAAAGGCACTTTCATATTCTATGCAATTGGGTAGATCACTTGGCTTACTTACAACAAGCTGATTTAGTAGCAGTTTTCCTTATACAAAATATATAGTTAAAAGAGCAGAACCCACATTTGTGTAAATGCTTGATCATTTTCTGTAATTACAGAAAGTAAGACTATGATACGGTTGTTAAATCACATAGATCTCCCTTGTATACTTAAAAAAATTTGAACTCCTAAGGGATTTTCAAGCAAACATTCCTTGATTAAACATAAATTCTGAATTTAGGTCATATTGTCCTGATAAACAAAACAACTCGAGTTGTGTTCTGTATCAATAGCTGCCCTGCTACGAATTGAAAGCGGAAAAACCCTGCATTTGATTGCTTATTCGTCATTACGCAGTATACACATTTGGTTACTTTTACACCAGGGATACCTTTGTGTATAAGCCTGACACTGGCCTCATTACGGCAAAAAATGCCACCATTGATCCATTTACTCACCATTTTATTTCAGCGGGCTATCTCTTTGAAAGAACTTCTGAGCCTATTCACAATGAAATTGGGCTTGATGCTGTTAGGGGAAGGTTGCTAAATGATCAGATAAATGATAGTCAAAGCTTTTCTTTTAGGCTATTTACACAAAAATAAGTCCTGGATGCTTTGCTAGCAATAGACAACAAGAAATCCACAAGGGCCGACCAATTAGATCCTGGTCTGCTTAAGTGTTTCATTGTTGCCTCATTAACCCACATTTTTTATTCAACATTTATCAGAAAATATTCCAAAAGTATGGAAATCAGCTTATGCTGCCACTCTATAAGGACGGGGATAGTAGGGATCTGAATAATTATCGGCCTATTTCAAGGACTCCTTGTTTAGCTACGATTCTTGAATCTTTAGTAAATGTACAACTTTGCTCTTTTTCATCTGAGAAATGTATTTTGATTGTTAACCAATCAGGGTTTATGACTGGGCATAGCACTATTACATCAACCACTTTAGATGTTAATGATCTTGTCAATGCTTTAGATACTAAAATGAAATGTGCTGCTTTGTTTGTGGACCTGTCAAAAGCTTTTGATACTTTTGATCATACTAGTTTTTTGAATAAGTTGTCCTCGATAGGCCTGAGCTCCAACGCCGGTTTCATGACTATCTTAGTCTGAATTTCTTGAAGTACATAATGGTGTACCACAGGGGTCAATTTTGGGACCTGTTCTCTTCACTATTTATATAAACACCAATGGCCAATCCGGTAAATTGTTTTAACTTAATCTATATGCGGATGATACTGTTATGCATGCTATTGCTCCTACTGTTGATCTGGCTGTGTCAAAACTACAACCAGATTTTATAGCTATGCAGGAATCCCTTGCTGATTTAAAACTTGTTGCAAAACAAAATCCATATTGTTTTTAAACTCTCGTCAGAATGTTTCAGATTAACAACACTCATTAGATGGTTCTCCAATCGAATGTGTTCACGCATATCAATACCTTTATACTTTTATATTTTATACATTTGACATTTTAAAAAACATACGCTGAGCCTACAAAACCTTAAGGACATCTGCTCTTTCCATGACATAGACTGAAAAGGTGAATCCAGGTGAAAGCTATGATCTCTTATTGATGTCACTTGTTAAATCAACTTCAATCAGTGTAAATGAAGGAGAGGAGACAGGTTAAAGAACGATTTTTAAGCCTTGAGACAATTGGAGACATGGATTGTGTGTGTGCAATTCAGAGGGTGAATGGGCATGACAAAATATTTAAGTGCCTTTGAATGGGGTATGGTATTAGGTTGAAGGCTCACCAGTTTGTGTCAAGAACCGCAACACTGCTGGGTTTTCCACACAACAGTTTCCCGTGTGTATCAAGAATGGTCCACCACCCAAAGGACATCCAGCCAACTTGACACAACTGTGGGAAGCATTGGAGTCAACATGTGCCAGCATTCCTGTGGAACGCTTTAGAGACAAAGCCCCAATGAATAGCCCTTATGCACATTCCATGATCGAACGTTCTAAACACACTTCCTATCATTGTGGCAATTTCTGGTCAGTCTAGTTGTTATCAACGATATAACGTTACTACCACTATGTCGCAGTTTTTTACTAGGTGTCTTCAGGACTTGCCTCAAATTAATATTAATAATGTACATCGAATTGTTAAATCAGCCTCCGAGACTCCAGCTAGCAAGAATGAAAAGGGGTTCAAGATGTATATAGGAAGCTACATAGACAACTATGAAGGTGAGTACCAAGTCAGTGACAGATATAACGTTAGCTAGCTACAATCATTAGCTAGCTAATTTAACTATTAACTGTAGCTAGCTAGTTACTTCGTAAAATGATGTAACGTTGACAGAATCTACCTGAGAATGTGTGTATTTTCATTAGCTTGGTTAAGTTATGCTTGCTAGCTATATTTGCTAGCTAAAAATAATTGTTATTCATGTCTTCTACACAGTATCTAACAAAGATACATTGACAGGGGAGATCACCGTGAGGGCTGCCTGTCACAGATCCATGAGGAAGAGTGAAAAGCCGCACAGCACAGCATGAGAGTAGGGAAAGGTTATAGATAGCTACTAGGGACCTTGTTTAACATCTCTTGTGAGACACTGTCATCACTGTCAAAATGTGTTGGAGACAGTGTCAACGTTTAATCTTATCAGTAGATAGATATTAATGATGGGTCCCAATCCCAGTTTAGAATTGCCCACTTAACAGGTTATTTGGTAAAGATCTGTTGATGCAGTGTTTGGTAATTGTGTTACTGAGACACAATCTATTCCTGTATAGTTAAATGAGCCCCTCGTTAATAAGACTAGACACTACTATGTTTATTGTCTCCTGACCGCTCCTGTCTCAGCCTCCAGTATTTATGCTGCAGTAGTTTATGTGTCGGGGGGCTAGGGTCAGTTGGTTACCTGGAGTACTTCTCCTGTCTTATCCAGTGTCCTGTGTGAATTTAAGTATGCTCTCTCTAATTCTCTCGTTCTCTCTTTCTCTCTGAGAACCTGAGCCCTAGGACCATACGTCAGGACTACCGGGCATGATGACACCTTGCTGTCCCCAGTCCGCCTGGCCTTGCTGCTATTCCAGTTTCAACTGTTCTGCCTGCGGTTATGGAACCCCTACCTGTCCCAGACCTGCTGTTTTCAACTCTTAATGATCGGCTATGAAAAGCCAACTGAGATTTATTCCTGATTATTATTTGACCATGCTTGTCATTTATGAACATTTTGAAAATCTTGGCTCTCTCTAATTTTCTCCTTCTCTCTTTCTTTCTCTCGGAGGACCTGGGCCCTAGGACCATGCGTCGGGACTGCCGCCCGTGGTGACTCCTTGCTGTCCCCAGTCCGCCTGGCCTTGCTGCTATTCCAGTTTCAGCTGTTCTGCCTGCGGTTATGGAACCGCCACCTGTCCCAGACCTGTTGTTTTTCAACTCTTGATGATCGGCTATGAAAAGCCAACTGAAAATTATTCATGATTATTATTTGACCATGCTTGTCACTTATGAACATTTTTGAACATCTTGGCATAGTTCTGTTATAATCTCCACCCGGCACAGCCAGAAGAGGACTGGCCACCCCTCATAGCCTGGTTCCTCTCTAGGTTTCTTCCTAGGTTTTGGCCTTTCATGGGAGTTTTTCCTAGCCACCGTGCTTCTACACCTGCATTACTAGCTGTTTGGGGTTTTAGGCTGGGTGTCTGTACAGCACTTCGAGATATTAGCTGATGTACGAAGGGCTATATAAAATAAAATTGATTGATTGATTGATTGTTATTTATGGGCACATAACATCATTCTTGTTTCTCACTTCAGTCACTTCACTTATCTTCACAGATGGTGTTAAAGCACTCCGTACCAGTGATAGTGGTCCAAAGCCACTGCTCCTGTGTTGCAGGAAGTGCTCTGTGCAATCATCTGGTGGCACTTCTTTACCAGACAGTACACTACTCTCAACTAAACATTCCTGCTGCACCACCAGTTCACAGCTGCACAGACACAGAACAGCGTTGGCACAAGCCAAGAACACTTGTGAGTCTATCAATATCCATAAAAAAATGCACCTGAAAAGTATTCGCCTATGTAAGAGTAAATCCGTGTTAATTAGGGTGTGAAACCAGGCCCGGTTGATGGGATAGAGTTCCGTAAACCTGCTAACTCGTGTGCTGATGGAATAAGGTAAGTTGGAGGTTCCTAGAATGGAAACATTTTAGAAAACATTTTCTTGTGATTGTATCCAGATGATAATGACAAATGTTTGGGACAAAGACTGGGGTTAAATATATAATCTATAAATCTGTATATTTTTATTCATTTTATTTGAACTTTCGGGCTTGTGCTGTTTCTGGAAAAGTTACATGAGTCTTTGTCATAGTAATCTCTCCAACCTGATGTTAAGGTTTTAAAATGTTTTGCATAAGTTCTCTCTACAAAGCACTCAATGGATACATGCCTGACATAGACATTCTCCGCATCTCAGAAACGTATGCCAACTTTTCTCCACTTACTGCCCCTCTTGTGACAACAATGGAAATGTCAGCTGACGTACCCCTGGTTGAGTCCGCCTTTGGGCCAGTGCAAGCCGGCAGTGTTCTGTCCTATCAGCTTCCACAGCGAAAGACCCGTGAAATTGTGAAGATTGCCGATGCCACTTCTCCACCAATACTTCCATTAGATGGCTACAAGCTTCAGGCTTCCCAGTGTGCTTACGTCCTTAGCCATCAGGAGCAGTTCCACCTCAAGGCATTAGAGACAACCTACGAGATGTCACACAAAGTCGAGGTTGCTACAAGGGAGCAGAGCAGCAGCCCGGAATGGCATAAGCTCAGGAAAATGAGAATAACATCCTCTCGTTTCCGAGAGGTTTTCCATGTCCGGGGAGAGACCTCAGCTGACCACCTAGCTGAGCGGATGTTCAAGGGATCTGGTATGCAGACCATGGCGAAGAGGGGGCTAGCCATGGAGCCAGTGACTGTACAGGAGTACTGCACACTGAAGAATGTTAACTTCTTTCCGTGTGGCTTCGTAGTGCACCCAGATGCTCCGTAGTTAGGATCCTTTCCAGGTGGCATCATATTTGATCCCAGTGTGAGACCACACTTTGGACTCTTAGAGGTCAAGTGCCCAAATGTACCAAGTTATGTTGACTGCCCTTACCTGAAGATACAGAATGGAGAGCTGAAGTTGAAGAGATTTCATGCTTACTACTGGCAGGTGCAATGTCAAATCCTTCTCACAGGTTGTAGCTGGTGTGACTTTGTCATCTGTGCACAGGAGGACATCCTAGTTGAAAGGACGTATAGAGATCTACAGGTTTCAAAAACTATAAGAGAGAAGGTTGACCACTTTTATTTTTACCACTACTTGCAGAAGTGTCTCTCGCACCTGAATGGATCCCCTGCATGGGTTCCAAGTTTAGTGGTTTTATGAAAAATAAGTATTTCATCAAATGTTCAACAGTTCAGTTAATCAATTACACATCTCTAACATTGTATTCAATCTTGCATTCTGGCTATTCTGTGTTTACTTGATTTCTTTCCCCCACCCCTGTTACTCATTGCCTAATTAAAGCCAATACAAGCTCCACACAAACTGATATTCGGCCTTGTCTCAGGATGGTAAGTTGGTGGTTGAAGATATCCCTCTAGTGGTGTGGGGGCTGTGCTTTGGCAAAGTGGGTGGGGTTATATCCTTCCTGTTTGGCCCCGTCCGGGGGTATCTCGGATGGGGCCACAGTGTCTCCTGAACCCTCCTGTCTCAGCCTCCAGTATTTATGCTGCAGTAGTTTGTGTCGGGGGGCTAGGGTCAGTTTGTTATATCTGGAGTACTTCTCCTGTCTTATCCGGTGTCCTGTGTGAATCTAAGTATGCTCTCTCTAATTCTCTCTTTCTTTCTCTCTCTCGGAGGACCTGAGCCCTAGGACCATGCCTCTGGACTACGTGGCATGATGACTCCTTGCTGTCCCCAGTCCACCTGGCCGTGCTGCTGCTCCAGTTTTAACTGTTCTGCCTGCGGCTATGGAACACTGACCTGTTCTCCGGACGTGCTACCTGTCCCAGACCTGCTGTTTTCAACTCTCTAGAGACAGCAGGAGCGGTAGAGATACTCTTAATGATCGGCTATGAAAAGCCAACTGACATTTACTCCTGAGGTGCTGACTTGCTGCACCCTCGACAACCACTGTGATTATTATTATTTGACCATGCTGGTCATTTATGAACATTTGAACATCTTGGCCATGTTCTGTTATAATCTCCACCTGGCACAGCCAGAAGAGGACTGGCCACCCCTCATAGCCTGGTTCCTCTCTAGGTTTCTTCCTAGGTTTTGGCCTTTCTAGGGAGTTTTTCCTAGCCACCTTGCTTCTACACCTGCATTGCTTGCTGTTTGGGGTTTTAGGCTGGGTTTCTGTACAGCACTTTGAGATATCAGCTGATGTAAGATGGGCTATATAAATAAATTTGATTTGATATTCACTGCAACACACATTATTGATTAACGTCGTAGATAAACAAATTATTATTTTGCTGCTAGCAAATAAACACATGTACATTTACACTGGCTTGGCCCATGCTCTGGACCGGATCAGAGACGGCACAGTCCATAGGCAGAGCACCTTGTTCTTCATCCCCTCCGTCGGAGCAGGAGGTTTCAGTCTTCTTTCCCAAACACCAGGTCTCTTTTGAATGTGCCAGTTCCACGCAAAGAAAAGTAGTAACAACACCTCTTAGGTATTGTCGCCCCCCAATTCTTCCCTCAACAAAGTCACTTTCGACGAAATGTGTACTACACACCTTTGTGTGTTTGGTGACGACGTACTGCCATGCCACCAACCACCTTTTTCTCAGCTCTACATCGACCGTGAAACGATGGAAGCTCACAATACCATTACATTTGGAAGAAACTGAACACAGAGGCACTGAATAATGTTCATTAGCACCTCCTTCGCGGGGCTGTAATTTAAACGTAGTCATTGCGAACTATTTCAGTCAGAAATGCATCGACGATAGCTAGTAAGTTAATGATAAAAACAAGAGCAGAACTCGCTCCGGAAGTCATCAACCCGATCGGAAGTAAATTAGAATGTTGGAGGCGGTATAATGCATAGAGCCTACTCACCTGTTCTGAGACCCACATTTTTTTTTGGGGGGGGGGGGGGGGGGCTTGCATGTTATTTTGGCATTAATACGTGTCACACATCAGTTTGCAAATATAATTGAGTTAATAAAGCCGCATACAATCATGGTCTCTTTTTGTTTTCTTGAGTAAGGCAGCTCCAAAATGCAGGTGTTTCAGCCTAACTCAGTGCTTTCTGTGGTGGTGGGGCGGGCCAGCAGAAAATGGGAGCATTGCGCCGTGATTGGCTCAGTATTCTGTCACTCATGGGGACCTTGCGCAATTGCCTAGCTTCAGTCCTTTAGTAATGGTAGACATCCAAAATTTCAGCCCTTTCGGTCCTACCATAGAGTTATATTACAGGTGCCCTTCCAAGAAGGCTCAAGGTCATTGGCCACAAATGACGTCAAATCAAGTTATATGTACAGTAGCTTTGATTGGACTGATCATGTCAACATCTTACTTTCACAATTTAAACTAGCAGTCACCATTGTGAATCAAGTCTACTCGCAAATCCTTTTTAATCCTTGTCATACGATTAGAAATATTGAAGAGAAAATATAGATAAAATGTATCGGTGCTCATCGGCCATTGGACGTAAACATTACACAACTTGGAAATCGCAAATTCAACAATGAGTTGTTTGGATGGAATCGGTGACAGTGGCTAACCGCAAGCATTGCAACTGGGAAGTCAGACTGGGAAAATACATTTTGAACGGTCATCCAACTCGGAATTGTAAATCTTTTTCTTTGATGACAAAATTTGCCACTGAAGGACCGTCGCGCACAACAAGGTAAATCCAAAAATGTCTTATATGCTGCTGCACAAATGATGTAATATGCCAGGGAGATATGGTCAGCCATATCAGCTATGTTTTTTAAAAAGGCAGTAAACAAGGCTGAATGAATTGCTCTGCTGATTTACCAAGATTTACATGCTAAAATCGCCACTGGTTATGATTTATTTTTACTTTTTAAATGTATTTAACCACTATTTAACTAGGCAAGTAAGTCAGTTAAGAACATATTCTTATTTACAATGACGGCCTACACCAGCCAAACCCAGACATCGCTGGGCCAATTGTGCGCCGCCCTATGGGACTCCCAATCACGGCCGGTTGTGGTACAGCCGGATCCAATCCAGGGTGTCTGTAGTGATGCCTCTAGCATTGAGACGCAGTGCCTTAGACCACTGCGCCACTCGGGAGCCCCATGTGTATCAATTATGGTGATATTATTTATCAAAGTGCAGCAACTACTAATCTTAAACCTTTGGGTAGATACTGTACCATCTACCATAGTGCCCTTCATTTTGTTACAGGTGACAGTTGATACTCATCACCGCATCCTGTATCAAAAGGTTGGCAGGACTTCGCTGAAGACCCGTAGAGTTCTACATTTCTCCCTTTCTGTTTACAAGTCCATACTTCATAAACTTCCGTCTTATCTAACTCTGCTGTTGAAGTATACAGTATACAGTAGAAACCTGAGTTGCCTAACCCATTCACAGGATTGGTTAACTCTTGAGGTTCCTGGGTCTCCACCGAGCTAGGTAAATCTGATTTTAGTCTTAATGCACCGTATCGCTGGAAAAAATTTCAAACTTAATTTCATCTTGATGTTCTGGTGCCGTTTGGGCAGTTTAAAGTATTGATTGGGGACTTATTTGTGGAGGAATGTAACTGTTTTTATGGATGAGAATGCCAAGAGTGTGCAAAGCTGTCATCAGGGCAAAGGGTGGCTACTTTAAAGAATTTCAAATATAAAATATATTTATATTTGTTTTACATTTTTGGGGGTTACTACATGATTCCATATGTATTATTTCATAGTTGTGATGTCTTCACTATTATTCTACAATGTAGAAAATAGGAAAAATAAAGAAAAACCCTTAAATGAGTAGGTGTGTCCAAACTTTTGACTGGTACCCTATATACTGTGCCTTCGGAAGGTATTCAGTCCCCTTGACTTTTTCCACATTTTGTTAGGTTACTGCCTTATTTTAAAATTGACTAAATGTTTTTTTCCCTCATCAATCTACACACAATACCCCATAATGACAAAGCAAAAACAGGTTTTTAGAAATGTTTGCTAATTTACAAAAAATAAAACACTGAAATATCACATTTACATAAGTATTCAGACACTTTACTCAGTACTTTGTTGAAGTACCTCAATTTCGTGTCTCATAACAAAGAGTCTGAATACTTATGTAAATAAGGTATGTTTTATATTTTTTATAATTTACCGAAAATTTCCTAAAACCTGTTTTCGCTTTGTCGTTGTGGGGTATTGTGTGTAGTGATGGCTGTAACGTAACAAAATGTGGAAAAAGTCAAGGGGTCTGAATACTTTCCGAATGCACTGTATATACTATAGCCCACAAAGCAAATATTGCATATAACAGACAGTTATATGACCTGCAGCATGGTCAAGCAAGTTGATGTTTGACAGTTTACTAAACAATTACTGATTTAGAACCACAGAGTTACCACAAGTCAGCACAGACATGGGTCAATTAATCAAATGTATTTATAAAGCCCTTTTTACATCAGCAGATGTCACAGTGTTATACAGAAACCCAGCCGAAAACCCCAAACAGCAAGCAATGCAGATGTAGAAGCACAGTGGCTAGGAAAAACTCCCTAGAAAGGCAGGAACCTAGGAAGCGACCTAGAGAGGAACCAGATTCTGAGGGGTGGCCAGTCCTCTTTTGGCTGTGCCGGGTGGAGATTATAAGAGTACATGGCCATTTAAGGCCAGATTGTTCTTCAAGATGTTCAAACGTTCATAGATGACCAGCAGGGTCAAATAATAGTCACAGTGGTTGTAGAGGTCAGTACCTCAGGAGTAAATGTCAGTTGGCTTTTCATAGCCGAGCATTCAGAGGTCGAGACAGTAGGTGCGGTAGAGTCGAAAAACAGCAGGTCCGGGACAAGGTAGCACGTCCGGTGAACAGGTCAGTGTTCCATAGCCGCAGGCAGAACAGTTGAAACTGCAGTTGAAGCAGCACGACCAGATGGACTGGGGACAGCCAGGAGTCATCAGGCCAGGTAGTCCTGAGGCATGATCCTAGGGCTCAGGTCCTCCGGGAGGGGAGGGAGAGAAAGAGAATTAGAGGGAGCATACTTAAATTCACACAGGACACCAGATAAGACAGGAGAATTACACCTGATATAACAGACTGCCCCTAGCCTCCCCGGCACATAGACTATTGCATCAGATACTGGAGGCTGAGACAGGGGTGGGTCGGGGACACTGTGGCCCCGTCCAACAATACCCCCGGATAGGTCCAACCAGGCAGGATATAACCCCACCCACTTTGCCAAAGCACAGCCCCCACACCACTAGAGGAATATCAACAGCATGGATTAGGTTATCTGCATAATATTTTGACAAAAGGTTTCTGATTTTTGCAATGTTACGAAGATGGAAAAAAGCTGTCCTTGAAATATTCTTGACATGTTCGTCAAAAGTGAGATCAGGTTCCATAGTAATGCAAAGGTCATTCAGTTTTATTTGAGATGACTGTACAACCATCAAGATCAGATACAACAGCAGATCTCTTTGTTTCTTGGGACCTTGAACTAGCATCTCTGTTTTGTCCGAGTAAAGTAAAACATTTGCCGCCATCCACTTCCTTATGTCTGAAACACAGGCTTCCAGGGTAGGCAATTTTGGGGCTTCACCATGTTTCATCGAAATGTACTGCTGTGTGTTGTCTGCATAGCAGTGAAAGTTAACATTGTGTTTCCGAATGACATCACCAAGAGGTAGAATATATAGTGAAAACAATAGTGGTCGAAACTTACAATTGATTTGGACAAACCATCCATACAGACATACTGATATCTTTCTGACAGATAAGATCTAAACCAGGCAAGAACTTGTCCGTGTAGACCAATTAGGGATTCTAATCTCTCCAAAAGAATGTGGTGATCGATGGTGTCAAAAGCAGCACTAAGGTCTTTGAGAACGAGGACCGATGCAGAGCCTTGGTCTGACGCCATTAAAAGGTAATTTACCACCTTCACGAGTGCAGTCTCAGTGCTATGATTAGTCTAAAACCAGATTGAAGCATTCCGTATTAGAGGTCGACCGATTAATCGGTATTTTTTTACACCTTTATTTAATCTTTATTTAACTAGGCAAGTCAGTTAAGAACACATTCTTATTTTCAATGACGGCCTAGGAACGGTGGGTTAACCTCTCTTGGGTACGTGAGACGTTAGCGTCCCACCTCTTCAACAGCCAGTGAAACTGCTGGGCGCCAAATTCAATTACAGAAATACTCATTATAAAAATTCAGAAAACAAAAGTTATTTTACATAGGTTTAAAGATGAACTTCTTGTGAATCCAACCACGGTGTCAGATTTTAAATATGTTTTACGGCGAAAGCATACCTTACGATTATTTGAGAACATAGCCCAGCAGACAAATCATTACAAACAGTAACCAGCCAAGTAGAAGAGTTACACAAGTCAGAAATAGAGATAAAATTAATCCCTTACCTTTGATGATCTTCATATGTTTGCACTCAGCAGACATTAATTTACTCAATAAATGTTCCTTTTGTTCGATAAAGTCTCTTTATATCCAAAACCTCCGTTTTGTTCGTGCGTTTTCTTCAGTACTCCACAGGCTCAAACGCAGTCACAACAGGCAGACAAAAAATCTAAATTGTATCCGTAAAGTTCATAGAAACATGTCAAACGATGTTTATATTCAGTCCTCAGGTTGTTTTTAGCCTAAATAATCGATAATATTTCAACCGGACAATAACGTCATCAATATAAAAGGTAAACAAGAAAGGCACTCTCTCGGTCGTGCGCATGAAAAAGCTCTGTGACACTTTAGGGTCCACTCATTCAGACTGCTCTTACTTCCTCATTTTTCAGAATACAAGCCTGAAACAATTTCTAAAGACTGTTGACATCTAGTGGCAGGCATAGGAACTGCAATTTGAGTCCTAAGTCAATGGATACTGTAATGGCATTGAATAGAAAACTACAAAACAACAAAAACTACTTCCCAAATGGATTTTTCTCAGGTTTTCGCCTGCCAAATCAGTTCTGTTAAACTCACAGACACTATTTTAACAGTTTTGGAAACTTTAGAGTGTTTTCTATCCAAATCTACCAGTTATATGCATATCATATCTTCTGGGTCCGAGAATCAGGCAGTTTAATTTGGGCATGCTTTTCATCCAAAATTCCGAATGCTGCCCCCTACCCTAGAGAAGTTAACTGCCTCGTTCAGGGGCAGAACGACAGATTTTTACCTTGTCAGCTCGGGGGATTCAATCTTGCAACCTTACAGTTAACTAGTCCAACGCTCTAACCACCTGATTACATTGCACTCCACGAGGAGCCTGCCTGTTACGCGAATGCAGTAGAAGCCAAGGTAAGTTGCTAGCTAGCATTAAACTTATCTTGTAAAAAACAATCAATCAATGGTTGATGATATTACTAGTTTATCTAGCGTGTCCTGCGTTGGATATAATCCAATGTGTACCTAACCATTAACATCAATGCCTTTCTTAAAATCAATACACAGAAGTATATATTTTTAAACCTGCATATTTAGCTAAATCCAGGTTAGCAGGCAATATTAACCAGGTGAAATTGTGTCACTTCTCTTGCGTTCATTGCACGCAGAGTCAGTGTATATGCAACAGTTTGGGCCGCCTAATTTGCCAGAATTTTACGTAATTATGACATAACATTGAAGGTTGTACAATGTAACAGGAATATTTATACTTAAGGATGCCACCCGTTAGATAAAATACGGAACGGTTCCGTATTTCACTGAAAGAATAAATGTCTTGTTTTCGAGATGATAGTTTCCGGATTCGACCATATTAATGACCTACGGCTCGTATTTCTGTGTGTTATTATGTTATAACTAAGTCTATGATTTGATAGAGCAGTCTGACTGAGCGGTAGCAGGCTCGTAAGCATTCATTCAAACAGCCCTTTCGTGCGTTTTGCCAGAAGCTCTTCGCTGTGCTTCAAGCCTATCCCGAGATTAGGCTGGTGTAACCGATGTGAAATGGCTAGCTAGTTAGCGGGGTGCGCGCTAATAGCGTTTCAAACGTCACTCGCTCTGAGACTTGGAGTGCTCTGCATGGGTAACGCTGCTTCGAGGGTGGCTTGTTGTCGTTGTGTTCCTGGTTCGAGCCCAGGTAGGAGCGAGGAGAGGGATGGAAGCTATACTGTTACACTGGCAATACTAAAGTGCCTATAAGAACATCCAATAGTCAAAGGTTAATGAAATACAAATGGTATAGAGGGAAATAGTCCTATAATTCCTATAATAACTACAACCTAAAACTTCTTACCTGGGAATATTGAAGACTCATGTTAAAAGGAACCATCAGCTTTCATATGTTCTCATGTTCTGAGCAAGGAACTTAAACGTTAGCTTTCTTACATGGCACATATTGCACTTTTACTTTCTTCTCCAACACTTTGTTTTTGCATTATTTAAACCAAATTGAACATGTTTCATTATTTGAGGCAAAATTGATTTTATTGATGTATTATATTAAGTTAAAATATGTGTTCATTCAGTATTGTTGTAATTGTCTTTATTACAAATCAATTTTAAAAATCGGCCGATTAATCGGTATCTGCTTTTTTTGGTCCTCCAATAATCGGTATCGGCGTTGAAAAATCATAATCGGTCGACCTCTATTCCGTATACATTATTTGTCTTCAGGAAGGCAGTGAGTTGCTGGACAACAGCTTTTCAAAAGAAATTGAAAGGAATGGGAGGTTTGATTATTTATTTTTTTTCATATTTTTTTAACCAGGTAGGCCAGTTGAGAACAAGTTCTCATTTACAATTGCAACCTGGCCTGGATATAGGCCGATTTAGTTTTTTACATTTTCCGGGTCAAGGTTTGGCTTTTTTAAGAGAATCTTTATTACTGCAACTTTTAGTGAGTTTGGTTCAGATCCGGTGGATAGGGAGCCATTTATTATGTTCAACATAGGAGGGCCAAGAGCTGGAAGTAGCACTTTCAGTAGTTTAGTTGGATTAGGGTCCAGTATGCAACTTGACGGTTTAGAGGCCATGACTATTTTCCTGAATGTGTCAAGAGATACAGGATTAAAAAACTTGAGTGTCTCCATTGATCCTAGGTCCTGGCAGTTCTGTGCAGACTCAGGACAACTGAACTTTGGAGAAATACGCAGATTCAAAGTGGAGTCCGTAATTTGCTTTCTAATGACCATGATCTTTTCATCGAAGAAGTTCATGAATTTATCACTGCTGAAGAAGTGAAAGCTATCCTCTCTTGTTGAATGCTGCTTTTTAGTTAGCTTTGCGACAATATCAAAAATACATTTAGGATTGTTCTTATTCTCCTCAATTAGGTTGGAGAAATAGGATGATCAAGCAGCAGTGAGGGCTTTTCAATATTGCACAGGTACTGTCTTTCCAAGCTAGTCTGAAGACTTCCAGTTTGGTGGAGCCCCATTTCTGTTCCAATTTTCTGGAAGCTTGCTTCGGGGCTCGGATATTTTCTGTATACCAGGGAGTACATTTCTTGTAACAAATGTTTTTTGTTTTTAGGAGTGCGACTGCATCTAGGGTATTACGCAATGTTAAATTAAGATCCTCAGGTGATTAACCGATTTTTGTACTCCGACATCCTTGTGTAAGTGGAAGGAGTCTGGAAGGGCATCTAGGAATCTTTAGGTTGTCCGATAATTTATAGCACGGCTTTGATGTTCCTTGGTTGGGATCGAGCAGATTATTTGTTGCGATTGCAAACGTAATAAAAAATGGTGGTCCGATAGTCCAGGATAATGAGGAAAAACATTTAGATGCACGATATTTATTTCACGGGACAAAATTAGATCCAGGGTATAAATGTGGCAATGAGTAGGTCCGGAGACATGTTGGACAAAACCCACTGAGTTGATGATGGCTCCGAAATCCTTTTGGAGTGGGTCTGTGGGCTTTTCCATGTGAATATCAAAAGCCACCAAAAATTAGAATATTATCTGCCATGACTACAAGGTCCAATGGGAATTCAGGGAACTCAGTGAGGAACGCTATATAAAATGATTGAGTAGGCTGCATAGATTAACTCGGCGTGATGAGCTGTACAGCAGACTCTCACAACTCAATCGCTGGTTGAAAACTGTTTTCTGCCCCTCTCAAAATATAGAATTTGTAGATAATTAGCCCCCTTTCTGGGACTCACCCACAAACAGGACCAAACATGGCCTGCTGAGGAGTGACGGACTCCATCCTAGCTGGAGGGGTGCTCTCATCTTATCTATGAACATAAACAGAGCTCTAACTCCTCTAGCTCCACAATGAGATGGGGTGCAGGCCAGGCAGCGGGCTGTTAGCCAGACTGCCAGCTTAATGGAGTCTCCCACTAGCACAGTCAGTGTAGTCAGCTCAGCTATCCCCATTGAGAACGTGTCTGTACCTCGACCTAGGTTGAGCAAAACAAAACATGGCGGTGTTCACCTTAGCAATCTCACTGTAATAAAGACCTCCTCCATTCCTGTCATTATTGAAAGAGATTGTGATATGTCCCATTATGCCTGGCAAAAACCAAACACTGCATTCCACAGTAAGAATCTTATACCAATGGTCAAGCATGGTGGTGGTGGTGGTGTGATGTTTTGGGAATGCTTTGCTGCCTCAAGACCTGGACTATTTGTCTTAATAGAAGGAACCATGAATTCTGCTCCGTATCAGAGAATTCTACAGGAGAATGTCAGGCCATCCGTCTGTGAGCTGGAGTGGAAGCTGAAGCGCAGCTGAGTCATGCAGCAAGACAATGATCCAAAACACACAATCAAGTATACATGAATATAGCTAAAAAGCAACAAATGTAAAGTTTTGGAATGGCCTAGTCAAAGTCCAGACCAAATCCCAATTGAGATGTTGTGGCAGGATTTGAAACGAGCAGTTCATGCTTGAAAACCCACCAATGTCGCTGAGTTAAAGCAGTTCTGCATGGAAGAGTGGGCCAAAAATCCTCCACAGCAACGCGAGAGACTGATCAACAACTACAGGAGGAATTTGGTTGGAGTCATTGCAGCTAAAGTTGGCACAACCAGTTATTGAGTGTAAGAGTGCAATTACTTTTTCAAACAGGGGCATTGGGTGTTGCATAACGTTGTTATAAATGAAATAAGTATGTAATTGTTGTGTTTATTTGTTAACTCAGGTTCCCTTTATCTAATATTAGGTTTTGGTTGAAGATCTGATAATTCAGTATCAAAAATATGCAAAAGTAGAGAAAATTAGAAAGGAGGCAAATACTTTTTCACAACACTGTATGCTTAGTTTAATACACTGAAAAGAAACTTAAAGATACCGAAAACCTTTTAGTCCAATCAATGTTGCAAAATATCGTGTGTGTTTTTTTTTTAAGTTGTGGGACTCACCCTACTTGTAGACTAGTTGAACGCTTTTAGTTTTTGTTTTCATAGACTACCTAGCTAAAATGCTTGCTAGTGTAACTTCTTTGCATGGGCAACAATGAACCAGCAAAACCACAAGTCCAAATCCCTATCTCCATCCATGGCTTAGGAAAGGGCCGATTTAGCAAGCTAGCTACTACAGGACATCAACACCAGCAGACCAGAAACAGACACGTTTTTCTGACTGATGACGTTTTGCTCAAGATGTGATTTGATTGGTGTGGAGCCAAATCCAAACTGGCCTCCTTTTGGGAGAGTTTTGCTGCGCCAGGACAACCCACAGATGACCTCAGCTCAACGCTGATTGGCAAATTGTTTTATAAGTTTTTCAATCAAGGGAGGCCAAATCTTTGCTGGCATCAATCAATCAAATGTTATGGCGGCAACATCTTTTGTTCCAGAAAGCATCAGATACATGGGCTACACATACTGAGACAGAGGGGCACAGTTTCCCTTGCTCAGATGATTTCTCTGGTGAGATTCAGCCACTTGCGAATTTAAGGAAAATTATGAAAACACAGAGAGATGAAAGTTAATGTTAGAATTTTTATTTGTAAAATATCTGGGGAACCTGGCTTCCCTTGGCATCCATGAATGCATGCCACTGCTGAAGGGAGGGCCATCCATTTTTATTTCAGAGAACTCCATGTAACCCTTATTAGAAATAACGTACCCTCCCCAACCATCATGTGGAGTCGAGGTAAATGTGGAGTCACACAATGATATGTTTTGTTGTCCTCCCACCACGATGTGGAAAAGGCATGAAGAGTTTATTAGGCAAATTAAATAAGTTAGAATGAACTTCGCACATTGATGAGCTTGATGCAGATTTCCAATACATATCTATAAGGATATTTTTTGTATGCTGGTGACATGATGATTGGTGCTTGGCTGCCAATAAAAAAAAATGTATGATCTTGCTCATTCATATCTCATTATGTAACCTCTCCACTTTATCAGCGAACTGTTGTCTAAAGTGCATGTGCCTTTCTTTAAAGAGCATGTGCACATCGGCGTCGTTTACAATGGGAGCCAATTATGCACAGCGTGCGGAACAAGCAAGGAGGTGGGCAGAGCCAAGCATAAGCTAGCGAGATCCTAGCCGAGGGTTTTTGCATATTTCTGTTAGGGAACGCCAACTGCTGCGTTTCCAGAGCTTAATTTGAGCCGGAACAGAATCTGGCACCGCTCAGATTTGACTTTATTTGTTCCAGTGCCTATTTGCCCTGATCGGGTACCTCTTGCGGCATGATTTACTAATTGTTTAACTTTTTGCACTATAAACATTTGAATAAAAGCTATCCGAGTTAAATCAAGTTGCCTCCTTGTTATCCCCCCCCCCAGAAAAACCGTCATGTAAAATTGCTGTGTAATCATCTTATCCTGCCACACTGATTCCAGACCTGCTCTCTTATACATAGAGTTTAAGGGGAGGGCCGGTGGGGTGAGTAACTGATCTTGACACAGGTCTTGGTAGTGGTGGTCAGCTAGTGAAGAGGACCCAACATATTCACTTCACGTAGACTAGGCTTGTCATCTCCCTACTGAATTTGAAATGTGGGAAAGCCAAACAAAAAATTTATAAGAAAAGGCAATTGAGTTTGATGATGTTTTCCAAGTCCAAAAAGTTTTTTAACTTTTTTTTATCAGGCTGTAACAACAAAATGTGGAATAAGTCAAGGGGTAAGCTTAATTAGATGATGCACTCACTGTATGACATATGTGCTTACAGGCCTTGTCATTAAAACAGAATGACATTTAGATACACACACACAGAGTGGGAGAGAGCAACGTAGTGGGAGGATGCTGCTCTGGGCTGACCTGTTGATCTAGCTAACGTTAGCTAGCTACATGGGTGACAATGCAGCTAGCTAGCTTAACCATAATATCTAGTGGCAACCTAATGTGATAGCTAGTTAGCTATTGTCACACACATCTGATTAATTTGTTCACTCGTTATGCCAATGACAAGGTGGCTAGTTAGCCAACAAACCGAAATCATATGGAAAGCTAAAAACATGAGATTAAACTCATGTCTGTCAGATCCTAGGTTAGCCAAAGCTAGCCATTTCATTTGCACTCTCCCTCAAAACACAATATCAACAGCAGAATTATATCTGAGAAATACTTATCTTACTCCAGATATATTTAATATTACAAAGGTGGAAGGTAATAAAGTGTAACAGAAAAACGAGTCCAGGCTCTGTCGCACAATTGGCCCAGCATTGTCCGGGTTAGGGGAGGGTTTGGCCGGCAGGGATGTTCTTGTCCCATCGTGTTGCAGCGATGAGACAAGACTGTAACTACTAATTGGATACCACAAAATTGGGGAGAAAAAGTGGTAAAAGTTTAAAAAAAATATATATAAATTACCTCTGATCGTGTCTGGCTAAGAACACACGAACAAAACTCTCAACAGTGAAGCTGCGTGCTTCACTTCAAGAGCCGTGGTGGAGACACGGGGATTGACAGACAACTTTTCTCAGAGTTTTGATGACAAGCTATTTTGAATACACTTTATTGGTCAAGAGGTTGTGAAACGTTCATACAGACATAAAGGTGAACAATTAGTATCGATTCATGTTAAAAAAAAAAGAAAGTACATAATGTAGCGGGTTTCTTATGTACCACAAGAGAACCAAGAAATGAAGAGTGACACCACGGCTGTCTTTTGGGCTTTTATGTTGATCTGGAATAGTATTGTGAAAAGACAGGATAGGAACACATCAGTCTCCAATGCACCATCTGACAAGTTGTTCTTTCTCTCTCAGTGTTTTCTCGGACTCACCCAATCACACTCATACATAAAGCCATAATGTATACTATAAAATAATAACCAGTCCTTAATACAAAGAATGTATAATCTTAATTCTTAGACAATAGAACCATACCTGCAATAGTATTATGAAAAGACAGGACAGGAACACAACAGTCTCCAATGCACAATCTGACAAGTTGTTCTACACAGGAGCATGAAGAAAGGTAAAACACATATCCCGTCTCACATCCCCAATACATTGTTAGGTGCTTTCAGTGTTGACAGTACCAAAATACAACAACTCATGTACAAAAACACTGCAACATAAACAAGTTACAACTTGAAATCGCCTCTATTCCATTCAACTGTAGAGGACCAAACTACATCTCCCACAATGCAACGCCAGCACCAGTCGGCAGCTCAGCTAACCGTCTGCATCACAGAAAGGCATGCTAACGTAAACTCACCCCATTCCATACAAATGTGCGTAACCGCGACATTCAAACGAGGCTACAAACTTTTTTCGTCATCATTGCATGCGATCATCATTCTCAAAGCCGCTGTTTACTTCTAAGATCACTTTAGCACAGCCCTAAAAACCCGATTCAAATTCAACACAAACCTTCAAATAGGTATGTAATGAAACATTATATAAACTCGTTATAGTGTTTTATTTACATTTTAGAGGCGATAAGGTGATAAGTTGGACAGTTCGAGTGAAAAAAGCTATTTTCCCACACGACATCTGTCCTTCTCACTACCACGCATTAGTTTCGCTTCCCCACCCGCCATTTTTAAAAAGATCCGACGGGGCTCATTGCCTGCTTGAATTATGCAGAAACGGGCAGTGTTTAGGTCATGTAATCGATTTTGTAGGAAAGGGGAGAAATTGTACTTTACAATGGTATTGACATTACAGTTGATCTGGAAGTATTACGTTTTTGGGGCGCTAAAATAAGGGCAATTGTACGGACCAAGGCGATGTACAAGTTTATGTGAGTTTACGTTAGCTAGCAACAGCAGCACTTTTAGCACTCTGTAAACTATATTAATAACAATTAACAAGAAAGTTACATGTTTCAATAGTCTCACACCCCCTTATAACAATATCTACAGCATTAACCTTGGGATGTTTTATTTATTTCACGTTACAGACTAATCTGCAACACATACCTTCCTCTCTCAGTGTTTTCTCGGACTGAGGAGAACGGGAGCTACGGGTAGTACCAGGGTGTTAGTAGGTGACACAAGCACCCAGATGAAATAAAATACATTTAATCAAACAAAACCCGAAGATGTTAACATCATTCAGCTACTGTAGCTGCCTACCTAACATCAACAGGTAGCACCAGTAGCGCAACAATTAAAAATAGACACCAAAAGTAAAGTTCCTGCCGATCATAGCGATCTGACTCCCCCTTCTGTCTGAACTTGGAATATTCCTGTTCGCGGGCTTTGGCCACTGACCCTTAACCTGGTTGTTCTGTTCTGCGTTGTGTACTATTCTAATAATTAGAAGTTTGATGGAATAACCATTTTAACTCTGCTACAATAATAATAAACAAATTTGGAGTTACAAGGTTTTAATCCAACAGCGATGATACAATAATATAAATCTATGTAACTGAAGTGATTTGGTAAAATGTAACGGATTAAAAGTAAGTTAGTTCTTTCAGAAATTACTTTGAATAAAATAAAATGTTATTTGTCACATGCGCCGAACAGGTGTAGAGTTTACCGTGAAATGCTTACTTACATGCCCTTAACCAACAAGGCAGTAAAAAAAAAAAAGAAGAGTTAAATAAATAAACTAAAGTAAAAAAAGTAACACAATAAAATAACAATAACGAGACTATATACAGGGGGTATCGAGTCAATGGTACAGGTTTGTCGAGGTAATTGAGGTAATATGTACATATAGGTAGGGGTAAAGTGACTATGCATAGATAATAAAGAGTGAGTAGCAGCAGTGTATAAAAAGGGGGTGGCATCAATGCAAATAATCTGGGTAGCCATTTGATGAATTGTTCAGCAGTCTTATGGCTTGGGGGTAGAAGCTGTTAAGGAGCCTTTTGGGCCTAGACTTCCAGGTGGGAAAGGGCAATGTGGAGTGCAATTGAGATTGCATCATCTGTGGATCTGTTGGGGCGGTATGCGAATTGGAGTGGGTCTAGGGTTTCCGGGATGATGGTGTTGATGTGAGCCATGACCAGCCTTTCAAAGCACTTCATGGCTATAGACGTGAGTGCTACGGGGCGGGAGTCATTTAGGCAGGTTACCTTGGCGTTCTTGGGCACAGGGACTATTGTGGTCTGCTTGAAACATGTAGGTATTACAAACTCGGTCAGGGAGGGGTTGAAAATGTCAGTGAAGACACTTTTGTTTGGTCCATGCATGCTCTGAGTACACATCCTGGTAATCCGTCTGGCCCCCGCGGCCTTATGAATGTTGACCTGTTTAAAGGTCTTACTCACATCAGCTACGGAGAGCGTTATCACATAGTTGTCTGGAACAGCTGGTGCTCTCATGCATGCTTCAGTGTTGCTTGCCTCGAAGTGAGCATAAAAGGCATTTAGCCAGTCTGATAGGCTCGCATCACTGGGCAGCTCACGGCTGGGTTTCCCTTTGTAGTCCGTAATAGTTTGCAAGCCCTACCACATCTGAAGAGCGTCAGAGCCGGTGTAGTAGGATTTAATCTTAGTCCTGTATTGATGCTTTGCCTGTTTGATGGTTCATCTGAGGGCATAGCGGGATTTCTTATAAGCATCCAGATTAGTGTCCCGCTCCTTGAAAGCGGCAGCTCTAGCCTTTAGCTCGGTGCGGATGATGCCTGTAAGCGATGGCTTCTGGTTGGGATATGTACGTACGGTCACTGTGGGGATGATGTCATCAATGCCATCGGATGAATCCCGGAACATATTCCAGTTTGTGCTAGCAAAACAGTCCTGTAGCTTAGCATCCGTGTCATCTGACCACTTCCATATTGAGCGAGTCTTAGTGCCAGCATCGGTTTGTGGTGGTAATTAGACAGCTACAAAAAATATAGACAGGCGAACAAAACCTAGAGACTACCTTAATATTAGATATCGCGCACCAGCTGTTACTGACAAATAGACACAGACCACCACCTCTCGTCTTACTGGAGGTAGCTATTCTGTCTTGCCGATGCAGGGAAAACTCAGCCAATTGTATATTATCCATGTCGTCATTCAGCCACGACTCGGTGAAACATAAGATATTACAGTTTTTAATGTCCCGTTGGTAGGATAGTCTGGAACGGAGCTCACCCAGTAAAAAAAAGCTGTGCCCCACTCCTTCCCCTAGCCTCCCAAAACTCTCACTCCCTTCCCCACAGCCTCAGCAGTGTGGAGAGGTGGGATTAGATTCAGGTGCGAGGGCCTGTTTGGGTTGGACGGGCCCCAGTCCAGAACAAAGTGTTTCTGTCTGCACTCAACCCAGTTAACAGCTTATTATGAGATGTTGCCATTCCGAGATGTCAATCAGTCGGAGGGCTCTGAACCAGCTGCAGGCTCTGAAAACATTTGACTCTAAGTTTTTAATGGGATCCCTTTACATGCCCCCTACCTCCACAAACCCAACCAACTACTGCCCCCATGATGGTAACAAGAGCTACTCCAGGTATTCTCTGGCAAACATTAAAGCCCCCAATCCAACAGGAGAGAGATAGAATGGCAGAATAGTATATATGGTTCTGAAAGAGGCGATTGCGTAGGTGCTGACTGACGTGGAGCCGTAACGGTGGTCTGTATCTGAGACTGGTCTCACTGACTAACAAGTATCCATGAACCCTTTCACAACAGCCTGAAAACTGCCTTACAGCCATATAGGAGCCAGAATGACGGTATCTACTGATGCCCAGAGGGTAGTGATTGTATGGCCCATAATGAGGGTTACCACTGAAAATGTGTTGGTCCTGACTGACTGACAGCCTCTATGTACGTCTATGGCATGCAGTGAATACTCTAGCATGGGAATACTGTAGAATGCGGTGATCACAGTTCTACTGTCGCCATCAGAGGCACAGGCTTTTGGCATAGATGGTAGAGCTCTCATCTAATTTCTGGACTGCACCCTCTTACAGCACTGCTCTCTCTCTATACATTGATCGACAGTGGTGGAAAAAGTACCCAATTGTCAAACTTTAGTAAAAGTAAAGATTTCTTAAAAGAAAATTACTAAAGTAAAAGTGAAAGTCACCCAGTAAAATACTACTTCAGTAAAAGTCAAAAAGTATTTGGTTTTAAATATACTGTACTCAAGTATCAAAAGTAAATGTAATTGATAAAATATACTTAAGTATCAAAAGCAAAAGTATAAATCATTTAAAATTCCTTATGTTAAACAAACACGAAGGCACCGTTTTCTTGTTTTTTAATTTTATTTATTTATGGATAGCCAGAGGCACACTCCAACACCCAGACATTTGTGTTTAGTGAGTCGGCCAGATCAGAGGTAGTACAGATGACCAGGGATGTGCGTGAATTTGACCATTTTCCTGTCCTTCTAAGCATTCAAAATGTAACGAGTACTTTTGGGTAAAAAGTACATTATTTTCTTTAGGAATGTAGTGAAGTAAAAGTTGTCAAACATATAAATTGTAAAGTAAAGAACAGATACCCCAAAAAACGACTTAAGTAGTTTACACCACTGTAGGTTAAGGTTACACTATATTTAGATACTCCAAATACTGCCTGAGACACCTTTAATATTTTTTACTCTGTATCCAATAAATAGTGATCGAGGAAGATCCCATTATAGCGCGATTGACATTTAATGGTAATTTCCGATTGAGCTGACATCCAGGCTGGGAGTCCCATGGGCGGGGCACAATTGGCCCAGCGTCGGCCGGGTTTGGTCGTCATTGTAAATAATAATTTGTTATTTAACTGACTTGCCTAGTTAAATAAAGGTTAAATAAAAATAACAAATAAAAAAACATTATGTAGCGTTTCCGGTCTCCGTGAACACGGAAACATTGCCTTTAATAGGTGCATAGCCGGCAAAGGGCGATTGGATTGAATCTAACCCTAAATGTGATGTTCTTTGTTCAAATGTATATGCATGAAATGTACAATATATAAAACATGTCTCGCACTGTCATAATGAGTAGAATATTGGATGTGCAAGATTTTGGCACAATCAAAATGTTTGCCACTGCAGATATGGCACTGGGGTTAGAAGTTAACCACCTTCATTTATTCACATTCATTGACTTAATAATAAGTATCTGAAATTGAAACATTCATTTCCCAACTGCTTTTCTATAATTTGCAGGCTCTTTATCGTTCTACATTAGATCTAGCTCTCAACCACAGTGGAGCCAATGTGTACAACAATCCCAACGCTCTGTCAAAAGTTAATAAAGATTGCGTGTTATACGGTTTTGGAAACTCCAGAAACTAATTTCATATCACCCCAAAATAATTTTACAAATACAGAAGGTAAACTTACTGTGCGCCGTTTAACCACACATAGGTGTTATGCGTTGCACATTAAACTGAACTGTGATACTTCCTTAGCTAAATGGAAACTCGGGAACACAAAGAAATTTGTCTCGAAGCTGTGTCAAACAAATCTGTGGTAAAACAGCTAACAGTAAGTAAGTCTATTTTTTATTTTATTTTGTAAAGTTATTTTTTGGATGATAATTAAGCTGAGTGTTGAAGGTTTCCAAAAACGTTTCGCAATCAAGGATAAATTGTTTCTAGACAAATCACCTCAGCTAATCTAGAGACGTTGAATGACTCCAATGTAGCATTGGCATCAGACGGGCAACATTAGATCCAGCCTTATATCTGAATGCATTCAACATTAAGCATGTGCACCACAGGCGACTGGTGGCACCTTTATTGGGGAGGACGCCGGGCTCATATGAATAATAAATGCCATTTATTGCCTTTTATTCAAAGTGACTTAAAGTCATGCATTCATACATTTTAAGAATGGGTGGTCCCTGTGATTGAACCCACTAGCCTGGTGTTACAAGTACCATGCACTACCAACTGAACTACAAAGGACCAGTAATGACTGGAATGGAATGGTATTGACACATCAAACACATGGTTTCCTTGTGTTTGATACCATTCCATTCACTTCATTCCAGTCATTATTATGAGCTGTCCTCCCCTCACCAGCCTCCTGTCATGTACACCATAATATTGGTGTGATATTGGGCAACTGCTGACAACTGTTATTTCACCACTGGTTAACAAACTCTGGCTCTCTAATTTCAGAGCACATTGTACACCTTTTAATAAACTGGTTTTAGAGAAAATTGGATCTGTTGTATTGCATGTTGCACTATGTGTGTAAGTCATGTAGCAATCCATCAGTTTTTAAACCTCCATTCTCTCATACACACTATGCTTTTATTTTGGTTGACTTCCAGTCGACTCGGTTCGACAACTCACTTTGGGACATGATCTAGTAAGATCATTTGGTGGATTTGACCTGATCAATATGGGTGTGGCCATCTGAATTCGCAAAACTCGTGCAGCACACCATAATATGGTAACTGCCCTCTGGGCCACCATAATCACAATTTTTTTTAACTGGTCGTTCAGTACCGTTTCCGTGTCTGTTGAATTCAACATTGTGTACCGTTCTGGCATACTGAACGCAACCCTGATGGCTTGATGCCGAAACGTTTGTTTTGTTTTTTCACCTTACATTATGAACTTTTCTGCACAATGCACTTTTTGGGCATCATGATGTCCCAATAAATAATCTCTATTTTTGCATTTAAACCTGTTTTGGATTTTTCCTCATTTTCGACAGTGTGCGGGTCTCCATCTCTCCCAGTATTATTATATATTTTGAAACCTACTCACCTGTAACAGACACTATTTGATATAAAGGTCCTTTAAAGAGCGAATATGGACACCCATCATTTCATTAGAGGCCCAGTGCAGTCAGAAACGGGATTTTCCTGTTTTATATACACTGAGTGTATAAAACATTATGACACCTGCTCTTTCCATTACATAGACTGACCAGGTGAATCCAGGTGAAACCTATGATCCCTTATTGATGTCACTGGTAAATCCACTTCAATCAGTGTAGATGAAGGGGAGAAGACAGGTTAAAGAAGGATTTTTAAGCCTTGAGACAATTGATACATGGATTGTGTATGTGTGCCATTCAGAGGGTTTTTACCCTTAGTGTGGTAAAAATAAACGTATGGAGGTGTGCTAGACAATCTATACTTAAAAGGATCAGTTGTGTATTGTTTTTAAACATATGCATGCTTTTCTCCCACAAGAAAACATCTGCGGTAGGATACACCTGAGAATCCTCTGCAGAGGCAATCGAGGAGAGGAGCAAACTCCTCTGTTCACCTATTAACGAATTGACACTCAAAACATATGGGGACCAATTATCAGTTTCCGGGTCATGGAGGAGAGGAAGACGGAGGAGTCGAGGAGAGGACTTACTTTTGCACAATTGAGAAAAGGCTTATGTGTTGTACTTTCCCAGCCAGCACCTCACCAACCAATAGAGATACAACCTTTAGAAAGTGACAAAATACTTTCCAATTTATGAACGCTCAAAACTTTGTTTCAAGCACCTTTTGTTAGGTTTTTTATTGGTACACTGAGCACATTGTGAAAAATTAACATCAGTCCATGGAAAGTGCCCATATCTCATGCACCAGATATATCCTTAAAGTGATCTGTGATTATTGTTCACATTTACTCCACAGTATGAAATGAATCCAGTGATCCAGCGACACCCTGAACACGACTGAACCTTTGAATGTGTTTAATTTGTTAAGTGTTTATGAGTTTTTAGTACACTATTAACACACCACATAATTCACAACCCTTTGGACAACCCTCCCGGTATAGGATCATGAACGGTGCAGGAGTTGTCTTTCTTACAAAAAAGTTTATTTTGTCACTCGAGCAACAGGCATTGTTGTTTACATTCAGAACACTGGGGCTGAACATGCTGCAGAGTGAGGCAGGTGTTGGTGGTCTCAGATAGTCTTTTGCTCTGGAAGTTCGTGGGTTTCAGAAGTTGTTGTGTCCTCCTGGCTCTTATCTGCGACCTGTGTGCAGCCTTTGTCACTTGAAGGCTTGTTGTCTTTCACGCCATTGGGAGTGTTGGAGTAGGTTGCATCTATACTCTCGTAGGGCTCTGATGTCCACTGGGGGGCAACAGAGAAAAGATAGATTTTTAAAAATTCATTCAGAATTATTTCATTACATTTATTTAATACAATCTGAAATCTGATGCATTGTACCAACTAAAAAGCAAATTTAGTCTCATTTGAATTTGACTTATTTAAAGGTTCTGACAAGTGTCCCCAATCAACTGTTGACATTAAATGCTAACATAGGTAACCACAACATAGTTAAACGTTAATATAGTCTCATGAATTAAGCTTAATAAATGCTACTAAATATGTTATCGGGCTGGAGCTTCTACCTGTGTGGCTCGGCTAGTGGACCGGCAGGAGGGTCCACCCATGGCGATGTTGACGCTGCTGGATGACTGCGTGTCCGTGGTGTTGCCCCCCTCGGCCGCCGACAAGCCGGAAATGACCAGACCGCTGGAGAAGCTCCTCTTGCCGAACAGCAGGCTGAGGGTGGAACTGGAGGAGGACACCTGGCTTGAGCGGTGGTGGGCTGCAGCCTGGAGCTGGGAGCTCAGTTGGCCCCCGGCCGTGGAGAGCCGCGGCACCTGGGAGAAGATGGAGGCGATTGAGGTGTTGAAGGACAGCTGGCTGTTGGAGAGGCGCTGCACCAGGCCGTTGGCAGAAGCTGACACCTGCTGGCTGTCCAGGATGGGCCCTGACTGGCTGGTGACTGGAGGCCGCTGGCTCTGGGGCTGCACTGAGCGGCTCCGGTACTCTCTCCTGGCTGGATGCACATAAAGAAAAGAAGACACAGTCCGTGTCAGAACCTAACATGTCAGAACCATGAACATAGCTGTCAGAACCTAACGTTTCAGAACCATGAACATAGCTGGCAGAACCTAACGTTTCAGAACCATGAACATAGCTGGCAGAACATAACATGGCAGAACCATGAACATAGCTCGCAGAACCTAGCTGTCAGAACCTAACATGGCAGAACCATGAACATGGCTGTCAGAACCTAACATGGCAGAACCCTGAACATAGATGTCAGAACCTAACATGGCAGAACCCTGAACATAAATGTCAGAACCTAACATGGCAAAACCCTGAACATAGATGTCAGAACCTAACATGGCAAAACCCTGAACATAGATGTCAGAACCTAACATGGCAAAACCCTGAACATAGATGTCAGAACCTAACATGGCAAAACCCTGAACATAACTGTGCAAGACACATCAATGTACTCTACTTAGATGTGTAATGCTTTCATGGTAAGGAAACCAATATGTAAATTAGTAACTTGGGTGAACCATCCCTTTAAACGTATCATGTATTGCATTTGTTGAGCATACGTGTGCATCTCCAGTAGAGAAAAGCTGGTGAACCAAACCTGCAGCGTGCTGCCTATTGGCGTGAGAGGTCCTGTTGGGCCTGGCCTGGTAAAGACTCAGGCTCTGGGAGGTGATGGAGTTTGGGTTGTGGCTCAGAGAAGAGGAGCCGCCTGCACAGTCCACATCCTCGATGTTCACACCACTGTTACAACTGGTCAGGTTATCCTTCCGCACCCTGCAACACAACACACACACACACATAGCGTGTGTGTGTTACCTTTATATTACCTTTATATGCCGTCCGACAGCTCTATTAAAATGATGTTTAACTCAAGGGCAATGAATCTGAATTGAAAAATCTACATCTAATGTCAATCGAAAGCATGGACCTATAAAAGGCTTACACAGTGCAGCCGTACCTCCAGCCAATAAACACTCTAAACATAAAAGTTCCATTAGCCTAACAGAAGATGCTAATGGTCAGTTAGTTATTTCAATCTCTCTGGATGCAGCCAAACATGTCGCAGCACTTTAGCCCTATAGGGTTTGGAAAGAGTGGTGCTGTCACAGCAGAAAAGTCCCTGATTGGATTCCACCCATAGGGGAGCAGAGCTCTAGCAGACTGGTTGATAAAGGATACTCTTCTGTTTCCCCTTGGCAGCCAGCACTCACCGCAGCCACTTGGAGAAGAGCCAGGTCCTGATGCTGTCCAGGCTGAGAGGGCCGCCCCAGATGCTCCTCAGCTGCTTGTGGGTGCCCATGTAGGAGGTGGTGAGGGGGGACACGTACATGGGGTAGCCCAGTGGCTGGTCGCACGACGAGTTGATCATGTTTCGGAGGGCCTGCTTGGAGTTCTGGATGCTGCCGCGCTCTGGGTTGCGGTTGCGCAAGAACACCAGCTCCTGCTGCTGGCCGGCCCACAGGCCCCTTACACACTCCTTATTGATCTAGAAGAGAGGAGAGGATGAAGAGGGTAGTATTACTGACATATGAATACACATGACACAGTCCAAATCCATACTTCTTTGATTTAAATCACCATTTTAATCAACTATGATACTAGGATTAAATCATGACTTCAATCTACTGGCGATGGCAGAGAGAGGGATCAGGGTAGTACTATTGACACCTGAAAACACATCACACACCTTGTCCAATTCCACATTTCTTTACTCTGATTAAATCACAATTTTAATCAACTGGATATGGCAGACCCATTTGGATAAAGTTTCTTTACTTCATTAACCAAACCAACAACTCGTCCACCCCTCACTGCTCACTCTAAACTATTAATATACAGTGCCTTATGAAAATATTCAAAGCCCTTGACCTTTTCCATATTTTGTGTTTCAGACTGAATTTAAAATTGATTAAATTGAGTTTTTTGTCACTGGCCTACACACAATACCCCATAATGTTAAAGTTGAATTATGTTTTTACAAATTAATTAAAAATGAAAAGCTGAAATGTCTTAGGTTAATAAGTATTCAACCCCTTTGTTATGGCAAGCATGAATATGTTCAGGAGTAAGCATTTGCCTAACAAGTCACATAATAAGTTGCATGGACTCACTCTGTGTGCAATATTAGTTTAACATGATCTCTGTACCCCACTTATACAATTATCTGTAAGGTCCCTCAGTCGAGAAGTGAATTTCAAACACAGATTCAACCACAAAGACCAGGGAGGTTTTTCCAATGCCTCGCAAAGAAGGGCACTTACTGGTAGATGGGTAATAATTTAAAAAAGTAGACATTTAATATCACTTTGAGCATGGTGAAGTTATTAATTACACTTTGGATGGTGTATCAATACACCCAGTCACTACAAAGTTACAGACAGGACTCAGTTGCCAGAGAGAATAAACTGTTCAGGGATTTCACCATTAGGCCAATGGTGACTTTAAAAAGGTTAGAGTTGAATGGCTGTGATAGGAGAACACTGAAGATGGATCAACAACATTGTAGTTAATCCACAATACTAACCTAATTGACAGAGTGAAAAGAAGGAAGCCTGTACAAAATACACATATTCCAAAACATGCATCCTGTTTGCAACAATGCACTAAAGTAATACTGCAAAAAAAATTGGCAAAGCAATTTACTTTTGTCTTGAATACAAAGTGTGTTTTTGTTTTTGCCAAATCCAATACAACACATTACTGAGTACCACTTTTCATATTTTCAAGCATAGTGGTGGCTGCATCATGTTATGGGTATGCTTGAAATCATTAAGGACTGAGGAGTTTTTCAGGATAAAAAAGAAACAGAACCTGGTTCAGTCTGCTTTCCACCAGACACTGGGAGATTAATTCACCTTTCAGCAGGAAAATAACCAAAAACACAAGGCCAAATCTACACTGGAGTTGCTTACCAAGAAGAGTGAATGTTCCTGAGAAGCTGAGTTACAGTTTTGACTTATCTGCTTGAAAATCTATGTCAAGACCTGAAAATGGTTGTCTATCAATAATTATCAACCAATCAACCAGGTGTGGAAAGCTATTAGAGCCTTACCCAGAAAGGCTCACAGGTGTATTTGCTGTCAAAGGTGATTCTAACATGTATTGACTCAGGGGGTTGAATACTTATCTAATCAAGATATACTAGTATTTTTTCTTCATATTTTTTTTATTTTTTATTTTTTTAAATACATAATTTATCATTTTTCTTCCACTTTGACATTAGAGTATTTTGTGTAGATTGTTGACAAGAAAAGACAATTAAATACATTTTAATCCCACTTTGTAACACCATAAAATGTGGAAAAAGTCAAGGGGTGTGAATAATTTTTGAAGGCACATCAGAGTAATCTCATGTTCCAGACAGCTTCACACAGCTTGAATAGACAGCAATTCTGAATAATTCCAGTTTGAACTATAATACCATAGGCACTTCTATAGATCTGAAAGCACTGGATAGATGTAAGCAATATCGTAATAGCTTCATCTTGTCTTTTGGTTGGTAGAAAAACTGCCATATTGCTTACATTATACACTCCTCACTGATCTACAGAAGTGGCTACAGAATAGGGGCTTGGAATTCATCATGTGTTCAGCACAACTGTTCATTCCAATCTGGGGTAAAGTTTTTTAACCATTGGTGGGGAAAATGCTAAACTGACCCAAGATCAGTGTATAGGGGCAACTACACCCTACACCATTCATCCCACACCCACCTTAATGACCTTGAAGCTGAGGTGGCGTTTGTAGAGCATGATGATCTTGTACTCGTCCGTGCCGTCATCCACCATGTGTCTCAGTGTGAGAAGAGTGTCCCGGCTGGACAGAACCGCCTTCCTCCAGGCTGGGTCGCTTTCATGGCAGATCACCAGACTGGTCTTGTAGTTACTAATGGCCTCGTACAAGATGGCTGGCTCCTCTGTCTCCTCCAGACATGTGAAGTGGTCCTGAGAACAACCAAGGAACAGAGCAGTAAGTAGAACCGCCATAAGTAAAAGCTTTATTTCAGGGATTTACTGAACCACTTAAAGGACAGGATTCAATTAACAGAGCATTGTCGAAAACTTTTATAGCGCAATTTGCACTGGAGCCGACATCCGCCTATTTACCCGTGAATTGCTCATTTTAAAGGCAATTTCTCTTGACATTTGCGGGAATCACATTCACAGTAAATGCTGCAGATGTCAGCTCAAGGGTAAATAACCTTTAAAAGCAAAGTGCAGTCAGTGCACTTATCGACAATGCGTCTTTGATTGCATCCTAGCCTAAATAAATCAATCTTTGCAGCTCTACTGTAAAGTGCCTTCAGAAAGTATTCACACCCCTAGACTTTTTCCACATTTTTTTGTGTTACAAAGTGAAGTGGGATTAAAATTGATTTAATTTAATGTTTTTGTCAACAATCTACACAAAATATTCTGTAATGTTAAAGTGGAAGAAAAATTCAAACATTTGAAAAAAAAATATATGAAACATTTATTAGATATATAAGTATTCAACCCCCTGAGTCAATAGAGTGGCGCAGTGGTCTAAGACACTGAATCTCAATGCAAGAGGCATCACTGCAGTACCTGGTTTCAAAACCAGGCTGCATCACATCCGGCCGTGATTGGGAGTCCTATAGGGTGGCGCACAAGTTGGCCGGGGTAGGCCGTCATTGTAAATAAGAATTTGTTCTTTACTGACTTGCCTGGTTAAATATATATATTTTAATAGATGTTAGAATCACCTTTGGCAGTGATTACAGCTGCGAGTAAGTCTCTAAGAGCTTTCCACACATGGATTGCGCAACATTTGCCCATTATTATTTTCAAATATCTTCAATCTTTGTCATATTGGTTGTTGATCATTGCTAGACAACCATGTTCAGATCTTAGATTTTCAAGTAGATTTAAGTAAAAACTAACTCGGCCACTCAGTAACATTTACTGTCTTCTTGGTAAGAAACTCCAGTGTAGATTTGGTGCTTAGCGCCATTCCGTCTTTTTTATCCTGAAAAACTCCCCAGTCCTTAACGATTACCAGAAAACCCATAACATGATGCAGCCACACTATGCTTGAAAATATGGAGAGTGGTACTCAGTAATACTGTATGTTGTATTAGATTTGCCAAAAACATAACAGTTTGTATTCAGGACAAACAGGATGCATGTTTTGGAATATTTTTTATTCTGTACAGGCTTCCTTCTTTTCATTTGGGTTAGTATTGTGGAGTAACTACAATGTTGTTGATCAATCCTCAGTGTTCTACTATCGCAGCCATTAAACTCTGTAACAATTTTAAATTCACTCATGATGAAATCCCTGAGCGGTTTCCTTCCTCTCTGGCAACTGAATTAGGGAGGACGCCTGTATCTTTGTAGTGACTGGGTGTATTGATTCACCATCCAAAGTGAAATGAATAACTTCACCATGCTCAAAGGGATATATAAATATATATATTTTTACAATCTACAAATAGGTACCCCTCTTTGCTAGGCATTGGAAAATCTATTTGGTCTTTGTGGTTGAATCTGTGTTTGAAATTCACTGCTCAACTGAGGGACCTTACAGACCATTGTATGTGTGGGGTACAGAGATGAGGTAGTCATTCAAAAATCATGTCAAACACTATTAGTGCACACAGTCCATGCAACTTATTATGTGACTTGCTAAGCACATTTTTACTCCTGAACATATTTAGGCTTGCCATAACAAAGGAGTTGAATACTTATTGACTCAAGACATTTACGCTTTTCATTTTTAATTAATTTGTAAACATTTGTAAAAACATAATTCCATGTTGACATTATGGGGTATTATGTGTAGGCCATTTAATCAATTTTAAATTCAGTTTAACTCAACAACATTTGGAAAAAGTCAAGGGGTGTGAATACTTTCTGAAGGCACTGTACAGCAAGATACCATGGTTAATAGATACATGTACAGTCCACTGAGAATGCACAGGAAGAGTTAAGGTTAAATGTACAGTCACCTACATATTCTACTTCAATAAGGGAACAAGAGAGCAAATGTTATTGTCTTCAAGATAGGCTATTGTGAATACCTGATGGAGTTTGAGACTCATCCTCACACCTGGGGCCACCACTTTCTGCAGCAGATCCATATCCGTGAACACCCACTCATCTTTAGTAGCGATACGGAAGTCTCCTTTGAACAGAGTGTTGAACCCATACAAGAAGGACTCCAAACTGAGTTAGAGAGACAGAGAAAGGGAGCATTGTCTTTTTTAATCACATTACAGCAAACAGAGGGTTAGAGTTTAAAGAGACTTGCGTACACTGTGATACTACAGTGTATTTGTACAGTTGAAGTTGGAAGTTTATATACACTTAGGTTGTCATTAAAACTCGTTTTTCAACCACTCCCCAATTTTTTGTTAACAAACTATAGTTTTGGCAAGTCGGTTAGGACATCTGCTTTGTGCATGACACAAGTAATTTTTCCAACAATTGTTTACAGACAGATTATTTCACTTATAATTCACTGTATCACAATTCCAGTGGGTCAGAAGTTTACGTACGCTAAGTTGACTGTGCCTTTAAACAGCTTGGAAAAGTCCAGAAAATGATGTCATGGCTTTAGAAGCTTCTGATAGGCTAATTGACATCATTTGAGTCAATTGGAGGTGTACCTGTGGATGTATTTCAAGCCTACCTTCAAACTCAGTGCCTCTTTGCTTGACATCATGGGAAAATCAAAAGAAATCAGCCAAGACCTCAGAAAAATAATTGTAGACCTCCACAAGTCTGGTTCATCCTTGGGAGCAATTTCCAAATGCCTGAAGGTACCACGTTCATCTGTACAAACAATAGTACGCAAGCATAAACACCATGGGACCACTCAGTCGTCATACTGCTCAGGAAGGAGACGCGTTCTGTCTCCTAGAGATGAACGTACTTTGGTGCGAAAAGTGCAAATCAATCCCAGAACAACAGCTAAGAACCTTGTGAAGATGCTGGAGAAAACAGGTACAAAAGTATCTATATCAAGGTATTGGAGTGGCCATCACAAAGCCCTGACCTCAATCCTATAGACAATTTGTGGGCAGAACTGAAAAAGCATGGGTGAGCAAGGAGGCCTACAAACCTGACTCAGTTACACCAGCTCTGTCAGGAGGAATGGGCCAAATTCACCCAACTCATTGTGGGAAGCTTGTGGAAGGCTCCCCAAAACGTTTGACCCAAGTTAAACAATTTAAAAGCAATGCTACCAAATACTAATTGAGTGTATGTAAACGTCTTACCCACTGGGAATTTGCTGAAAAAAATTTAAGATGAAATAAATCATTCTCTCTTCTATTATTCTGACATTTCACATTCTTAAAATAAAGTGGTGATCCTAACTGACCTAAGACAGGAAATTTTTACAAGGATGAAATGTCAAGAATTGTGAAAAACTGAGTTTATATGTATTTGGCTGAGGTGTATGTAAACTTCCGACTTCAACTGTATCGGTATTTATCTTCCTGGGGTCCAAACACATTAAGGCACTTACATCACACATAAAACAAAAGATAAAACAGTACATCATATAACATAAATACACCACTACATATCTACAACACAAAATGGATAAAACCACCAGACAACAATATTACAATGTACGTGTGTGTAGAGTGCGTGTGCTAGCGTGTGTGTGCGTATGGGTGTGTCTGTACCTGTGTGTGTGTCTCTTCACAGTCCCCGCGGTTCCATAAGGTGTATTTGTATCAGTTTTTAAAATCTGATTCTACTACTTGCATCAGTTACCTGATGTGGAATAGAGTTCCATGTAGTCATGGCTCTATGTAGTACTGTGCGCCTCCCATAGTCTGTTCTTGATTTGGGGATTGTGAAGAGACCTCTGGTGGCATGTCTTGTGGGGTATGCATGGGTGTCCGAGCTGGGTGCTAGTAGTTTAAACAGACACCTTGGTGCATTCAGCATGTCAATACTTCTTACAAAAACAAGTAGCGATGAAGTCAATCTCTTCTCCATCTTGAGCCGTGAAAGATTTACATACAGTATATCACAAAAGTGAGTACACCCCTCACATTTTTGTAAATATTTGAGTATATCTTTTCATGTGACAACACTGAAGAAAGGACACTTTGCTACAATGTAAAGTAGTGAGTGTACAGCTTGTATAACAGTGTAAATTTGCTGTCCCCTCAAAATAACTCAACACACAGCCATTAATGTCTAAACCGCTGGCAACAAAAGTGAGTACACCCCTAAGTGAAAATGTCAAAATTGGGCCCAAAGTGTCAATATTTTGTGTGGCCACCATCATTTTCCAGCACTGCCTTAACCCTCTTGGGCATGGAGTTCACCAGAGCTTCACAGGTTGCCACTGGAGTCCTCTTCCACTCCTCCATGACGACATCACGGAGCTGGTGGATGTTAGAGACCTTGCACTCCTCCACCTTCCATTTGAGGATGCCCCACAGATGCTCAATAGGGTTTAGGTCTGGAGACATGCTTGGCCAGTCCATCACCTTTACCCTCAGCTTCTTTAGCAAGGCAGTGGTCGTCTTGGAGGTGTGTTTGGGGTCGTTATCATGTTGGAATACTGCCCTGCGGCCCAGTCTCCGAAGGGAGGGGATCATGCTCTGCTTCAGTATGTCACAGTACATGTTGGCATTCATGGTTCCCTCAATGAACTGTAGCTCCCCAGTGCCGGCAGCACTCATGCAGCCCCAGACCATGACACTCCCACCACCATGCTTGACTGTAGGCAAGACACACTTGTCTTTGTACTCCTCACCTGGTTGCCGCCACACACGCTTGACACCATCTGAACCAAATAAGTTTATCTTGGACTCATCAGACCACAGGACATGGTTCCAGTAATCCATGTCCTTAGTCTGCTTGTCTTCAGCAAACTGTTTGCGGGCTTTCTTGCGCATCATCTTTAGAAGAGGCTTCCTTCTGGGACGACAGCCATGCAGACCAATTTGATGCAGTGTACTGCGTATGGTCTGAGCACTGACAGGCTGACCCCCCACCCCTTCAACCTCTGCAGCAATGCTGGCAGCACTCATTCGTCTATTTCCCAAAGAAAACCTCTGGATATGACGCTGAGCACGTGCACTCAACTTCTTTGGTCGACCATGGCGAGGCCTGTTCTGAGTGGAACCTGTCCAGTTAAACCGCTGTATGGTCTTGGCCACCGTGCTGCAGCTCAGTTTCAGGGTCTTGGCAATCTTCTTATAGCCCAGGCCATCTTTATGTAGAGCAACAATTCTTTTTTTCAGATCCTCAGAGAGTTCTTTGCCATGAGGTGCCATGTTGAACTTACAGTGACCAGTCAGTATGAGGGAGTGTGAGAGCGATGACACCAAAGTTAACACACCTGCTCCCCATTCACACCTGACACCTTGTAACACTAATGAGTCACATGACACCGGGGAGGGAAAATGGCTAATTGGGCCCAATTTGGACATTTTCACTTAGGGGTGTACTCACTTTTGTTGCCAGCGGTTTAGACATTAATGGCTGTGTGTTGAGTTATTTTGAGGGGACAGCAAATTTACACTGTTATACAAGCTGTACACTCACTACTTTACATTGTAGCAAAGTGTCATTTCTTCAGTGTTGTCACATGAAAAGATATACTCAAATATTTACAAAAATGTGAGGGGTGTACTCACTTTTGTGATATACTGTACATATTATTAATGTTAGCTCTCCGTGTACATTTAAGCGCCAGCCGTGCTGCCCTGTTCTGAGCCAATTGTAATTTTCCGAGGTCCCTCTTTGTGGCACCTGACCACACGAGAGCCGTAGCTGCCCCCTTATGGAATCTCAATGGAACTACAGCTTAGTGTAGATTGATGTGTTTTTACCGTCCATGCCTGGAGGGTAATAAATCCCATATTTAACATGAAAGGAATGAATATTTGACAGCAATGGAAGGTTTACCTGTTGGACATGTTGTGAGATGCTGTCCCCAATGATCTCCTGCCCAGCACAGACAAGGCATAGCACAGAGTGACTAGAGGGGAGTCCTCGTCACAGTCCACAGGCTGGCAAAGCACAAAGGTCAAAGGTTCTCATTGTTCACATCCACTGAAATGACCAGCAGCAAGGAAACCAAACTGTACAACATGGGGTCATACTGCATGTCATGATAAGGCCCTGGAGTTTTTCTTGACCACATGACCTTATCAGGAAAAATTAACTAGACTAGGGCCTGGAGTTTTTCCTGACTACATGCATGATTGTACTGTTCATTGCAATCTGACATCTCTACTTACCTCCTCCATTTTGTTGGCACAGTACTGGATCCACTCCAGATAGACGTTACAGAAGCTAGCCCTGGTGACGCCCTGGAGGCAATGGACGTAGTCTTCGTCTATCTTAACGCTGAACACGGCCGGGTCTCTCTCTATGTGGTGCCACTTGGTGTAAGACACCAGAGCCTCCGTGATAGAGGAATCCTTGATCCACGTCTGTAGCTTCAGAGAGTGGATCAGGTAGTAGATTATGCTCTAGAGGTGAAACAAAAGGGAATAATAACAGAAGATTGATGATTTTATGGTCTACTCCCTTTTGCTTGCATAAGACCAAGCTCAGACTTACCGTGGGATGAAACGTATTTAACTGCTTATGAAATAAAACCGGTAATGAATTACAAAGATGCTGAAAGTTTTTTTTTTTAAATAATATAATTGAGCAATAAGGCCTAGGGGGAGTGGCATATGGTCAATATACCACGGCTAAGGGCTGTTCTTATCCACGACGCAACACAGAGTGCCTGGATACAGCCATTAGCCGTGGTATATTGGCGATATACCACAAACCCCTGAGGTGCCTTATCGCTATTATAATCTGGTTACCAACATAATTAGAACTGTAAACAAGTAATTTGTGTCATACACGTGGTATACGTTGTGACATACTACATCTTTCAGCCAATCAACATTCAGGGCTCAAACCACCCAGTTTATAATACTGCTTAGATCATAGGTTAAATGCAAATTCAAAAACCTTTATTGTCTGTTACATTTCCATAAGAAGTAAAAATGTCTACAACCTTCAGATAGTAGGTGATGAGCAGTTTGCGCAGGTCGTACACCTGCAGCATGGTGGCAGCATTGTTCTCGCTGATGCTGTAGCCCTCCAGCAGGTACTTGGTGGTGGTGACCTCCCAGGCCAGCCATCGCAGGTTGAAGGCCGCGTTGCAGGACAGGATGTGGGGCAGGTGGCCCGGCTCACAGCAGCAACAGGCATCATCCTCCTCCACCCCCTCAGTGATGGCCTCTACCTCCCTCTGCTGGCAGTATGTACCTGGGGAGGAGGAGAAGGAGCACAGACCATCATGTTAATGGTGATTTTAAATCTGTGGTCGAGATGTAAGGTTAAGGATTATTAGAAAACAATTTCAGATAAAAATTGAATAACTTCAGAATTAAATGAAACATATCAAACATGTAACATTCAAAACAGTCAAGATATTTCCCATATCAGTAGAGTGTGATCAGAGCCACAGAGTATCTATATGTATATAGATCTATATGGTTCTGGGTGTGGTATAGTGCTCCTCACTGTGTTGCTGAATATTAGTCAGTATCTGACCTCTGAACTCCAGGCCTCGGAGCTGGAAGGTGACCAGACCATTGCCGATCTCAATGAGGTGAACGAAGGCGTTGAGGTAGTCAGAGGCCAGGATGAAGCAGTCTCCAGAGCTGTAGTTCCCCCAGCGGCCCAGCATCAGGTCACCACACAGAGAGTGCTGCAGAGAGCGTGTCAGATACTCATAGAAGATGGAGTTCAGGTTGTTGTCATCGCATCCTGGGGGAATAAAGGCTTATGTAAAATACACTGACTGACATCACCAACAAACCAACATGTATTAACCATGAGAAGGTCTTTGTAGAGTTGAGAAATTCTAATTCAGATTATTATTTTAACGTTAATTAGGGGAAAAAACATGTTGATATTTATTCAATAAACTTAATAGGTTACCTGTCTCTTTATCAACCTGAGATACCAGTCTGCTATTAGAGTTGTCAATGCGTTTGGTGCTGCAAAATGGTACAAAACCATAGATTAGGGAGACAGTAAAATAAGGTAAACATTGTCTAATTCTGGTTTATTTTTAGGACCTTTTCTGTGTGTTAAATTAATTACATATATCCTCATCAATAACTCAGTGACTGGAGTGGAGTTAGAGACGGAAAAGGAAGCGAGACATCTCACTCGATCCTTTTTTCTGGTTCATATACAGTCAATGAACTAAGCAGACCAGACCCAGTTGCTATCGCAATGGGAGAGACATCCCTTAAGCAGACCGGAACTGTGACAATTCTTTTCAGTGGTAAACGTCTTGAGTAAGACTTATTTTATCCATAATCTTTAGTGGTCTCTATACTCTGCTTGTATACCCCTAGCCTAGAGCACTTAGCTCAGGGTCCTTGCTATCCGGAATCTTTGGGACGTTCCTACCCCCTTGAAGTTTACATTTAAAATGGTTAAGGTAAGGGTTAAGGTTAAGGTTAGGGTAAGGGTAGTGGTTAGGGTTTAAGGATCCCAAGGATCCAGGATAGCACTAACACACGGCTCAGTCAGCTGAGTGCATGACATCATCTCTGAGAAAGAAATGTCCTTATATGGATGTCAACAGGGGCTCTAGGAGGCCATATAATTCACCACTTGCATATTTTCTGAGCACATTAAAAACAGATGAAACAGATGTGAGTGACTAACAATGAACTTTCACCAAATGAATAATTATTGACAGCGACCTAACTCAATGGTTTGGTCATAGACTCAAATTGAGTCGGATGTCCCTTGTCCCCTTCTTTATTCATAATGGACTTTCCCACGTCCCATCTCTAAGGCTGAATGCCCTGGGGTGCGGCCGACACACCGTGGTGCTTTAAGGGGTGCATGCATATTTCATGGTGCTTTATCTCATGCTGTGGTCGGTGAAAGGCCATTACTTGTAGTTCCTCTCCCAGAACTTGACGGGCCGTGGGTAGGAGGTGACGAAGATGGCACTGCCCAAGAAGGGGCTGAGAGGGGTGTAGAACAGAGTCGTCACAAATGTTTGCAGCAGCAACATGGCTGAGTCTGAGCTGCATCATGAAGGAGAATCACCACAACCAAGGAAAATCCACCAGGTATCAATTAAATTGGAGACAACAGGTTTACCACACTCACATATCTTCTGTCAAATTCGCAGTTACATTACAGTTTCAGTCAGAGCAACGTCAAAACATATGCGCAAGCTTGTGTAGTTCCTACACATGTCAAAACCAAAGGATACGAGGCACAGCGAAGGGCTGAGCGAATGCGTGGAAGGCGCTGCCCCATGCAATCTGCCACGGTGCGATATAGACCATGATGAAGTGGAGCTTGTGAAGCAGATCACTGAGCTGTAGAGGAACAAAGACCTGCTGTGAGTCACTGACAGACAGCAAAGCCAGTTATTTTTAGACCAGATCCTAAAAATAAATCCAATATAATCAAAAGTAGGGGCCACTACATACAGAGCAGCTGGCAGGTGTTCGCTGCTTCATATAGACCCCGAAAAAACGGTATGTTTGTTAATCAACTGTAGGGAGTTTGGGGACCGCAGTCATAGTGAGTTGTATTCCTTTCCTATCTTATTGTAGTGAGAGGTCTGTCATTGGGAGTGTGTATACCAGTCTCCGGTCACATCGCAGACTGACCTTGTGGAAGACAATGGACATGATAAAGAAGTCCAGCAGAAAGGTCTCTGAGGCCCTGCTGCAGTCGAACTCGAAGAAGACGATAGTGAAGATGAGAGTGACGAACTGGAAGCTGGGATTGCAAAAGGAGGCGCGGAGGAGCTTCATCCCAGCAACTGTCATCAACAAGACATCACAGCTGGAGCGAGACACAGAGACCTGAGCGACTCAGGTGTACAGGCGTGACACAGCGGAGCAAAGCAGAGGGGTGACATGGAGTGGGAGGGGAGCAGGGGAGACAAATGCACCAATACTAGCGAATATTGTATATACATCACACTTTCTTCCCTAGCAAGGGAAGTGACATGCAAAGTGACTGTTGTCATGATGACCAGGCTCAGATGATGACATCAAAGTGACTGACTGTCTACTAGTTAGTACCTGTACATAATTCAGACTGGGTTGAAAGTGATATTTATGTGATTGATTAAGGTACTAAGGGTTTTGTTCCACCTCCAAGATGCACAGAAGGGAGTGGTGGAGACTTTATAAACTTATGAAGAACTGTGTGTTTCTGGATAAGGTTTCCCCAGCTGCTACATGTAACTGCCAAAATAAAGGAAACAACAACATAAAGTGTCTGAATAGAGTGTTGGGCCACCAGAACAGCTTCAATGCACTTCGGCATAGATTCTACAAGTGTCTGGAACTATATTGCAGGGATACGCCACCATTCTTCCATGAGAAATACCATAACCAGCTGTTTTGTTGATGGTGCTGGAAAATGCTGTCTCAGGCGCTGCTCCAGAATCTCCTATAAGTGTTCAATTGGGTTCAAATCTGGTGATTTAGACGGCCGCAGCATATGGTTTCAATCGTTTTCATGCTCATCAAACCATTCAGTGACCACTCGTGTCCTGTGGATGCAGGCATAACCACGGTAGCCAAAATAATACCAGTGGAAAGAAGTGGCGGACGCTCAACCAACCGACGCCAGTCGATGTGCAACCAAAAAAAAAGCAAGGTTAAAAGATTCATGTTTCGGCCTTCATCAGAATAATCCTGATGATTATTCAGATGAAGGCTAAAACGTTAATCTTTTAACCTAGCTTAAATAAAACAAAAAAATGTAATGGTGAGCGAGTGTTGCGCCTTTTCCTTTTGATTTCTAAAATAATGGCCCGCCTAGCATTTTATACATCACGGGATGTTAATTGCTTAATTAACTCATTGCATAATTAACAACACCTGTGTGGAAGCACCTAATTGTAATATACTTTGCAATGCTCATTTACTCAAGTGTTTCCGTTATTTTGGCAGTGACCTGTACATTAAGATTTATGTTGACATTTTAGGGTAATTACGTAAGCGAGACAGAGGCAAGTTTAAAGGATTTCATTCTGTCTACCTGCAAAGAGATTAACTTTACATTCCAAACTGAATGTTATACAGACTGAAAATGGTTCTTAGAAGACCTGGGTCAAATACATACACAGGTTGGCATTTATTGAGATGACTCATGTACTGAAGGCAGCTCTGCAGATTGGTCACTAGCTAGCACAACCACAAAGTCATAAAATCTGATTTTAAACGTAACCCTAACCTTAACCACACTGCTAACTCTAATGTCTAACCCTAACCTTAAATTAAGACCAAAAAGCACATTTTTGTTTTCATGAATTTTTATGATATCGACAATCAGTTGGCCTATCTAGTGGAAACCAATCAGTTCTGCCTCCAGGGCAAGCAAGACTCATGACAATACACGTCAACCTTCAATACATACGTCCAATACTTGGCATGCACTTGATTTAGTTAGCTTGGTACAATGGAACCACTGGAATAGTTCCAAAAGTGCAAACCCTAAATCACACCAAGCGTACATCAAATACTTTCAAATACTTTTGCATTTGACCCAGGTCTGGGTCTTGGTTCAGGGAAAGGAGGGAGTATGTTTTTTTTATTAAAAACTTTAGGAGAAAGGTACTTACTGGATGCCTAGCTTCTTGTGGTGACTGAGTGAGAATCCATCGTTGGTGAGCGCACTCAGAATGATGGCTGGGTAAACCACGTATTTCTCAAAACACAGCAGGCCCACGTAGAGACGCTCAAACCACATCAACTGAGCATCATCTGGAAAATGAAATCAACTTTAATCACAACACGCAAGAGCTGTTTCTTACTTTTGCAGTACTTGACAAATCCGTATAGATGAAAGCACGGGAGATAGGTCTTCCCCAACTAACTGAACCCACACGTGTATAGAACTATAGGCTATTAAATGTAGTCTTTCATCAAATTTGTACCAAAGAGTCAGAGATTCAAAAGGTCTACAGTAGGAAAGACTGCATTGTGTCACTTTTTTTTTTTTAAATAAACAATAAAGACAGGACTAACCTCTGGGTTCAAACTGGGAGTACTCATTGCTCTTTAGCACTGGGTGGGAGATCCAGAGCCAAGGGTGGTGCTTCCGTAACTGGGGTACGAGATAGTGGGTGACAAAGCCCACTGTCCCTGCCAGCGCATACAGTACTATGGTCACAAAGGGCTGTGGCGAGAAAGGAAGAGAAAAGGAGAGAGAGGAAGAGAAAGGGAGAGAGAGAGAAATGGAGAGAGAAATGGAGAGAGAGAGAGAGAGAGAGAGAGAGAGAGAGAGAGAGAGAGAGAGAGAGAGAGAGAGAGAGAGAGAGAGAGAGAGAGAGAGAGAGAGAGAGAGAGAGAGAGAGAGGAAAGAGAAATAGAGAGCAGGAGAGAGAGAGAAAGAGAGATGGAGAGAAAGAGAAAGGGATATAGCGGGAGAGAGAGAGAAAAGGGGAGAAAAAGGGATAGAGGGAGAGAAAGGGATAGAGAGGGAGAGAAAGGGATTTAAAGGGAGAGAGATGGAGAGAAAGGAGAGAGAGCGAGATGGAGAGAAAAGGGGGTTGACTGAATACTGAACCGATCAGATAACATTTTATTTATGACACCACAGTAATTATTTACTGATGAGACAACATTGCTTTACGACACAAACAACATTTATGACACATCGTTTAGGGATGGTGTTTGGATGTAGGTAACCCACCTTTAGGGACAGGAAGACAGTGCTTGAAGTAATAGCAAAAGTTAAAATGTAGGCAATGGAGCAGACCACAAGATCCGAAAGAAGAATCTCCTTCTGCAAAAGCAAATCATACAATATCACAATTGCGGAATATAATAATGTGTTAAAGTCAAACTTTTGTCCTGAAACAAAAACAGAGGACAGCATTTGAGTGGAAGTGGAGGAAACAATGCAAGTCTCTGACTTACCACTGAATTCATGAGCTTCTCTGGAAGAGGATCCTTGATGTCTTCTGAGTCTTCACCCTCTTCCTCACTGTCCACAAGAGTGGGCATCAGTTTGGACTTGATCAGAGACCTGTATGTACACAAAAAAAGGAGAATATCTTAGCCTTAGCACTAACAACTCTCATACAGTCAGCATGTTAGCAGGCATAACAATAGGAGCAGAAAAGCAGGCGGCTTACATCAGCACAGTCGGATCACTGCTCTGCCCACTCAGATGATAGGATAGAACCACCAGCAAGCCACAGAACCCAGAGAACAAGGCTGGGGTATGCTGTTCATCCCAGGGCTCCTTTAGAATAGAATAGAAATATTGATTTTTGTACCATTTCAAGCTCGACTAAACTGCCTCCGCAGCAACAAACTGTTCCGTCGCAGTGCAAAACATATCCTTCATGTAATCATACACGTCTTTACTCAATAATGAATTCATTCCTACCTTCAGAGCTCCAAAACAGAAACCATACAGCAAAGATAATGCTGTCAGACTACGGAATATACTGTACACTGCTGAGTGGAGTCCAGTTGCAGCTGACAAAGGAAGTGGAAACACAGGAATTAGGTTAAGGGCTAAGTTTATGGTGGTACAGTATGCATTCAGTTCATGACTATGAAGGTCAAGCAAAACAGAAAAGAGAGTGCTACTCACCTGTTCCACCAAAGAAATGAATGTCTATTTGTTCGAGAAGGTAAATCATAAAGGTGTTGATTTGTGGGAACAGGCCAACGAGAAATGTGATAGGAAAGCAGTAAGTGATGCCTGTCGAATATAGAACAGACAGGACTTTAGAACTATAAGCTTTTTAGAATGTCAAAATAAAATATAATCTAAAATTATTTAACAGAGATGACTGAAAAAAGGTAAAAGAAATGATTTATGGTATGTGACTTACCCACTAAAATGTCTCTCAGGAATTTGAGAGCATCTGCTAATACTATGGTGATGCCATATACAGTGGACACAGGCAGATCCTTCCTTCTTAACATCTGTTCTAGAATCCAAATAAGGCCACAGAAAATACAGAAATAAGCAGCCCGGCTGTAGGCAACAATCTGATTGTGTCCCTGGAAAACATCAAGAGGGGAGAGAAATGAAGCAGAGAAAGCCTTGAACCATCTAGTTTGAAAACATGTAAATACTAAACAACCAGTGAAAATGTAAAGGTAATTGCCTAAATAAAGGAAACACCAACATAAAGTGTCTCAATAGAGCGTTGGGCCAACAGAACAGCTTCAATGAATCTTGCCATAGATTCTACAAGTGTCTAGAACTCTATTGGATGGATGCGACACCATTCTTCAGCGAGAAATTCCATAATTTGATGTTTTGTTGATGGTGGTGGAAAAAACTGTCTCAGGCTCCGCTCCAGAATCTTCCATAAGTGTTCAATTGGATTGAGATCTGGTGACTGAGAATGCCATGGCATATGGTTTACATCGTTTTCATGCTCATCAAACCATTCAGTGACCACTCGTGTCCTGTGGATGGGGGTGTTGTCATCCTATGGGGGCATAACCACAGTAGCCAAAATAATGGCCTGCCCAGCATTTTTCTACATGACCCTAAGCATGAAGGGATGTTAATTGCTTAATTCACTCAGGAACCACACCTGTGTGAAAGCAACTGCTTTCAATATACTTTGTATCCCTCATTTAATCAAGTGTTTCCATTATTTTGGCAGTTACTTGTATCTTCACAGTATGCCTTTAGAATATGTTCCATACAGACTCACATGTGTTGGCGAGGCTGCATCAGGTTGGACACTCTGTAATACAAACAATTTGTTCAAAGTGTTATTAACGTGATTAACTGATATACAGTCAATGACTGACAGAGAAATGTGTTTCCATCAGCAATGTGTCAGATAAAAAGTACTTAGCTAAAGCTTAATTCCATTGTTACAGTGGAGTATGTGGTAGAGCATTGAAAATGGCACAGTATTATCACAGATCTGGTATCCTATCACTGATCTGAATTATGTCAACACAGATAAGCAACGGTTGTACGGTTGATTAAGCCTTATCCTTTGTTACAAAATAGATACCTTCCTTACCTTTAACAATGAGTACTGGCAGCTAGCTATGACCACGCAGAACTGGAAAACCCAGATGTCTTTGAAGCAGCCATGGTTCAGCAGGATGAATCCCAGGAAGGCCACCAGGAAAGCCAGGAACACAACTGCTATGTTCTCCACCACATCCTGGTTCCTGAGGAGAGAGAGCAAAGGTCAAAGTAAAGTCTCTGTTAACTAGTTGATCAATCGCTGAGAGATGGAAAAGGAAAGATAGAATGGGAGCTTTTTCTCTTACCTGTCCAATAGCGCCAACAAGGCGAGCCGGTCATACAATATGTTTACCCACTTCCCAGGAAAAAGCTTGAGCTTGTAGTACAGCTTACGAGAAGGCTTTTCCTGTGTGGAGGTCTCTGATGATTCATCAATCGAGTCCTCCTCCTGTCAGAGGTGGAATTCAGGTTGTAGTGTAAAATAAATCTCAATATCACTTTAATTGAACCCTTAGTCATAAGGGTTACATAACACTGACATAATAGATGTCTTAAACCGTCATGACTGTTAGTTTCGTCTCATAATAACTGACTACACGCTGTCATGACACAGATAATGTTTAGATCAGTTCTCATACAGCTACATTGTAAGTAATAATCATCAGTACATTTCACCCAGTGTATTTCCTGTGTGTGTGTGTTTGTGTGTGGTGTGTGTGTGTGTGGTGTGAACCATACATTGTGAATTAGGCGCTGAGAGGAACGATGTGCTATGTGATGTCTGAGCCAGGCAGGCAGTTTCTGTTCTGCTCACAGAGTCACTATAGTTTGATTAATGGCCAGCACTCTGATTTGCAGTGCTGCGTCTGAGCACCGCTTGGCCTTGGTTGCCTGCGTCCACTGTCTGGGATGGATAGGGGTTTATGGGTGGAGTGGAGAGAGGAGATGGGGATGAAAGAGTGGAGAGGCGGGGTGTAGTGACTTGGAAGATTTTGGGTGAGGGAAGGAGGGGAGGAATGGGTGGTGGGGGAAAAGGGATGGGGGAAAGGGGTTGAGGTGGAGGGGGGGGGGGGGGGGGGTGTAGTCACCTGGAAGATTTCAGGGTGAGTTCTCCGAGGCCGAAGCCTGTGTGAAGGGATGATGCGGCGCTGGAAGGGGCAGTCTGTATGTCCACCCGCCAGCCCGTCCTGGCACTCCGAGTTGGAGGAAGTAGACAGGAGATCACTGGGTACACGACAAGGTTCACATGTAAAAGCCCATGACGTTTAAAAACAACTCAAATGAAACATTGTCAAATGTAAATAGAACACAACAAGAACTTCATACAAATATTACATATTAAATAATTGAAGTTATAGTACCACATGTTGCCTGTGATAAGTTCAGCTCCGAGGGGTAGGTTTAGGGCTCTCTCAGCATACAGCTTACGAGGTCTGTCTCCTGGAATAGAGAGCAGACAGAACCTCACATTTAAAACACCTACCTGATATGACGTAAGTGATATACAGTATGTTACACTACAGTATGTTATACAATAGTTGGGCAATAATAGCACAGACAATTGACCCTTGGTTACTGTTGCAACCTCTGCCAACATTTTCCCGGGAAGCCCAATTTCCCATTGAACCACTGCCGAAATCTCCTCACAATGATCTCAAACTGTGTTTCTAATACACAATTAAATTAAATACAGACTACCCCTTGCTAATCAGGAAACTCTTGGGTATGTTGTGGTGGACTGTCATTACAATTGCTTCACGGGAACCTGGTAAAATTAAGTTTGTAGTGTAGCTTGCCACTGACTGGCTCTGAATTCACTGTCAGCAAGCAGTCAAAGCTATAACCACTTTTGGAGCCAATTAGTGGGTCATATCCTGATGTTGACAGCAGACGGGAGTTAGCTAGCTAACATACTGTACATTTTGAGAAAAACAGGTTATATTAAGTGGCTAGCTAGTGTTAGCAACGTTTGGTGGTCAATGTGACTTAGAGCTAGCTAACCAGCTGAACTAAACAAAAGTATAATTTCACATTTTAAAAAAATACTCCAACAGGCTCTGCATTTCAAGAATCGCAGTAGCAAGATACTATTCAATTATTTAGCCATTTAAACATTTATTTCTTGAAGAAAACGCTCAGTTTTCATGCGATTTAAACGGATGCTTGTCCGATGTATCGACAGTTGATATCCATTGAAGTGCTGCGATTGGTTAGCCAAAATTCTAGGGCGGAGATTATTGAAGGGTCAGTTCACTACCACATTATCCAGTGTTTGTAACCAGTTTGGAGACTTCAGTGAACTGATGCCGCACAACAATATTTTGCACTTACTGTGGACTGTATGGAACGTATAGGCGTCCTCCTTGTTGGTGGCCTCTGGTCTGCATATGACCTGGAGCATGGAGCTCTCTGACTGAGATGTTTGGGAGGGTAGGGAGTCGTAGTCTGGGTCTTTATCTCGGTCTGTCTGGGGACTGAGAGTAGAGGACAAACTATACAACGATTATATTAAAAAAATGCATTCATTTACAATAAAGATCAGATCAAATAACAAAATAAAGTAAATTGTGATGATGACCTTTTATATCTAAGAGACATTTGAAAAGGTTTACCTGTCTGGAGACACAATGGGGATCCGTGTTTCGGGGATGGTGTGGAGGGTGTCTGTTGTGGCCAGAGTATTGGGAGGGTTTGGCCGCTCCTGCTGTCTCTCTGGCTCTGTGTTATCCTCAATTTTTGCAGTGACGTCCTCTGCAAAAGCAACACTCATTTTCAATTTTACCAATAAAGAATGAGTAAAACAGCTATTTGCACAACAGAGACAATAGCTTCTCTCCTAAAATCTTAACTGTCTACATGTATATCATCATTATCTGACAACCTACATATACCTGGACCCACCTTCCTCCATGGCTCTGTCATCCTCATTTGTCACCTCCTCTGGTGGCTTTTCACTGCCACTGGCTCCCCTGGTGCTGTTGATGGACTCCAGCAGCGACACAAACTCCACAAAGTTGGACTCGTTGGGGATCTGGCCCTCCTTGGCCTCCAGGTCTGACTTGGATGAGGTCATGGTGGTCTGTTTATTCTGTGATCTGTCAGCAATGAGGACTGCATCCTTCCCGCTGTCCATGCTCAGGCCTCGCACGTGTGTCCTGCCCCCCGGGCCGTACTTCCTGAACATAGACGGGATTCGCAGGAAGCCATCTGCATCCACATTGAGGTCCGGAGGGTCGTTCTCGTCAGGGTGGGAGTGGACATCGATGCCAGAGGAGCTGTTGTCGGCTGTGGTCAACTGGGGGCTGGGGTGTTCCAGGTCTGCCTCATTGTACTCTATGTCCCGGCAGTCCAGAGCGGCAGAGTCAGCGCTCATCAACTCTTTGGTGATCTGGCCGTCTGGGCTTGGGGTCTGCAGCTGAGCAGAGTCAGCCTCAGATAAGGGTTCCCCTTCATTCTCTGCACCACTCCGTTCATCATCCTCAGGTGAGTCAAAGGTGATAACAGGGATTTTGATGAGGCAGTCGCCAGCAGCCCCTCCATGGGGGTCGATGCCCATCTGTGCCTGGGCAGACTCCAGGATGCTCTGTTTGACCGACTCCTCCAGTTCCGCAGCCGTCTGGGCATCACAGCTCATGGTGATGATGATCTTGACCATGTCGTTCTCATCCAGGCGGGCTGATGGGCCAGAGTTGTCCACAAAGACAACAGCGATCTCATCTGAGCAGTATGTCTCCTCTGGCTGGTCATTCTGAGGAGGAGGTGGGAGGGGGTCATCACGCTCCTGAATGATCTCTAGAGAGTTGTTGTTGGGGTCCTGTTGCGGCTGTTTCTCCTGCTTTGTCTCATCTGTGCTTTCTTCATCACTCCCCTTGGAGGAGGGCAGTCCCTCATCAGCAATCTCCCTATCAGCCACATGCTTCTGCTCCCCCAGCAGGAGAGGGGCAGCCTGGTCAGGGTTGGGGCTAGACAGGTCCTCTGGGGAGAGCTCTTGCTCAGGCTGTAGGCTCACTCTGGGTTGTTTCTCCTTGGGGATACTGTCACTCTGGGCTGCAACAGATATATTAATGTTACAAAGAGCATATTGACAGGAATTTAGAATGGCTCATAAATGAAAGAAAAAAAACGTCTCAGTCTTTACAAGTTCTTCTCTTAACTAACAATAAAGAATATAGATCTTCTCAGCAACACTTTGCAAAACCAACATTATGTGAGAATATTTATTGGAAGCTGACAACATGCTTATCTGAGCATATTTGAAGCAATAATGTGCTAGGCTAGCATAATGAGTAGTAATCATTTTATCACTACATCCACACAATGCATTCCAGGAAGAGCATTTTATTCTCACAGTGAGATTTGAAAATAGAAAACCCATTTCTATAGGGGGGAATCCGACCAGTGTTAAAAATATAGGAGAGTACAGTACCTTCAGTATTCTTTAAGTCTTCTGATTTTGGGCCCTCCTGTAAGGGCAAAAGATATGGATGATGATGAATAGAAAAATGGGGGGGGGGGGGGGGCAGTGCTCATTCACATCTTAGCTTTAACTCAAAAATGTCTATTCCATAATATAATATAGTAGTAGAATGGAGCTTGAGGGTAGTTATAATAGTACACTAACCACACCAATCAACCCAGGGTCTGTTTCTGTCTGTTTCACTGTAACCTGGATGACTGGACTCGGCCTGTTTCTCGTCAACATTGTCATGGCAACACTGTCAGGAACCGTGCTGCTTTTCCTATTTGGAAAGACGTAGAGTATGTGGTCATCTGTGGTAGTTCATTTATCAAAGGATGACATCATGTTTTTCAAGACAAAAGCACTACCCAAAAGAGACATTCTATTGTGCATTTGGAAAGTATTCAGACCCCTTGAATTTTTCCACATTTTGTTACGTTACAGCCTTATTCTAAAATGGATTGAATTGTTTTTTTCCTCATCAATCTACAAAGCAAAAAATAAAAAAATTGTGCAAATTTATATTTAAAAAAACAACATATCACATTTAATTATTCAGACCCTTTACTCAGTACTTTGTTGAAGCACCTTTGGCAGCGATTACAACCTTGAGTCTTCTTGGGTATGACGCTACAAGCTTGGCACACCAGTATTTGGGGAGATTCTCCCATTCTTCTCTACAGATCCTCTCAAGCTCTGTCAGGTTGGATGGGGAGCATCGCTGCACAGCTAATTTCAAGTCTCTCCAGAGATGTTCGATAAGGTTCAAGTCCAAGCTCTTGCTGGGCCACTCAAGGACATTCAGAGACTTGTCCCGAAACTACTCCTGCGTTGTCTGGGGTGTATGCTTAGGGTCGTTGTCCTGTTGGAAGGTGAACTTTCACCTCAGTCTGAGGTCCTGAGCACTCTGGAGCAAGTTTTCATCAAGGATATCTCTTTGCTCCATTCATCTTTCCCTTGATCCTGACTAGTCTCTCAGTCCCTGCCGCTGAAAACCTTCCCCACAGCATGATGATGCTGCCACCACCATGCTTCACCGTTGGGATGGTGCCAGATTTCTTCCAGGCGTGACGCTTGGCATTCAGGCCAAAGAGTTCAATCTTGATTTCATCAGACCAGAGAATCTTGTTTCTCATGGTCTGAGAGTCCATTAGGTTTCTTTTGGCAAACTCCAAGCGGGCTGTCATGTGCCTTTACTGAGGAGTGGCTTCCATAAGGCCACTCTACCATAAAGGCCTGATTGGGGGAGTGCTGCAGAGATGGTTGTCCTTCTGGAAGGTTCACTCATCACCACAGAGGAACTCTGGAGCTCAGTCAGAGTGACCATCGGGTTCTTGATCACATCCCTGACCAAGGACCTTCTCCCCCGATTGCAGTTTGGCCGGACGGCCAGCTCTAGGAAGAGTCTTGGTGGTTCCAAACGTCTTCCATTTAAGAATGACGGAGGCCACTGTGTTCTTGTGGACCTTCAATGCTGCAGAAATGTTTGGTACCCTTCCCTAGATCTGTACCTCGACACAATCCCGTCTCGGAACTCTACAGACAATTCCTTCGACCTCATGGCTTGGTTTTTGCTCTGACACGCATTGTCAACTGTGGGACCTTATATAGACAGGTGTGTGACTTTCCAAATCATGTCCAATCAATTGAATTTACCACAGGTGGAATCCAATCAAGTTGTAGAAACATCTCAAGGATGATCAATGGAAACAGGATGCACCTGAGCTCAATTTCGTGTCACATAGCAAGGAGTCTGAATACTTATGTAAATATGGTATTTCTGTTTTTTATTTTTTTTATATTTGCAAAAAATTATAAAAACCTGTTTTCACTTTCTCATTATGGGATATCGTGTGTAGATTGATGAGGTAAAACATAATTTAATCAAGTTTAGAACAAAGCTGTAATGTAACAAAATGTGTAATAAGTCAAGGGGTCTGAATACTTTCCGAATGGACTGTATACTTTGGATTATATTTGTCATACATTTTGTTTTTATAAACAGGCTCACCTTAATTTAGCAGCAAGACATGAATCTGACGCGTTGCTTTTATTCTCTGCACCTTGGATGACATCAGAGAGACTGCTTGGGGGCACAACGTCACCTTTATCAAACATCACATGAAGGCGATAGTTGACCATCTTTATCGTGATGAAGAAGATGGTGACTGAGGTGCAGTATATACTAAGTGCCATGGTGGTGGGCGGAAGAGCCTGAGGATAGAACACACAAACTCCCTCAATATCTCAAAACACATATCCTGACAATAAAATAATCTCCCATTAAAAAAAATGGTAATCTTCTTCATCACAGAGTGCATCCCAACCTTTCCTCAATAATATGATAACTAGTCTCAAATTAAGTCTGAAACACAACACCAAAGCAGCTATTTGGGACTGCAATATTATGCTCAAACAGCCAAGAGCGACACTGAAAGAAAAACTATTGTCTGAGGATGATCTGAATGAAAAGTCAATGCTCCGACCATATAATGTAGTCATGTGGCCACTCAGCTACATACTGAGATGAGTGAGTCATCAGAGGAATCAACCAACCTGTCACTAGAAACAAATATGTGCATTAGCCATGGTGTTCATTTATGTGGAAACACAGGTATGCTATAGGCCTACATGAAATTATGAACAGTAAAACCGTGGGCTTGTGACTTGCTCTGATCTATAATTCAGAGGAACTGTCAGCCTAAGGGATATCATACGTTTTGTGCTTAGCTCCTTGTCATCAAACCCTGAGGACCAAGTCCAAAAAATTCATAATCACACAATAACATTGTATTCAATTTGTATTTTATTTTACCTTTATTTAACTAGGCAAGTCAATCAATTAAGAACAAATTCTTATTTAAAATTACAGCCTATTTTATTGTCAAGTAATATATCAACCAAAAACAATTAATTGACAAGAGCTATTTCTATATTATTTGTATAAAAACATATATCGATATCTATTTTCTGAGAAATCGAGCGTATGGAAATTCAGGCCCTTATGAAGTGACACAATATCACATTCTGTGGTATAGGGAATAAAATAAGAACTTGAAATAGAGGACAAAACTAATCTCCTTGAAATGGGTTAGTGGTGGGACAATATTACACCATTACATAAGAATGACAGTCCTTCATCACTTTAACATCTGCACAAATAATCAGAAGGCTTTTGGTCTTCAGAGTAGCTCATACTGTATGTCGTTTGACCTTTTTTATCAAGTTATTTATAGATAAACTCTGAAACAAGCGTTGTGGGTTTTTTCTTAAATGAATATTAATTGAAACTTTTCCTTTATTTAACCAGACAATAGGCCATATTCTGAAACATAGTAGGCCTATTCTGTACAACAAATAGCATAGAATTCTTGAAATGAAAATACATTCAATTCCATTACAATGGAAATAAAGTGACACATTAAAGAGACCACAACCACAACATTTGGTGCCGGAAATAATTTTTTATAGGCTATCTTGACCAAATTAAACCAAACCCAAACAGCATCATTAATGACGTAGGACTACTAGCCACTAAAATAAATTGATCAAATGCAGATGAGTGCGTGCTGTAGGCTATACTATCACATCCAAACGGCAGAGAAAGGTTAGGTGTGCCGCCGTTTGTCTTTGTGAACGCTGTGTAGGCTACCTACAGTCAGTGTTACAATGCCTGGACTTTTCTGCTTTTTCATCACTGTGGCAGCCATGCGTTCCATCACTGTGCTACATACTAGCCTACAGCATGCAGAGAAAAATGCGACCATTCCATTTTCTGCCAATACAATTAATAAATAAGCGGAAACGTTTCAGTGCTGAGGATAAAAATATCACTGTAAATCAAATATGAGAACGGAATGTTGCTCCAAGAGAACCGTGTTTGTAAATGAAAAGGGCGCTTAGTGATGCGGCGCACTAAACCTTATAGCCAACACAAGATCTGGGCCTTCGATTGAATTTATACTCACCAAATGTAGTGATAGTGGCAACATAAGAAGGAACATCCACAAATAGAGGTGACAGGAGTTATTGAATGTGTTCTGGTCCGGGTCATGGTACCAACCTCCGGTCAATGATGCCCAAACCCCCTGACGCAGAGTCTGTACCAGTTGCGAGCCCATCCTCCTCAACTGCAATAGATTCGTATCACGATGGTCAAATGCATATGTGGCCCATATACTACGTTGTTACCATGTTGAAACTATAGCCCTACTGGCTCTATCAAGCTATCATTCGCAATTTACTCGCGCATCATTTCATCCAAATGTCAGATCTCACATGGTGCGGACAGCTCTCTCTCATCCTCTCTTCATCTCTACCTCCGTCGGTCCAGATGAATTATGCATATAAACCCTGGATTGCTGATGCTATGTATTGTCTATTGTGTGGCTTTGAAGCCACCGGTCGGCCATATTGGCCCTCCCCGGTAGGCGCGGTCTTCCATAGGAATGAATGGAATTCTACAGTATTTCAATTAAATGTTTCAAGGACAAAATAACATGTATGTAGGTATACTTTTTTGTAGTGGAGACAGTAACATTAGTACAACAACAACAACAACAACAAATGTTTTTTATGTTTAGCTCACATAATATAATTCAAAAGTGTGCATTAAGGTGTCTGTAATAGAATACACGTGTCTAAAACGAATGTAGACATTAATACATGCATCTCTATCGCTTCCAAAATATATTTTTTTACGATGGAGGAGTACCAAGATGGCTGCGCGATGGCTTCAATACAGCGCCCCTTGTTAGTCATCCAGGGTTTGTACACATCACTGGTCCAGATGCGCAGCTCGTGAGAGAGCACCAGCAGCAGCCACTCCTCCAGCTATACGGTGCTGCATCACTAAAACTAAACCCTCATGCGGTTTATGAGCTGATCCTGAATTGAATCGACCTTATGGTTATTGACATCGTTTCACATTTATAATTGACTCTAAGTAAAAATAAATAAAAAATGTTTCTCTATTCATTGGGACTGATATTATATATTTAAAAAAATATTATTGAAAGAAAAAAGTATCATCTTGGTGATTGAATGTAATAGATAGGCCACGAATCATGCAAGTCCCCATCGAACATGACAATAACAGTAGCCTTTGTCAAAACTCACAAACAAAACGTGTCCTGCTGATCAGTGGAAATTTTACAGGCCCTCAAAAATGTGAAAAAAACAGCTATTTACAAGTAATAGTTAAAAAATATGGTCTTAAAAGGTTAATAAATAGGCCTTGTTGTGGAAAATTCGAGCCAAAGATTAGGCAGAGACTAATTTAAAATGATAATAGTGAATCTTTAATACATATGAGCAGCTGGAAGGTAGATCCCCCTCTGATTGCAGTCAGGGAAAGAGCTTGAAGAATAAATGGTTACATGTTCCTTATATAGTGGGAGGTGATAATACTATCATATTGTTTACACAACAGTTCTTTTATACAAGCAACAGTTCAAGAACACAATAGCCTCATGTTAAGGTGTAGTGATAACAGAATTCTATGAAAGGCATATTACAGTCCAACACAGAACAATAACATAACGCTTGAGAAGATACAACAGCTCACCCCAATTCTGTCACAACAATTCCCCCTTTGATGCTATGGAAACCATAAGCATCACCATACATGATATATCTGAGCTGTTGTCAGACAGAACTTAAAACCTTCTGGTTTCTGGGAAATTGGCATTTTACACAGAAAGGGGTGGTCTGAATGGAACTCCTGAAAGGTAACTTTATAATAATAATCTGGAGAAAAGGGGAGGTTCGTAGGGATCGGGGTCATTTCCAATAGGGCAATCTGAATACCCAATGAAGGGTGAAACAGTGGCCAGATCCGTCAGGTCATTTAAGTTCGCTTCTGTGGTCATGAACATCTGGTGGGGAGGAGATACTGCTGTGTGCTCAGAACAAGACACCACTGCAAGCTCCTACTGGCCTCCTTCAGCCAGTACCTGTCCCTCATCATCCCTGGTCCCATATCTCTCTGGACTTTGTCACTGAGCTCCCTCCGTCTGATGGCAACACTGTCATTCTGACGGTAGTGGACCGGTTCTCCAAGGCCGCCCATTTCATCCCTCTCCCTAAACTACCCTCTGCCAAGGAGACGGCCCAGCTTATGGTGCAGCACGTCTTCCAGATCCATGGACTCCCGGTGGACATGGTCTCCGACCGTGGTCCTCAGTTCTCATCTCAGTTCTGGAAAGCGTTTTGCACCCTTCTTGGGTCGTCAGCCAGCCTGTCCTCCGGATTCCATCCCCAATCCAACGGCCAGTCGGAGCGAGCTAACCAGGACCTAGAAACGACCCTAAGATGCCTGGCCTGAACCAACCCCACTACCTGGAGCCGACAACTGGTCTGGGTGGAGTATGCCCGGAACACCCTTTTCCCCGGTCTCTGTTTTTTCCTAGCCCTCCTGGTTTTGACCCTTGCCTGTCCTGACACTGTATCTGCCTGCCTGACCACTCTGCCTGGTCTGACCTCATGCCTGCCTATCCCTTTGTACTGTCTGGACTCTGACCTGTTCACTGATCCCCTGCCTGTCCTGACCTCGAGCCTGCCTATCGCCTGGTACTGTTTGGACTCTGACTTGGTTTATGAATTCTCACCTGTCCCCGACCTGCCTTTTGCCTACCCCTTTTGGTATAATAAATATCGGAGCTCAACCATCTGCCTGCCTCCTGTGTCTGCATTTGGGTTTCGCCTTGTGCCCTTATATGTACTTTCTGTCCCTGGGACATCAACTAGTCAAAATATGAAATCTGCTAGGGCCTTCACAAAGTTGGTGCCATCTTATCAGCTCTTTCTTGTTTTTCTACAGTCCGTGTACTAAAACATTTATTTGGATCTACTCACTTCAATTTTGGACAGTGTTCTACGTAATTGAAACAGATTATTGTTTTTAGATTACATTACCTTCTTACTTAAATCACTGATATTATTCAACCTCTATCAAATTTATAAATAATAATATTGGAAATTATTATTCATACCTCTGTTCCAAATGTTCCCACTGTGTCCCTTACAGCCTGAGTTCAGTGAGTACCACTCACTTTCACTGGTGCCTTATCTATGGGTCCACAGGAAGCTTATCTTGAACCCAAACACCAAATGGCGGCCTCTATTTTAATATCAGTCCCAAGCTCAAACCCTCTGTTCGCTTAGGTGCATAATAAAACCAAACAATGGCAACCAAATGCTTTTCACACTTGTATTCGTCATGTGACCTTGTATTGAAACCTTAGCTTCTCCATATTACTAAGATATTGCATTATTAGAGTGCTATCTCAAGCCACTAATAACATACAGTATTACCATTCACCATACTGTCAGCACTCATTCAATTTGACATCAACTGAAAGATCATGATTAACATGAATTTTTCCATTTTGCTTTCTTTATCACTGTCTTTGTTACTTTCACTAGTCTCCGTATTTGTTTCCTTCAACTAGGACCCTTTACTCTTTCCAATAGGAAAGCCCTCTCAATCACTTCTCTGAATACACATGGATCACTCTCAAACAATGTTCTGCTCTCACCCCTATTGTACCTAGAGCTACAAACAAAAAGGTTAACAAAAATAAAATAAAAAAAACATGATAAGTTCTGTTCACCGGGATGCCATTGCTCCCTTTTACTTTTCCTTATTGGAAGGCATTGTTCGTATTTGAGTGAATATCCAATTTCCGTTGGATAATTACTTTCTGTTTCACACTCATTAAATGTCTATTTTGAGATTAATATGTAATGCGCCAAAATTCTGAATACATCAGCCAATTCAGAAGGAGGGGAGAGAAACTTTGGAGGGAGCTTCCTTTTTAAGGTAGCTGTCGAGACTATAGTTTCTTTTTAGGATCAAAATGTATTATAACTGGACTAGCACTGCCTATCAGTCCACTGACATTGGAGTGGTCTGTCCATAATGAGTCTGGAACTTGAGACAGAGACAGTTTCCCTCTCCGTTTCGGGGAGAGGTTCAATTTCCCTACTCATGAATTGGTTTAGAATTTCATTGTTAGGGATATCAACAAAAACTTAAATCGGTAGTACAATAAATTGTAGCATTTAGTGTTGTCAGCAAGTCTCTTTCCAGTAAATTAAATGTTTGAGTGGTTGAATATAGGAAATCCTGTTCAACGTTTACTGGTCCTATAGAACAGGGCATGGGTTTTGTTTCAAAATGTACTACCGGGGTGGAGGAAATCCCATAAGCGGTTACAGTTTTATTGATTAGGGGTAAGTCAAGTCCAGTTTCTTCACTAAAGGTGGATGTAGTTGCACCCATATCTACCAACATAGGAATTTATTTTCCCTGTATTTTTACCATAATGTTTGGGCCAGATTGGTCCACCTTTACCTGTGGGCATTACTGTATCAAGGATGTTATTTCCCCTGAGGGATGTCCCTATTGTGGCTGGTTATTCCTTTCCCGCATTTCTTGTATTTTTGAGCATTCACTTCTTCAGTGATTGGGGTCGTGACAATAGAAGATGCCTTTATCTCCATTCCTATTCCTATCCCTCTCTCTATCCCCCCTAGCTGCTCCATTGTTACAACCCCTGCCACACCCAGACCCATGGCTGCAACCCCCGTCCCCTGCTTCGACCGCGGCCCCCAGGTTGAAAAAGCTCCTGTCATGTTAAACTGTAGCTGATGGTCAGTTTTGGTGGATTTATGTTTAATAGTTCCCATGCAATGCTGAAGTAGGATAGTAACTTCCGGTAGGGTTTTAGCTTGCCAACCTGGAGTAATTTGGTTGAGTATCTCAGAGACCTTGGAAACCCACACACATAATTGTCACGACTTCCACCGAAGTTGTTCCCTCTCCTTGTTCGGGCGGTGTTCGGCGGTCAGAGCCCACTCCTACCCAGTGTCCGGTTGGGCGTAAGTATGTTCCGTTCGATGTCCGCAATCGTTTGATCTGCTGGGCCCACACTTCACCCTCCTCTGGTCATCCTGGCATCGGTCGGACAGTGCGCTGTCTTGCTGGGAAGTACTGGTGGCCCACGTTAGCCAAGGACGTGAGGGTTTATGTGTCCTCCTGTTCGGTGTGCGCACAATGCAAGGCACCTAGACACCTGCCCAGAGGGAAATTACAACCACTTCCCGTTCCACAACGACCGTGGTCACACCTCTCGGTGGATTTCCTGACGGATCTTCCACCCTCGCAGGGTAACACCACGATCCTAGTTGTTGTGGATCGGTTTTCTAAGTCCTGCCGTCTCCTTCCTTTGCCCGGTCTCCCTACGGCTCTACAGACTGCGGAGGCCCTGTTCACCCACGTATTCCGGCCTGAGGATATCGTTTCTGATCGGGGTCCCCAATTCACGTCTAAAGTCTGGAGGGCGTTTATGGAGCGCCTGGGGGTCTCGGTCAGCCTTACCTTAGGTTTTCACCCCGAGAGCAACGGGCAGGTGGAAAGAGTCAACCAGGAGGTGGGTAGGTTTCTGCGGTCCTATTGCCAGGACCGGCCGGGGGAGTGGGCGGTGTTTCTCACCTGGGCAGAGATGGCTCAAAACTCCCTCCGCCACTCCTCCACTAACCTGTCACCTTTTCAGTGTGTGCTAGGTTACCAGCCGGTCCTGGCACCATGGCATCAGAGCCAGATCGAGGCTCCTGCGGTGGATGAATGGTTTCGGCACTCAAAGGAGACATGGGACGCTGCCCATGTGCGTCTGCAAAGGGCCATCAGGCGGCAGAAGATGAGTGCCGACCGCCACCGCAGTGAGGCCCCGGTGTATGCACCGGGGGATCGGGTCTGGCTCTCGACCCGAAACCTGCCCCTTCACCTGCCCTGCCGGAAGCTGGGTCCGCGGTTTGTGGGGCCATTCAAAGTCCTGAGGAGACTAAACGAGGTTTGCTATAGGTTACAGCTCCCCCCTGATTACCGTATTAACCACTCGTTCCATGTGTCTCTCCTCAGACCGGTGGTGGCTGGTCCACTCCAGCAGTCTGAGGTGCGGGAGGTTCCTCCGCCCCCTCTGGACATCGAGGGGGCCCCGGCGTATACAATGCGAGCCATCATGGACTCAAGGCGTCGGGCGAGAGGCCTTCAGTACCTCGTGGAGTGGGAGGGGTACGGCCCGGAGGAGAGATGCTGGGTACCGGTGGGGGACATCCTGGACCCATCGTTACTCCAGGAATTTCACCGACTCCATCCTGATCGCCCTGCGTCTCGTCCCCCGGGTCGTCCCCAAGGCCGGTGTCGGCACGCTGCTGGGGCCGCGCGTCAAGGGGGAGGGGGGGGGGGTACTGTCACAACTTCCACCGAAGTTGTTCCCTCTCCTTGTTCGGGCGGTCGACGTCACCGGTCCATGTTTCATTTTTCCTTTTGTTTTGTCTGTTTACACACCTGGTTCCCATCTCATAATTATGTTCCTTATTTAACCCTCTGGTTTCCCTTTCTATTTTGTGCGTGATTGTCTTTCGTGTATTCCGGTGTGTTGTATTTTGAGTCCTGTTTTGTCCTTGTTTGGAACGGGATTTTGTTACGTTTTGGATTGAGTAAATCAGTGATTGTTACTCTTACCTGTGTCCTGCGCCTGACTCCTTCGCTATCTTTTAGATAGACTCTGACAATAATGCTGATACCAGGGGGCCTGTTAACCCCCTCCGCATCAGACGCCATTCCAGAGTGCTTGAAAAAACAAGTCTCTCATTCTGATCGAAAAACCATGGGCATCTTCACCATCATTCAAAACACAGGATGTAAGTTTGGTCCAATCTACTCGAGTAGGATAGCAGTGTAACACTACTGTTGTTAGGGCTTCTGTTTTCAGTGGAGGACACAAAACCACTGGTGGTGGTCGTTGAGGCTGTGTAACGGGAACTGAGGGAGGGGCCAATGTATCGGTACATTTAGAGGGTATATCACCTATGATTTCTAATTGTTTTCTTAGTCCCCTATTGTTACACCAAATCACTTCAATTTTTATTGTTTTCTCCAGGTTTTTGTATTGTTACTTAATCAAATCTCTAGTAACCCATTATACACACATTTATAAAATCTCTATTAACCCATCATACACACATTTATCACTTCATCTCTCTTTTTCCACGCTTCAAGATTGCTTCGATCACGTGGACTGGGATATGTTCCGCATAGCGTCGGACAATAACATTGATGAATACGCTGATTCGGTGAGTGAGTTTATTAGCAAGTGCATCGGTGATGTTGTACCCAAAGCAACTATTAAAACCTTCCCCAACCAGAAACCGTGGATTGATGGCATCATTCGTGCAAAACTGAAAGCGCGAACCACTGCTTTTATTCAGGGCAAGGCGACCAGAAACATGACTGAATACAAACAGTGTAGCTATTCCCTCCGCAAGGCATTCAAACAAGCTAAGCGTCAGTATAGAGACAAAGTAGAGTCGCAATTCAACGGCTCAGACACGAGAGGTATGTGGCAGGGTCTACAGTCAATCACGGACTACAAAAAGAAAACCAGCCCCATCGCTAACCACGATGTCCTGCTCCCAGACAAACTAAATAACTTCTTTGCTCGCTTTGAGGACAATACAGTGCCAATGACACGGCCCGCTACCAAAACCTGCGGGCTCTCCTTCACCGCAGCCAACGTTAGTAAAGCATTTTAACGTGTTAACCCTCGCACGGCTGCCGGCCCAGACGGCATCCCCGGCCGCGTCCTCATAGCATGCGCAGACCAGCTGACTGGTGTGTTTACGGACATATTCAATCAATTCTTATCCCAGTCTGCTGTTCCCACATGCTTCAAGAGGGCCACCATTGTTCCAGTTCCCAAGAAAGCTAAGGTAACTGAGCTAAATGACTATCGCCCCGTAGCACTTACCTCCGTCATCATGAAGTACTTTGAGAAACTAGTCAAGGATCATATCACCTCCACCCTACCTAACACCCTAGACCCACTCCAATTTGCTTACCGCCCCAATAGGTCCACATGCGACGCAATCGCAATCACACTGCACACTGCCCTAACCCATCTGAATAAGAGGAATACCTATGCAAGAATGCTGTTCATCGACTATAGCTCAGTATTTTATTTTATATTATTTCACCTTTATGTAACCAGGTAGGCAAGTTGAGAACAATTCTCATTTACAACTGCGACCTGCCCAAGATAAAGCAAAGCATTTCGACACATATAACAACACAGAGTTACACATGGAGTAAAACAAACATACAGTCAATAATATACAATAGAAAAATAAGTCTATACACAATGTGAGCAAATGAGGTGAGATAAGGGAGGTAAAGGCAATAAATAGGCCATGGTGGCGAAGTAAATACAATACAGCAATTAAACACTGGAATGGTAGATTTGACAGTAGATGAGTGTGCAAAGTAGAAATACTGGGGTGCAAAGGAGCAAAATAAATAAATAAATAAATACATACAGTAGGGGAAGTGGTAGTTGTTTGGGCTATTTATAGATGGGCTATGTACAGGTGCAGTGATCTGTGAGCTGCTCTGACAGCTGGTGCTTAAAGCTAGTGAGGGAGATAAGTGTTTCCAGTTTCAGAATTTTTGTAGTTCATTCCAGTCAATGGCAGCAGAGAACTGGAAGGAGAGGGCGCCAAAGGAGGAATTGGCTTTGGGGGTGACAAGTGAGATATACCTGCTGCAACGCATGCTACGGGTGGGTGCTGCTATGGTGACCAGCGAGCAAAGATAAGGCGGGACTTTACCTAGCAGGGTCTTGTAGATGACCTGGAGCCAGTGGGTTTGGCGACGAGTATGAAGCGAGGGCCAGCCAACGAGAGCGTACAGGTCGCGGTGGTGGGTAGTATATGGGGCTTTGGTGACAAAACGGATGGCACTGTGATAGACTGCATCCAATTTGTTGAGTAGGGTGTTGGAGGCTATTTTGTAAATGACATCGCCGAAGTCGACGATCGGTAGGATGGTCAGTTTTACGAGGGTATGTTTGGCAGCATGAGTGAAGGATATTTTGTTGTGAAATGGGAAGCCAATTCTAGATTTAACTTTGGATTGGAGATGTTTTATGTGAGTCTGGAATGAGAGTTTACAGTCTAACCAGACACCTAGGTATTTGTAGTTGTCCACATATTCTAAGTCAGAACCGTGCAGAGTAGTGATGCTGGACGGGCGGGCATGGGCAGGCAGCGATCGGTTGAGGAGCATGCATTTAGTTTTACTTGTATTTAAGAGCAGTTGGAGGCCACGGAAGGAGAGTTGTATGGCATTGAAGCTCGTCTGGAGGGTTGTTAACACAGTGTCCAGAGAAGGGCCAGAAGTATACAGAATGGTGTCGTCTGCGTAGAGGTGGATCAGAGACTCACCAGCAGCAAGAGCGACATCATTGATGTATACAGAGAAGAGAGTCGGCCCAAGAATTGAACCCTGTGGCACCCCCATAGAGACTGCCAGAGGCCCGGACAACAGGCCCTCCGATTTGACACAGTGAACTCTGTCGGAGAAGTAGTTGGTGAACCAGGCGAGGCAATCATTTGAGAAACCAAGGCTGTTGAGTCTGCCGATGAGGATGTGGTGATTGACAAAGTCGGAAGCTTTGGCCAGGTCAATGAATACGGCTACACAGTATTGTTTCTTATCGATGGCGGTTAAGATATCGTTTAGGACCTTGAGCGTGGCTGAGGTGCACCCATGACCAGCTCTGAAACCAGATTGCATAGCGGAGAAGGTACGGTGGGATTCGAAATGGTCGCTGATCTGTTTGTTAACTTGGCTTTCGAAGACCTTAGAAAGGCAGGGTAGGATAGATATACTGTAGGTCTGTAGCAGTTTGGGCCAAGAGTGTCCCCCCCTTTGAAGAGGGGGATGACCACAGCTGCTTTCCAATCTTTGGGATTCTCAGACGACACGAAAGAGAGGTTGAACAGGCTAGTAATAAGGGTTGCAACAATTTCGGCAGATCATTTTAGAAAGAAAGAGTCCAGATTGTCTAGCCCGGCTGATTAGTAGGGGTCCAGATTTTGCAGCTCTTTCAGAACATCAGCTGACTGGATTTGGGAGAAGGAGAAATGGGGAAGGCTTGGGCGAGTTGCTGTGGGAGGTGCAGTGCTGTTGACCGGGGTAGGGGTAGCCAGGTGGAAAACATGGCCAGCCGTAGAAAAATGCTTATTGAAATTCTCAATTATAGTGGATTTATCGGTGGTGACAGAGTTTCCTATCCTCAGTGCAGTGGGCAGCTGGGAGGAGGTGCTCTTATTCTACATGGACTTTACAATGTCCCAGAACGTTTTTGAGTTTGTGTTGCAGGAAGCAAATTTCTGCTTGAAAAAGGTAGCCTTGGCTTTTCTAACTGCCTTTCTAACTACACGGGCACCCTCATAGATATCATCATAACCAACTTGCCCTCTAAATTCACCTCTGCTGTTTTCAACCAAGATCTCAGCAATCACTGCCTCATTGCCTGCATCCGTAATGGGTCAGCGGTCAAACGAACTCCACTCATCACTGTCAAACGCTCCCTGAAACACTTCAGCGAGCAGGCAATTCTAATCGACCTGGCCCGGGTCTTTTCATGGAAGTTAGAAACCAATTCTAACTTCCATGAAAAGTTGCATTTCACGGGGGCTGTTCGATGCTAATGCAGAACGCCACAGGATGTTCTTGTGTTGGTTAAGGGCAGTCAGGTCTGGAGAAAACCAAGGGCTGTATCTGTTCCTGGTTCTACATTTCTTGAATGGGGCATGCTTATTTAAGATGGTGAGGAAGGCATTTTTAAAGAATAACCAGGCATCCTCTACTGACGGGATGAAGTCAATATCCTTCCAGGATACCCGGGCCAGGTCGATTAGAAAGGCCTGTTCGCTGAAGTGTTTCAGGGAGCGTTTGACAGTGATGAGTGGAGTTCGTTTGACCGCTGACCCATTACGGATGCAGGCAATGAGGCAGTGATTGCTGAGATCTTGGTTGAAAACAGCAGAGGTGAATTTAAAGGGCAAGTTGGTTATAATGATATCTATGAGGGTGCCCGTGTTTACAGCTTTGGGGTTGTACCTGGTAGGTTCATTGATAATTTGTGGGAGATTGAGGGCATCAAGCTTAGATTGTAGGATGGCTGGGGTGTTAAGCATGTTCCAGTTTAGGTCACCTAGCAGCACGAGCTCTGAAGATAGATGGGGGGCAATCAGTTCACATATGGTATCCAGAGCACAGCTGGGGGCAGAGGGTGGTCTATAGCAGGCGGCAACGGTGAGAGACTTGTTTTTTGAGAGGTGGATTTTTTAAAGTAGAAGTTCAAATTGTTTGGGTACAGACCTGGATAGTAGGACAGAACTCTGCAGGCTATCTCTGCAGTAGATTGCAACACCGCCCCCTTTGGCCGTTCTATCTTGTCTGAAAATGTTCTAGTTAGGGATGGAGATTTCAGAGTTATTGGTGGTCTTCCTAAGCCAGGATTCAGACACGGCTAAGACATCCGGGTTGGCAGAGTGTGCTAAAGCAGTGAATAAAACAAACTTAGGGAGGAGGCTTCTAATGTTAACATGCATGAAACCAAGGCTTTTACGGTTACAGAAGTCATCAAAAGAGAGTGCCTGGGGAATAGGAGTGGAGCTAGGCACTGCAGAGCCTGGATTCACCTCTACATCGCCAGAGGAACAGAGGAGGTAGGATAAGGGTACGGCTAAAAGCTATGAGAATTGGACGTCTAGGACATCCAGAACAGAGAGTAAAAGGAGCAGGTTTTTGGGGGCGATAAAATAGATTCAAGGTATAGTGTACAGACAAAGGTATGGTATACATTTAACACTATAGTACCCTCCAAACTCGTCATTAAGCTCGAGACCCTGGGTCTCGACCCCGCACTGTGCAACTGGGTCCTGGACTTCCTGACGGGCCACCCCTAGGTGGTGAGGGTAGGAAACAACATCTCCACCCCGCTGATCCTCAACACTGGGGCCCCACAAGGGTGCGTTCTCAGCCCTCTCCTGTACTCCCTGTTCACCCATGACTGCGTGGCCATGCACGCCTCCAACTCAATCATCAAGTTTGCAGATGCCACCACAGTGGTAGGCTTGATTACCAACAACGACGAGACGGCCTACAGGGAGGAGGTGAGGGCCCTCGGAGTGTGGTGTCAGGAAAATAACCTCACACTCAACGTCAACAAAACAAAGGAGATGAACGTGGACTTCAGGAAACAGCAGAGGGAGCACCCCCCTATCCACATCGACGGGACAGTAGTGGAGAATGTGGAAAGTTTTAAGTTCCTCGGCGTACACATCACGGACAAACTGAAATGGTCCACCCATACAGACAGCGTGCTGAAGAAGGCGCAACAGCGCCTCTTCAACCTCAGGAGGCTGAAGAAATTCGGCTTGTCACCAAATACACTCACAAACTTTTACAGATGCACAACCGAGAGCATCCTGTCGGGCTGTATCACTGCCTGGTACGGCAACTGCTCTGCCCACAACCGTAAGGCTCTCCAGAGCGTAGTGAGGTCTGCACAACACATCACCGGGGGCAAACTACCTGCTCTCCAGGACACCTACACCACCCGATGTCACAGGAAGGCCAAAAAGATCATCAAGGACAACAACCACCCGAGCCACTGCCTGTTCACCCCGCTATCATCCAGAAGGCGAGGTCAGTACAGGTGCATCAAAGCTGGGACCGAGAGACTGAAAAGCAGCTTCTATCTCAAGGCCATCATACTGTTAAACAGCCATCATTAACATTGAGTGGCTGCTGCCAACATACTGACTCAATCTCTAGCCACTTTAATAATTAAAAATTGGATGTAATAAATGTATCACAAGTCACTTTAAACTATGCCACTTTATATAATATTTACATACCCTACACTACTCATCTCATATGTATATACTGTACTCTATACCATCTACTTGCATCTTGCCTATGCCGTTCGGCCATCGCTCATCCATATATATTTGTATGTACATATTCTTATTCCTTCCTTTACACTTGTGTGTATAAGGTAGTTGTTGTGAAATTGTTAGATTACTTGTTAGATATTACTGCATGTTCGTAACTAGAAACACAAGCATTTCGCTACACTCGCATTAACATCTGCTAACCACGTGTATGTGACAAATAAAATTGGATTTGATTTCCAACTACGTCTATCAACCGACACAATTCTACCTGACCACTGGTCTATCACTTCCTCACTATACTCAACACATCCTAATACCAACCAAACAATTATAGTCAAATGCTTTAACCACCTTCATTAACCCTCTCATGTGTGCAAACCCATTATATATATTATAACTATAATCTAGTTGTAGGCTATCCAATTCCTAGTTGTAGGCTATCCGATTCCTACTTGCAGGCTATCCTATTACTACTTGCAGGATATCCAATTCCTGCTTGCAGGCAACCCGATTCCTGCTATAAAGTACTTTTCCTAGATGTAGGCAAACTGATTCCTACTGGCAGGTGATCCAATTCCTGCATCACGTGATTGAAGGTAAAACAATCCCTACATGTCGGCAAACCGATTCCCACTAGTGGAGACACCAGACAGATTCAGTATTATAAAATTGTTCTGCCAAATTGAACCCCAAAATTTTGTTAATGAAGAGGACAAGATATTTTTCACCATTAAGGTTTGGCTGGAAAACAGACAGTCCCTCACAAAGATTTTTGAATAAGGTCTCTTACCTTTTTAAGTTGTGGCCAGAGGGATGTCTGGGTCCAAGTTGCGCCAAACAGGTCAAAAAGTCAAGTTGCTCTCATCCGGGTCATGGCACCAAATGTTGTGGAAAACTCGATCCAAAGATTAGGTAGAGACAAATTTAAAATGATAATAGTGAATCTTTAATACATATGAGCAGCTGGAAGGTAGAACCCACTCTGATCGCAGTCAGGGAAAGAGCTTGAAGAATAAATGGTTTCATGTCCCTTATATAGTGGAAGGTGATAATACTATCATATTGTTTACACAACAGTCAGTTTATACAAGCAACAGTTCAAGAACACAGTATTATTGTTAGGGTGCAGTGATAACAGAATTCTATGAAATGCATAACATCACAGTCCAACACAAAACAATAAGATAACCCTTGAGAAGTTACAACAGCTCCCCTCAATTCTGCCATTACATCCTGACAGTATTTACAGTTAATTATATGCCTAAATTATAGGCAAAATGGATGTAGGCTAGTTTATGTATAATTAATAAACAGTTATATCTGTTTGGTTGAAGTTGTAATTGTCGTGTTGGTGCTCATGAGATAATGGGTTTACACATGGCAGCAATGTAATTCATTATTACTGCCATCATCAATAATATGGCATAATATGCCATCACCGCGCGCACTTTTCTGCACACGAAGGCTCCTCCCCACTGCTCCTCTTCTTGTTTTCCTGTAGAGACATGCATGTCACGTGAGGGGAAATCCACCAATCTGCGTGTTGAAGAGCTCAGCTCGAGCGAGCGAGCAAACTTCCTAACAGGACCAGCCCGCTGCTCAGGCAGCCCAGTGTATGTAGTAAGAGCGATTTCGGTGGCCGTACAGATTGTTCTGAGGAAAGTTGATGGAACGTTTGGTTATCTTTCGGATCCTAGCGAATCATTAAAACTTCATATTGTTGGCTACACGAGGATTCATACTGACAAGAAATTAGCTGCATTTATATTCAAACTTTTTAAAGTGTCAGTGCAGTCAATGGGCTGACGACCTAAGCTAGCTAGCGTAACGAATGGGCTAGCTAACTAAAGGTTTGGAGAGCGATTAAACTAACGTTAGCTAAACTTGCCAGCTAAAAGTTAGATGAAAACGTAGCTCGGTTACCAACAATGATATAGCTACTACTGTTGGCGCATGTTTCTGGTGTTAAACCCAAGTTTATTTCGACAATGTGCAGGTAACGTTACTATTTTGGCACTTAAACTTCATAGCCTGATAGATAATTCAGGAGCTAACGTTAGCACAGCTACTGTAGGTATGAGTTTTTTCTAGCTACTAAGCTAGCTAGCAGTAATTGGGGCTTATTTGTCACTGTCCGTAGTGGGACTGGGTCAACTTCCACGTACACCCTGATAAGTAGTTAGCTACATAAATGTGCTTTGTTCATTCAAACTAGCGTAACTTTATAGGTGACTAGCTAGCTAGTCTTAGCACTCTAACTAGGTAAAGTTACTAGCTAACTTATTGAATAGTTACGTTTCAGAAGTTGATCCACAAATAAACTTGACCAGAGTGGCGACGTGGAAGAAAGTAGCAAACGTGTCTTACCAGGACATTGGAATACCATGTTGGGACCGTCTTGCCCATTTGTGAAATCGTTCTGAACGATTCACGAGCATTCCAATGAGTGTAGAGGTCGTTTGATTTTGCAGTAGCTTTGCACCCTATGGTTCTGCTACAGACACCGAGAAATGGATGTTTCCAAGGCTGGTTTCCCAAACGGTGAGGGGCGACCGAAAGACACTGGAGAGCATGACTGGACAGATTCCCCCACCGCAAGAGCTTGGGCTCATTCTGCTCCTCTTTCCCGGTCGCTGTGGACGGCTGTGTTTGACTATGGAAGTACTGGAGAAGACGAACTTAGTCTGCGGCGGGGGGACGTGGTTGAGGTCCTCTCGAAGGATGCTGCGATCTCGGGAGATGAAGGATGGTGGACGGGTAAAATTAACCACCGAGTTGGGATTTTCCCTGCAAATTATGTAACGTATCAACCTGCAATTTACAGACTTCCCGACGGTAGCACGGTAGGGGTGCGGGAGCGTCCGAGTACTCCCGTGCAAATAGATTTTAGTGAACTGGTTTTAGAGGAAATAATCGGTGTCGGGGGATTCGGTAAAGTTTACCGAGGGGCATGGAAGGACCAAGAGGTCGCTGTAAAGGCAGCCCGACAGGATCCTGACGAAGACATTACTGCAACTTCGGACGGTGTTAAACAAGAGGCCAAGCTCTTCTCCATGCTACAACATCCCAATATAATAAAACTTGAAGGTGTCTGTCTTGAGGAGCCGAACCTGTGCTTGGTGATGGAATATGCTCGCGGAGGGACTCTTAACCGGGCTTTGACAGGTCGGAGGATACCCCCACACATTCTTGTCAACTGGGCTGTTCAAATCGCCAGGGGCATGCACTACTTACACGAGGAGGCTGTTGTGCCCATTATTCACCGTGACCTGAAATCCTGCAACAGTAAGCAACATATCAATATTACCATCTGCTCAAAATAACCATCCATCACTTTTCAGAACAGATTAAAATCTGAACATGGCCACAGGAATGGTCAACAATCTCCTCTACCAACTAAAACATTACCCTAAAGCTCATGAATACACTTTTACTATCACTGTAAAACTGACAAACAATATATCTCCTAGCACCAAGAAATGTTGGGTTTTGCACTTTGTCTGATTAGGAAAGCTGCCTAGAATGCTATTGTAATGTAAGCTCAGCTGCTGTACTTAAACTTCAGGTGACACTGCATGCACGTTGTAGATAGGCCTGCAACTGAGAGTTGAGGGTTGGCATTTGAAGGAATGATTTGTGGAACCCAGAGCAAGGTCTTCTCCGCCATGACTTTCCCTGTTCAAACTATCACACAAACTCTCTGAAACCCTCTTATGCTAATCCCACATTAATGATATGCTAGAACATGATGAGGATGATCATATTAATTCACTAATCAACCAAACACCTGGCCACAGTGGCATGTTGAAAGATAACTACTGTCATACTACTTCCTATATCTATAGACCTAGGTATTGTTGACACACAGTGAGCTCCAAAAGTATTAGGACAGTGAAACATGTTTTGCCTCTGTACTCCAGCACTTTAGATTTGAAATCATACAATTACAATTATGTTAAAGTGCAGACAATCAGCTTTAATTTGAGGGTATTTTCATCCATATCGGGTGAACCTTTTATAAATTATAGCACTTTTTGAACATAGGCCCTCCCATTTTAGAGGACGAAAAGTATTGGGTCAAATTTACTTAAGTGTATTAAAGTAGTCAAAAGTTGACTATTTGATACCACATTAATAGCAAGCAATGATTGCATCAAGCTTGTGACTTGACAAACTGTTTGGTTGTTTCAGATTATTTGGTGCCCAATAGAAATGAATGGTAAGTAATGTATTGTCATGTTAGAGTCACTTTTATTGTAAATAAGAAAATAGTATGTTTTTAAACACTACATTAATGTGTATGCGACCATGATTATGGATAGTCCTGAATGAATCGTGAATAATGATGAGCTAGAAAGTTACACGTACAAATATCATACCCCCCCCCCCAAAATGCTCACCTCCCCTGATATTGTAATGGTGAGACATTAGCATGTTTTGAGGGTATAATATATTATTATTCACGATTGATTCAGGACTATCCGTAATCATGGTAGCATCCATATTAATGTAGAAGTGTTCACCCGATATGGTTGTAAATACCCTAAAATTAAAGCTGACAATCTACACGTTAACCTCCATAGTCATTGTATAATTTCAAATCCAAGTACAGAGTACGGAGCCGAAACAACAAAAAATGTGCGCTCCAAAAGTATTGGTACATTATCTGTCCCATATTGCGTGACAAGTAATTGAACGGGAACTCTGTGACAATACATTTAAGTTAAAGGTGCAAAATGCAGAAATCGCTCCGCCATTTCCGGGTTGCTAAAATTGTAGTAGTTTGCCTAATTTCAGTTTGTGACAACAAGCAAGTGCAGAGAATCATTGTACCTTCTAAACCGCTGTGCAATATCTTTTCACTAAACAAAACTATTGTATTTTCAGCTGTGAAGCTGGTGTACAAAACCAAAATTAAGACGCAAATACGAAACTGAACGGGAAGCATAGAAATAGTGCACATAGAACAGATTTACCCCTTCTTAGACTTGCTTTCATTGCGAATGACAGACCTATAACACATATCTATGCTAATTTGATCAGGTTGCCCAAAAAGTTACATATTACAGATTTAATTTAAATTGGCCAAAGCAGTAATGTTTTACATTCTGACCCAAATACGTCAGTCTGCCTTTGGGAAGTGCAGAATCATTGCTGCTATGAAATTGCACCATCTCCGCATTCCATTAATTTCCACAGTACACAGGCAACTTTCCCTCTCCCAACTCTGTCCTTTTCGGTCACCCCTATGGACTTCAGAGGCCTGTACAAGCAGCTGAGAGCTCTCCATCTGCTTGTCGTTCTGTTAGGCATGTGGCTGATCCTCAGAAACCCAGATCCTCTTCAGGGCATGTGAGAACCAGGCAGGGCCCTAAAGAAGGATCTTTGTATGCAGGGGGGGGACCCTCAAGAGGATGTGAAGTAAGATCAACCTTTGCTCAGCTGGGGTCCCTAACCCCAACCCCCCAGAAATATTGTCTCAAATTAAGCCCCTGATTTACTAAACACTCAACTTCAAACCATGTCATCAGTGTATGTGCTCCTAAATCACGAGTGCTGTTACAATGTTGGAGCTCACAATTGTAATGATAATATGGTCATTTTCCTAAACTTCTCATATTAGGCTTATATGGCCCATGTGGAAATCAAACCCACAATCCCGGTGTTGCAAGAACCAAACCCAAACTGAGCCACTAGAAAACATGATTCTAGAACTGACCCTTGCTACAGTTAGGTTTTAGGCATGTTTTTCAGTTGGTGAGAATATTTAGACTCAAACCTTGGTGGGGATTTTGAGGCCTCTCAGTCGTCCCTCTAAATAATGCATGAACATTTTTGAGTTGACTGTGGCTATGTACTTCAGAGTGAGACATCACCGCTGTGTTGTGTGAAACATGATTCTGGCACAGTGTCTGTTTTGCGGTATACCGATAGTGGCTCGTCTTATCAGGCTCAGATTTCTCAGAAGGTGAACCTTGTTCATCAATTTTACTGTATTTTTGTTTTCACTGGGGAATCATACACGTGTCTACATAGTACTGTCAGATAGTACATAGTACAAACTTTCACGGTGTGGGCAAACCCAACCTCTTCTATTGAACAGCTATTCGGGTAGCACATGTTAAATGGACAATAGACACTGGCTCACACCCCACCCCCAAGCAGCACTGCACTGCTAACACAAGTTAGTGTGTATCTTTCCACATTATTGTGACACAGCACTGGTAGCCTGCTGAATTTAATTGGGGGGAAATGTGTTTGTTTAGGGGGCTCACTGAATTTACCCACTGACCCCCACTGGGAACTATACACTTTCTGTTTAAACCAGTTACTTAGGACACCAGCCACAAATAAGGGAGCCCAGAGGGCAATTCATCTGTGGGATATTGTTGTGAATGTTTGTCTTGAGCATGCATTGTAAGATGAGGCAAAATGCAGTGCACAAACTTTCGCGACCCAACTACCTTCACCTTCAGAACTGATCAACCCACAATTTACTTAGTGTAGTACTAGACACTGATTTGATCAATGATTATTTGAAGGGAATATCAAAAAGTCAGTGAAATTGTGTGTCTTTGTGTGTCTTAATCTTTTAATACCTCGGTCGAAGGAGGAATGCCGCTAATGAGGGGCAAAAGCTTAACATAAGTTTGCACAATGGAGTGGTCAAGCACTAGTTGCTAGGTGACAGCAGCCACAAGAATGCCCAGACTCCTGGGTCTGAAAGGCTTATTTTCATTATATTTAATCTCCACAACAGCTGCAACTTTTAAATTCTTCACATTTTTTTACAAGAGGTTATTTCTTCTTGCTGATTGGAGTTGGAGAGCAGAGAGGTACTGTAGATGGACGAAATGTTCATTGGCAGGCAGTGCAGAGCACACTGAAACTTGGCCTCTTGCCAGCCCTCATAACACTTTAATTTTGTAGTTTCGGGCACAGAGATGCAAAGGTTAAAGAATGTCAAGAATCTCGCTCCAGAATGGAGGTAACAATAGTGCCCTGTTGAAGTGCACACAGTGTTATTTTGTGTATCCAAGTCATGGCTATTGTTGTGTCTAGCGCTCAAGTTTACACCCTAACCTATAAAATTGTTACTGTAAATATAAATGCCCTTACAGAGGAGGGCTTAAGTAAGCTAAGCATTACTATAGATTGCAAGGCAACTTTTTTAAAACTTCCCTGCAGTTAACCACAATGAGTAGTTCGCTTACTGTAGTTTTTTTCTGAAAGGAAAACTGGAAAAGCTTTGAGTATTTTTTTTTATTATTGCCACCAAAGAACTGCCTATTATCCGGCATCTTGAATAGTCCAACAGCTGGAGAAAACCTGACTGACTCAACCCAGTGTTCTGTCTACAAATTATCACCATGAGCTGGTACCTTTTAAGGCTAACTTTTTTGTTTATATAGTGTGGTAGAAACACAAGGGAAATGGTCTGAAAAATAACAGGGGGAAAGACATTTTTCTCAGTGCCACCCAGGCCTACGGCCTAATAGACTAGACCTATAGTTGTCTATGTTAGAAATACTCAACAAATTGGTTTTTAAAGATAGTCCTTTAGGCTGTGGTTTGCTCCCCTCCCTGCTACTGAATCATGTTAATTACTATGGCAGAGCTCATGTTCCGATATCCACATATGAGGAAACTCCTTTAAAGGCCTGAAATGTGCCATGGGCGTCTCACTGAAATACAGCCTATGTCAACCCGACTTGTATTCAGAGGTTTGGACCAGCATTCAGGGTAAGGTTAGCATTAGTATATCATGTAATCAGGGAGTCTGTTATCAATGAACATACCACTTTTCTGTATCCTGTTCTGGAAAAATATAGAGTTATGTCGGGTAACTAGCCTAATCAGAATTTATAGAATCATGGACAATTAGATGAAACCGCTGTATTTTATAGGCTCTCGTTAAGCCAGAAAAACCTATTTTGAAATGGAATGCCAATTGTCACATTTAGGAATAGGCCTAGTTTCTTCCTATAAGCCTACTTGAATATTGTGCCACTCTAAAGAACATATTTGTTTAAATCTAAATGAAGGTAGATGCTATGTCAGTTACAGTATATTTATCTTCTACAAATAACAGACACAAATAATCTTACACTGCCATAGCTCTCCACAATATTGTTGCTGTCCTTGTCCACTGTGATTTTGTTACATTACCCTCCTCCAGATGTAGCCTATGTTGTGTGCTTTGTCACCCTCTCATTTGGCAAGTCAGTGACTGTGAGCTGGCAGTAGAGTCAAGGTCTCTTCTGGCTGTCCTTATCTACTGTATGCTCTATTCTGGAGTAGATGATTATTAACATTCCGGGCATGGGAAAGTTAAAAATGCTCCCTTGTAAAATTAAATATGTGTTGTAGTTTTTAGATAATGGTGTTTTGTTAGCTTGGCCAAGTTGGATATGGTATTGATATGTAGGAGTCAAGGACAGAATGAGCTGATATCTGACTTTCAGGCAACCACCCCCAGTCTTAGAGACTGTTACACATTCTCTTTAATCAACAGGTGTCCAAACCTGGGGTGAATGCCAATGTTAATAGGTTCTTAATAAGTAGAGGGCGGCACACCTGCCAAAGTAAACAATGGCCTCCTTTCTTTAGCTAGGCCTATAGTTTGGGTACAGTATGTAATATCCATATTGTCTATATGTCCACGAGGAAGAATGACTTCTAAATTAGAGGAGTAGTAATCGGGTTTCACTGCATATTTATATTGTTTGAATCGCACAAAGTTCTTCATATTCACATCGTCTTTAAATAAAGCAAAAACTGCAGTCCTCTGAGAACACTTCATACTGTTTCTAGCCTATTCATTCAGTTAAAGGGTGGTGTGTTCGGTTTTGCCTTACAGACAGGTTCTGTAAGTATCAGTATAAAGAATGTTTAAGACCTGGGGACAGATTTATTATAATCCTGTCATCTTCCCCGTTGATCATAATGAAAAAGCTGCTTTTTAAAATTTGTTTTTACACCTAGAAGATATCCCATTGTATGTCGCCAAACCAACCCTCTCCTCTGTCCTCTACTTTTTACCTAGTTTTGTTGCTTGAAAAAATAGAGAACGATGACATTGGAAGGAAGACTTTGAAGATCACAGACTTTGGCCTAGCCAGAGAGTGGCACAACACCACCAAGATGAGTGCTGCTGGCACGTACTCATGGATGGCCCCCGAAGTCATCAAGTCCTCCCTCTTCTCCAAAGGCAGCGATGTCTGGAGGTAAAAAAAATAACAGCACGCTCCTTCTCTCTGTTCCAAACACAGTCAGACTGGAATCAATAGGGTTTTTAGGAAATTATGATTTGGAAAGGTGGCACCATGATACTCCTTTAATTTTAAGACATTTAGAGACATTTGTCCTGGCCTATTTCTGATAAGTGCTCTCCCGTGTTTCTACACCTGCATTGCTTGCTGTTTGGGGTTTTAGGCTGGGTTTCTGTACAGCACTTTGAGATATCAGCTGATGTAATATATATATATAAATTGATTTGATTTGTTATTTTGTTTAAACCAAAACTTTTTTATCAGATAACTTTATGTACATTCTGTACTACTACTATGTGCAGTATAGCCTACAGTAGCCCTGAACACCCTCCACTGGTTAATACAATCTGATGCATCAGGAGCTAACATTAATTTCATGAAAGATGATTACTGTAGGCTTGGTGCTTAATCTCAACAGGATCATTTGTGTTTGCACTGTACAGGTAAACAACATTTTACTGCCATTATTTAGTATTCAACATGTCCATTATTCAAGAACAAGTTCCTCTAAACAGCAGGTCTAAGCACATCAAGAAAGGTTTAGGCAATGTGAATTTGAGTGTTAAAATAGTGTTATAATATTAGGACATTGTACTCACTGTATCTGTGTTTTCTCTACTAGTTATGGGGTCCTGTTATGGGAGTTGCTGACAGGAGAGGTGCCTTACCGTGGGATTGATGGGCTGGCTGTGGCCTATGGTGTGGCTGTCAACAAGTTAACCCTCCCTATTCCATCCACCTGCCCAGAACCCTTCGCCAAGCTCATGGAAGGTGCTCTCACCAAGTCTGACCATCCATCTGCTGTTACCGTTCCTCAACCCATTTTTGAAGAACTCATGTTGCCTGAAGTACATTCATAGGATAATACACTCTCATTCCAGGACATTTGTGTGTGTATTTGGTCGCTGGTTCAAATGCCCAAGCCGACACTGGTGATAAATCTGCAGATGGGCCCTTGAGCAAGGCACTTAACCCTAATTTGCTCCAGGGCGCCGTACTACTATGGCTGACCCTGTAAAACAACCCATTTCACTGCACCTATACGGTTTATGTGACAATAAATCATATATATATATTTTCTTTTAAATAATAATTTGCATCACACAACTAGATATTGGTATTGATTTAGTTCCAGAACATTGATCCCAATCTTGGTTCCACATTGTTGTTTATCTCAGAGTGCTGGGAACAGGACCCCCACATCCGGCCGTCGTTTGCCTCCATCCTGGAGCAGCTGACAGCCATAGAGGAGGCGGTGATGGCCACTATGCCCCAAGACTCCTTCCACTCCATGCAGGAGGACTGGAGGGTGGAGATCCAGGAGATGTTTGACGAGCTCAGGACAAAAGAGAAGGTACAGGTGTAGGAGCTTAATTTGATCACTCTTTTGTTGCTGAGAATTTTCCTTCATCGCAGGAAATGCATAAGAGTTTCATGATTTACATAAATTCACTAAAAACCCACACTAACACACAATTATATTAACAGTATTGTACTTTGCATGTAGCAACATTATGGATTATACGTTCAGATCCTGTGCTACAGGATTATTTTGCTGTGACAATGTCGGTCAAATTAAGACCATACATCTGTAATAATAGCAAGTGTCACATCCCTCCCCGTATGCCTTCGTTCATTTGATCAGTGTAGGGGCATGTATTCTCAAACATAATGCAGTGATGTGAATGGTGAGAGGCATTATGTCAGCACTCAGGAAACAGTGAGAGATGTTGTGCAATGTATTTAGAATTTGACCTGTTTTATAATTTACTCATCCTTTGTTGCTTCATTAAGTAGGTAAGGTGTATAGCTCAAGTATAAACTGAGAAGTATAAGGTTAGAAGCGATTGGAAGGCAGCTGTGCAATAAACCTGTAGTTAAGGAAATGCTTTGATTTGAATGGTTAATTTCTGCGAGCGAGCTAATCGTGTCTAACAAAATAAGGTATTAGTGTTAATGGTTTTAAGTATTTCCCCTTAGTCCCTCTTATATCAAATGCACTCTCATGTAAATTCAGCTGAATTGTTAAGCAGCAAACTTGGCAAATTGCGAAATATGTCAAATCTCTCCCAGGGATTGTCTAGCATGTCAATTCTTCATGTTATTTCCCCATACGTTTCATTTCATTACCTCTAAAAGGTAACAGAAGCACAGACAGTCATACATTGTTCCTCCAGAGTGTGAGTTTCTACATTCCATTGTTAAAAGTTGCATATGATCTAAAACGCTTATCCATCTATATTTCTGAGGGACCATAAGTCTAAACCTACTGTAGGTATAATGAGGTTCAGCTTTCTTCTAAAACTTCAGTGACGTTTTTTGCCGGAAGTATATAGGGCTATTGTTTTTCAGTTATTTTTAACACATATTATTATATAGTTTTTCAACATCACAAGTTGCAACGTTGTTACACAACATAACTCAAATTTTCACTTCAGTGGGTTTGTAAAGCTGCTTTGCAGAAGTCATTCATTAAGGATTATTCCGTTTTATGAGAGGAACCTAAACAAAATCAAGAACATGAAATCCAAGTGCTGCCCTGCAGAGTAGATCAACTGATTTTGTTAACCCTACATTTGCAACCTAGTTGACAATCAAGAGTTGGCAGCCTCTTAGCCAGGCAGTCCAAGGCCTCTCTACCACTCTGTAGCTGTGCCTCAGCAACTGAGAGGCCCCCTTTAGCTTGTGGTCTTTGGCTTAGTCATCGCTTCCCCACACACCACAAGGTCTGCATAGCTCCATGAAGCCAGTTAGGATTTACAACCTGTGAGTGCTGGCCAGCCTCTCTTAAAAGAGCTCTCCTTCACTCAGGGCTCTGCTCCAGGGCACTGATCACTGCTCTGCTGGATGGTGTTTGGAGTTATTTGCAAAGGTAAATCTGTAAACAAGGAAGGTATTTGTGAATTATTTTTAGCACAAATGACAGAAGGGATAAGGATATAATGCCCTGTCTAGAACTTGTCGCTGTGGATCATTTTTCCAGTGTTTCCCCTATCATTGTATTGCAGAGGCGGGCACACCTGCCTATCGCTGTCCCTCCCTCCCCCTCCTTGGCTTCGATTGGTCTCAATTTATAATTTTGTTACTTTGGGCAAGTCGTGCACCCCACCGAATGCAAAATGTAGGGGGACAAAATATATTATACAGAGTTGTCTGTCATCTGACCCTCCTACATGTGTTCCTTCCTTCCTGTAGGAGCTGCGTTCGCGTGAGGAGGAGCTGACGCGTGCGGCGCTGCAGCAGAAGTCCCACGAGGAGCTGCTGAAGAGGAGGGAGCAGCAGCTGGCGGAGCGGGAGATCAATGTGCTGGAGAGGGAACTCAACATCCTCATCTTCCAGCTCAACAAGGACAAGCCCAACGTCAAGAAGAGGAAGGGCAAGTTCAAACGTAGCCGCCTCAAACTCAAGGACGGCAACCGCATCAGCCTGCCGTCAGGTGGGTGTTTCTGACTGTCTTTCTGTCTTGTCGAGATAGTCTGTCTTTAAGTCAATGTTATCTTCGAGTTGAGAAAAAAAGTTCAACAAATTTTACACCAATGGTAATCTCGGACACCCAGAACAAAAATGTTGCGTTATTTGGTCAAATGCTCAATTAGGTTCTCTCTTTCTCATAGATGTATGAGGTAAGATATTAACGAGACTAAAAAAGTCTCCACCCCCCTAAACGGAAACTCTCAGCCAAAAAAACATTCCACTTAAAATCAAAGCTTGAAATCCCGCCCCCACTTTAAGGACCACCTTCACCCAAATAATCTCAAAATAACCAGTGATGGAAAACCAAAGCACCGGAACTACGGTTGCTCGTTAGTCATCGCATCCCAGTCTTTTGACAGACATTACGATACCATTTATGTTGCGTAGTCTGTCCACTAGAGATTACACAAATGGTAAAAGCTAAACAAGTGACCAACCACCCTGGCCTGTGTCTCTGTTTTCTAGATTTCCAGCACAAGATCACGGTGCAGGCGTCACCCTCCATGGACAAGAGGAGGAGTCTGAACAGCTCCAGCCCCCCCAGCAGCCCCACACTCATACCCCGCCTCCGGGCCATCCAGTGTAAGTGCACCTCAGACAATCAATCCACATACTGCATTAACACAGGAACACGACAGACCTGGGTCAAATGCATAACAAAACAATGTAACTATCAAATAAAGTATTTTTATGTGTGCTTCATTGTGGCATAGCTGTTATGACTGGGTAAGCTTCCCTCTCCAAATGCTGATGTGGTTCTGCGTGAATGTTTTCTCCCTCTAGTGTGTGCCCGCATTGACAGTATCCGAAGGGGCAGTATGTATGTGTATCACCAGGATGTGGATATCACCAGCGAGTGCCAGCCCTCTACTGGGTTTAGGAAGAAAGGCAAGCAACTGTGGCATTGTTGGGATGTGGCCACTGTCTGCTGTGTGTGTGCACTGGCTAACGTGTTTCTCAACTGCTAAGGTTCTAACAACCAACTACCAGCTGCTGCCTGTGTGCTTCTGGCTACTAAGACAACTTGATGGACTATCATCATCGCTGATTTCAGAAAATGAACTTGGGGTTTATCCTCTGAAAAGCCCAGGGTGTTTCAGGGTTTTTACTACTACTGATAATAATATGGGTTTGCTTTGAAATGAAGAACACGTTGGGATGCGTCAGAGGCTGTTTGTAACCTGTAATGTTTATCACAGAAGTTTTTGTTGTTGTTTGCAACCCAACCTGTTCTTGAAATATTGACATCAAATACTGGGTCTTTTTGATTTCCTAACCCGTGTTTAGCTGCAGGGATTATATTTCTTATTGCGGTGAAGGTTGTCTTCTCAAATAATCCAGTCCTCTAATTGCTTAGCTACTCAGGTGTTTGAAGACTAATATATCTGCTGGTGGCCTGGACTCTCACTCTGGTGGCCTGGACAGAGATTTGTCACTGGGGCATTGGAGTACTCTGCCAGTTGTTGACTGATGTTTGCTGCTTCATCACAGTGACTCTGGACGAGAGCAACAGGACATGGGGACGAAGCACCATCTACAAGCCGGAGGAGTTTGATGATGTCAAGAAGGGGATTAAGAAGAAGGGGCGAACGTGGGGACCGAGCTCCGTTCAGACCAAGGAGCGGGGAAACTGTGCTGAAAGGTACAGGACATTAGTGTTTCTTTCCATCTCCATTCAGTATTTCTTCTGTCATCTTCATGGTGTCTGTGTGGGTTGTTTGATGAAATTGACTTGTCCTGGCAGAGTGAGGCCACTGTCTGATGGAAACAACCCCTGGTCCACCAGTCTGGTGAAGTCCCAGAAGTCAGTTCCATTGGCTGCGTTGTTTGCAGAGCAGCAAGGTGAGGAAAATCTGTTTTCTAATATAATCAGATACAACAATACCATTTCTTAGTCCTTGTCAAAAGCTTATCAATGACTATTTGTCTCTGTCCTCGTCCTTCATGTTTAGGGACCAATAAAGATGAGATATGCTCACCAGATAGCTCGGACAACAGCAAACCAAAGCAACTGAAGTTCCCCAATCAGGTGTACATCGATCTACCTCTGTGGAAGGATGAGCAGCAGCAGGGGGGTGAGGGGACGGCAGGAGGCTGCCCTGGGGAAGGCCTGGAGGATCCCAGCACCACCTCAGCCAGCTCCACCAGCACCACCCCCCAGCACACCCCCACCAACAGTCTGAAGAGGGCCTCAGCTCGCCGCCGGACAGATACCGTGCTCTACGTCTGTGCCTCGATGCTGGCCTCGGTGGGGCTGGGCTTCGACCTGCGTGACACGCTCAAGGCCCCACCGGGAGACGACCCTGAGCCCCAGCCCAGCGTGGAGAAGAAGAAGAAAGAGGGTCTGTTCCAGCGCGCCACACGCTTCCGCCGCAGCACCAGCCCCCCTGGTGGACGTTCCTCCCGCAAGGAGGAAGCAGCCTTATCCTTGTCGGCGGGCTCCCAAGGCCCTGTCAACCTCATCTCCATGTCCTCCATCTCAGAGTGCAACTCCACCAAGTGCCTCCTGCAGTCGGACGTGGAGGGGCCTGAGCCCATCCCTGTGAAGGAGGTAGACCCCAGAGCACAGCCCAACAGCGGCTCCCAGCCACAGGGTCCACAGGGGCCGGGCAGCAGGACTCAAGCTGAGGTCGAGCCCCTCCCCCAGCCTGCAGCCTCAGAGCAGACTCCGCCTCAGAGCATGGGCTCTAGCCTCCGAAGGAAGAACTCGTCCGTCGTTCAGGACAGTGAGTGAAAGTGACAGTCAGGACTGTATAATGCAGTAGTGTTCTTTAATGCTGTTCGGTGACACCACTGTACAACTGCGCCCTGAACTGTTGCAATGAAACTGACTTAATTTATTTCCACAGCTAATGGTACATCTGGCTGTCACACGACCTCGTCGGGACAGTCTTCCACCACGACCTCTCAGAAGAAGTCTGACAGGGAGGAGACCCCTGAGAAAGCAGCCAGTGGGGAGACTGTTGCTTCCAGACCCCGGCCTCTGTCCCTCCGGGGCAAACCCCACTCCTGGGGTCTCTTGAGGGGCCAAAACAAGAGCTACTCCCTGGGCCACTACTCTGGCGAGAAGAGCGCCAGGAGCCTCAACATCGTCCTCTCTTCCACTGAGGTCAAGATGGACTGCTCTCTGCTGGATATGGACACAGAGGGGCAGAAACGTGACTGCACCGTGCCCCTCTGCCGAATTCAGAGCAGCCCCAGTCGCCCTACCGTCTTCGAACTAGAGAAAAAGTTCTTGTCATAGCAGAAATAAGCTGCCTTATTACCAGGGTACCAGAGCACAATCTTTAACGTTTGAGTTGGATCAACAACTCTTATTTGACATTCCAGGGCATTCCACTGCCCTCATGTTTTTTTAAACTGAATGTGGGCCACTGCTGCTTGATGATACCTGTGCTTTTTCTTTATTTATATCTGTAATATTTTGCTAGGTAATTTAATATTGGGGGGAAAAACATATTTCAATAGCATCAGGTTGATTGAACAACGAAGGAACACGTTCCATTTTTTGTTCTTGCAAAAATGGCGCCATTTCTGCACACACACTGGTTTGGATCGTGGCATCAAGTTAGAAAATGATGCGTACTTTAAAATGTCAAACAATGTTCATCTGCTTTTGTCTATAAATATATTTTTCTCCAATTTGATTTAATGCTGGTTATTTTTTTTCTATTGATTTTGTTCATCGATTCTATTTTATAGATACCACAGTGTTTATTTTAGGACAAGTTCTGTCCAATGTCAGAGGTAATATTGAATGTCTTAGGCTTATCTTTGACTTCTGCCTGGAAGTCAACATGTGGCTCAACTGACAGATGTAGAGTAACCGTGCAACCAACAACACTGGAGATCCTAGTCTCAACACTGAAACACTAAACAAGGCCTGGTCAGCCACTACCTTACCACTATACGACTAGACAAGCGTTACAAACAACTGAACCAGTACCACTACTGTACAGACTATTCAGCATTATTCGCTGCTATGTTTTTTGTGGAATATGACCATTTGGCTCGAAACCAATTCACATGGGGGCTTAGTCTACCTAGCTTCCTGTGCAAACACTATTTTGAAGATCAAAGAAATGGTGATTGGATGGGGGGAAAGTATGAAGGTGTTTTATTTGGCTTATCATAAATGTATATTTTGTATGAATGGTTATCATTACAGTATTGATTATTTCACACCTTTGTTCATAAAGATAATGCCTAAAGATGGAATGACATTTTGAAAAAACATATTCCAATACTTGTTTGAGTAACAGATGCAGTATTCCTTAGCTTTTTGTTAATATGAAAATGATTGCTGATAGGAACTGCCTTCTTTTTGATGCACCTAGACTATACAAGTTGTTATCGTCTAAATATTCAGTCCCATGCACGTCATCAGTACCGAGCAACATGTAAAACTGTCCTGTAAATAGCCAATGTACAGTATTTTTGTTCGTCCCGTTATACTGTTTTCAAAGAATACTGAAAGTTAATCTCCTTTTGTAGTACTGTTTTAAATCAACATTCCTAATGGAACATCCCAGTCAGCTGTTGAAGTCAGTAGAACTGGAAGAATACCTTATTTAAAAAACAAAATGTAAACACTGCCTTTGAGATCACATTGTCATAGCTAGAGCATTTATGGGGTCCTTGCTATATCCTGACATGTTATGCCTGCCATTAATACAACAACTTTGATAAGGCTTTCTTTTTCATACTTTTTATTAGCATGGTGTTTGCTGTGCTTGGGAGAAGAACACTACAAGAGTTTGAGACGACAGACATTTACAGATCTTTAGTTATTTAATTTTTTTGAAACCTGTTTTATCACATTTTGTTCACAGAATCGCAGTGCTGTTTTATCCCCATGTTAACAATCACAGGCTTTAAGTAATACATCAGTTGACCTCAACCTTCTTTTATACTTGAACCACTTCAAGAATGGCTGTTTAGCATGATAGGTCTTTCAACCAGCATGAATCCTCAGAAACCCCCCACGTTCTTTCTGGAAATGTAAATCAATGCAAGACGACCATACTAAACAAATCTGAATGCATACCTTCAGAAAGTATTTACACCCCTCGACTTTTTCAAAATGTTTAGTCAATTTAAAATGGGTTCAATTGAGATTGTGTCACTACACCCAATACCATGTTTTTTTAGAAATGTTTACAAATTTAAAAGGAAATGCTGAAATATCTTGATTCAACCCCTTTTATGGCAAGCCTAAATAAGTTCAGGAGTAAGTTGCATGTGTGCAATAGTATTTAACAAGATTTTTGAATGACTACCTCATCTCTGTACCCCACACATACAGATAATTGTAAGGTCCCTCAGTCGAGCAGTGAATTTCAAACACAGATTCAACCACAAAGACCAGAGGTTTTCCAATGCCTTGCAAAGAAGGGCACTTATTGGTAGACAGGTTAAAAATATTTTAAAAATACATTAAATATCTGTTTGAGCATGGTGAAGTTATTACACTTTGGATGGTGTATCAAAACACACAATCACTACAAAGATACAGGCATCCTTCCTAACTCAAGTTGCTGGTGAGGAAGGAAACCGCTCAGGGATTTCACCATGATAGGAGAAAACAGGATGGATCAACAACATTGTAGTTACTCCACATTAGTAACCTAAATGACAAAGTGAAAAGAAAGCATGTACAGAAAGAGAGAAAAAAAAATAGAAAACATGCATCCTGTTTGCAATAAGGCACTAAAGTAAAACTGCAAAAAATGTGGCAAAGGAATTAAACTTTGTCCTGAATACAAAGCGTTGTTTTTGGGAAAATCCAACATCGCTGAGTACTACTCTTCATATTTTCAAACGGTGGTGGCTGCATCATGTTATGAATATGCTTGGCAAAACTTGAACATGACTATCAAGCAATGATCAACAATCAACTTGACAAGAGCTTAAATAATTGTTTTAATAATAATAATGTGCAAATATTGTACAATCCAGGTGTGAAAAGCGCTTAAAGACTTACCCAGGAAGACTCACAGCTGTAATCTCTGCCAAAAGGTGATAAGTCAGGGGTGTGAATACTTATGTAAATCAGATATTTCTGTATAAGGTATTGTGTGTAAATGTGTGACTGTTATCAAAACGTCACACCAGGGTAAGCCTACACAGCCCTTATTTGAAGTGTTTCTAAAATCCCCTATGGGAAAAATGAATGGTGGAAAAACGATTGAAACCATTTCCCTGTTTAACCGCTAGGTTTTATGGGTATCTATGACTCATACTGTGGTACTCTATAGCAGGGTTTCCCAAACTCGGTCCTGAGGATCAGCTGTGTAGTGCTGGTGGGGGGGGGGGGGGGGGCGACTTTGGGAAACCCTGAGATAGAGGTGAATGAGCTCTGCTGTTGATCCGCAGACTCTGTGTTGACGAGGGAGAAAACAACCTACCGTCTCCTATGTTCCCAACACTTTCACCAAAGCTCAAAGTCGCTCACACTCCATGAGACAGATTTTTGATACTGTATTTTTAAATCAGCCGTTTGGTTTGTGAAATTATGTAAAAGTAAAATTGACAAATGTATTTTATTAAAAAAGAAAGTTGATTTGTTATGTAGTATCCATGTACATACTTTTATTTGTGACCTAGTGTATGTATTCTAGTTATTTCCAGAATGAATCATCTATTGTGTTTTAAAGAAGTTTATCCCAAGAAATTGAATACATTGTAATAGATTTTTTTCCTTCATAGATAAGGTTAAATCTGTAAAATATGAAAATGTATGATTTGTAAAAACAAAAAATCCTATTATACATGTATTATACACACATTTGATGGTTATATGGTTATCAAAAACCAGTCTGAAAACATATTGCCATTCTGTTACAATTCAAAACAAAGTCAGAGCATAATAGTGAGAGTAATTTTATTCAGGGTTAAAACTGTTGCTGCATGCGTAAGACTGAATAATGAAATGTGAAATATATGATTCTGTCCCATGTCATGCTCCATACAGGTTGGTGGAAACAGAACAAATCTATAGTGATATGATGTTAAAGATACAGTATGAGGTAGGATGCATTCATAAAGAGCGATCAAATGGACTGTCGATCTTACACAAAAGGATTTGTTGTACGATCTGAAATTGCAATTTATGAATTGTAGATTTGAATTGTTGTCTGAGATGACTGTAGTATAAGATAAGCAATTATTGTTCATATTTGTTTTGAATTATTAGTGTCCCTTGTGTAAATCAACCTCAATAAAGATATCCGCAAGGATATGTTTGTCAAAGCAAAATGAGTAGGTTTTATTTGCATTTGAATACAGACAGTGTAATGAGTCATTTAGCAGACACTTATCCAGAGCAACTTACAGTCAGTGCATTCAAGTAAAGTAGGTAAGACAACCACATATCACAGTCATTGCAAATAAAGCAGCTTTCTGCAAAACCAGTGCTAGTAAAACTGATTCATTATTTGAATTATTGATTCATTTCATTCATTGATTACATGTCAATGTAATCTGGAGACTGTAATTTACTGGGATTCTATGGCTGTTTACAGGCAGCCCAATTCTGATCTTTGTTCCCCATTATTGGTCTTTTGACCAGTCACGTCAGATATTTTTCTGAGCTGATCTGATTGGTCAAAAGACCAATTAGTGAAAAAAATATCAGAATTGGGCTGCCTGTGTAAATGCAGCCTTAGCAATTCTATAGGAGACGGTAGGTTATTTTGTTCCTCGTCAACACAGACTGCAGAGCAACAGCAGAGCTCCTTCACATCTATCTTACAGTGCAACCCCACCACAACTACACAAGGATAGGAATGATTGTGCTTTATCAATATCACCCATTAGCATAGTGTGGCGGCAAGTAGCCTAGCGGTTAAGAGCGTTGGGCCAGGTTGCTGATTCAAATTCCAGAGCCAGCAAGGTGGACAAATCTGCCATTCTGCCCTTGAGCAAGGCAGTTAACCCCCAACAACAACTGCTCCCGTGGACATTGATTAAGGCAGCCCCCCGCACCTCTCTGATTCAGAGGGGCTGGGTTAAATGCGTAAGACACATTTTGGCTGAATGCATTCAGTTGTGCAACTGACTAGGTATCCCCTTTCCACTTAATATGCAACAGGCAAGTGGGATATTTTGTCCTCCCAAAGTTTAAAGTTTTTGGTAAAAAAAAATAATACTTTCAAAATCACCAAGAATTCATCTAAAAATGAGTTTGATTTAGGAAATCTAATTTTGGGCTTAGTTGTGGTCAATTTGCAGCGTACAAATTATTATAATTGTGTTCCAACCCCTCCAACCATCCACTCTGACACTCTAGTTACCTACCCCTGCTATATGTGTGGTAATTTAATTATTGATGACATATCACAATGTTTAATTGTTTGGTGTCTACTCATTGTTTTACGTACAACATTTGTCAACAAAGTTATCGATGAAAGAAATGTGAAGGATCATCCCTGTGCATCCCTGTGCAGTACCTGAGGTAATAGTGGATAAATCAGTGTATACTTCCAGTGAGGTTTGATTGTCACAGTATCATGTTGAGTTTCCGGTTTGGCAGAGAAATCCAGGGCTACATTTTCCCCTGCAGGAGGAAATAAAAAGAGGAGAGAAACTTAAGTCTCTCAAAGCTAAAACCAAAAACAAATCTGAGTAACTTTGCACATGCCAATAATCTAAAAATACAGAACAAGGACGTTTTTTACTCAAAGGGAAGATTTGACAAAGCAAATGTAATCCCAAGGCACAAGTCACTACTCGCCCCATATGAATATCTCTCTAGGGAGAGATTTCTCTCTCCCAGATGACGGTAATACATATCCCCTCATTTTGTCATCTTTTGTCCTGGCCGACAGCCTGTTTTGAACAGCCTTTCTCCCCTGACTCCCTGGGGTCAACACTGAGAGTGTACAACAGGTCTACACTTTAGGCTACCAACAAAGGCCAGACTCGGATGCTAGCCTAAGCTGGCTGTCTCAGGTGTTGCCTGCTCCCAAGGCGCAAAGTGCTGGGTAACGTAAGGCATACCTGGGGGAAGACATTAGATCCTGGCCCTCAGTGTGGTGATGCAGGCCCTAGGGCTCCGGGTGCTTCTACGGTCCAGCAGGTGCAAGCGACTCTCGGCCGTCAGGCAGTAGGTGGTCCCGGGGCTTAGATCTGAGATCAGGAGCTGTTTGACACAGCCCTCCATTTCAAATGTTTCCTTCACAAGGATTAGTCAGAGAATAGGCTTAGACAGAAGACTTCTGAATCACTTGGCAGCACTCATCAAGTAAAAAGCTTGAAGGATTCTGTGAACCTCAACTATTTCAGTAGTTTATAACTATTCTGTGACCATTTTGTCTCAAGTCTTAAGCTCCCTTTATACCTGATGTTAACATGCAACCGTTGTCCTGATCATGTCCACATTCTGATCGTGCCCACATTTTTAGACAGGTATAGACGATTAAAAGACATTGTGATCAGATCTTTCTGACCACCTCTGGAGGAAGTTATTTGTATCTGGATATCTTAAGAGTGTAAATAGATCTGGATGGTCAAACTATTTAAATCATCATTATACCGCCCTGTAAAATAATTGACAGGTGGCACCACTGACTTGTGAATTCATATTACTTTTGGAATAATATCTGTGAAATAATTTGCAGACACAGAGGGACAATGACATCTGGTTACAATGCAGACAGTGGACAGATAAGAGACACCTTTAAATTACCAAGTGTAGACGCAACAAACCTTGATAAGAAAGTGATTGGATCATCTCAATCAGATCCCCAAAAACACGTTAGCGCAAGGTATAAACTGGGCGTTTGAGTTAGTTGGAAAATTCCATTGTTAATTAAGGACAATTTACTAATTATAAATAATATAAGCTAGTTACCTCATCAACATCACTCTGCATGAGGTGTATAGTAAATGACATTCTTTGCAGCCTCCTCACACTGATCCAGCTGCCATTAGGTCTCCTGTTTGGAGAGCGTGGAGGCTTGAGCCGGACCACAATGCCTTTCTCCGTCACATGAAGTTTCATAGTCGGTGGGCTGACAGAGGCTGCAAGATACAGAGGCCAAACCACGCTGTCTAGTAACGACAGCTCTGAAATTGTAAATCCTTGTTTGCATAAAACACTTCTGATTACCCATTTACCATTGATAGTAATGAGAAGCACTTACTCTCCCACTTGGGGTTGAATCTGGCGGATAGGACCCATGGTGATTGGGTCCCTGAGTGGGCTGCATGGACCCTGGCGTAGTACCATTCTCTGGGGTCGGATGTCTCCTTGCTCAGGTCACAGAGCAGCCGGCTGATGCCATGGCACTCCTTTGCATTGGTCCACTGCTTCTCCCCATATCTGAGGTGGGGAGAAATTAAAGGAATAATCTGAGCCTGTATTCATAAAGCGTCTCAGAGTAGCAACCCCCCCGGTCCATATAATCTTATTAGTTATGATCCATAAAACAAAACGTATCCTAGATCAGCACCCCTACTCTGACACGCTTTACAAATACAGGCCCAGAAATATAAACAAAGTAGGATAGGTGCATGTCTCTTCTTGATATATGTACATTTTTTCACCTGTGTTTAACTTGTTGTAAAATGTACAGTTTTTATAAGAAAATATACTGAAAAGTATTTCTAATTTGTTTGAACAGAAAATTAAACAACTCCTGAATTGCAATCACCACATGCCTAGCTCATTGTCCTACATGATTTTGAGCTATAGGATGATATAGTAAACATATGTGTTCATATAGTAGCCTGTGTCAGATTCACAAAGCTTTGACTCAAACAGTTTTGATACTCACACTTTCCACTGGACAAAGTATTGTTGGTCGTTGGTGGAGTTGGCATGTTGCTTCCAATGCAAGACATTTCTGTAGTCTAGGGAGTGGAATTTCACCTCCTGTGGGGCGAAGACATCTAGAGGATATTCTTTGCCTGAAATGGAGACCAGTATCATAAAGCAAGACATTTTCTCCTAACTGGAAGAGATACACATTGCAGGCATTCGATATTATAACCATGCACATGCATCATGTTGAATATTAAGACGGGACTTACTCTCTGAGCAGCGACTGAGGGAGCTGTAGCACAGCAGTAGAGTGGGGATCAGGAGGGATGCCATGTTAGCTGTAGCGCGGTATTATGACATAGATCTGGTTCAGCTCTGTGCCCTTTTTAACCAACCATAGTTCCCTTTTTTTAACTTGTCTGTGACATTTTCCATGTAATATAGGTGATATGAAGGTATTATGACAGAGATCTGGCTCAACTCAGTGCCATTTTTAACTATACCTCTCATGGAAGTTAAAAGAGGGAACAAAGGTTTGTGACGACACGGCACATATGGTAATATAGATAAACAAGCAGAAAATTGTAAAGGCAACAAACGTACATTTACTTTGTAGATAATATTTTGGTTTAACACTTGTGAAGATGGATAGAGAAAAAAAACTTTGTGCCAATATCAAATGTGCAATATTAACATCTGTACCTGCTACTGGACTATATATACACACACACACACACACACACACACACACACAACTGCACTGTCAGATAATAAATTAATTGAATTATGCAAATGGTGGCATAAAGGTATATGTGAAGTTAGTTATGATATTTATTAGGACCAATGTGTGTGGGCAAATCACACCTTTGCACGAAAACAAGATAATATTATGCTGGCATGAATACTAACATGTGCTAGTGTAGAGGTGTAAAGCAGTGTCATGGGTTCAGGTGTGTGGGTGGATGTTGGCTTGAGGTGTGTGTGGGGTATTGTATGAATAGGCATCTGGAACACAGGGTCTGGAACAGATAAAAAGCTGACCTTTACCATACTTCCTCAATTCAAACTTACTTCAACTTTGTAGTAATGGCCATTTATGGCAATTTGTTCATACCTGTGACAAAGCATAAATGAATAAACCCCAATGACCTTAAGAGTCAAATTAGGCTTTGCAGTTGATCAAAACGTACTACCTATTGCATTTAGAAAGTGCATTATCGTAAGCAATACAAATGATCCTACGTAGAATATCGTATGATTCACTTTATATAAATAAAAGTACAGTATATTCTATGCCATTTTGTTCTATACTAAACAAAAATAAACACAACATGCAATAATTTCAAAGATTTTACTGAGTTACATGTTCATAGAAGGAAATCCGTCAATTTAAATAAATTCATTAGGCCCTAATCTATGGATTTCACATGACTGGTAATACAGATATGGATCTGTTGGTCACAGATTGCTTAAAAATAAAGGTAAGGGGGTGGATCAGAAAACCAGTCAGTATCTGGTGTGACCACCATTTGCCTCATGCAGCGCAACACTTTGAGTTGATCAGGCTGTTGATAGTGGCCTGTCGAATGTTGTCCCACTCCTCTTCAATGGCTATACGAAGTTGCTGGATTTTTGCAGGGAACTGGAACACGCTGTCGTACACATCGATCCAGAGCATTCCAAACAGGCTCAATGGGTGACATGTCTGGTGAGTATGCAGGCCATGGAAGAACTAGGACATTTTCAGCTTCCAGGAATTGTATACAGATCCTTGTGACATGGGGCTGTGTATTATCATGTTGAAACATGAGGTGATGGTGGTGGATGAATGGCACGACAACGTGCCTCAGGATCTCATCACGGTATTTCTATGCATTCAAACTGCCATAGATAAAATGCAATTGTGTTTGTTGTCCGTAGCGTATAACTGCCCATACCATAACCCCACCGTCACCATGTTGACATCAGAAAACTGCTCGCCCACACAAAGCCATACATGTTGTCTGCAATCTGCCCGGTACAGTTGAAACCGGGATTCATCCGTGAAGAGTGCACTTCTCCAGAGTGCCTGAGGCCATCGAAGGTGAGCATTTGCCCACTGAAGTCGGTTACGACGCCAAACTGAAGTCAGGTCAAGACCCTGGTGAGGACAACGAGCATGCAGATAAGCTTCCCTGAGACGGTTTCGGACAGTTTGTGTAAAAATTATTTGGTTGTGCAAACCCAGCTTCATCAGCTGTCCGGGAGGTTGGTCTCAGACGATCCCGCAGGTGAAGAAGTCAGATGTGGAGGTCCTTGGCTGGCGTGGTTACACATGGTCTGAGGTTGTCAGGCCGGTTGGACATAGTGCCAAATTCTCTAAAACGACGGCGGCTTATGGTAGAGAAATGGACATTCAATTCTATAGCAAGAGCTTGGTGGACATTCCTGCAGTCAGCATGCCAATTGCATGCCCCCTCAAACTTGAGACCGTGGCATTGTGTTGTGTGACAAAACTACACATTTTAGAGTGACCTTTTATTGTGTCCAGTACAAGGTGCACCTGTGTAATGATCATGCTATTTAATCAGCTTCTTGATAAGCCACACCTGTCAGATGGATGGATTATGTTGGCAAAGGAGAAATGCTCACTAACAGGGATGTAAACACATTTGTGCACAACATATGGAACATTTCTGGGATATTTTATTTTAGCTCAAGAAACCAACACTTTACATATTACGTTTATATTTTTGTTCAGTATATTTTATGAATATCCTTGTGTGAAAACAACAGTAATTTAGAAGTTTTCTCAAGAAGAAGCAAATCATGTGCAGGCATACAAAAGAGTTAAGAAGAGTGTTTTTGTTAAAGTATCCTGACAACCTTTGACGTGGTTGCCTTGGAGCCATTTTGGGGCATCCCCAGCTGTTCTATCCCATCACTGTTTCACGGCGGCCCTCCTTTCTCCTCCTATTGATTTACACCTGCTCCCCGTGAGAGCCAGGCTTTTGTAATGGCCCTGAGGCTCCCACTTCACATACATTCTCAGAGCTAGAACAATGGGAATATCTGATTTACTTTTCACTGGTAGTAATTAAAAGCAGAGGAATTGTCTCCTCTTACTGGAAACTAGTCTAGGGGCCTCTTCCTGATGCACAGTCTGCCCATGCCATTTAGAGGAACGAGCGGGTAGTGATTACTTAAAATGTCAACCGAAGGCAAACAGACATCCGGCGTTTCTTCCTTATTTAGTAGTAGTAGTACCTTTGTGAGGTAGCATTTCAATAACAGCAGTTGAGCTCTTTCCTGTTTCCTGCTCCACTATTCATTCAATACTATTTGTTTGGCTTTGCTGAAATATCTACTTCCCTTCCTCTATGGTAGAATTTCATTGACATTAAATAGAATTTCATTGACATGAAAATGTCCTTCAGACATCCCTGCAAGCATAACAATGTTTACTCTTTCAAATCTGTATTTAATATCGTAGTAATTACAATAATCAATTTAATTTGCTTTTATTATATACACACACACACAGTATATACAGTGGGGAGAACAAGTATTTGATTTCGCAGGTTTTCCTACTTACAAAGCATGTAGAGGTCTGTCATTTTTTATCATAGGTACACTTCAACTGTGAGAGACGGAATCTAAAACAAAAATCCAGAAAATCACATTGTATGATTTTTAAGTAATTCATTTGCATTTTATTGCATGACATAAGTATTTGATCACCTACCAACCAGTAAGAATTCCAGCTCTCACAGACCTGTTAGTTTTTCTTTAAGAAGCCCTCCTGTTCTCCACTCATTACCTGTATTAACTGCACCTGTCCACACACTCAATCAAACAGACTCCAACCTCTCCACAATGGCCAAGACCAGAGAGCTGTGTAAGGACATCAGGGATATAATTGTAGACCTGCACAAGGCTGGGATGGGCTACAGGACAATAGGCAAGCAGCTTGGTGAGAAGGCAACAACTGTTGGCGCAATTATTAGAAAATGGAAGAAGTTCAAGATGACGGTCAATCACCCATGGTCTGGGGCTCCATGCAAGATCTCACCTCGTGGGGCATCAATGATCATGAGGAAGGTGAGGGATCAGCCCAGAACTACACGGCAGGACCTGGTCAATGACCTGAAGAGAGCTGGGACTACAGTCTCAAAGAAAACCATTAGTAACACACTACGCCGTCATGGATTAAAATCGCAAGGTCCCCCTGCTCAAGCCAGCGCATGTCCAGGCCTGCCTGAAGTTTGCCAATGACCATCTGGATGATCCAGAGGAGGAATGGGAGAAGGTCATGTGGTCTGATGAGACAAAAATAGAGCTTTTTTGGTCTAAACTCCACTCGCCGTGTTTGGAGGAAGAAGAAGGATGAGTACAACCCCAAGAACACCATCCCAACCGTGAAGCATGGAGGTGGAAACATCATTCTTTGGGGATGCTTTTCTGCAAAGGCGACAGAACGACTGCACCGTATTCAGGGGAGGATGGATGGGGCCATGTATCGCGAGATCTTGGCCAACAACCTCCTTCCCTCAGTAAGAGCATTGAAGATGGGTCGTGGCTGGGTCTTCCAGCATGACAACGACCCGAAACACACAGCCAGGGCAACTAAGGAGTGGCTCCGTAAGAAGCATCTCAAGGTCCTAGAGTGGCCTAGCCAGTCTCCAGACCTGAATCCAATAGAAAATCTTTGGAGGGAGCTGAAAGTCCGTATTGCCCAGCGACAGCCCCGAAACCTGAAGGATCTGGAGAAGGTCTGTATGGAGGAGTGGGCCAAAATCCCTGCTGCAGTGTGTGCAAACCTGGTCAAGAACTACAGGAAACGTATGATCTCTGTAATTGCAAACAAAGGTTTCTGTACCAAATATTAAGTTCTGCTTTTCTGATGTATCAAATACTTATGTCATGCAATAAAATGCAATTTAATTACTTAATCATACACTACAGTTGAAGTGTACCTATGATAAAAATTACAGACCTCTACATGCTTTGTAAGTAGGAAAACCTGCGAAATCGGCAATGTATCAAATACTTGTTCTCCCCACTGTATATACTATACAGTGCATTCAGAAACTATTCAGACCCCTTCAATTTTCTCCACATTTTGTTACGGTACAGCCTTTTTCTAAAATGGATTCAATTATTTTTCCCCCTCATCAATCTACACACAATACCCTATAATGATTGTGTTGAGGCACAGATCTGGGGAAGGGTACAAAAAAAATTCTGTAGCATTGAAGATCCCCAAGAACACAATGGCCTCCATCATTCTTAAATGGAAGAAGTTTGGAACCACCAAATACTCTTCCTAGAGCTGGCCGCCCGGCCAAACTGAGTAATTGGGGAAGAAGGGCCTTGGTCAGGGAGGTGACCAAGAACCCGATGGTCACTCTGACAGAGCTTCAGAGTTCCTCTGTGGAGACAGGAGAACCTTCCAAAAGGACAACCATCTCTGCAGCACTCCCCCAATCAGGCCTTTATGGTAGAGTGGCCAGACGGAAGCCTCTCCTCAGTAAAAGGCACATGACAGCCCGCTTGGAGTTTGCCAAAAGGCACCTAAAGTACTATCAGGCCATGAGAAACAAGACTCTCTGGTCTGATGAAACCCAGATTGAACTCTTTGGCCTGAATGCCAAGCGTCACGTCTGGAGGAAACCTGGCACCATCCCTACGGTGAAGCATGGTGGTGGCAGCATCATGCTGTGGGGATGTTTTTCAGTGGCAGGGACTGGGAGACTAGTCAGGATCGAAGGAAAGATGAAGGGAGCAAAGTACAGAGAGATCCTTGATGAAAACCTGCTCCAGAGCACTCAGGACCTCAGACTAATGACCCTAAGCACACAGCCAAGACAACGCAGGAATGGATTAGGGACAAGTCTTTGAATGCCAGAGCCCAAACTTGAACCCTATCGAACATCTCTGTTGAGACCTGAAAATAGCTGTGCAGCGATGCTCCCCATCCAACCTGACAGAGCTTTGGAGGATCTGCAGAGAAGGGAGAAACTCCCCAAATACAGGTGTTCCAAGCTTGTAGCGTCATACCCAAGAAGTCTCGAGGCTTAATCGCTGCAAAAGGTGCTTCAACAAAGAACTGAGTACTTATGCAAATGTATTACTTCATTTTTTTTTTTTTTATCAAATTACAAAAATGTCTAAAATCTTGTTTTTCCTTTGTCATTATGGGGTATTGTGTGTAGATTGATGGGGGGAACTATTTAATTTTAGAGAAAGGCTGTAATGTAACAAAATGTGTGAAAAATCAAGGGGTCTGAATACTTTCCGAATGCACTTGTAACAGTATAACTTTATGGCGTCCCCTCGCCCCGACCTCGGGCGCAAACCAGGGACCCTCTGCACACATCAACAACAGTCACCCACGAAGCATCGTTACCCATCGCTCCACAAAAGCCGCGGCCCTTGCAGAGCAAGGGGAACCACTACTTCAAGTCTCAGAGCAAGCGACGTCACCGACTGAAACGCTGCTAGCGCGCACCACCGCTACCTAGCTAGCCATTTCACATCGGTTACACACTGTATATTTATTATTGTTAACTCAGCAAAAAAAGAAACATCCTGTCACTGTCAACTGCATTTATTTTCAGCAAATATGCGTAAATATTTGTATGAACATAAGAGTCAACAACTGAGACATAAACTGAACAAGTTCCACAGACATGTGACTAACAGAAATTGAATAAATGTGTCCCTGAACAAAGGGGGGAGGTCAAAATCAAAGTAACAGTCAGTATCTGGTGTGGCCACCAGATGCATTAAGTATTACACCAGATTTGCCAGTTCCAGCTATGAGATGTTACCTCACTCTTCCACCAAGGCACCTGGACATTTCTGGGGGGGGGAAATGGCCCTAGCCCTCACCCTCCGATCCAACAGGTCCCAGACGTGCTCAATGGGATTGAGATCCAGGCTCTTCGCTGGCCATGGCAGAACACTGACATTCCTGTCTTCCGGGAAATCACGCATAGAACGAGCAGTATGGCTGGTGGCATTGTCATGCTGGAGGGTCATGTCAGGATGAGCCTGCAGGAAGGGTACCACATGAGGGAGGAGGATGCCTTCCATGTAACGCACAGCGTTGAGATTGCCTGCAATGACAACAAGCTCAGTCCGATGATGCTGTGACACACCGCCCCAGACCATGACGGACCCTCCACCTCCAAATCGATCCCGATCCAGAGTACAGGCCTCGGTGTAACGCTCATTCCTTCAACGATAAATGCGAATCCGACCATCATCCCTGGTGAGACATAACCGCAGCTCGTCAGTGAAGAGCACTTTTTGCCAGTCCTGTCTGGTCCAGCGACGGTAGGTTTGTGCCCATAGGCGACGTTGTTGCCGGTGATGTCTGGTGAGTACCTGCCTTACAACAGGCCTACAACAAGCCCTCAGTCCAGCCTCGCTCAGCCTATTGCGGACAGTCTGAGCACTGATGGAGGGATTGTGCGTTCCTGGTGTAGCTCGGGCAGTTGTTGCCATCCTGTACCTGTCCCGCTGGTGTGATGTTCAGATGTACCGATCCTGTGCAGGTGTTGTTACACGCGGTCTGCCACGTCGAGGACGATCAGCTGTCCATCCTGTCTCACTTTAGCGCCGTCTTAGGCGTGTCACAGTACGAACTAGAGGTCGACCGATTACGATTTTTCAACGGCAATACCGATTATTGGAGGACCAAAAAAGCAGATACAGATTAATCGGCCGATTATTTTTTACATTTATTTATTTGTAATAATGACAATTACAACAATACTGAATGAACACTTATTTTAAGTTAAATATAATACATCAATAAAATCAATTTAGCCTCAAATAAATAATGAAACCTGTTCAATTTGGTTTAAATAATGCAAAAACAAAGTGTTGGAGAAGAAAGTAAAAGTGCAATATGTGCCATGTAAAAAAGCTAACGTTTAAGTTCCTTGCTCAGAACATGAGAACATATGAAAGCTGGTGGTTCCTTTTAACACGAGTCTTCAATATTCCCAGGTAAGAAGTTTTAGGTTGTAGTTATTATAGGACTATTTCTCTCTATACCATTTGTATTTCATATACCTTTGACTATTGGATGTTCTTATAGGCACTATAGTATTGCCAGTGTAACAGTGTAGCTTCTGTCCCTCTCCTCGCCCCTACCTGGGCTCGAACCAGGGACACATCGACAACACCCACCCTCGAAGCATCGTTACCTATTGCTCCACAAAAGTCGTGGCCCTTGCAGAGCAAGGGGAACAACTACTTCAAGGTCTCAGAGCGAGTGACGTCATCGATTGAAACGCTATTAGCGCGCACCCCGCTAACTAGCTAGCCTTTTCACATCGGTTACACCAGCCTAATCTCGGGAGTTGATAGGCTTGAAGTCATAAACAGCTCAATGCTTGAAGCACAGCGAAGAGCTGCTGGCAAATGCACAAAAGTGATGTTTGAATGAATGCTTACGAGCCTTCTGCTGCCTACCAAAAATCATCACCCGTTTGGCGAAGTAGGCTGTGATCCAATGATAAATTAACAGGCACCGCATCGATTATATGCAACGCAGGACAAGCTAGATAAACTAGTAATATCATCAACCATGTGTAGTTAACTAGTGATTACGTTAAGATTGATTGTTTTTTATAAGATAAGTTTAATGCTAGCTAGCAACTTACCTTGGCTTCTTGCTGCACTCGCGTAACAGGTAGTCAGCCTGCCATGCAGTCTCCTCGTGGAGTGCAATGTAATCGGCCACAATCGGTGTCCAAAAATGCCGATTACCGATTGTTATGAAAACTTGAAATCGCCCCTAATTAAAATCGGCCATTCCGATTAAATCGGTCGACCTCTAGTATGGACATTGCAATTTAATGCCCTGGCCACATCTGCAGTCCTCATGCCTCCTTGCAGCATGCCTAAGGCACGTTCACGCAAATGAGCAGGGACCCTGGGCATCTTTCTTTTGGTGTTTTTCAGAGTCAGTAGAAAGGCCACTTTAGTGTCCTAAGTTTTCATAACTGTGACCTTAATTGCCTACAGTCTGTAAGTTGTTAGTGTCTTAACGACCGTTCCACAGGTGCATGTTCATGAATTGTTTATGGTTCATTGAACAAGCATGGGAAACAGTGTTTAAACCCTTTACAATGAAGATCTGTGAAGTTATTTGGATTTTTACGAATTATCTTTGAAAGACAGGGTCCTGAAAAAGGGACGTTTCTTTTTTTGCTGAGTTTATTTATTGTATATTGGGAAATGATAAGGGAAAATAAAAGTATATTTTAAATACAATAGAATGAGTTTACAAAATAGAAACAGCCTTATCATTCATAAAAAAAGATAATTGCAGCTATATGAAAAATACAATATACAGATGCGCACAATAAAAACCAAAATTATTAGGTATAGGGTAACCTAAAGGCCGCAGATGGCAATATTGAGTTAATCTTACCGTCCAAACGCAGCTGGCAATATACTTGTATACGCTGTGGACAGGTTCGTACCTAAAACATTCTCCATTCAGGCTGCAAAGGCTTCGATTTCCTCCTTAAATTTACTGGCGAGAAGGCGGATAAAAACAGGCAAACTATGCATGCTTTCCTCATGAAACACAAATTTTCACCACCATGATAGTGGCTAAATGTTAGTCCCGGATGTTGCGTATCACGTTCAGCCAATCAGGTTGCAGCAGTCTGTTGTTTACCCCAGGCTGAACGCGGGGTGCAACATCAGGAAGTAGCATTCCTAGGCATTTGCCACTCGAGCATGGAGGTGGAAAATGGTGTTTCATGAAGAAAGTATGCATATTGTCCACGTTTTCTTCCGCCTTCTCGCCGTTAAATGGGATACAACTGTAGAGGGAAAGGGAGATATCTAGTCAAATGTACAACTGAATGCATTCATCTGAAATGTGTCTTCAGCATTTAACCCAAACCCTCTGAATCAGAGAGGTGCAGGGGACTGCCATAATCGACATTCACGTCTTCGGCGCCCGGGGAAAGGTGGGTTAACTGCCTTACTCAGGGGCAGAACGACAGGTTTTTACCTTGTCAGCTCGGAGATTCGATCCAGCAACCTTTCGATTACCAGCCCAACGCTCTAACCATGGCTGCATACAATGCATTTGGATAGTAAGATGAATTCAATATCGTCATCTGCCATCCTTTGGGCACCAGAAATTACAGCAACAGAAAATCATCACCATAGCAATCCCCTTGCATTGGTATAACGTGTTCATCTGAATATAATAGGACATGTTCCTAATAATATTTTTGAACGTTGTACATGCATGAGAGCCATGTAAAAAGTGCAAATAGATCAGATATACACAGCACAAGACAAAAGACAATGAATATATTCATTCTGCACTCCCAACCCTTATTTCCTTGCTACCTTAGAAAACATTAATGTCACTCAAGAAGGCACAGTAAAATAATATCTGGATAAGAGGAACTTGCTTTTTTTGTACAAAGATGCTATAGGAAATGTCTTAATTTGGCCTAATGAAATTCAACATTACAATGGGGCATGCAGGTCAGGAATGAGGACATTTCTTTTCGACTAGTTCCTAGCATGCAATACCACTGTGTACCACTTGGGTTTCACATTGTCTATCCCTGGTTCCCCTGATTAGGCAACAGTCCCAAGTGATGAATTGTAAAAACCATAATGAAGGCTATCCCTTTGATTATCCTCTTTATCTCCACCAGACTACCCAAATATTGAGAGGAACAGGGAAATGACTGGTATCTGAGCATGTGCAAAGACAAATGTGTTTGTTTTTCATGATTGTGTTTTGTAAGTTACTTTTCTTAAAATTGCTTGTAAATAAGTGTTTTTATAGCGTTGGAATTGTACATTTGTATGATTGCGTGGAGGGCGCCCTTGTAAATGGCACAATGGTCCCAATGGGATTTCCCTGTTTAAATACATGTATAAAATATTATCATCCTTTCTCTTGAGAAACTCAGATTTTGTATCCTGTAACAGTGTCCCCAGGACTCATCTCCTCTATCACAGGAATAATCACAGGTCTATGGGGGCAGTCATAGTCCGACAGCTCAGAGAAGTCACTCTTCACCTCCAGTCCCAACTCTCTCGTTACCTGCAGTGAAGAGCCTGACCCCTCGTTAGGCAACATGACCTCCCCATCGCTCCACTCCTGGTCCTTCAGTCCAATGGGGAGATGGAGGACCTCTTCCTGGGGGGTATTGATGACTGTGAGGGTCTCATCTGGCAAAGATTCCATGGGGGTCTGCAGCAGGGGGGAGCCACCTGTTTGTACCTCACTCAGGATGGCTCTCTCAGGGAGCATAAGTGACCTAACTGAACCCATATGTGACAGTATGGAAGCCTACCAGAGGAGAATAGACAGTCAAACATTCTGTGGGTGAAATATGTTTTTCATGTGCTATTGTTTTGACAGTGTTTACAGGAAGTAGCATATCAATAGTTTGATAACTCCAACAGGAACATGACACCGTTTCAGGATGTAGGTTGGTACATTGTAGAAATTCTCTGTATTACTATAATCTAGTCTACAGTCGTGGCCAAAAGTTTTGAGAATGACACAAATATTAATACATTTTCACAGTCTGCTGCCTCAGTTTGTATGATGGCAATTTGCATATACTCCAGAATGTTATGAAGAGTGATCAGATGAATTGCAAAGTCCCTCTTTGCCATGCAAATGAACTGAATCCACAAAACTTTTCCACTGCATTTCAGCCCTGCCACAAAAGTACCGGCTGACATGTGAGTGATTCTCTCGTTAACACAGGTGTGAGTGTTGACGAGGACAAGGCTGGAGATCACTCTGTCATGCTGATTGAGTTCGAATAACAGACTGGAAGCTTCAAAAGGAGGGTGGTGCTCGAAATTATTGTTCATAGTCTGTCAAACATGGTTACCTGCAAGGAAACACGTGCCGTCATCATTGCTTTGCACAAAAAGGGCTTCACTGGCAAGGATATTGATGCCAGTAGCATTGCACCTAAATCAACAATTTATTGGATCATCAACAACTTCAAGGAGAGCGGTTAAATTGTTGTGAAGAAGGCTTCAGGGCGCCCAAGAAAGTCCAGCAAGCGCCAGGACCGTCTCCCAAATTTGATTCAGCTGCGGGATCGGGGCACCACCAGTACAGAACTTGCTCAGGAATGGCAGCAGGCAGGTGTGAGTGCATCTGCACGCACAGTGAGATGAAGACTTTTGGAGGATGGCCTAGTGTCAAGAAGGGCAGCAAAGAAGCCCCTTCTCTCCAAGAAAAACATCAGGGACAGACTGATATTCTGCAAAAGGTACAGGGATTGGACTGCTGAGGACTGGGGTAAAGTCATTTTCTCTGATGAATCCCCTTTCCGATTGTTTGGGGCATCAAGAAAAAAGCTTGTCCGGAGAAGACAAGGTGAGCGCTGCCATCAGTCCTGTGTCATGCCAACAGTAAAGCATCCCGAGACCATTCATGTGTGGGGTTGCTTCTCAGCCAAGGGAGTGGGCTCACCCACAATTTCCCCCAAGAACACAGCCATGAATAAAGAATGGTACCAACACATCCTCTGAGAGCAACTTCTCCCAACCATCCAGGAACAGTTTGGTGACGAAGTGGCTCGGGGAACAAAACATCGATATTTTGGGTCCATGGCCAGGACACTCCCCAGACCTTAATCCCATTGAGAACTTGTGGTCAATCCTCAAGAGGTGGGTGGACAAACAAAAACCCACAAATTCTGACAAACTCCAAGCATTGATTATGCAAGAATGGGCTGCCATCAGTCAGGATGTGGCCCAGAAGTTAATTGACAGCATGCCAGGGCGGATTGCAGAGGTCTTGAAAAAGAAGGGTCAACACTGCAAATATTGACTCTTTGCAACAACTTCATGTAATTGTCAATAAAAGCCTTTGACACTTATGAAATGCTTGTAATTATACTTCAGTATTCCATAGTAACATCAGACAAAAAATATCTAAAGACACTGAAGCAGCAAACTTTGTGGAAATTAATATTTGTGTCATTCTCAAAACGTTTGGCCAGGACTGTATATGTAGTAGCTTTATGACTAAATCCACTGCAGTGCAGGCTAAATAGTTGAAAGGCTGAACACACCAAAATCTTTGGTTGAGGGAATGAGCCACTTCTCAGTTTACTGTATATAAGCCACACGATGAACGCAATCACCACCATGGCAACGATAGGGATCACAATGTAGATGGCAGTGTAGTTAGGACCTACAGGGAACAAGTCCAGCAGTTAGACTGACAGTCAAACTGATTTCACATTCAAAACTGTACAGCGTCCTAATTGAGCATTTGCTGATCAAATCTGCCATAATATGACAATACAGACACGTATAACTTTCAAAGCACGTATCAGATATTAGCAGATGTGGTTTATCTACCATTCCAGTGTTTTACTTGCTATATTGTATTTACTTCATCACCATGGCCTTTTTTTTTGCCTTGACCTCCCTTATCTCACCTCATTTGCTCACTTTGTATATAGACTTATTTTTCTACTGTATTATTGACTGTATGTTTGTTTATTCCATGTGTAACTCTGTTGTTGTATGTGTCGAACTGCTTTGCTTTATCTTGGCCAGGTCGCAATTGTAAATGAGAACTTGTTCTCAACTTGCCTACCTGGTTAAATAAAGGTGAAATAAATAAAAAGATTACAATGTATACTAAACGATAACAGACGTACTGAGAGCTAATATGACTTTGACGTATCAATCATGTGAGAAATTAAGAGTCTTACCGGAATCCCCATGCTTCCCCTCAATGCATATGTTCTGGTGAGCTGAGACATGAACATTGTTCATTTTTCCTTTGATCTTGATGCAGTGCCTATCCATCTCTCCATCGACTAGTATTTCAGCCTCACACACATGGTGTTGCTTGTAGGAGCAGTCAAAGCTGTGTTGTTTCTGGGGAAATAAAAAAAGGAATATATTTAGGCTATATTACAACAATGTTCATAAAAAAGAAATATGCAAACGTTTATATTTGAAGGTTATAAATGTTTTTCCTTTTGAAAAACTTGCTTTGCTTGCAAGTGAAAACAATTCACAGCAGGTAGATACAGTTGAAGTTGGAAGTTTACATACACCTTAACCAAATACATTTAAATTCAGTTTTTCACAATTCCTGACATTTAATCCTAGTAAAAATTCCCTGTCTAAGGTCAGTTAGGATCACCACCTATTTTAAGAATGTGAAATGTCAAAATAATAGCAGAGAGAATGATTTCTTTCAGGTTTTATTTCTTTCATCACATTCCCAGTGGGTCAGAAGTTTACATACACATACACATAGTATTGCCTTTAAATTGTTTAACTTGGGTCAAATGTTTTGGGTAGCCTTCCACAAGCTTCCCACAATAAGTTAGGAGGAATGGGCCAAAATTCACCTGACAGAGCTGGTGTAACTGAGTCAGGTTTGTAGGCCTCCTTGCTCGCACACGCTTTTTCAGTTCTGCCCACAAATTTTCTATAGGATTGAGGTCAGGGCTTTGTGATGGCCACTCCAATACCTTGACTTTGTTGTCCTTAAGCCATTTTTTCCACAATTTTGGAAGTATGCTTGGGATCATTGTCCATTTGGAAGACCCATTTGCGACCAAGCTTTAACTTCCTGACTGATGTCTTGAGCTGTTGCTTCAATATATCCACATAATTTTCCTACCTCATGATGCCATCTATTTTGTGAAGTGCACCAGTCCCTCCTGCAGCAAAGCACCCCCACAACATTATGCTTCCACCCCCGTGCTTCACGGTTGGGATGGTGTTCTTCGGCTTGCAAGCATCCCCCTTTTTCCTCCAAACATAATGATGGCCAAACAGTTCTATTTTTGTTTCATAATTTCTCCAAAAAGTACAATCTTTGTCCCCATGTGCAGTTGAAAACCGTAGTCTGGCTTTTATATGTCGGTTTTGGAGCAGTGGCTTCTTCCTTGCTGAGCGGCCTTTCAGGTTATGTCGATATAGGACTCGTTTTACTGTGGATATAGATACTTTTGTACCTGTTTCCTCCTGCATCTTCACAAGGTCCTTTACTGTTGTTCTGGGATTGATTTGCACTTTTCGCACCAAAGTATGTTAATCTCTAGGAGACAGAACGTGTCTCCTTCCTGAGCGGTATGACGGCTGCGTGGTCCCATGGTGTTGCCAAAACTATAGTTTGTTAACAAGAAATTTGTGGAGTGGTTGAAAAACAAATTTTATGACTCCAACGTAAATGTATGTAAACTTCGACTTCAACTGTACATGTAAAAAATCTCAGCTTCTACAAGTGTTCCCCAGTCATTTTGAAGTCATCATTTTCTGTCAGTTCTTACCAAGTGATATTCTGTGATAACCATGTAATTAAATTCCTTATGATCCGGTCTTTCATCTTTGATGATGGCATGTTTGTAGATGTGAAACGGGTGAATGAATTGAACTTTGATAATTTGATCGGATACAGCAGAGATGTTGACAGGTGGGAAATCCAATGAGCCTAAAAAACACAAAAGACTATTACTTTGTGAAAAAATCTGAGGTCAGTAAATATGTTCAAAATCTCCCGGCTCTGAACATTGTGTGGTCAGATCAACAAAGAAATGCTACATGTGCTGCAGTGCATACAGTGTACTTACAAACCCTTTCAAGATACTACCTCAATTCTAGTTGTCAATGACTACATACTGTATAACATTGTTCCCATAATTTGCCTATTGGTTAGCTCAGTGTGAGAACTTACACTGTACATCCAACAGGTCTGGATCCACTGTATCATCGTAGGTGAATGAAATTTCGGAGGAATTGGTATTCTGTCCAACAACAGCAGTCAATATGAAACGGTAGCCCTCTAGTATTACTTTGGTAAATGAGGAGACATCGCAGTGGTAGAGGGAAGTGTTTGAACAAACCAAGGCAGCACTGAAAGATAGAGGAAAACAATTGTTGTGGGTTAATGGCAACCTCTGATTTGGACTGAAATGTTAGTTCACAATTACAATGGAGAAGCTGACAAAGAACTGTTGACAGGACTTTACATTTGTATGGGTCATTTTCTACTTGAAATTGTGGCAAGAAAGACTTAATATTCACTAGCTATATAACCTACATTGGATAACATAGGCCCTATTTGGTGAGAGATTAAGCAACCAATATGCTGCAGCACCTACCCAGAATATTTTCTTGTCATTTCCACATTGAACTGTGGCTGCAGAGATGGTTCACTGTAGTTCCAATAGATCACATTGTGAAAATTGTGGCAGATGAGGCTCACGTTGACGGGAGGAGGAACTGTAGGACAAAATAATAGAAAGTCAGTCCGAATCAACAAGCTCAGTCCAGGCAGAGATTTATACTTACCATATAATGACTACGTTTCTAAAACTGTGCTATATCTATAACAGCATAACATACTAGCAATTAAATCTATCCAAGTGATGTTGCAACGACCTGTATAGAAGCGGTTCCCAATTAGTCAGCTGTGGGCCAATGTTTTCTTGAGCGGATGTTAAGGGGACCAGAACATAGTTATAAATCATTTGTGCACTTCAAAATTACCGCAAGAATCCAAAAAAAACAGAACCATGATTCAAACCTGGATTACATTGGGATACAATCATATATGCCTCTCTATTTATGTGTGGGAATACCTGGGAACAGATTTCCTAAATTGGAGATTTTACAGTCTTGTCCAACAACAAAACATTATTAATTATTATTTTTGTATTATTATACATTATTTTAGCTCAGAAAACTTGGGGTGCGGGGCAAATAACATTTTGTTGAAATATAATTTGATCTCTGAGAAATTAAGCTTATTGATTGCACCCAAATTGGCCATTTTAATTTATAGGATTCATATAACCATACATTATACCAACAATCCAATACACTGATCAAAAGCCACCCACGTACCCTCCACACCCCACCCAAACAGCCAGTATACAGTATCGGTTCTCTATGTTTGACAAGTAGTATGGAGCTGCTGCTTGGAGTATTGCTTCTTCATCTGGTGATGTTTTTTCCCCCCCTGTTCAGAGAAATTAGCCATTGAAGTCGCTCATATTATTTACTATAAATTAGTGTGAAAGTACCAAGTTTTGCCCACTAGATGCTGCTGTTCTTGCTACTACATTTCTTCATGTGGCTGGTCTCTTGTGTTTATTAAATTAAATCACAACCTTTTCTTTGCAAATTTGGGTAGAAAACCAATAGTTTTTGCTCATGATGGAAATAGATTGTATGGTCCTCCTCAAAATTGAAGCCAGTCCTCCATGAAAACAATTTAGTTTGTCATTTTGTTAGGCTTTTTTTGTGTCCAGGACACAGACTTTTGTGTGTGCTTTAATCTCTCCTAAAAGGTATGGATTAGTTAGACCATTTCTGGTGAACAAGCAAACCATTTGGCTACAGCAGATCTAATGGTTCAATTTTATGGTCACTAATGTTCTTCAATGGTAAAAGTCCCAAACACACACTGTATAGTGTTTTGCAATGGTAATAATGGTATTGGGTTGGGTTTTATGGTAAATGTCACTAATCACATATAAATACATTTTCTAATAATTGTATTGAAAAACATATATGACTGTCATGCAATGGTTTACAATTGTATTATTTTATTAGGGTTTTCACAACATTTTAGTCACTAGTCCATTTCTCCATCATAGTTTTGGGCAAAATCTTCATATGAGAATTGCACCACACAGCCCTCAGAGAGCTGCCATTTGTTGGACTATTCAAAGTCAGTTGGGTTGAAGCATTAGGTCGCGAAGAACAGGACAAACTGAATTGCTTTCATGGAGGACTGGCATGAACACACAATTCATTTTCATCATGAGCAAAAGCTATTGGTTTTCTACCCAGTTGCAAAGAAAATGTTGTGATACATTTAATAAACCAGCTGAATGGATAAAAGCATGTTGTGGCAGAACCAGGAACAGAAACATCTAGTGGGCAAAACCTGGTACTTTCACACTAATTTAATTCCGAAGTACTTAGATGGCTAATTTCTCTAAAACAGGTGGGGAGGGGACATCAGATTCACAGGGAATACATTACAAATGGTGAAGAAGCAATACTCCAAGCTGCAGCACCATACTACTTGTCAAACATAGAGAACTGATACTGTATACTGGTTGTTGGGTTGGGATTGGAGTGAGGTGTGGAGGGTCCGTGAATGGGTTTTGACAATTTTGTTTGATTCCTTGTGTCTCACTCAATTGCAGGAATAAGTTTGGTCCAAATCGGATGTTGGGTACTATAGTTTGATGAATATTATGTGAATCCTATCATTTAAAGTTGACAATTTGCGTGCAATCAATTAGCTTAATTTCTCAGAGACCAAATTAAATAGCAACAAAATAATGTTTCTGGGATGCTAATCTTATTGGTTTCTAATAGCAGAAACAATTTCAGAACAATTTGAGATGGTGAGTGTCATAGCTTGCTGAAATGACATGGAATGACCCAGATGCCATGTTTTCTGGTGTTTTCCTGATTGTTTTGTCCCGAAGCAATGTATTTTGAGAGTTTGGCCCATAGAATTAGGCATTAAAATACTAGAATGGATATGAACCTTCTTATGATGGGATAAAGGTCAGCCATTTTGGTCAGGGAGTTGGTCAAACATGGTTTGCCAGTGCTGTGATAAATGATTCAAATTCCTTAGTGTAAAATATCTTATCTGCACTTTATGCTTGTTTGCTAATTAGCCAGCCAGTTTTAGTTTTATTCCATTAATAATTTAGATGAACTGACAATTTGCCAACATTCCATTCAAACAATGTAATCAATCCACAGCCATACACTGGCTGAAATCAGTTGACGATTAGACAAATTGTAAATGCAACAAGTACTGATACTGTATCATATAATAGCACACATCTTTCCAAGGAAACAAAAACTACATTTATGGTCTGTTTACATAGCCTCTAAAATATATTTATACAGAAAATGTGTATAAAACATGTATAAACTGTATTTATAATAATGACAACATTTGATATATCATACCATCATTTTATTTTCCTGCATAAGTAAAATTAGGATTAAGCCTCTACTGCCAGTCATTCCAATTTACCAAGCCTCACCCCAGAATATTGGGCAACCAATCGCAGTACTCCGTTGCTTAGCAACCATCTTTAACCAAGCTCGTGTCTGACGTCTTTGGACAAGATCTCGTTTCAAAAGCATGGAAGCCAATGAGGGCTATGGCAAAAACTGAGTTCTTAAAAATAAAATGAATATACTGTATATTATAAACATAGCTTTAATAGCCGTGTTTATGTGCATTTGCAACCTTTTGTAGCCTCATGCTACCGTGTACTGTAGTGAAGGGAGGGTGGGGAATCAATACAGTTACATATTGGGATATTATGTTTGATAATATATCGTATTGACGACATCATTTTTGTGCTAGTTGGCTGTACCTGCACCAAAACGCCAGTATTTTTCCTTTAAAAGGTTGTTCTCCATCTTTTTAAAAATGGGGAGCCAATTTGTTTTCATAACTTTATTTCCATGACTAATAAAAACTTGTTTTCAAATGGCTCTCTCTTGTCCCTCTGCAGCAGACAAATTGTGTTGCACCCCACCTTTTGTCTTCAGAACAGCCTTATTTCATCAGGGCATGGACTCTACAAGGTTCCTCGGGGATGCAAGCCCATGTTGACGCCAATGCTTCACAGTTGAGACAAGTTGGCTGGATGTCCTTTGGGTGGTGGACCATTCTTGATACACACAGGACACTTGAGAGTAAAAACTCAGCAACGTTGCAGTTCTTGACACAAACCGGTGAACCTGGTTTGTGTCAATACGCCATTCAAAGGCACTTAAATATTTTGTCTTGCCCATTCACCCTCTGAATGGCACAATTGTTTCAAGGCTTAAAAATCCTTCTTTAACCTGTCTCCTACCCTTCATCTACACTGACTGAAGTGGATTTAGCAATTGACATCAATAAGGGATCATAGCTTTCATCTGGATTCACCTGGTCAGTCTGTCTGTTTTGTATATTTAGTTTATACCTCCACAGTTTACTGGGCCTGTATATTGTATGTAAACCTATAATGATGGTTATTCCTTTCTATTCTTTTCCATAGAACCACTTATACACTCTCACTTTTACTGTGAGCCATCAATACAGAGGAGCGTGGTGTAGCGAACCATTATCTGAATAAACCTTGTCTGAAGATATCTTGGACTTCTTGCCGGACAGACCTGTGGTGGCTGAACGTTATCTATTGGCACCTAATATAACTGTAATAGTGCCCGTTCTACATTGTCCTCTCGGTTCAGCCTTTACTATTTTTCAGACCAACTGCAGATACAGATTGATGATCGGTCTACCTTCTTATTTATTTGTAAAAGATTTTGCTAAACTCAATCCACAGGTAAAGCATGCTCGTCTCTATCAATTAAAAGAAAAAAGATAACTGATTCAGATCAAAATTGTAACAGGGAGATCCACAAAACAATGTTTTTTACTTCCCCGAACGACTCTGGGGATCATTATGTCTGATGTTGAACACTATGTCTGAAAAGTTTAAACAGAACAAAGCAGCACTTCACAAGAGCAGGTACTGTCTTTTAAGTCCCACAACTCCATTTAAAAAATTAATAAAAATATACTGCATGCACAGTATGTCGACTTTTCTATGCAGGTATACTATAGAATATATTTTTAAAAATGTCAATCAAAAAAATTCCCATGCCAATAAATTATGGTTTATGATAGCTGGTTGCTAAAATTCTAAAAGTTTGTCTTATTTCAGTTTGTGACAAAACAAGCAATGCATAGTGTAGAGAATCATTGCACCATCTAAACCACTGTGAAATACACTGCTCAAAAAAATAAAGGGAACACTTAAACAACACAATGTAACTCCAAGTCAATCACACTTCTGTGAAATCAAACTGTCCACTTAGGAAGCAACACTGATTGACAATAAATTTCACATGCTGTTGTGCAAATGGAATAGACAACAGGTGGAAATTATAGGCAATTAGCAAGACACCCCCAATAAAGGAGTGGTTCTGCAGGTGGTGACCACAGACCAATTCTCAGTTCCTATGCTTCCTGGCTGATGTTTTGGTCACTTTTGAATGCTGGCGGTGCTTTCACTCTAGTGGTAGCATGAGACGGAGTCTACAACCCACACAAGTGGCTCAGGTAGTGCATCTCATCCAGGATGGCACATCAATGCGAGCTGTGGCAAGAAGGTTTGCTGTGTCTGTCAGCTTAGTGTCCAGAGCATGGAGGCGCTACCAGGAGACAGGCCAGTACATCAGGAGACGTGGAGGAGGCCGTAGGAGGGCAACAACCCAGCAGCAGGACCGCTACCTCCGCCTTTGTGCAAGGAGGAGCACTGCCAGAGCCCTGCAAAATGACCTCCAGCAGGCCACAAATGTGCATGTGTCTGCTCAAACAGTCAGAAACAGACCCCATGAGGGTGGTATGAGGGCCCGACGTCCACAGGTGGGGGTTGTGCTTACAGCCCAACACCGTGCAGGACGTTTGGAATTTGCCAGAGAACACCAAGATTGGCAAATTCGCCACTGGCGCCCTTGTAACAGTATAACTTTAAACCGTCCCCTTGCCCCGACATGGGCGCGAACCAGGGACCCTCTGCACACGTCAACAACAGTCGCCCACGAAGCGTCGTTACCCATCGCTACTTCTAGGTTTCAGAGCAAGTGACGTAACTGATTGAAACGCTAGTAGCGCGTACCCGCTAACTAGCTAGCCATTTCACATCCGTTACACCCTGTGCTCTTCACAGATGAAAGCAGGTTCACACGCACATGTGACAGACGTGACAGAGTCTGGAGACGCCGTGGAGAACGTTCTGCTGCCTGCAACATCCTCCAGCATGACCGGTTTGGCGGTGGGTCAGTCATGGTGTGGGGTGGCATTTCTTTGGGGGGGCCGCACAGCCCTCTATGTGCTGGCCAGAGGTAGCCTGACTGCCATTAGGTACCGAGATGAGATCCTCAGACCCCTTGTGAGACCATATGCTGGTGCGGTTGGCCCTGGGTTCCTCCTAATGCAAGACAATGCTAGACCTCATGTGGCTGGAGTGTGTCAGCAGTTCCTGCAAGAGGAAGGCATTGATGCTATGGACTGGCCCGCCCGTTCCGCAGACCTGAATCCAATTGAGCACATCTGGGACATCATGTCTCACTCCATCCACCAGTCTGTGTTGCACCACAGACTGTCCAGGAGTTGGCGGATGCTTTAGTCCAGGTCTGGGAGGATATCCCTCAGGAGACCATCTGCCACCTCATCAGGAGCATGCCCAGGCGTTGTAGGGAAGTCATACAGGCACGTAGAGGCCATACACACTACTGAGCCTCATTTTGACTTGTTTTAAGGACATTACATCAAAGTTGGATCAGCCTGTAGTGTGGTTTTCCACTTTAATTTTGAGTGTGACTCCAAATCCAGACCTCCATGGGTTGATAAATTTGATTTCCATTGATAATTTTTGTGTGATTTTGTTGTCAGCACATTCAACTATGTAAAGAAAAAAGTATTTAATAAGAATTTTTAATTCATTCAGATCTAGGATGTGTTATTTTAGTGTTCCCTTTATTTTTTTGAGCAGTGTATATTTTCAACAACCCAAAATATTGTATTTTCAGCTGTTTGAAGCTAGTGTACAAAACCGAAAGTAAAAGACGCAAAAAGGAAACTTAACTGGAAGCATAGAAATAGAGCACATAGAACAGACACCACTTCTTAGATATGTTTTCAATGAGAATGACCAATCTATAACTCACATTTCTATGCGAATTTGGTACATATTGCAACTTTAAGTTTGCTGGGAAATATTCACGATATGGGCTGCATTGTGTGCAAGTTAAATAAACCTATAAATCTTCCAGCACAACATAAGACGTTATTGTAAGTGATTGCAGGGAAGCTAAAATGTTGGGGCAGCAGGTAGCCTAGTGGTTAGAGCGTTGGGCCAGTAAACAAAAGTTTGCAAGATCAAATCCCTGAGCTGACAATGTAAATATCTGTAATTCTGCCCCTGAACAAAGCAGTTAACCCAATGTTCCTAGGCCATCATTGTAAATAAGTTGTTCTTAACTGACTTGCCTAGTTAAATAAAGGTTCAATTAAATTTAAATAAAAACATCTCACTTGCAGTAGAAGCCTGGCACTATTAGCTAAAGAAGGGGAAAATATCAGCCTGTGAAGTCAGAAAGGAAATTACCTTACTGTCAAGGGAAATAATTGGAATTGGACATAACAAAGCCTGGATTAAAAAAATTATAATTACAGAATAATTACTCATGTTCCAGTGGGCCATTGTGTATGGTATGTAGTGCACATACAGAGGTGGTACTACAAACAATTGGACATTTCCAGTGGTGGAAAAAGTACCCAATTGTCATACTGGAGTACAAGTGAAGATACCTTAAAACCTCTCTGGTGGGACATTAGCGTCCCACCTGGCCAAAATCCAGTGAAAATGCAGAACGCCAAATTCAAATATATTACTATAAAAATACAATTTTCATGAAATCACACATGCAATACAGCAAATTAAAGCTACACTTGTTATGAATCCAGCCAACGTGTCAGATTTCAAAAAGGCTTTACGGCGAAAGCAAACAATGCTATTATCTGAGGGTAGCACCCCAGCAAACAAACACAGACAATCATATTTCAACCCTCCAGGCGCGACACAAAACGCAGAAATAAAGATATAATTCATGCCTTACCTTTGACGAGCTTCTTCTGTTGGCACTCCAATATGTCCCATAAACATCACAAATGGTCCTTTTGTTCGATTAATTCCGTCAATATATATCCTCCATGTCCATTGATCGAGAAAAACACCAGTTCCAACTCGCGCAACATGACTACAAAATATCTCATAAGTTACCTGTAAGCTTTGTCCAAACATTTCAAAATACTTTCCTAATACAACTTTAGGTATTTTTTTAAAGTAAATAATCGATCAAATTTAAGACGGGATATACTGTGTTTAATACCGGAGGAAAACAAAGTGTAGCATGCTTTTCAGGTCACGCGCCTCTATCAAAGAGTACACTTCCCTCTACCCTCGTTCTGAACAGTGCTACTTCTTCATTTCTCAAAGGAAAAACCTCAACCAATTGCTAAAGACTTGACATCCAGTGGAAGCGATAGGAACTGCAAGAAGGTCCCTTAGAAATCTGGATTCCCAATGAAAACCCATTGAAAAGAGAGTAACCTCCAAAAAAAAAATCTGAATGGTTTGTCCTCGGGGTTCCGCCTGCCAAATAAGTTCTGTTATACTCACAGACATGATTCAAACAGTTTTAGAAACTTCAGAGTGTTTTCTATGCAAATCTACTAATGATATGCATATCTTAGCTTCTGGGCCTGAGTAGCAGGCAGTTTACTTTGGACACCCTTTTCATCCGAACGTGAAAATACTGCCCCCTATCCCAAAGAAGTTTTAATAGGAAATGACTCAAGTAAAAGTGAAAGTCACCCAGTAAAACACTACTTCAGTAAAAGTATTTGGTTTTAAATATACTAAAGTATTAAAAGTAAATGTACTTGCAAAAATGTACTTAACTTCTCTGGGATAGGTGGGACGGTAGCGTCCCACTTGGCCAAAATCCAGAAAAAAATGTAGCGTACCAAATTCAAATATATTACTATGAAAATCAATCTTTCATGAAATCACACATGAAAGACACCAAATTAAAGCTACACGTGTTGTGAATCCAGCCAACATGTCTGATTTAAAAAAGGATTTATGGGGAAAGCACACCAAACAATTATGTTAGCTCAGTACATAGCCACAGAAAAACACAGCCATTTTCCTAGCAAAAGATAGTAGTATCAAAAAGTATAGAGATAAAATTAATCACTAACCTTTGATGATCTTCATCAGATGATACTCATAGGACATCATGTTACACAATACATTTATGTTTTGTTCGATAATGTGCATATTTATATCCACAAATCTTGGTTTACATTGGCGCCATGTTCAGAAATGCCTCTAAAATATCCGGAGTAATTGCAGAGAGCCACGTCAAATAACAGAAATACTCATCATAAACTTTGATGAAAGATACATGTTTTACACAGAATTAAAGATACACTTGTTCTTAATGCTGTTAAATCTGAGCGCTATGTTGGAGTCAACAGAAATACAAAATTACATCATAAATATTCCCTTACCTTTGATTATGTTCATCAGAATGCACTGCCAGGAATCCTAGTTCCACAATAAATCGTTGTTTTGTTCGATAATGTCCATTACTTTTGTCCAATTAGCTACTTTTGCTAGCATGTGTAGTACACGTAAACTTAGTAGAGAATCAATCTTCAGGATGTTGTTATCATATATATCCAATAACGTTCCAACCGGAGCATTTCTTCGTGTCTGTATAAATAATGGAACGCAAGGCGATATCATGAGGAAAGCGCGTGAGCAAGAACTGGCAAACTGCCAGACCAGTGACTGAAACACCTCCCATCCGTCCCCACATCACACTAGAGGCTTCATTCAGCGTTCTACAGACTGTTGACATCTAGTGGAAGGCGTAGGAAGTGCAAACAGATCCATATATTACAGGGAATTGAATAGGCGATGACTTTAACATCGACCCTTCTCAGAATTCTCACTTCCTGTTTGGATTTTTTCTCAGGTTTTTGCCTGCCATATGAGTTCTGTTATACTCACAGACATCATTCAAACAGTTTTAGAAACTTCAGAGTGTTTTCTATCCAATAGTAATAATAATATGCATATATTAGCATCTGGGACAGAGTAAGAGGCAGTTCACTATGGGCACGCAATTCATCCAAAAGTGAAAATGCTGCCCCCTATATCAAAGAAGTTAAGTATCAAAAGTAAATAATATTATTTTAAGCTAACCAGATGGTACAATTGTTCATATTTTTAAAATCTACGGATAGCCAGGGACACACTCCAACACTTAGAAACAAAGCATTTGTGTTTAGTGAGTCCGCCAAATCAGAGGCAGTAGAGATGACAGGGATGTGCATGAATTGTACCATTTCTGTCCTGCTAAGTATTCAAAGTACTTTTGGGTGTCAGGGAAAATGTATGGAGTAAAAAGTACATAATTTTCTTTAGTAACGTAGTAAAGTAAAAGTTGTCAATAGTAGAAATAGTAAAATACTTTAAAGAATTTTGACTTAAGTACTTTACACCACTAAACATTTCATCACACATCACTGTGCTGTTTTGGGGAAATATACTTCCGGATTTAGTTCCACAACATTAATGTTACTTTAGAGTGGGGGAAAGGCAATGTACTGTAAGTCCTCCGTTCTGTGAAGCACAACACACTAGAATAGAGGTCGACCGATTAATTTGCATGGCCGATTAATTAGGGCCGATTTCAAGTTTAAGTTTTTGACCGCTTCTATATTGCAAAAACTGAAGAAATTGTTTTACGCCAGGATCTCTGAACAAATAGGTTCGGGAAAGAAAACATTACAAAACTGAGAGGTTCCGGTGTTGTGCCCAAAATCTCCCCCCTGCCAGAATTCTCCCCAATTCGTGTTCTTCATTGCTACGACTTGCTTGCTAGTTTTTTATTTCAGATCAAGCTAGACACCCCATTCCACCTCTCACTGCCTATTGACATCTAGTGGAAGGCGTATGAAGTGCATGTATATCCATAGATTTCAAGCAAATGAATAGGAAAGCCCTGGAACAGAGCCTCGATTTCAGATTTTTCACTTCCTGACAGGAAGTTTGCTGCAAAATTAGTTCTGTTTTACTCACAGATATAATTCAAACGGTTTTAGAAACGTGAGAGTGTTTTCTATCCAATAGTAATAATAATATGCATATTGTACGATCTAGAATAGAGTACGAGGCCGTTTAAATTGGGCACGATTTTTTCCCAAAGTGAAAACAGCGCCCCCTATCCCAAAAATAACACACATACATTCATTTTTAATTTCGGTTGCCTATCCTGACGTGAAGTTTGTTCTATAGAAAGTATTTGACTCTGATGTGTGCCACAGAAAGTATTTCGCTCCAGCCACAAAATTAAGGAAATTAGAAGGGGGGATTCTGGCGGGGGGAGGGGGGATTTTCGACACACCTGTTTTTGTTAGGCAAGCAAGTCAGTTAAGAACAAATTCATATTTACAATGACAGCCTTTCAGAAGGCAAAATGCCTCCTGCGGGTACGGGGGCTAGGATTAAAAAATAAATAATAAAATAAAAATATAGGACAAAACACACATCACGACAAGACCGACACCACAACATAAAGAGAGACCTAAAGACAACAACATATGGCAGTGACACATGAAATCACAGCATGGTAGCAACACAACATGACAACATTATGACAGCAGCACAACATGGTAACGTTAGCAGCTCAAAACATGGTAACGTTACAAACATTATTGGGCACAGACAACAGCACAAAGGGCAAGAAGGTAGAGATAACAATACATCACGCGAAGCAGCCACAACTGTGTTTGGCCAAGAGATCCTACAATATATTTATATATGAGTATACTTTTGGAATATCTATATCATTTCCAAGAACATTAGCATATTGTACGGTGGCCTTCAGCCTGCATTATGTTGTTGAAAGAATTAAGCAGGAATACTGTACTAAATACTTACAATAACATCAGCTCCAATTGATTAATCAAAGCGTCATTTAAAACAAACTATTTTAGGGCAAAAATGACTTACCGTAAGAGACGACCTGTTGGCTTAAAACCAAGATCAGGGAAATGCGGAATATCCTTACCCCGGCCATTTTAACATTTTGTCGAGTCTATGTAAAACTATATGAAATGTATCTGAATGTCCATATGAATAGGCTATACCTATTTGAGAGCCTTTTGTCTGTCTAACTAAAAATACAGACAAAATGCATTTCCAGCGCAGCCAACCCCCAGGATATTGCTCAAACCGGCAGGCTACACAGTTAACAAATTCCAATGAAATGTTCCAGTCGCAAATACCAGACCCGCGTACTACACATTTTTACAGGAATAGGAAAAGTCACGTGCGGCGATATGCTGCTGCAGTGCGTCGTGATTAAGTTTCAGATAGCTACGCATCGAAGATCAAACGTGAAAATGTCGATCTTCGTGGTCAATCTTTGTGTAAATACTTACACATTTCGAATACAATCTTGGTACCAATAATTACTTATATTACACCAGATGTATGTCTCTGAACCGATTATTTTAAAATTGCACACAGTCAGGGATGGCCTGAGCCTTTTGGGGGCCCTAATAACATTTTAAAAAGCACGTTTTCTACAATTCTACACATTTTGCCATGGGGAAGAGAAAACATTTTGCCATTTGACAGCACATTTTCTGCAATTCCACCCATTTTGCCATGGGGTGGAAAGAAAATGTTTGCAGTTTTGAAACAAATTTCCTGCAATTGTTAGCTGGCATGGCTAATTGAGTGACTATCAGTGACTGAAATAACAGGAGGAAAACTGCTTATGCACAACCAAATTTCGAAATGGAACTTTGTGTATTCTACTATTCTAACAGTTGAAACCCCTACTGAGTCTGAGTCGTTGTTAATTTTGAAGCTAATGACAGCCTGCAGCATCTTGCTCGGTCTTCAACTTGAGATGTTTAATAGAGGGGGCAGCACTTAGCTAACCTGCATAGTCCATTTCCTGGAGTAGCTCAAATTGTGCATTTATGTCACATAAATCTCACCGAGGGACTTTGTTCTCAGCAGTACCTTGAAGGCAGCTAATTGTGGCACACCCTCTTCTGCTCTGAGCCAATTGTGAACGCTGTGCAGATTTCACCCCAATCAACCCATTGAACGAGGCACATTTTCACATATTTTTGGGCTTCATTTGACTGGCAGATTTTCAATAGTATAACTGTTTTTTGTATTTATAGCTAGCATCTTAATTAAGGTAACTTTATACTGGTATAACACTGATATTATATCATACTGATTTGTTGTAGATTAGCAATATTTTTGTGTTTGTTAGAAAGCTTGCTAGTCGGGCTAGCAAGCTAACTTGGCTATCTAGTCTTGTGAGCTAGTTAACTAGGTAGCCCTTGATTATGACTATTACTACCGTTAATTTACACGTAAGAGTCATTGGACGAAGGCGTCTTCTGTGGGGGGGGGGATGTTTTATTAAGAGTTGCAACACTCCATCTGAACATTAACATGCATCGCTTGTGGTGTGGTTTTTGGAGTATAAGGACCTTATCTTTCATATCGGCGAGAATTTCTTATATAAAAACTAAAGGTTAAATTGATACACACCTTTCTAGGGTTAGGGATCACACAACCAGATTTCCACGTTACAGCGCTTGTTATGGAAGACAGTGGACTACCTGTGCTAATTAGTTATCTGCGTCTTCTAAGACCTGTATGTAAATGTAACATATTGTCACTGAAAAATACTGTTGGCTACAACTGTTACAACCGGTTAAAATAGTGTACAATAAGTATATATTTGTGAAATTATTTTGACGTGTGGGATTTATGTTTCCAGAACCGAACTGCAATTGAGAATCAATATACGTTTAGATGGAGTATTTGTCTTCTGTGTTGACTTCGAGAGGCAACTTGCCCTTTAAACAGAAAATATAAGGTCATTGGACTAAGGAGTAACATTATGCTCCTTTAGTCCAGTATTGGGCTAGTTAGTGTTCTTAACGAGCTAGGTATCTATGCTGGTTGTTAGCTTTTGTGGACTATACATTTACAGTCAGTGAGATTAATTTCTGACAGAATGATCAAATTCGCTTTAAGCCTCACAGCTTGATCAGATTCAATAGCAGCCTCAGAGGCTGCCATGTAAATGTTTTTTTGGGGGGGGCAAGTCAGTTAAGAACAAATTCTTATTTTCAATGACAGCCTAGGAACAGTGGGTTAACTGCCTTGTTCAGGGGCAGAACAACTTATTTTTACCTTGTCAGCTCGGGGATTTGATCTTGTAACCTTTTGGTTACGAGTCCAACGCTCTAACTACTATGCTACCTGCCACCCCATGCTAATTAGGTGTGCCTTATAGGCTGATGCATAATATATTAAGTAATTATTTTTTCTTTCTTTTTTACAATATTGATAGATATATGAATATTGATATTACATTTTGATGAATGGATATAATATTTATAAAAAGGTATGCTATCAAAATTACTGATGCTGAATCTCTTCTCATCTTTTCAAGTTAACATGGAGGATTTTGGGGAAAATGCTGTGAAGGACAACCTACAGAAAGACAATTAGTGTCGAAGTGTCGAAGTGAAGCTAGGGTGTCTAACTGTTTCAGCGTTTAATAATACCACTTAACTACTTAATATTCTCCAGCTTTCTTTCATTCTCCTGTACTTAAACTGTAAACAAGTTATTTGATATATGGAAAACAATGAATTTGTACTTTGTAAGTATTTTTGTACTTGTTTTGATGAACCATACCATCAGATAGTAAATCAGTCTTACACACAAGATTGACCTAAAGAGACCCTCATCTCATTCATGATTATCATGCACTAAATATCTGCTTGGAGCACATGGAATATACCAGCCCTTTTAAATAAAACTCACCATTGTCTTTGGGACCAGATTCGGACAATTGTCATTAATAAAAACATGGCGACATCCTGCGCATGTGCTACACAAAAACAAACATAGTTTTCTGTTAATGGACACCCCTCCCTAGCACCATTCACTTCCCATTATTTTCCAAACTTTGTTCTTTTAATCTTGTACAGTTCATTGTGCTAGATTAGAGCAACTGAGAACAGGAGCTGGATAGTGGTTTCAGATAACAGGAGAGTCAATTTGTCATGTTCTTGGGCAGTCCAACTGATTCTTTGCCCAATTATTGGCAGAAGATCTGATTTGATTGGTCAAAAGACTAATAATCATGACGTGTTTGCTGTGGTGAGTGATCTGAATGTTCAGTCTGTAGCTGTACATCTATGAAGTCACCATTGAGTGGCATAATGTACAACATCGCTAACTATAACGGGTAAGACTCAATTGTGTAAAGGACAAGACAGACCAACACAAATGTCAGTCATGCGCAGTAGATCACCTGCTGGGTGTCGACGAACAGTGGCCATTTAACATGTATAGTCATTGGGAAATGATCAGAAAATTACTGCTAATATTCTGTGGTCTGAGGCTGCGCAACCGCTGTGCAAGGCCGACGTTAATGTTGGTCTGTCGGGTCCTTAACAGGAAGCAAAGTAAGACGAGACAAGCCATCATCTTCAACAGTGCATTTATTGTCACAGGTCTAATTGAACATTGACTCCACAGTGCTTCTATCAGAACACAAGCTGGGAGGATTAATACCACCAAAATGTACACAAGAACCAATGTGTTGGAATATAATAGCAAAAAAACAAAACAGTGCTTAAATAATGAATTAAATAATAGTTACAGTGCAAACGATTTCACCAGGAGGCAAATGTAAACCCAAGGGGGAAACCTTGTTGGTATCCTTGTTGCAGTCTCGGTAAGAGTACTCATGCATATGTCCCCACAGGTAAGGCAGGGAAGTCCTCAGGGTGGTCTGAGTTTGGGGCTAGGACGCAAGCCTGGAGAGAAGCACAACAGGACATACAGTTGAAGTCGGAAGTTTGCATACACCTTAGCCAAATACATTTAAACTCAGTTTTTCACCATTCCTGACATTAATCCTAGTAAAAATTCCCTCTTAGGTCAGTTAGGATCACCACTTTATTTTAAGAATGTGAAATGTCAGAATAATAGTAGAGAGAATTATTTATTTCAGCTTTTATTTATTTTATCACATTCCCAGTGGGTCAGAAGTTTACATACACTCAATTAGTATTTGGTAGCATTGCCTTTAAATTGTTTAACTTCGGTCAAACATTTTGGGTAGCCTTCTACAAGCTTCCCACAATAAGTTGAGTGAATTTTTGCCAATTCCTCCTGACAGAGCTGGTGTAACTGAGTCAGGTTTGTAGGCCTCCTTGCTCGCACACGCTTTTTCAGTTCTGCCCACAAATTTTCTATAGGATTGAGGTCAGGGCTTTGTGATGTCCACTCCAATACCACTCCAATACCTACTTTGTTGTCCTTAAGCCATTTTGCCACAATTTTGGAAGCATGCTTGGGGTCATTGTCCATTTGGAAGCCCCATTTGCGACCAAGCTTTAACTTCCGGACTGATGTCTTGAGATGTTGCTTCAATATATCCACAAAATTTTCCTACCTCATAATGCCATCTATTTTGTGAAGTACACCAGTCCCTCCTGCAGCAAAGCACACTAACAACATGATGCTGCCACCCCTGTGCTTCACGGTTGGGATGGTGTTTTTCGGCTTGCAAGCATCCCTCTTTATCCTCCAAATATAATGATGGTCATTATGGCCAAACAGTTCTATTTTTGTTTCATCAGACTAGAGGACATCTCTCCAAAAAGTACAATCCTTGTCCCTATGTGCAGTTGCAAACCGTAGTCTGCCTGTTTTATGTCGGTTTTGGAGCAGTGGCTTCTTCCTTGCTGAGCGGCCTTTCAGGTTATGTCGATATAGGACTCGTTTTACTGTGGATATAGATACTTTTGTACCCGTTTCCTCCAGCATCTTCACAAGGACCTTTACTGTTGTTCTGGGATTGATTTGCACTTTTCGCACCAAAGTACGTTCATCTCTAGGAGACAGAAGGCGTCTCCTTCTTGAGTGGTATGACAGCTGCATGGTCCCATGGTGTTTATACTTTCATACTATTGTTTGTACAGATGAACATGGTACCTTCAGGCATTTGGAAATTGCTCCCAAGGATGAACCAGACTTGTGGAGGTCTACAATAATTTTTCTCAGGTTTTGGCTGATTTCTTTTGATTTCCTCATGATGTCAAGCAAAGAGGCACTGCGTTTGAAGGTAAGCCTTGAAATACATCCACAGGTACACCTCCAATTGACTCAAATTATGTCAATTAGCCTATCAGAAGCTTCTAAAGACATGACATAATTTTCTGGAATTGTCCAAGCTGTTTAAAGGCAAAGTCAACTTAGTGTATGTAAACTTCTGTGATACAGTGAATTATAAGTGAAATAATCTGTCTGTAAACAATTGTTGGAAAAATGACTTGTGTCGTGCACAAAGTAGATGTCCTAACCGACTTGCCAAAACTATAGTTGGTTAACAATACATTTGTGGAGTCGTTGAAAAACGAGTTTTAATGACTTCAACTGTATGTACATAAGTGGTGTTAGAGGATAGGATAGGATTCTAATACAGATTTATTTCATGCTTCTAGAAAGAGAGGTTTCTTCACCTCACTAAATTGTACATTTATCGTTGTCTTGTAATTGTTGTTATTGTCTTGTCTGTATTTCGTTCAATAACACTTTGTTTTATTATTATTTTATTTTTTTACCATTGCCAGCCATGTTCACTTAAAAATAAAACTGCTCTGCTCTGCGATGAATGGGAGGGATATATGATATACAAAATTACCATCACTAAAATGTGAATTATACACCTGTTGCACTGTGCATCTTCCCAGTATCAATCAATGTTATTACCCCCAAAAGTTGTTCAGTTGTGGTGTGTGCTGTACTCACTGGTTCCCCCACATATATTTCCTGTGTGTGTGTGTGTGACTCACTGATTCTCCACCTCCATCTCCACAGGCTGTTGGGCGCCCTTAGGTGGGATGCCTACTGCATCAGGCATCACGCCCATCCCTACATCACTACCGAGGGGACAGCAACCATGCTAAACCATTTATCACAGCACTAGCATTTATAATGAAAAATCATGAAACTGTTATGTTTACTTTCGTAACTTATCTCCATATGGTGCTAACCTCACCCCATGTCCATAGGGTCTTAAACAGAGCTAAAGCTTGAGGGCCCATGGCCTCCTCTCTTCTCCTCAGGGGAGATGCCTCTGAAAGACAGGAAAACAACTTTACATTTACCATGTGGTAAACAATGATGACACATGATCTCATTTGCTAGATTAATAAGCAATCACATTCCACTGTGGCGTTAGTATTCTCTCTTCCCCCTCAGGTTGAAGCTACCGGTAGTATCCATGTTTCTGTGTCCTCCTCTTCTCCCTCTGCCCTGTCGGACCTGGTCGTCAGTCTGCGTAATAGGCTGGCCTGGTGGCCTCCCGGGTGGCGCAGTGGTCTAAGGCACTGCATCGCAGTGCTAGCTGTGCCACCAGATATTCTGGGTTCGAGCCCAGGCTCTATCGAGCCCAGGTCCATGGGGTGATGCACAGTTGTCCGGGTTAGGGAGGGTTTGGCTGGCAGGGATATCCTTGTCTCATCACGCACTAGCGACTCCTGTGGCGGGCCGGGCGCAGTGCACGCTGACCAGGTCGCCAGGTGTACGGTGTTTCCTCCGACACATTGGTGCGTTGTGTCAAGAAGCAGTGCGACTAGTTTGGGTTGTGTTACGGAGGACGCATGGCTCTCAACCTTTGCCTCTCCCGAGTCCGTACGGGAGTTGCAGCGATGAGACAAGACTGTAACTACTACCAATTGGATAGGCCGGCCTGGGGAGAACATCAGTGAGAGAGTACAGTTAATCAATTTTAATCAATAGAGTTAATATAACATTTTCACTAAGCAATACACAATAAAACATTTGGTACGTACATACCACAACCAGAAGCCATGGATTACAGGCAACATTCTCACTGTGCTAAAGGGTAGAGCTGCCGCTTTCAAGGAGCGGGACTCTAACCCGGATGCTTATAAGAAATCCCGCTATGCCCTCTGATGAACCATCAAACAGGCAAAGCGTAAATACAGGACTAAGATCGAATCATACTACACCGGCTCCGACGCTCGTCAGATGTGGCAGGGCTTGCAAACTATTATAGACTACAAAGGGAAGCATAGTCGAGAGCTGCCGAGTGACACGAGCCTACCAGACGAGCTAAATAACTTACATGCTCGCTTCGAGGCAAGTAACACTGAAATATGCATGAGAGCATCAGGACGTGTATTCCAAGCACGCGCTGACCAACTGGCAAGTATCTTCACTGACATTTTCAACCTCTCCCTGTCTGAGTCTGTAATACCAACATGTTTCAAGCAGACCACCATAGTCCCTGTGCCCAAGAACACTAAAATAACCTGCCTAAATGACTACCGACCCGTAGCATTTACATTTTACATTTAAGTCATTTAGCAGACGCTCTTATCCAGAGCGACTTACAAATTGGTGCATTCACCTTATGATATCCAGTGGAACAACCACTTTACAATAGTGCATCTAACTCTTTTAAGGGGGGGGGGGGTTAGAAGGATTACTTTATCCTATCCTAGGTATTCCTTAAAGAGGTGGGGTTTCAGGTGTCTCCGGAAGGTGGTGATTGACTCCGCTGACCTGGCGTCGTGAGGGAGTTTGTTCCACCATTGGGGTGCCAGAGCAGCGAACAGTTTTGACTGGGCTGAGCGGGAACTGTACTTCCTCAGAGGTAGGGAGGCGAGCAGGCCAGAGGTGGATGAACGCAGTGCCCTTGTTTGGGTGTAGGGCCTGATCAGAGCCTGAAGGTACGGAGGTGCCGTTCCCCTCACAGCTCCGTAGGCAAGCACCATGGTCTTGTAGCGGATGCGAGCTTCAACTGGAAGCCAGTGGAGAGAGCGGAGGAGCGGGGTGACGTGAGAGAACTTGGGAAGGTTGAACACCAGACGGGCTGCGGCGTTCTGGATGAGTTGTAGGGGTTTAATGGCACAGGCAGGGAGCCCAGCCAACAGCGAGTTGCAGTAATCCAGACGGGAGATGACAAGTGCCTGGATTAGGACCTGCGCCGCTTCCTGTGTGAGGCAGGGTCGTACTCTGCGAATGTTGTAGAGCATGAACCTACAGGAACGGGTCACCGCCTTGATGTTAGTTGAGAACGACAGGGTGTTGTCCAGGATCACGCCAAGGTTCTTAGCACTCTGGGAGGAGGACACAATGGAGTTGTCAACCGTGATGGCGAGATCATGGAACGGGCAGTCCTTTCCCGGGAGGAAGAGCAGCTCCGCCTTGCCGAGGTTCAGCTTGAGGTGGTGATCCGTCATCCACACTGATATGTCTGCCAGACATGCAGAGATGCGATTCGCCACCTGGTTATCAGAAGCACTCGCATCTGTAGCCATGAAATGCTTTGAAAGGCTGGTCATGGCTCACATCAACACCATTATCCTAGAAACCCTAGACCCACTCCAATTTGCATACCGCACCAACAGATCCACAGATGATGCAATCTCTATTGCACTCTACACTGCCCTTTCCCACCTGGACAAAAGGAACACCTATGTGAGAATGCTATTCATTGACTACAGCTCAGCGTTCAACACCATAGTGCCCTCAAAGCTGATCACAAAGCTAAGGATCCTGCGACTAAACACCTCCCTCTGCAACTGGATCCTGGACTTCCTGACGGGCCGCCCCCAGGTGGTAAGGGCAGGTAACAACACATCCACCACGCTGATCCTCAACACGGTGGCCCCTCAGGGGTGCGTGCTCAGCCCCCTCCTGTTCTCCCTGTTCACTCATGACTGCACGGCCAGGCACGACTCCAACACCATCATTAAGTTTGCTGATGACACAACAGTGGTAGGCCTGATCACCGACAACGATGAGACAGCCTATAGGGAGGAGGTCAGAGACCTGACCGTGTGGTGCAAGGACAACAACCTCTCCCTCAATGTGATCAAGACAAAGGAGATGATTGTGGACTACAGGAAAAGGAGGACCAAGCACGCCCCATTATCATCGACGGGGCTGTAGTGGAGCAAGTTGAGAGCTTCAAGTTCCTTGGCGTCCACATCACCAATAAACTAACATGGTCCAAGAACACCAAGACAGTCGTGAAGAGGGCACGGCAAAACCTATTCCCCCTCAGGAGACTGAAAAGATTTGGAATTGGTCCTCAGATCCTCAAAAGATTTTACAGTTGCACCATCGAGAGCATCCTGACGGGTTGTATCACTGCCTGGTAAGGCAACTGCTCGGCCTCCGACCGCAAGGCTCTATAGAGGGTAGTGCGTACAGTCCAGTACATCACTGGGGCCAAGCTTCCTGCCATCCAGGACCTCTATACCAGGCGGTGTGAGAGGAAGGCCCTAAAAATTGTCAAAGACTCCAGCCACCCTAGTCATAGACTGTTCTCTCTGCTGCCGCACTGCAAGCAGTACCCGAGCGCCAAGTATAGGTCCAAGAGGCTCCTAAATAGCTTCTACCCCCAAGCCGTAAGAATCATGAACAGCTAATAACCCCCCCCCCCCCACCCTCTGGAACGCTGCTACTACTCTCTGTTATTTTCTAAGCATAGTCACTTTAATAACTCTACCTACATGTACATATTACCTTAATTACCTTGACACCGGTGCCCCCGCACATTGACTCTGTACCGGTACCCACTGTATATAGCCCCGCTATTGTTATTTACTGGTGCTCTCTTATTTGTTATTCTGGTCGCTTACTGTTTTTTTGTTGGTATTTTCTTAAAACTGCATTGTTGGTTCAGGGGTTGAAAGTAAGCATTTCACTGTAAGGTCTACCTACACCTGTTGTATTTGGCGCATGTGACAAATAACATTTTATTTGATTTTAAGTAAACTTGGAATCATGCAATGAGATGTTGTGTGGTCCTCCTGCAATGACTCGTTGGGAAAGCATTACATTTTTTAGGCTACAGATTACCCTAACCCTAACTTCACAGGGTGGTGAAAGTGCAAGGTGATGAGCTTGCTGCTCCTTTCCAATAAATATTGAGGGTCCTATTCTGGTGACATGACGATCGATGCTTGGCTGCCATTTGACAAATAAGAATAATCTCGTTCTTTTGTTCCTTTCCAATAAATATCGAGGGTCCTATTCTCGTGACATGATCATCGATGCTTGGCTGCTATTTTATAAATAAGAATAATCTTATTCTTTTGTCCATAATAATCTCATCATGTAGGCTATACCTGCACTGTATCTGCGAGCTGTTGGCTAGAGCGCATGTACCAGAGTGGGCACACTCGCTATACACTGAGCGTGTGTACGTAAATCCGAGAAACTCCATTTAGTATTATATGTTAAGTTTCATATGGTTACATGAGACAGATGGTTTCTTAACTTCTCTGCGCTACGGATCCCTTTAGCGGGATCATTTTCCTAAACAACCGCTGAATTGCAGGGCGCAAAATATTACTAACAATATTTATAATCATGCAATCACAAGTGAAATATACCAAAACACAGCTTAGCTTGTTGTTAATCCACCTATCATGGCAGATTTTGAAAATATGCTTTGCAGCGAAAGCCATCCAAGCTTTTGTGAGTGTATCAATCAATGCTACAACAGCTAGCCCCAAATTAGCATGGTCACGAAAGTCAGAAGAGCAATAAAATTAATCGCTTACCTTTGATAATCTTCGGATGTTTGCACTCACGAAACTCCCAGTTACACAATAAATGTTCTTTTTTGTTCGATAAATATTACTTTTATAACAAAAAAACGCCATTTGGGTTGCGCGTTATGTTCAGAAAACTACAGCCTTGTTCCGGTCCTGAAAGGCAGAAGAAAATTCCCAAACGTATCAGATTCAAAAATATTACTAAAAATATTTATAATCATGCAATCACAAGTGAAATATACCAAAACACAACTTAGCTTGTTGTTAATCCACCTATCGTGTCAGATTTTGAAAATATGCTTTGCAGCGAAAGCAATCCAAGCTTTTGTGAGTGTATCAATCAATGCTACAACAGCTAAACCCAAATTAGCATGGTCACGAAAGTCAGAAAAGCAATAAAAATTAATCGCTTACCTTTGATAATCTTCAGATGTTTGTGTAACAGTATAACTTTATGGTGTCCCCTCGCCTCGACCCGGGCGCGAACCAGGGACCCTCTGCACACATCAACAACAGTCACCCACGAAGCATCGTTACCCATCGCTCCACAAAAGCCTTGGCCCTTGCAGAGCAAGGGGAACCACTACTTCAAGGTCTCAAAGCGAGTGACGTAACCGATTGAAATGCTATTAGCGCGGACCACCGCTAACTAGCTAGCCATTTCACATCTGTTACACTCACCCCACTTTCGACCTCCTCCTTTTCCGCAGCAACCAGTGATTCGGGTCAACAGCATCAATGTAACAGTATAACTTTATGGCGTCCCCTCGCCCCGGGCGCGAACCAGGGACCCTCTGCACACATCAACAACAGTCACCCACGAAGCATCGTTACCCATCGCTCCACAAAAGCCACGGCCCTTGCAGAGCAAGGGGAACCACTACTTCAAGGTCTCAAAGCGAGTGACGTAACCGATTGAAACGCTATTAGCGCGGACCACCGCTAACTAGCTAGCCATTTCACATCCGTTAGACTCACCCCACTTTCGACCTCGTGCCTTTTCCGCAGCAACCAGTGATCCGGGTCAACAGCATCAATGTAACAGTATAACTTTATGGCGTCCCCTCGCGCGAACCAGGGACCCTCTGCACACATCAACAACAGTCACCCACGAAGCATCGTTACCCATCGCTCCACAAAAGCCACGGCCCTTGCAGAGCAAGGGGAACCACTACTTCAAGGTCTCAAAGCGAGTGACGTAACCGATTGAAACGCTATTAGCGCGGACCACCGCTAACTAGCTAGCCATTTCACATCCGTTACATTTGCACTCACGAGACTCCCAGTTACACAACAAATGTTCTTTTTGTTCGATAAATATTACTTTTATAACAAAAAAACGCCATTTGGGTTGCGCGTTATGTTCAAAAAACCAAAGCCTCGTTCCGTTCGACAAAAATTCCAAAAAGTATCCGTAATGTTCGTAGAAACATGTCAAATGTTTTTTATAATCAATCCTCAGGTTGTTTTTAACAAACATAATCGATAATATTTCAACCGGACCGTAAGCTATTCAATAAAAGAGAGAAAGAAAATGGAGAGCTACCCCTCTCGCGCACAGGAACAAATCAGAGGACACCTGATTCGTTTAGAAAAATCTCGCTCATTTTTCAAAATAAAAGCCTGAAACTATGTCTAAAGCCTGGTCACAGCCCGAGGAAGCCATTGGGAAATGAATCTGGTTGATACCCCTTTAAATGGAAGAAAGACGGGCCAGGAAACACAGATTTTAAATTTAAAAAATCACTTCCGGGTTAGATTTCCTCAGGTTTTCGCCTGCAGAATCAGTTTTGTTATACTCACAGACAATATTTTGACAGTTTTGGAAAGTTTGGAGTGTTTTCTATCCTAATATGTAAATTATATGCATATTCTACGATCTGGACCTGAGAAATAGTCCGTTTACCTTGGGAACGTTATAAAAATAAAAAAAATAATCTGACCCCTAGCGTCAAGAGGTTATTAAGGCAAAAATGAAAGGAGGGTGATTGGTCTGGGTTGATGGGTGCGCGTATGATGTGCTTGTCTAGCAACCCAAAGGTTGGGAGTTCGCGTCATGGAAAACCTTAGCATTTTAGCTGATTAGCAAATCTTCAATTAATTACTACTTTTTAGCTATTTTGCAACTACTTAGCATGTTAGCTAACCCTAACTCTTGTAGCTAACGCTTCCCCTAACCTTAACCCTTTAACCTAACTCCTAAACTTAACCATAACCCCTAACCCCTAGTCTAGCTAACGTTAGCAAGATAGCTAACGTTAGCCACCTAGCTAGAATTTGTAACATATCATACGAAATGGGTGATGGACATCCACAAATTAATACATACCATACGAAAGGTAACATATAATAAATGGAGCGTCTCGGATTTAAGTACAAAATAATACGAAATGCTGTGAGACCAGGTTGCACAATCACATCTGTATCTATTTCCTCAACTAAGTATCAAACACACACAAACGTCTCCATGACAGATAAATATTTTATGGCTTCAAAATCCCAATGGGTTGTCACTGATGGCCATCCTATGCCGTTTAGACCTAGCTTCATAATTCCATCTTAAAATCTCATGAGCTTCAACTGTTCTGATCAGTTTGAAACTGCGAGTGAAACAGAGTGGAAGCTTGCGAGTTCAGGATGGTCATGCGGGGCTACTATGACTATGAATTTGAGAGAGGAGTATCTCCTCCCAACAGCAGTATCTCCTCCCCACCAGATGTTCATGACCACAGAAGTGAACTTAAATGACCTGACGGATCTGGCCACTGTTTCAACCTTCATTGGGGATCCAGATTGCCCTATTGGAAATGACCCCGATCCCTATGAAGCTCCCTTTTTCCCAGATTATTCTTACAAAGTTACCTTTCAGGAGTTCCATTCAGAAAATTTCCCAAAAACCAGAAGGTTTTCAGTTCTGTCTGACAACAGCTCAGATATATCATGTATGGTGATGTTTATGGTTTCCATAGCATCAAAGGTTGTGGCAGAACTGAGGTGAGCTGTTGTAACTTCTCAAGCGTTATGTCATTGTTCTGTGTTGGACTGTGACATACATTTCATAGAATCCTGTTATCACTACACCTTAACACAAGGCCATTATGTTTTGTAACTGTTGCTTGTATAAAAGGACTGTTGTGTAAACAATATTATTGTATTATCAATCATTATTAATACTTATTATTAATAGTTATAATAATATTTGCAATAAAATGCAAATTAATTACTTAAAAATCATACAGTGTGATTTTCTGGATTTTTGTTTTAGATTCCGTCTCTCACAGTTGAGGTGTACCTATGATAAAAATGACAGACCTCTACATGCTTTGTAAGTAGGACAACCTGCAAAATCGGCAGTGTATCAAATACTTGTTCTCCCCACTGTACCTGGACTTGAACACAGTCATTCATACATACAAATGGATTCAAAATGGCATAGGCTACATAAAAGTATATCTTGTAGGAGGCATATCTCATGGGATTTTATTATTTTACTTTATATATACAGTGGGGAGAACAAGTATTTGATACACTGACAATTTTGCAGGTTTTCCTACTTACAAAGCATGTAGAGGTCTGTAATTTTTATCATAGGTACACTTCAACTGTGAGAGACGGAATCTAAAACAAAAATCCAGAAAATCACATTGTATGATTTTTAAGTAATTAATTTGCATTTTATTGCATGACATAAGTATTTGATACATCAGAAAAGCAGAACTGAATATTTGGTACAGAAACCTTAGTTTGCAATTACAGAGATCATACGTTTCCTGTAGTTCTTGACCAGGTTTGCACACACTGCAGCAGGGATTTTGGCCCACTCCTCCATACAGACCTTCTCCAGATCCTTCAGGTTTCGGGGCTGTCGCTGGGCAATACGGACTTTCGGCTCCCTCCAAAGATTTTCTATTGGGTTCAGGTCTGGAGACTGGCTAGGCCACTCCAGGACCTTGAGATGCTTCTTACGGAGCCACTCCTTAGTTGCCCTGGCTGTGTGTTTCGGGTCGTTGTCATGCTGGAAGACCCAGCCACGACCCATCTTCAATGCTCTTACTGAGGGAAGGAGGTTGTTGGTCAAGATCTCGCGATACATGGCCCCATCCATCCTCCCCTCAATACGGTGCAGTCGTCCTGTCCCCTTTGCAGAAAAGCATCCCCAAAGAATGATGTTTCCACCTCCATGCTTCACGGTTGGGATGGTGTTCTTGGGGTTGTACTCATCCTTCTATTCCTCCAAACACGGCGAGTGGAGTTTAGAGCAAAAAGCTCTATTTTTGTCTCATCAGACCACATGACCTTCTCCCATTCCTCCTCTGGATCATCCAGATGGTCATTGGCAAACTTCAGACGGGCCTGGACATGCGCTGGCTTGAGCAGGGGGACCTTGCGTGCGCTGCAGGATTTTAATCCATGACGGCGTAGTGTGTTACTAATGGTTTTCTTTGAGACTGTGGTCCCAGCTCTCTTCAGGTCATTGACCAGGTCCTGCCGTGTAGTTCTGGGCTGATCCCTCACATTCCTCATGATCATTGATGCCCCACGAGGTGAGATCTTGCATGGAGCCCCAGACCGAGGGTGATTGACCGTCATCTTGAACTTCTTCCATTTTCTAATAATTGTGCCAACAGTTGTTGCCTTCTCACCAAGCTGCTTGGCTATTGTCCTGTAGCCCATCCCAGCCTTGTACAGGTCTACAATTTATCCCTGATGTCCTTACACAGCTCTCTGGTCTTGGCCACTGTGGAGAGGTTGGAGTCTGTTTGATTGAGTGTGTGGACAGGTGTCTTTTATACAGGTAACGAGTTCAAACAGGTGCAGTTAATACAGGTAATGAGTGGAGAACAGGAGGGCTTCTTAAAGAAAAACTAACAGGTCTGTGAGAGCCGGAATTCTTACTGGTTGGTAGGTGATCAAATACTTATGTCATGCAATAAAATGCAAATTAATTACTTAAAAATCATACAATGTGATTTTCTGGATTTTTGTTTTAGATTCCGTCTCTCACAGTTAAAGTGTACCTATGATAAAAATGACAGACCTCTACATGCTTTGTAAGTAGGAAAACCTGCAAAATCGGCAGTGTATCAAATACTTGTTCTCCCCACTGTATATATATATATAAGTACACAAAACATTAGGAACTCCTGCTCATTCCATGACATAGATTGACCAGGTTTCCAGGTGAAACCTATGACCCCTTATTGTTGTCACTTGTTAAATCCACTTCAATCAGTGTAGATGAAGGGGAGGAGAAAGGTTAAAGGAGGATTTTTAAGCCTTGAGACAATTGAGACATGGATTGTGTATGTGTGCCATTTCGAGGGTGAATGGGTAAGACACAATATTTAAGTGCCTTTAAACAGGGTATGGTAGTAGGTGCCAGGTGCGCCAGTTTGAGTGTGTAAAGAACTGCAATGCTACTGGGTTTTCCACACTCAACAGTTTCCTGTGTGTATCAAGAATGGTCCACCACCCAAAGGACATCCAGCCAACTTGACACAATTGTAGGAAGCAATGGAGTCAACATGGGCCAGCATCAGTGGTGGAAAAAGTACCCAATTGTCATACTTGAGTAAAAGTAAAGATACCTTAATAGAAAATGTACTCAAGTAAAGGTTAAAGTCACCCAGTAAAATACTAATTGAGTAAGTCTAAAAGTATTTGGTTTTTAATATACTTAAGTATAAAAAATAACAGTACAAATCGTTTCAAATTCCTTAAATTAAGCAAACCAAATGGCACCATTTTCTTTTATTTTCTTTTTTTACAGATAGCTAGAGGCACACTCCAGCATGCAGACATAATTTACAAAACTAAGCATGTGTGTTTAGTGAGTACACCAGATCATCAGTAGGGATGACCAGGGATGTTCTCTTGATAAGTGTGTGAATTGGACCATTTATTTTAAAATACTTCTTAAAAAACAGTTACTATTTACTATCAGTAACGTAACTTTTGTATTACCCAAACTCAGTAATGTAATCTGATTACATTCAGTTACTTTCCGATTACTTTCCCCCTAAGAGGCATTAGAAGAAGATAAAATGTATGGTACCAATTGAACCACATCTATTGCAGGATAAATCAATGTTAAAGTTTACATAGCTGGCCATATATGGATGTTAAATTTTACTTTATTGGTTGGTTATGTAGGCTTCTTCTAAACCATCGCTTTCAACTACATATAATAATATGATTAAATGATATCTTTACATTAAAAACCAAAGTCTATCAGAATTCCAGTCATTCCAATAAATGTTATACCCCTTGATCTTCAAGAATAGGACTTGGAAATATGGAAGTATAGATTAGCCAAATTGTTTTACCTGGGCATAACCCCAAAACTAAGGACTTATTAGCCAGCCCTACTCTATTGTTTATGATTTTGTTGTCATGGAGGACTGATTGGGCTCATTGATTCGAGTTGAAAAATAAATGCTGCGCTCATGAAATGGCATGCTTTGAGAACTACTGAAAAGTGCTATTTACATGTGAAAAATGTATGCCATATACTGCATTTGCTATAGGCCTATTAATAAACTTTTTGTTGGTGACACTTTGGTATCTTGATAATCCACAGATGAAATTGAGGGATGGGCCTGGAGAAATGTAACCACTCTCAGATTAATAGAAAGAGCCTGACCATCACTGATATCAACATTTTTGTTTTAACCATGTTATGAGCCTATACAGTGTTTATTTACATTTACAATGTTACGAACATTGGAGAAAAACAAGCTTATATTTTGGGTTCTCATGGAGTGTGACAGTTGAACCAAACTCCTGAGGCATTTATAAGTTATATTCTTCAAAAATCAATGGATATATATATACTTTATATGTCCAAAAATGGATGTAGCAACTACAGATTGCCCCTTTAAGTTTATCAAAAGTGTACGAGTTTGAACATTTGTCCATTAGGCCTATGGATTAAATATTTTTATCAGCATGCAATAGTTGAGCAATAAAAGCCCCACTTTTATTCCATAGGCTGGGATTCTGTAGCTGTTGCAAGAGCACATTTTTCACTGGCTTTCCACTGGTTTCAAAAACAATGTTTGATAGGCAGTTTAAACTTTTTGAATTCTATCATTATTGGGTGCATGGGCATCTCGACCCTCACAGTTAACATCCATTTGAAGAGCATAACCTGAGGTCTTTTTGAGTCGTTAAATCCGAGTTTCCTCTTTTTTGAATCCAAGATGGCGTAGCAGTCGGACGTGTGTTTGTCTTGTCTTGTCCCGTGTAAATAGTCCTCGTATTTTTCGTATACATTTCGTATATATTTTAATTTCACTTTCCATCTAGGAACTGAATATACATTCCTACATTCCGCATCACCCAATGTGGTACGGACCTGCTATTTTTTATACTTTAGAACCGTAACCCCAATCAGAAGCTAGCCAGATAACTAGCTACTAGCTAGTAGTCAGTTAGCCACTGCTGCGGTCTTCACCCTTAACTCGGACACAGCCAGCTTCAGCTCGGGCCAATACCTGCCAGTCTGCAAGCGCGATATCAACCCAGAGCATATAGGACTGCTTTTTCTCTACCACATCACCGGATTCCTGACGCAAGCTCTGGACAATTACACTGTATCATCACAGCTAGCTAGCTGCAACCGAGTGGCTACTACTGGCTAACACCTCTGTCCCGAAGCAAGCACCAGTTAGCCTTGAGCTAGCCTCGAGCTAGGCCCATCTGCCGGCTAGCCGAAGAGGTCTACCAGCGAATTCTTGGGCTACAATACCTCTTTTGCCAATTGGACTGGACCTTTTTTTGCCGACACAGAGCCCTGCCAATCCATCACAACTGGTCTAAATCAGCTACAAGCTAATTTAGCCATTTTTTTGCCGCTGCTAGTAGCTTTTACCTTCTGCACAGACACCAGCCCTGTTATTAGCCTGGATATTACTCACCAATTTACCAGCATCGGACTGTCTCTCGACAACAACGCCGGATTCCTGCCGTAATCCCTGAGCCACTACTTCTGATCCTCACAGCTAGCTTGCAGCTAGCGCAGCTAGCGCCACTGCCACGAAGCTAGCACCAGTTAGCAAACACAATTCTACAATTCACAACCTCTCTTTCGCCATCGCCATCCGGCTTGGATTCTCTGTCGACACGACCACGTCTGAGCAGACCCCCTCCGTCTGAGCAGACCACCCCCCGGGCTACTAACTTTAAACGCCGCGTGCTAGCTTAGTGGAGGCCTCCCTGCTCCATCTACGGCTGCCCCCTGGACACTATGATCACTTGGCTACATAGCTGATGCCTGCTTGACTGTCCATTAATTCACGGTACTCCATTCTGTTTATTTGTGTTTTATCTGTCGGCTCTGTGCTTTAACTCAGGATCTGTGTGTAGTTAATCCGACCCTCTCTGCCTAGTCGTCGCCATTTTTACCTGTTGTTGCTGTGTTAGACTAGCACCCTGTTATTGCTGCTGTTATCTTACCTGTTGTTTTAGCTAGCTCTCCCAATCAAGACCTGCAATCACTTTATGCCTTATTGTATGTCTCTCTCAAATATCAATATGCCTTGCATACTGTCGTTCAGGCTAGTTATCATTATCATTGTTTTGGTTTGCAATGGACCCCGTAGTTCCACTCTCCGTACCTCTGATACCTCCTTTGTCCCACCCCCCACACATGCGGTGACCTCACCCATTGAGACCAGCATGTCCAGAGATACAACCTCTCTTATCATCACCCAGTGCCTGGGCTTGCCTCCGCTGTACCCGTGCCCCACCATACCCCTGTCTGCACATTATGCCCAGAATCTATTCTACCACGCCCATAAATCTGCTCCTTTTATTCTTTGTCCCCAACGCTCTAGGCGACCAGTTTTGATAGCCTTTAGCCGCACCCTCATCCTACTACTCCTCTGTTCCTCGGGTGATGTGGAGGTAAACCCAGGCCCTGCATGTCCCCAGTCACCCTCATTTGTTGACTTCTGTGATCGAAAAAGCCTTGGCCTCATGCATGTCAACATCAGAAGCCTCCTCCCTAAGTTTGCCTTACTCACCGCTTTAGCACACTCTGCCAACCCTGATGTCCTTGCCGTGTCCGAATCCTGGCTTAGGAAGGCCACCAAAAATTCTGGGATTTCCATACCCAACTATAACACTTTCCGTCAAGATAGAACTGCCAAAGGGGGAGGAGTTGCAATCTACTGCAGAGATAGCCTGCAAAGTTCTGTCATACTTTCCAGGTCTATGCCCAAACAGTTCGAACTTCTAATTTTAAAAATTAATCTCTCCAGAAATAAGTCTCTCACTGTTGCCGCCTGCTACCGACCCCCCTCAGCTCCCAGCTGTGCCCTGGACACCATCTGTGAATTGATCGCTCCCCATCTAGCTTCAGAGTTTGTTCTGTTAGGTGACCTAAACTGGGATATGCTTAACACCCCGGCAGTCCTACAATCCAAGCTTGATGCCCTCAATCTCACACAAATCATCAAGGAACCCACCAGGTACAACCCTAAATCCGTAAACATGGGCACCCTAATAGACATTATCCTGACCAACCTGCCCTCCAAATACACCTCTGCTGTCTTCAATCAAGATCTCAGCGATCACTGCCTCATTGCCTGTATCCGCCACGGGTCCGCGGTCAAACGACCACCCCTCATCACTGTCAAACGCTCCCTAAAACACTTCTGCGAGCAGGCCTTTCTAATCGACCTGGCCCGGGTACCCTGGAAGGATATTGACCTCATCCCGTCAGTTGAGGATGCCTGGTCATTCTTTAAAAGTTACTTCCTCACCATATTAGACAAGCATGCTCCGTTCAAAAAATGCAGAACCAAGAACAGATATAGCCCTTGGTTCACTCCAGACCTGACTGCCCTCGACCAGCACAAAAACATCCTGTGGCGAACTGCAATAGCATCGAAGAGCCCCCGCGATATGCAACTGTTCAGGGAAGTCAGGAACCAATACACGCAGTCAGTCAGGAAAGCAAAGGCCAGTTTTTTCAAGCAGAAATTTGCATCCTGTAGCTCTAACTCCAAAAAGTTCTGGGATACTGTAAAGTCCATGGAAAACAAGAGCACCTCCTCCCAGCTGCCCACTGCACTGAGGCTAGGTAACACGGTCACCACTGATAAGTCCGTGATAATCGAAAACTTCAACAAACATTTCTCAATGGCTGGCCATGCCTTCCTCCTGGCGACTCCAACCTTGGCCAACAGCCCCGCCCCCCCCCGCTGCTACTCGCCCAAGCCTCCCCAGCTTCTCCTTTACCCATATCCAGATGGCAGATGTTCTGAAAGAGCTGGAAAACCTGGACCCATACAAATCAGCTGGGCTTGACAATCTGGACCCCCTATTTCTGAAACTGTCCGCCGCCATTGTCGCACCCCCTATTACCAGCCTGTTCAACCTCTCCTTCGTATCATCTGAGATCCCCAAGGATTCAAAGGGGGAGACACCCTGGACCCAAACTGTTACAGACCTATATCCATCCTGCCCTGCCTATCTAAGGTCTTCGAAAGCCAAGTCAACAAACAGATCACTGACCATCTCGAATCCCACCGTACCTTCTCCGCTGTGCAATCCGGTTTCCGAGCCGGTCACGGGTGCACCTCAGCCACGCTCAAGGTACTAAACGATATCATAACCGCCATCGATAAAAGACATTACTGTGCAGCCGTCTTCATCGACCTGGCCAAGGCTTTCGACTCTGTCAATCACCATATTCTTATCGGCAGACTCAGTAGCCTCGGTTTTTCTAATGACTGCCTTGCCTGGTTCACCAACTACTTTGCAGACAGAGTTCAGTGTGTCAAATCGGAGGGCATGTTGTCCGGTCCTCTGGCAGTCTCTATGGGGGTACCACAGGGTTCAATTCTCGGGCCGACTCTTTTCTCTGTATACATCAATGATGTTGCTCTTGCTGCGGGCAATTCCCTGATCCACCTCTACGCAGACGACACCATTCTATATACTTCCGGCCCTTCCTTGGACACTGTGCTATCTAACCTCCAAACGAGCTTCAATGCCATACAACACTCCTTCCGTGGCCTCCAACTGCTCTTAAACGCTAGTAAAACCAAATGCATGCTTTTCAACCGTTCGCTGCCTGCACCCGCACGCCCGACTAGCATCACCACCCTGGACGGTTCCGACCTAGAATATGTGGACATCTATAAGTACCTAGGTGTCTGGCTAGACTGCAAAATCTCCTTCCAGACTCATATCAAACATCTCCAATCCAAAATCAAATCAAGAATCGGCTTTCTATTCCGCAACAAAGCCTCCTTCACTCACGCCGCCAAACTTACCCTAGTAAAACTGACTATCCTACCGATCCTCGACTTCGGCGATGTCATCTACAAAATAGCTTCCAATACTCTACTCAGCAAACTGGATGCAGTTTATCACAGTGCCATTCGTTTTGTTACTAAAGCACCTTATACGACCCACCACTGCGACCTGTATGCCCTAGTCGGCTGGCCCTCGCTACATGTTCGTCGTCAGACCCACTGGCTCCAGGTCATCTACAAGGCTATGCTAGGTAAAGTGCCGCCTTATCTCAGTTCACTGGTCACGATGGCTACACCCACCCGCAGCACGCGCTCCAGCAGGTGTATCTCACTGATCATCCCTAAAGCCAAAACCTCATTTGGACGCCTTTCCTTCCAGTTCTCTGCTGCCTGCGACTGGAACGAATTGCAAAAATCTCTGAAGTTGGAGACTTTTATCTCCCTCAACAACTTTAAAAATCTGCTATCCGAGCAGCTAACCGATCGCTGCAGCTGTACATAGTCCATCTGTAAACTACCCACCCAATTTACCTACCTCACCCCCCATACTGCTTTTATTTATTTACTTTTCTGCTCTTTTGCACACCAGTATCTCTTCTTGCACATGATCATCTGATGATTTATCACTCCAGTGTTAATCTGCTAAATTGTAATTATTCGATTTATTGCCTACCTCATGCCTTTTGCACACATTGTATATAGATTCTCTTTTTTTTCTACCATGTTATTGACTTGTTTATTGTTTACTCCATGTGTAACTCTGTGTTGTCTGTTCACACTGCTATGCTTTATCTTGGCCAGGTCGCAGTTGCAAATGAGAACTTGTTCTCAACTAGCCTACCTGGTTAAATAAAGGTGAAATAAAAAAATAAAAAATAAAAATAAAAAAATTGCTAGCAATAGCATAAATTCTTCATTTAAGCTATTGTGCTTGGCAATAGGAGCACTCTCTATACATGCACTCTTTCTTCAGGTTCTCACAGCACAAAGACTCAAACTTTCTCAATGTTGCTGCAGCTGATCACTTTGTGAGGCTGTAGTTTGTCTGCCATGAACTGGAGGTTGGCGTGGGTTTTGCAGAGACATGTGTCCCGATCCTGGACTGTTGGCTTGACAACCCAAAAGGACTTGAATTGTGCCATTCAAGAAGCGCTTCTGCTTTTTCTTCTTGTTCCTCGTTAGTGTGTCCTTTTTCCCTGTTGTTGCTCTGCTGTTGTCATCACGTTCATAGAATCTAGTGATTTTCTCTTCTGTGGCAGTGCTAATTCTGTTACACTCATTTTTCCTGGAGTATTGAAGACTTGATGGCCTGTTTTCATTTGCCCTCATTGCTTTTGCTGAAAATCCAAATTCTCTGTTTGCAGCTTTGACCAGCCCATACTTTCTCAGGATGTTGCCTCTGAGCATTTTTGAAGCCACTTGTTTGTCCTTGGCACTGCACATTTTTTATACTTTTGTTTTAACTCTGCAATGATGGCATTTTGATACAATAAAATCCTTCTCAAATTCTTCGGAGTTCCCTTCATTTTCTGTTTTGTCTTTGGGGAATCTTGTCTCTTCATTTTGTTCATCAGTCGATCATAACTTTTTTGTATTTCTCAGCTTTCCGTAAAGCAATCAAGTTTGACATTTGTCATACTAAGATCTCTGTATGCTTTTGAGCGACCTCTTCCAACCTTTTTCCTTCCAGCAAGTATTCGACTTCTCATTCATGTTGCAGACGATGAGGAAGGGGTATCAGGGTGTGCATCAGGGACAGGTATGTTGGCCTCATGTTCTGGCTGCAAGTCATCTGGTGACTGAGGTGATGTGTTGCCTGATAGGTAGGTCTCCATTGCAACTGTTCTCTTTAAAGTCTGTCTTCTATTCCGTTGGTTACATTTCCATTGCCATCTCTTGTTACTTTGTTCTCGCTTTGTAAGCTCAGAGATAGATTTCAATTCTCCCTTCCCTTTTTTCTTCCAGTATCTCTCCCTGTCTTTTTGCAAATGTTCCTGGTATCGTATAGGATCATTTTTTATTTTGTTTCTATATGTCTGTGACCTCTGTGCTGTTTTATGTGGAATCTTCTAAAAATAAAGACAAAAACTACTTTGTTTTCAACTTGTGCACACCGTGGAGCATTTTCTAGATTCAATGAATTTAAACCATGATTAAATAGGCTTAAAGTTTTTTTTAAAGTACAGTAAAAACTAATAAGGTAATGGATGTGTCATTTCCACCACTTTCTGTCATTTCCACCACACTTAAGTTTGTGATGGAAATGACTGTGATGGAAATGACATTTCTACAGTTTCTGGAGAAAATTGACAGACAGCTTAGCATGCTTTGATGAGTATTACAGCTAGGATATCGTTCACACTAAACACATAAAATATTTTTAAAATTCTAAAATTCTACCACAAATTACAGAAATTATAGCCTGTTTGGAAATGACTGACAATTAAAATATTCTCTACACAAGCCATATTTACCTCGATTTTTCTTCAACCTCTGGACATCACATCTGGAACCACTGTTCACTGCAGCCATGTGCTTCAGTGTCACAATATGTTACCATGGTAACTAAATGAACATTCTCTTGAAAAAAATTTATTAATGAGGAATTTGTCCTCAGTGGTGGAAATGACACCACTCCCAAAGGACAGGTATATTGTGTGTAAAAAAAACTATGTAAAGGGCATACTCACAATAAATATTGATTTGGATTTTATTTAATTGACTCTTTCTGTAGTACATAACATTATATAATGTGCAATTATTAATGTTTTCTCATAGAAAAACATAGTAGAAGCTTAAAAGTCTGGGTCAGGGACAAGGGCAAAATAGTGAAATTTAGGTATAAAATGTATCTAAAGTAGCTAAAATACTTGATAGGGAGGTGTTTAAAAAAAGTATGGGGTGATCCAGTGTGAACTTAACATACAAATATTTGTTTTATTTTTTATAAAATCCCCCAAATTGACCCGAGAACATGGAAGTGCCCGTAGTTCACCCTAATATCAAAGTCTCTGTAAGAGTGTGTGGTTTCATAGCGTAGCTTGCCACTGACAGAGAGGTAGCGGAGCAGAAGATCCGGGAGATGGCGGAGATAGGGTTCATCTAGCCATCCAACAACCCTTTGCGCCTCTGTAGTCCTAGTCAAGAAGGACGGCTCAAGGCACTTCTGTGCAGACTACAGGCAGCTGAACTATGTGACCATGAAGGATTCCTATCCCATCAAGTGCATAGATGAATACACAAGGCACAATTTTTCCTTTTGATATGTCAGTCACTCAATTAGCCATGTCAAATAACAATTGCAGGAAATTTGGTTCAAAACAGCAAACATCTCTCCACCCCATGGCAAAATGTTTATAATTGCAGGAAGTGTTATAAACTTGCAAAATGTTCTCTCTGCCCAATGACAAAATTGTATAATAGTAGAAAACGTGCTTTAAAACAGCAACATTTCCTCTACGCCACATGGCAAAATGTGTAGAATTGCAGGAAATAAACTTTGAACATTTTCTCTCCCAAGAGAGTAGTGCAACCAAATCACGCTGAGGGCCCACAAAAATAGATTCAATGATATACATCTGGTGTAATTATTGGTACCATGATTGTATTCGAAATGTGTAAGTATTTACACGAAGATTGACCACGAAGTTAGCCATTTCCCCCTTCACCAGAATGGGGGATCGGGCAAACAATGCCTGTAGTACCGCGGTCGGCCTGGAACTTCGTCTGCAATGAGAGGGTGCAGTCGTTCTGCGCTGGTTCCCTGAGTTAAGGTTAGGTTTCGGGGAGAGGAAGCTGATCCGAAATGTGGAAACTTCACTACGGCGCAAGGCGACATGGTATCACTGCACGGGAGTTTTCCTACTGCCAGTAAACGTTTGTAGCAGGCGGGTCTAATGGCTGTTACAGGAACATTTCATTGGAAGTTGCGTACTGTGTAGCCTGCCGATTGGAGCAACGTCCTGTGGTCTGGCTGTACCGGAAATGCCTCAAGTTATTTAGACAAAGAAAGGGCTCTCAAGTCATCTAAAATAGCAATAGCTTATCATATAGACATTCAAATACATTTCATATAGTTTTACATAGGACTATAGACTCGACAATAAAAAATGGTCGGGATAGGATTAGCCCACATTTCCCTGATCTTCGTTTTAAGTCAACGTCATGTCGACTCTTACGGTAAGTAATTCTTGCCCTAAAATAGTTGGCTATAAATGTTGTTTGTGATTAATCACTTGGAGCTGATGTTACTGGAAGTATTTAGTACAGTATTCCTGCTTACATTTTTCAACAACATAATGCAGGCTATAGGCCACTGTACAATATGCTAATGTTCTTGGAATTTATATTGCTATTCCAAAAGTATACTTAGTATGAAAATATGTTCTAGGATCTCTTGGCGTAACTGCTAAGGTGTTGGGGTTGACAGTAGCTGGACCTGTGTTCGAGTCCCGGTCGAGGCTACCCCCCGAATTCGCTACAATATTGTCAGTCCATGTGTTTTCTTTTATTCAGGCGGTGGACTGATACACATACCGTTGGCCTTAAACGTAGTCAGTTGTTGTCAATAAATAAGGTGCTAGTTTGCAATAAGTGGTGAGCACTGTTTATTGTCAGTTGTTTTTGCATTATATTTGTATGCCAGTAGCCTAAGTCAAGTTTTTTGTTCCTTCAACCTCAGTGGGGAATTCACTGTAGATTTCACACTTACACCACAGAGAAACATACAGTTACAGTAGACCTCTCTGTGGTCTGACACCTCTGTGATCTGACACCTCTGTGATCTGACACATGTCTAACTTCATGTGTGGGTTATTACTGTGCCCTCAGTGGTTTTTATGGAGTGGTCTAGTCTAGAGTGTTGTGCTCCACAGAACAAAGGATATTGCCTTTCTCCACTCTAAAGTAACATTTATGTTGGGAAACTAAATCCGGAAGTGTATTTCCTCAAAACAGCACAGATGCTATGTGAGGAAATGTTCAATCGTTTGTACGTGCACTACATACCATACATAATGGCCCACTGAAACATGAGTAATTCTTCTGCAATTCATTTATTAAAAACATTTTGTTATATCCAACATCCAATTATCCCCTGACAATGAGACCAGTTCCTTTCTGACTAAATACAGGCTGATATTTTCACCTTCCTCAGCTAATAGTGCCAGGCTTCTACTGCAAGTGAGATGTTATCTTCGCTGCAATCACTTACTATACCATATGCTGTGCTGGAGATTTATCAGGTTGTTTAACTTGCACACAATGCAGCCCATATCTTGAATATTTCCCAGTGAACTTAAAGCTGCACGTAGAAATGTGAGTTATAGATCTGTCATTCTCATTGAAAGCATATGGGGCGGCAGGTAGCCTAGTGGTTAGAGCATTGGGCCAGTAACCGAAAGGTTTCTAGTTTGAATCCCCTGTCGTTCTGCCCCTGAACAAGGCAGTTAATTAACCCACTGTTCCTAGGCTGTCATTGTAAATAAGAATTTGTTCTTAACTGACTTGCCTAGTTAAATAAAGGTAAAATAAATATCTAAGAAGTGGTAGATGTGCTTTGTTTCCCGTTCTTACATTTATTTTTTGCGTCTTTTACTTCTGGTTTTGTACACAGTTTCAAACAGCTTTGCAATATTTTTGGTTATTGAAAATATATTTCACAGCAATTTAGATGGTACAATATTCTCTACACTATTCATTGCTTGTTTAGTCACATAAACAGAAATTCAAATCAAACTTTATTTGTCACATGCGCCGAATACAAGTGTAGACCTTACCGTGAAATGCTTACTTACAAGCCCTTAACCAACAGAAGAGTTAAGAAAATATTTACCAAATAAACTAAAGCAAAAAATTATAAAAAGTAACACAATAGCATAACAACAATGAGGCTATATACAGGGGATACCGGTACCGAGGTAATTTGTACATGTAGCAACAGTGTACAAAACAAATGGAGGGGGGGGGGGGGGGGGGGGGGTCAATGTAATAGTCCGGTGGCCATTTGATTAATTGTTCAGCAGCCTTATGGCTTGGGGGTAGAAGCTGTTAAGGAGCCTTTTGGTTCTAGACTTGGCGCTCCAGTACCGCTTGCCGTGCGGTAGCAGAGAAAACAGTCTATGACTTGGGTGACTGGAGCCTCTGACAATTTTATGGGCTTTCCTCTCACACTGCCTATGATATAAGTCCTGTATTGCAGGAAGCTTGGCCCAGTACGCACTACCCTCTGTAGCGCCTTACGGTCAGATGCCTAGCAGTTGCCATACCAGGCGGTGATGCAACCGGTCAGGATGCTCTCGAAGGTGCAGCTGTATAACTTTTTGAGGATCTGGGGACCCATGCCAAATATTTTCAGTCTCCTGACGGGGAAAAGGTTTTGTTGTGCCCTCTCCATGACTGTCTTGGTTTGTTTGGATCATGATAGATCGTTGGGGATGTGGACACCAAGGAACTTGAAATTAGGCAAACTATTAGAATTTTAGCATCCAGCTATCATAAACCATAATTTATTGGCATGGGAATTATTTAGATGAACATTTTTCTTGTTATTCTACGGCATACCTGCATAGAACAGTCAACATACATGTAAGCATACAGTATATATTTTTATTCCTTCTTGAAATGGAGTTGTGGGACTTTGGTGGTTCCTCAAAGACAGTACCTGCTCTTGTGAAATAACAGTGACGTGCTGCTGTGTTCTGTTGAAACTTTTCAGACGTCAGACATAATGATCCCCAGAGTCATTTGTAGAAAGAAAAAAACATTGTTTTGTGGATCTCCCCGTTACAATTTGCTCTTAAGTCAGTTTTTATCTTTTGTTTTCCTTTAATTCCAAACTGATACAGACGATTTTGATTTACCGGTGGATTGAGTTTAACCAAATCTTTCACAAATAAGGAGCTAGGCCGATCATGAATCTGTATCTGCAATTGTGTCTAAAAAATAGTAAAGGCTGAACCGATAAGACCATGTAGAACAGGCACTATTACAGATATATTAGGTGCTATGGGATAGGGTTCAACCACCACAGGTCTGTCCGGCAAGAATAAGTCCAAGATATCTTCAGAAGAGTATTCAGATAATGGTTCACCACACCACACTACTTTGTAAAAGTGAGAGTGTATAAAAGGGGTTCTATGGAAAGAATAGAAAGGAATAACCATGATTGTAAGGTTACATACAATATTCAGGCCCAGTAAACTGTAGAGGTATACAGGTAGCCTAGTGGTTAGAGCGTTGGGCTAGTAACCAAAAGGTTGCTGGATTGAATCCCTGTGCTGACAAGGTAAAAGTATGTCGTTCTACCCCTGAACAAGGCAGTTAACCCACTGTTCTCCTTTTGTGGCCGTCATTGTAAATAAGAATTTGTTCTTAACTGACGTGCCTAGTTAAATAAAGGTTAAAAAAAATACACTGAGTTTACAAAACATTAAGAACATCTGCTCTTTCCTTGACAGTCTGACCAGCTGAATCCAGATGAAAGCTATGATCCTTTATTGATGTCACTTGTTAAATCCACTTCAGTCAGTGCCAATGAAGGGGAGGAGACAGGTTAAAGAAGGATTTTTAAGCCTTGAGACAATTGAGACATGGATTATGTGTGCCATTCAGGCAATATATAAGATTTAAGTGCCTTTGAACAGGATATTGACACAAACCAGGCACACCGCTTTGTGTCAAGAACTGCAATGCTGCTGGGTTTATCACAGTTTCCTCTGTGTATCAAGAATGGTCCACCACCCAAAGGACATACAGCCAACTTGTCACAAGTGTGGGAAGCATTGGAGTCAACATGGGTCAGCATCCTTGTGGAACACTTTCGACACCTTGTAGAGTCCATGCCATGACAAATTGAGCCTGTTCTGAGGGCAAAAGGGGGGGTGCAACTAAATATTAGGAAGGTGTTCCTAATGTTTGGTATACTCAGTGTACATGCTATTATCTATGTCTATAACGTACTAGTATTAACAGAATATATATCCTAAACAATGCAGATGGCACACAGCATAAATGAGCGATGCATGACTGGCTAAATAACTACACTGCCTTAGCAACACACAATTAAAGAGCAATGTCATGTACAATACTTAGACACTTAGATGCACACGCTAACACAAGTACCGATAAACTTGAGGTACAGTTCAACGAGTCCAGTCACTTCTGACCGAGATCTCACTCAGAAGACAGGAGCGGGGTTCAGTGAGGTGCATGGGGAATGACAGACTGTGATTGGCTGATACAAGTGGGGTTTCTTATAGCTACCACTAATGAGAAAATAAGGGGTGTTGGCTCAGTTTCTGTCACAACACTGATTGTACAGATTAGATTACATCCATGGTTGTGACTATTGAGACTGATCACGGTCCTGTTATGTTTGGAAATTAATACTGTTTGTCTTGTCTTCCCAGTTGTAGGCCTAGGCCTACAGTACATGGTGTTTCTGTTGTTGAAGAGAAAGCATTGCAAATGTATCAGTGGAATCACTGTCAAGTGAACTGCAAAGACAAGATGTCAGGAGCAATTCAGAAAATAACTGAATATACTGGGGTGCAATTTTGTATACAACATCATTTAACGTATCAGTTTTTGTGCATTTGTGAAATCGGCAGGACATTTCAATATTTACCTTGGGGTATGTGCTGTAGTGGTCTACATCCTGTTTTGTTGATAGGCTTTTGATTCAGAAGACAGGACGGTGAACAGACCATGACTCCTCATAGTGTGTGTTTAAGACACCTTCAATAGAGTATACTGGTTTTGCAAGTATTTGGATAAACTGAAAAGCTAATGATATCATTACTATCACAAACTATGCAATTAATATTTGGTGCCCTTCATCATCTCAAAAAGCCCAAAGCAGCTGTATTCGATGTCTTAAAGTATGACAGAATGCAGAATAGTTATAATAGATGTCATAAATGATATAGAGCGTATTCTTGTGTGTTAAGATGTTCATGGTAGGCCTGAAGGCCAATCAAGATTGATTAAATTAAATCATCTTTATCTTTATTAAGTCTCGTGACTTTACTTTCATTAATCTAATTACTGTTACTTATCTAATCAACTAACTATATTTAATTGTTACCCGATTTAAATTAATCATGTAACAATTAACTCATTAGGAATTGGGGCACCACGAGAGCCGTTCTTTAAAGAGCCCGAATTAAACTCTAAAGGTCTTAACCTATCACATCCATAAAGTCAACTTATTAATCATAACCACGCATCATATTCATTCTGAACAGTCTTAACCTCCTGCATCTGCAAAAACCCCAGCCTTACTTAAGATTCAGTACTACACAAATTGGTTTAATTATTTATTTACTAGCTAACTAAATGGTAACACAGGATAAACATGCACACTTAATACATTAGAAACAGGTCCCTAGCGGACTGACACAATATGGCAGCTTGTTACAAAAGACATGGAGAGGGTGAGAGAGAGAGAGAGAGACAGAGACATAACACTTTGCTACATTTAGAAACTACTCTCACAGTAATCATATACTTTACACACGCACCGCCGCCCGTTTGGAGTAAGAAATCATTAATGTATTTACGTGTAAATGTCTTGGTTCGCCATGTATCTCTGTCGGAACCAGGCCGCCTTGGAAAGGTAATTGGACCTTTTTGCGGCAAGCTTGTAAGGCTCTGTTATGAGAATTTAGTTCTCAGTTGTTCATAATACCCAATTGAAATAATTACTCAGCCTGAAACCCAGAATTTGTAAGAAACTGGTTGAAATGATTCAGACGGAGGCCCAGTCACAATAGTCAGAAAATGTATTTACGAGAGCGCTCTGCTGTGCATATACAAAGATGTTATTTTTATACCATTCCTACGCACATACATACACACTAAACTTTGGATTCTCTCTTTCTCTCCTGGAGTCTCACCAAAGTTTATTACCACACAGCTGACAGTTCCAGTCCCCTCCAGATACGGGAAATCTGGAGGGGCTCTCCATGTCTTCATCTTATCTCCCCAGAGTTATAGCCGGGTCGGTTCAAACATAGTTTAATGATCCACTTTGTTTTCTTTAGGCACACACATACCTTCCTCTCTTCCCATGTACATGCTACATAACCTCTTTCTTATTAACTAACATTATTTATCAATACAGAAAAACAGGGTAGAATTCAATTAGTTATAGTTAAATGTATACATCATTTAGTCATTATTCATAAAATTCATAACAGGCTCTGATTGTCCAAAATAGGTTCCCCACCCGTCTCCTACTGTTGCTCTCCTCTGCCGTCGCCCGGCATCCGGCGACCCGTTGTGTAGTCCTGAACAGAACTACAGAGCTCATTTATACTTCCACTTTCTCTGGAAGATAATTATTTTAAGATAGGCTAGACAGCCGTGTCAATGGTTCTCAGTGGGGTGATGAGAGTAGCGTACTACGGTGATTTGAGAAGAGTAGTAGAATTGTCCCGCGTTGAGATTTCAGATTTTGAACCACTTTGGACGTGAGCTGCCTCTCAATGCCTCTCTGGTCTGATATGTTAATTCTTAACCTATCGTTTTATACAGTTCGTTCAAAAGGGGTGGGTCTTGAGGCTGACACGCTCTCTGACCTCACTCAAGTGGGCGGTGACTACTTACTTGTACAAAGTCATCGAAACAATTTCCTCTTATAGTTTCTAAGATCACATCCCTCTCAAAAACACTTTCAGAATTTTAAATATTTCATACACAACGTAGAAGATAACTTCATACATGTAGTGTATACTTTTCAAGTTACAGTATTTCCTTTAACATTTTTAATGACATCACAAAATAACAACCAAAATAACATTATTATTCGTTAGATCGCCTTTAACCATTCCCCACGCTCTGTTAGAAATATTGTTCCAGTATTCGCTTTAGAACGTGTAGAGTTTTTAACTCAACAATGAAATTAAACACAGACTACCCTTGCTAATCAGGAGACTCTCGGGAATGTTTTGGTGGACTGTCAATACAATTGCTCCACCAGGACCTGGTACGATCAAGTTTGTAGCATGGCTAGCATGGATGGCTCTGATTATGCACTGTTAGCTTGCAGTCAAAGCTACAAAACACTTTTGGAGCTAACTAGTGCTTTCAAATTGTATTCTGATGTTGACAGCAGGTGATAGTTATATTCATTACATAGCTCACTCAGCTAGATAACATACAGTACCAGTCAAATGTTTAGACACACCTACAGTTGAAGTCGGAAGTTTACATACACTTAGGTTGGAGTCATGAAAAATTGTTTTTCAACCACTCCACAAATTTCTTGTTAACAAACTATAGTTTTGGCAAGTCGGTTAGGACATCTACTTTGTGCATGACACAAGTCATTTTTCTAAAAATTATTTACAGACAGATTATTTCACTTATAATTCACTGTATCACAATTCCAGTGGGTCAGAAGTTGACTCTGCCTTTAACAGCTTGGTATATTCCAGAAAATTATGTCATGGCTTTAGAAGCTTCTGATAGGCTAATTGACATGATGTGTGTCAATTGGATATGTACCTGTGGATGTATTTCAAGGTCTACCTTCAAACGCAGTGCCTCTTTGCTTGACATCATGGGAAAATGAAAAGAAATCAGCCAAGACCTCAGAAAAAAAATTGTAGAACTCCACAAGTCTGGTTCATCCTTGGGAGCATTTTCCAAACGCCTGAAGGTACCACATTCATCTGTACAAACAATAGTACGCAAGAATAAACACCATGGGAACACGCAGCCGTCATACCGCTCAGGAAGGAGTCTCCTAGAGATTGACGTACTTTGGTGCGAAAAGTGCAAATCAATCCCAGAACAACAGCAAAGGCCCTTGTGAAGATGCTGGAGGAAACAGGTACAACAATATCTATATCCACAGTGAAATGAGCCCTATATCGACATAACCTGAAAGGCCGCTCAGCAAGGAAGAACCCACCGCTCCAAAACCGCCATAAAAAAGCCAGACTATGGTTTGCAACTGCACATGGGGGAAAAGATTGTACTTTTTGGAGAAACGTCCTCTGGTCTGATGAAACAAAAATAGAACTGTTTGGCCATAATGACCATCATTATGTTTGGAGGAAAAAGGGGGAGGCTTGCAAGCCGAAGAACACCATTCCAACCGTGAAGCACGGGGGTGGCAGCATCATGTTGTGGGGGTGCTTTGCTGCAGGAGGGACTGGTGCACTTCACAAAATAGATGGCATCATGAGGAAAGAAAATTCTGTGGATATATTGAAGCAACAGCTCAAGACATCAGTCCGGATGTTAAAGCTTGGTCGCAAATGGGGCTTCCAAATGGACAATGACCCCAAGCATACTTCCAAAGTTGTGGCAAAATGGCTTAAGGACAACAAAGTCAAGGTATTGGAGTGGCCATCACAAAGCCCTGACCTCAATCCTATAGCAAATGTGTGGGCGGAACTGAAAAAGCGTGTGCGAGCAAGGAGGCCTACAAACCTGACTCAGTTACACCAGTTTTGTAAGGAGGAATGGGCCAAAATTCACCCAACTTATTGTGGGAAGCTTGTGGAAGGCTCCCCAAAACATTTGACCCAAGTTAAACAATTTAAAGGCAATGCTACCAAATACTAATTGAGTGTATGTAAACGTCTGACCCACTGGGAATGTGATGAAAGAAATGAAAGCTGAAATAAATCATTCTCTCTACTATTATTCTGACATTTCACATTCTTAAAATAAATGGGTGATCCTAACTGACCTTAGACAGGGAATTTTTACAATGATTAAATGTCAGGAATTGTGAAAAACTGAGTTTAAATGTATTTGGCTAAGGTGTATGTAAACTTCCAACTTCAGCTGTACTCATTCAAGGGTCTTTCTTTATTTTTACTATTTTCTACATTGTAGAATAATAGTGAAGACATCCAAACTATCAAATAGCACATATGGAATCATGTAGTAACCAAAAAATTGTTAAACATTTGAGATTCTTCAAAGTATCCACCCTTTGTCTTGACAGCTTTGCACACTCTTGGCATACTCTCAACCAGCTTCATGAGGTAGTCACGTGGAATGCATTTCAATTAACAGCTGTGTCTTGTTAAATGTTATTTTGTGGAATTTCTTTCCTTCTTAATGTGTTTGAGCCAATCAGTTGAGTTGTGACAAGGTAAGGGTGGTATACAGAAGATAGCCCTATTTAGTAAAAGACCAAGTCCATACTATGGTAAGAACAGCTTAAATAAGCAAAGAGAAACGACAGTCAATCATTACTTTAACTTCTTATGGCTGAGATCCAGTTAACGGGATCGACTTGACAACAGCCAGTGAAAGTGCAGGGCGCCAAATTCAAACAACAGAAATCTCATAATTAAAATTCCTCAAACATACAAGTATTTTACACCATTTTAAAGATAAACTTGTTCTAAATCCAGCCACAGTGTCCGATTTCAAAAAGGCTTTACGATGAAAGCACACCAAACGATTATGTTAGGTCAGTACCTAGTCACAGAAAAACACAGCCATTTTTCCAGCCAAAGAGAGGAGTCACAAAAAGCCTAAATAGAGATAAAATTAATCACTAAACTTAGATGATCTTCATCAGATGACACTCATAGGACTTCATGTTACACAATACATGTATGTCTTGTTCGATAAAGTTCATATTTATATCCAAATATCTTAGTTTACATTGGTGCGTTATGTTCAGTAATGTTTTGCCTACAAAACATCCAGTGATTTTGCAGAGAGCCACATCAATTTACAGAAATACTCATAATAAACATTGATAAAAGATACAAGTATTACACATGGAACTTTAGATAAACTTCTCCTTAATGCAACCGCTTTGTCAGATTTCAAAAAAACTTTACGGAAAAAGCACACCATGCAATAATCTGAGTACAGCGCTCAGAGCCCAAACAGGCCATACAGATATCCGCCATGTTGTGGAGTCAACAGAAGTCAGAAATAGTATTATAAATATTCACTTTGATGATCTTCATCAGAATGCACTCCCAGGAATCCCAGTTCCACAATAAATGTTTGTTTTGTTCGATAACGTCCATAATTTATGTCCAAATACCTGTTCGCGCGTTTAGTTCCAAAGCAGGTCAGACAAAGTCAAACAATTCCATTACAGTTCGTAGAAACATGTCAAACGATGTATAGAATCAATCTTTAGGATGTTTTTAACATAAATCAATAATGTTTCAACCGGAGAATTCCTTTGTCTTCAGAAATGCGATGGAACGCAGGTCGCTCTCACGGGAGAACGCGTGGTCAGCTCATGCCAGACACCTGACTCAGAGCTCTCCTTCCCTCATTCTTCACAGTAGAAGCATCAAACAAGGTTCTAAAGACTGTTGACATCCAGTGGAAGCCTCAGGAAGTGCAATATGACCCCAAAGACACTGTATATTGGATAGGCAAACCTACAAACCTCAGATTTCCCCCTTCCTGGTTGGATTTCTTCTCAGGTTTTTGCCTGCCATATGAGTTCTGTTATACTCACAGACATCATTCAAACAGTTTTAGAGACTTCAGAGTGTTTTCTATCCAAATATACTAATCATATGCATATCTTAGCTTCTGGGACTGAGTAGCAGGCAGTTTACTCTGGGCACCTTATTCATCCAAGCTACTCAATACTGCCCCCAATCATAAGAAGTTAAGACATGAACGGCAGTCAATACGGAAAATGTCAAGAACTTGAAGTTTCTTCAAGTGCAGTCGCAAAAACCATCAAGCGCTATGATGAAACTGGCTCTCATGAGAAACTCCACAGGAATGGAAGACCCAGAGTTACCTCTGCTGCAGAGAATAAGTTCATTAGAGTTACCAGCCTCAGAAATTGCAGCCCAAATAAATGCTTCAGAGTTCAAGTAACAGACACATTTCAACATCAACTGTTCAGAGGAGACTGCGTGAATCAAGCCTTCATGGTCGATATTGCTGCAAAGAAACCACTACTAAAGGACACCAATAAGAAGAAGTGACTTGCTTGGGCCAAGAAACACAAGCAATGGACATTAGATTGGTGGAAATCTGTAATTTGGTCTGATGGGTCCAAATTTGAGATTTTGGGTTCCAACCACCGCGTGTTTGTGAGACTCAGAGTAGGTGAACGGATTATCTCTGCATGTGTGGTTCCCATGGTGAAGCATGGAGTAGGAGGTATAATGGTGTGGGGGTGCTTTACTGGTTACACTGTCAGTAATTTATTTAGAATTCAAGGCACACCAGCATGGCTACCACAGCATTCTGCAGTGATACACCATCGCATCTGGTTTGCACTTAGTTCCACTATCATTTGTTTTTCAACAGGACAATGACACAACACACCTCCAGGCTTTGTAAGAGCTATTTGACCAAGAAGGAGAGTGATGGAGTGCAGCATCAGATGACCTGGCCTCCACAATCACCTGACCTCAACCCATTTGAGATGGTTTGGGATGAGTTGGACCTCAGAGTGAAGGAAAAGCAGCCAACAAGTGCTCAGCACAAGTGGGAACTCCTTCAAGACTGTTGTAAAAGCATTCCTCATTAAGCTGGTTGAGAGAATGCTAAGAGTGTGCAAAGCTGTCATCAAGGCAAAGAGTGGCTACTTTGAAGAATCTAAAATATAAACTATATTTTGATTTGTTCAACACTTTTTTGGTTACAACATTATTCCATATACAGTGGGGCAAAAAAGTATTTAGTCAGCCACCAATTGTGCAAGTTCTCCCACTTAAAAAGATGAGAGAGGCCTGTAATTTCCATCATAGGTACACTTCAACTATGACAGACAAAATGAGAGAAAAAAATCCCGAAAATCACATTGTAGGATTTTTAATGAATTTATTTGCAAATTATGGTGGAAAATAAGTATTTGGTCACCTACAAACAAGCAAGATTTCTGACCTGTAACTTCTTCTTCTGTAAGAGGCTCCTCTGTCCTCCACTCGTTACCTGTATTAATGGCCCCTGTTTGAACTTGTTATCAGTATAAAAGACACCTGTCCACAACCTCAAACAGTCACACTCCAAACTCCACTATGGCCAAGACCAAAGAGCTGTCAAAGGACACCAGAAACACAATTGTAGACCTGCACCAGGCTGGGAAGACTGAATCTGCAATAGGTAAGCAGCTTGGTTTGAAGAAATCAACTGTGGGAGCAATTATTAGGAAATGGAAGACATACAAGACCACTGATAATCTCCCTCGATCTGGGGCTCCACGCAAGATCTCACCCCGTGGGGTCAAAATGATCACAAGAACGGTGAGCAAAAATCCCAGAACCACACGGGGGGACCTAGTGAATGACCTGCAGAGAGCTGGGACCAAAGTAACAAAGCCTACCATCAGTAACACACTACGCCGCCAGGGACTCAAATCCTGCAGTGCCAGACGTGTCCCCATGCTTAAGCCAGTACATGTCCAGGCCCGTCTGAAGTTTGCTAGAGAGCATTTGGATGATCCAGAAGAAGATTGGGAGAATGTCATATGGTCAGATGAAACCAAAATATAACTTTTTGGTAAAAACTCAACTCGTCGTGTTCGGAGGACAAAGAATGCTGAGTTGCATCCAAAGAACACCATACCTACTGTGAAGCATGGGGGTGGAAACATCATGCTTTGGGGCTGTTTTTCTGCAAAGGGACCAGGACGACTGATCCGTGTAAAGGAAAGAATGAATGGGGCCATGTATCGTGAGATTTTGAGTGAAAACCTCCTTCCATCAGCAAGGGCATTGAAGATGAAACATGGCTGGGTCTTTCAGCATGACAATGATCCCAAACACACCGCCCGGGCAACGAAGGAGTGGCTTCGTAAGAAGCATTTCAAGGTCCTGGAGTGGCCTAGCCAGTCTCCAGATCTCAACCCCATAGAAAATCTTTGGAGGGAGTTGAAAGTCCGTGTTGCCCAGCAACAGTCCCAAAACATCACTGCTCTAGAGGAGATCTGCATGGAGGAATGGGACAAAATACCAGCAACAGTGTGTGAAAACCTTGTGAAGACTTACAGAAAACGTTTGACCTCTGTCATTGCCAACAAAGGGTATATAACAAAGTATTGAGATAAACTTTTGTTATTGACCAAATATTTATTTTCCACCATAATTTGCAAATAAATTCATAAAAAATCCTACAATGTGATTTTCAGGATTTTTTTTTCTCATTTTGTCTGTCATAGTTGAAGTGTACATATGATGAAAATTACAGGCCTCTCTCATCTTTTTAAGTGGGAGAACTTGCACAATTGCTGGCTGACTAAATACTTTTTTTGCCCCACTGTATGTTATATCATAGTTTTAATGTATTTACTATTATTCTACAATGTAAAAATGAAAAGAAAATAAACCCTTGAATGAGTAGGTGTGCCCAAACTTTTGACTGGTACTGTACATTTAGAGAAAACAAGTTATATTAACTGGCTAGCTAGCTAGCTAGCGTTAGCAGCATTTCAATGGTGGCCAACGATACTGAGAGCTAGCAAATAATAATTTGTAGTATAATTTAAGAATCGAAAAATACTAAATTTCAGGAATCACTGTCGCATGTACCCCTGGTGCACTGTTAAATCATTTAGCCATTAATTTGTTGTATTTTTTAAAAGAAAACTCTACTTTTGCCATTGGCTTCCATTCTTTTTTAAACGAGAGCTTGTCCAAGGATGTCAGACACGAGCTTGGTTAGAGACGGTTGCTATCCAACGGAGCACTGCAATTGGTTGCCCAATATTCTAGGGCAGACCTTGGCAATGGGTCAATTGGAATTAATGGCAGTAGAGGCATATTGCTGATTTTATTTTTGCAGGAAAATTAAAGTAAGGCATGTGATATCAGAAATGTTGTAATAGAGTGAATGTCAGTATACAGTATCAGTTCTCTGTTACTGTATACTTTTACAATTGAAACCATTAGAACTGCTGTAGCCTAATGGTTTGCTTGTTCACCTGGAAGGGTCTAACTAATCTAGACCTTTTTGAAGAGAATAAACCACACATAGAGGGCCGTTTCCTGGACACAAATTAAGCCTAAAAGAATTACAAACTGAATTGCTTTCAGTAGGACTGGCTAAAATTGTGAGGATGACCATACAATCTATTTTCATCATGAGCAAAAGCTATTGGTTTTCTACCCAAATTGGATTCATTTAATAAACACGAGACCAGCCACATGGGCATCTAGTGGGCAAAACTTTGTAATTTCACACTAATTTATGGTAAATAATTCAAGCAACTTCAGAGGCTAATTACTTTGAACAGGAGGGAAAAAATATCACCAGATTCACAGGTCTCTAATGGATGAATTACAAAGGATGAAGAAGCAATACTCCAAGCAGCAGCTCCATACTACTTGTCAAACATAGAGAACCGATACTGTATACTGGCTGTTTGGGTGGGGTGTGGAGGGTACGTGGGTGGCTTTTGATCAGTTCATTGGATTCTTCATGCCTTACTCATTGTTAGTAAAACTTATGGTCCAAATCGGTTGTTTAATACTACATTTATTAAAGATTATATGAAACATATAAATTAAAATGGCCAATTTGGGTGCAATCAATTGGCCTAATTTCTCAGAGATCAAATTATAGGAATTCTAATTTTCTGTTTCTAACTACAGAAAGGATTTCAGAACAATCTGAGATGGTGTGTGTCAATCCTCTTTCTTGTGCTTTTTGAGGTGTAATGACTCATCTGTATTCTTCAGATACTGTTTACAGCAGGGTTCCGCAATAGGTGGCCTGCGGGACAAATTATTTGACCCCCCCCCCAAGTTTTCTGAGCAAAAATAATAATAATAATAATACAAAAATAATAATAATGAATAACAATGTTTTGTTATTGGACATGACTGTAAAATCACCAATTTAGGAAATCTGTTCCCAAGTATCCCCACGCATAAATAGAGAGGCATATGTGATTGTATCCCAATGTAATCAAGGTTTGAATCATGATTCTGTTTTTGTTAAATAATGTATCTGTTTTTTTGTGTTCTTGAGGTCAATTTGCAGTCTACAAATTATTTATAACTATGTTCTGGTCCCCTTAACATCCGCTCAAGAAAACATTGGCCCACCGCTGACTGTAATTGGGGACCCCTGGTATACAGGTTATTGTTTCAACATCACTTGGATAGATTTAATTGCTAGTATGTTATGCTGTTAGATATATTATAAACTGGGTGGTTCCAGCCCTGAATGCTGATTGGATCCCAATTACCTTTCCTTCTTACATCAGCTGATATCTCAAAGTGCTGTACAGAAACCCAGCCTAAAACACCAAGCAATGCAGGTGTAGAAGCACGGTGGCTAGGAAAAACTCCCTAGAAAGGCCAGAACCTAGGAAGAAACCTAGAGAGGAACCAGGCTATGAGGGGTGGCCAGTCCTCTTCTGGCTGTGCTGGGTAGAGATTATAACAGAACATGGCTAAAATGTTCAAATATGACCAACAGGGTCAAATAATAATAATCACAGTGGTTGTCGAGGGTGCAACAGGTCAGCACCTCAGGAGTAAATGTCAGTTGGTTTTTCGTAGCCGATCACATTCAGAGTATCTCTACCGCTCCTGCTGTCTCTAGAGAGTTGACTGCAAGGAGTCATCAGGCCAGGTAGTCCTGAGTGTGAATGTGTGAGAGAGTGAGAGATAGAACTTAAATTCACACAGGACAAGACAGGAGAAATACTCCAGATATAACATATAACATAGCCTCCAGTATTTTATGTGTCGGGGGGCTGAGACAGGAGGGGTCGGGAAACACTGTGGCCCCATCCGACGATACCCCCGGACAGGGCCTAACAGGCAGGATATAACCCCACCCACTTTGCCAAAGCACAGCCCCCACACCACTAGAGGGATATCTTAACCACCAACTTACCAGTATATGGCCAATATAGCAAGGCTAATGGCTGGATCCAGGCACTCCGGGATGCGTCGTGCATAAGAACAGCCCTTAGCAGTAGTATATTGGCCATATACCACACCCCCTCGTGCCTTATTGCTTAATTATAGCACAGTTTTAGAAACGGATTCTGACTGACTTTATACTATTTTGTCCTACAGTTCCTCCTCCCGTCAACGTGAGCCTCATGTGCCACAATTTTCAAAATGTGATCTATTGGAACTACAGTGAACCATCTCTGCAGCCACAGTTCAATGTGGAAATGACAAGAAAATATTCTGGGTAGGTGCTGCAGCATATTGGTTGCTTAATCTCTCACCAAATAGGGCCTATGTTATCCAATGTAGGTTATATAGCTAGTGAATATTAAGTCTTTCTTGCCACAATTTCAAGTAGAAATTGGAAAATTGACATGCACTGTCAGACCCATACAAATGTAAAGTCCTGTCAACAGTTCTTTGTCAGCTTCTCCATTGTAATTGTGAACTAACATTTCAGTCCAAATCAGAGGTTGCCATTAACCCACAACAATTGTTTTCCTCTATCTTTCAGTGCTGCCTTGGTTTGTTCAAACACTTCCCTCTACCACTGCGATGTCTCCTCATTTACCAAAGTAATACTAGAGGGCTACCGTTTCATATTGACTGCTGTTGTTGGACAGAATACCAATTCCTCCGAAATTTCATTCACCTACGATGATACAGTGGATCCAGACCTGTTGGATGTACAGTGTAAGTTCTCACACTGAGCTAACCAATAGGCAAATTATGGGAACAATGTTATACAGTATGTAGTGATTGACAACTAGAATTGAGGTAGTATCTTGAAAGGGTTTGTAAGTATACTGTATGCACTGCAGCACATGTAGCATTTCTTTGTTGATCTGACCACACAATGTTCAGAGCCGGGAGATTTTGAACATATTTACTGACCTCAGATTTTTTCACAAAGTAATAGTCTTTTGTGTTTTTTAGGCTCATTGGATTTCCCACCTGTCAACATCTCTGCTGTATCCGATCAAATTATCAAAGTTCAATTCATTCACCCGTTTCACATCTACAAACATGCCATCATCAAAGATGAAAGACCGGATCATAAGGAATTTAATTACATGGTTATCACAGAATATCACTTGGTAAGAACTGACAGAAAATTATGACTTCGAAATGACTGGGGAACACTTGTAGAACACTTGTAGAAGCTGAGTTGAAGTCGAAGTTTACATACATTTAGGTTGGAGTCATAAAATTAGTTTTTCAACCACTCCACAAATTTCTTGTTAACCAACTATAGTTTTGGCAACACCATGGGACCACGCAGCCGTCATACCGCTCAGGAAGGAGACACGTTCTGTCTCCTAGAGTTAACATACTTTGGTGCGAAAAGTGCAAATCAATCCCAGAACAACAGTGAAGGACCTTGTGAAGATGCAGGAGGAAACAGGTACAAAAGTATCTATATCCACGGTAAAACGAGTCCTATATCGACATAACCTGAAAGGCCGCTCAGCAAGGAAGAAGCCACTGCTCCAAAACCGACATATAAAAGCCAGACTACGGTTTTCAACTGCACATGGGGACAAAGATTGTACTTTTTGGAGAAATTATGAAACAAAAATAGAACTGTTTGGCCATCGTTATGTTTGGATGAAAACGGGGGAGGCTTGCAAGCCGAAGAACACCATCTCAACCGTGAAGCACGGGGGTGGAAGCATAATGTTGTGGGGGTGCTTTGCTGCAGGAGGGACTGGTGCACTTCACAAAATAGATGGCATCATGACGTAGGAAAATTATGTGGATATATTGAAGCAACAGCTCAAGACATCAGTCAGGAAGTTAAAGCTTGGTCACAAATGGGTCTTCCAAATGGACAATGATCCCAAGCATACTTCCAAAATTGTGGAAAAAATGGCTTAAGGACAACAAAGTCAAGGTATTGGAGTGGCCATCACAAAGCCCTGACCTCAATCCTATAGAAAATTTCTGGGCAGAACTGAAAAAGCGTGTGCGAGCAAGGAGGCCTACAAACCTGACTCAGTTACACCAGCTCTGTCAGGAGGAATGGGCCAAAATTCACACAACTTATTGTGGGAAGCTTGTGGAAGGCTACCCAAAACATTTGACCCAAGTTAAACAATTTAAAGGCAATGCTACCAAATACTAATTGAGTGTATGTAAACTTCTGACCCACTGGGAATGTGATGAAAGAAATAAAACCTGAAAGAAATCATTCTCTCTGCTATTATTCTGACATTTCACATTCTTAAAATAGGTGGTGAATCTAACTGACCTTAGACAGGGAATTTTTACTTGGATTAAATGTCAGGAATTGTGAAAAACGGAATTTAAATGTATTTGGTTAAGGTGTATGTAAACTTCCAACTTCAACTGTATCTACCTGCTGCGAATTGTTTTCACTTGCAAGCAAAGCAAGTTTTTCAAAAGGAAACACATTTATAACCTTCAAATATAAACGTTTGCATATTTATTTTTTATGAACATTGTTATAATATAGCCTATATACACTGCTCAAAAAATTAAAGGGAACACTTAAACAACACAATGTAACTCCAAGTCAATCACACTTCTGTGAAATCAAACTGTCCACTTAGGAAGCAACACTGATTGACAATAAATTGCACATGCTGTTGTGCAAATGGAATAGACAACAGGTGGAAATTATAGGCAATTAGCAAGACACCCCCAATAAAGGAGTGGTTCTGCAGGTGGTGACCACAGACCAATTCTCAGTTCCTATGCTTCCTGGCTGATGTTTTGGTCACTTTTGAATGCTGGCGGTGCTTTCACTCTAGTGGTAGCATGAGACGGAGTCTACAACCCACACAAGTGGCTCAGGTAGTGCAGCTCATCCAGGATGGCACATCAATGCGAGCTGTGGCAAGAAGGTTTGCTGTGTCTGTCAGCGTAGTGTCCAGAGCATGGAGGCGCTACCAGGAGACAGGCCAGTACATCAGGAGACGTGGAGGAGGCCGTAGGAGGGCAACAACCCAGCAGCAGGACCGCTACCTCCGCCTTTGTGCAAGGAGGAGCAGGTGGAGCACTGCCAGAGCCCTGCAAAATGACCTCCAGCAGGCCACAAACGTGCATGTGTCTGCTCAAACGGTCAGAAACAGACTCCATGAGGGTGGTATGAGGGCCCGACGTCCACAGGTGGGGGTTGTGCTTACAGCCCAACACCGTGCAGGACGTTTGGCATTTGCCAGAGAACACCAAGATTGGCAAATTCGCCACTGGCGCCCTGTGCTCTTCACAGATGAATGCAGGTTCACACTGAGCACATGAGCACATGTGACAGAGTCTGGAGACGCCGTGGAGAACGTTCTGCTGCCTGCAACATCCTCCAGCATGACCGGTTTGGCGGTGGGTCAGTCATGGTGTGGGGTGGCATTTCTTTGGGGGGCCGCACAGCCCTCCATTTGCTCGCCAGAGGTAGCCTGACTGCCATTAGGTACCGAGATGAGATCCTCAGACCCCTTGTGAGACCATATGCTGGTGCGGTTGGCCCTGGGTTCCTCCTAATGCAAGACAATGCTAGACCTCATGTGGCTGGAGTGTGTCAGCAGTTCCTGCAAGAGGAAGGCATTGATGCTATGGACTGGCCCGCCCGTTCCCCAGACCTGAATCCAATTGAGCACATCTGGGACATCATGTCTCGCTCCATCCACCAACGCCACGTTGCACCACAGACTGTCCAGGAGTTGGCGGATGCTTTAGTCCAGGTCTGGGAGGAGATCCCTCAGGAGACCATCCGCCACCTCATCAGGAGCATGCCCAGGCGTTGTAGGGAGGTCATACAGGCACGTGGAGGCCACACACACTACTGAGCCTCATTTTTACTTGTTTTAAGGACATTACATCAAAGTTGGATCAGCCTGTAGTGTGGTTTTCCACTTTAATTTTGAGTGTGACTCCAAATCCAGACCTCCATGGGTTGATAAATTTTCCATTGATCATTTTTGTGTGATTTTGTTGTCAGCACATTCAACTATGTAAAGAAAAAAGTATTTAATAAGAATATTTCATTTATTCAGATCTAGGATGTGTTTTGTTAGTGTTCCCTTTATTTTTTTGAGCAGTGTATATTCCTTTTTTTATTTCCCCAGAAACAACACAGCTTTGACTGCTCCTACAAGCAACAACACCATGTGTGTGAGGCTGAAATACTAGTCGATGGAGAGATGGATAGGCACTGCATCAAGATCAAAGGAAAAATGAACAATGTTCATGTCTCAGCTCACCAGAACATATGCATTGAGAGGAAGCATGGGGATTCTGGTAAGACTTAATTTCTCACATGATTGATACATCAAAGTCATATTAGCTCTCAGTACGTCTGTTATCGTTTAGTATACATTGTAATCATTTGATAAACCACATCTGCTAATATCTGATACGTGCTTTGAAAGTTATATGTGTCTGTATTGTCATATTATGGCAGATTTGATCAGCAAATGCTCAATTAGGACGCTGTACAGTTTTGAATGTGAAATCAGTTTGACTGTCAGTCTAACTGCTGGACTTGTCCCTTGTAGGTCCTAACTACACTGCCATCTACATTGTGATCCCTATCGTTGCCATGGTGGTGATTGCGTTCATCGTGTGGCTTATATACAGTAAACTGAGAAGTGGCTCATTCCCTCAACCAAAGATTTTGGTGTGTTCAGCCTTTCAACTGTTTGGCCTGCACTGCAGTGGATTTAGTCATAAAGCTACTACATATAGACTAGGTTATAGTCATGCAGAGATAGTTTCAGGAGAGCACTTGAGTGTCATGTTCCTATTGGAGTTATCAAACTATTGATATGCTACTTCCTGTAAACACTGTCAAAACAATAGCAAATTTAAAAACATATTTCACCCACAGAATGTTTGACTGAGTGTTGCATATTCTCCTTCTCTGGTAGGCTTCCGTGCTGTCACATATGAGTTCAGGTGAGTCCCTTATGCACCCTGAAAGAGACATTCTGAGTGAGTTACAAACAGGTGGCTCTCCACTGCTGCAGACCCCCGTGGAATCTTTGCCAAATGACTGTGAGGGTCTCATCAGTACCCCCCAGGAAGAGGTCCTCCGTCTCCCCATTGGACTGAAGGACCAGGAGTGGAGCGGTGGGGAGGTCATGTTGCCTAACGAGGGGTCAGGCTCTTCACTGCAGGTAACGAGAGAGTTGGGACTGGAGGTGAAGAGTGACTTCTCTGAGCTGTCGGACTATGACTGCCCCCATAGACCTGTGATTATTCCTGTGATAGAGGAGATGAGTCCTGGGGACACTGTTACAGGATACAAGATCTGAGTTTCTCTCAAGAGAAAGGATGGTGATTTATTTACATATGCTCAGCTCGTGCGTCTACTTAACCGCACCTGAATCTGTTTGGGGGAGAGCAGGGTATTCAGTTTAGTCTTTGATTGGTTGTTCTAGGCCCACAGCCTGGAGTCCTACCAATACTTTTCCTGTTCCTTTAACTATTTAAATGGGCAGCCTATGGTGGAGATGGAGAGGATAATCAGAGGGGTAACCTGGGACTGTTGCTTACTCAGGTGAACCAGGGATAGTGAAAACCAAGTGGTATTGAATGCTGGGAACTGCCCCATTGTAATGTTGAATTTCATTAGACCGAATTAATGCATTTCCGACAGCACATTTGTAAAAATAAAAAGTGTTCCTCTTGTCCATTCTTTTACTGTGCCTACTTGAGTGACATGAATGTTTTCTAAGGTAGCAAGAGAATAAGGGTTGAGAGAGGAGAATGAATGATATTCATTAGGTTATTGTCTTGTGCTGTGTATATTAGTTCTCTTTGCACTTTTTACATGATTGTCATACATGTACAATGTTTCAAAATGTATTATTAGGTCCTATTATATTCAGATGACCAAGTTATACCAATGCAATTGGATTGCTGTGGTGATAATAATGTATGTTGTTATCAGTGCCTTGCTGTTTGCCCTATACCTAATTATTTAGTTTTTAATTGTGTACAATTTTGACACTATACTTTTCATACAGCTAAAATTATATATTAAAAAATGATGTTAAGAATTTTTCTATTTTGTGTGCAAACTAATTCTGTTGTACTTAATGTTTTAACTCACCTTTCCCCAATAATTTCCCTTACCTTTGTTTTTTTGTATTTTCTTTGCATAATATACAATAAAAAGCTAATTAAATGGATTATTGTAATTACTATGTTAATAAATGCAGATTTGAAAGAGCAAACAAATTGTTATCCTTGCAGGGTAGACTGAAGGACATTTATGTCAATGAAATTCTATTTCATGTCAATTAAATTCTACCGTAAAGCAGTCAGACTCTGCAGATTCTGCATTGCGAAAGAGTCCAATAATGTTGGCCTGCTTCCTACAGAGTTGCACTTAAACAGCATGATGTGCCACACCTGCATGCTATTCAACCGATCACTGCTCGCCCGTCCAGCATCACTACTCTGGACGGCTCTGACTTAGAATACGTGGACAACTACAAATACCTAGGTGTCTGGTTAGACTGTAAACTCTCCTTCCAGACTCACATTAAGCATCTCCAATCCAAAATTAAATCTAGATTCGGCTTCCTATATCGCAACAAAGCATCCTTCACTCATGCTGCAAAACATACCCTCGTAAAACTGACCATCCTACCGATCCTCGACTTTGGATATGTCATCTATAAAATAGCCTCCAACACTCTACTCAACAAACTGGATACAGTCTATCACAGTGCTATCCGTTTTGTCACCAAAGCCCCATACACTACCCACCATTGCGACCTGTACGCTCTCGTTGGTTGGCCCTCGCTTCATACTCGTCGCCAAACCCACTGGCTACAGGTTATCTACAAGTCTCTGCTAGGTAATGCCCCCGCCTTATCTCAGCTCACTGGTCACAATAGCAGCACCCACTCGTAGCACGCGCTCCAGCAGGTATATCTCACTGGTCACCCCCAAAGCCAATTCCTCCTTTGGTCGTCTTTCCTTCCAGTTCTCTGCTGCCAATGACTGGAACAAACTGCAAAAATCTCTGAAGCTGGAAACACTTATCTCCCTCACTAGCTTTAAGCACCAGCTGTCAGAGCAGCTCACAGATTACTGCACCTGTACATAGCCCATCTATAATTTAGCCCAAACAACTACCTCTTCCCCTACTGTATTTATTTATTTTTGCTCCTTTGCACCCTATTATTTATATTTCTACTTTGCACATTCTTCCACTGCAAATCTACCATTCCAGTGTTTTACTTGCTATATTGTATTTACCTCGCCACCATGGCCTTTTTTTGCCTTTACTTCCCTTATCTCACCTCATTTGCTCACATTGTATATAGACTTATTTTTCTACTGTATTATTGACTGTATGTTTTGTTTATTCCATGTGTAACTCTGTGTTTTTGTATGTGTCGAATTGCTATGCTTTATCTTGGCCAGGCCGCAGTTGCAAATGAGAACTTGTTCTCAACTAGCCTACCTGGTTAAATAAAGGTGAAATATATATATTTTTTTAACCTCAGAGTTGTTCAGCAGGAGGGCCACGTTGAGTGGGGACGTGTACCAGATGGTCAGGCATCTTATTTGCACCAAGCTGGGGCTGTCTGCCTGGTGCAGCAAAGAGAACGAGTGGTCTTTACAGGTACACTCTCGGGCTGATGACGCCACAGGCCACCAGCTCATGGACACCTGCACATTATAACAGGCTGTGGTCAGTCACATGGGCTAGTTTGAACTCTGGCCTGAGGAGGCTGGAAACTTCCATCCATATCAAGCAGTACAACAGAGCCTGACCAAGGTGCCTGAGGGCCAACATCTCCAACAAGGCCCTCGCACAGCACAGCAAGCGTGATTAGCACTCAACTGTGTGTGTGGAGAGAGAAACAGACCACACAGTCCATTTAAACAGAGAAGCACATCTCAATGAAGTCAGGCCAAGATGGTGCCTCTGATTCCTTTATGAAATGGATCCTGTTCCCCAGCCAGAGACTGAGGAAATCTTCAGGCCTAAGTAAGCAGCTTTTGGATGATGAAGAGAGAATGTCCAATCAGTCTTTTTTATGTTTGTAGCTCTGCCCAGGCTGAGCTGTTCCATGCTCTGTTTAAGGCTGTCCTGACCAGCTGGAATGGAAGATATTGGCTCAGGAGCCTTGTTAGCACAGGGTCACATCTGTAAACAACAGAATGAACAGTAAATAGAAACAGTTCATCCTGGACCTCACTCAAAGAAGACTCCCACAGTACATCTAGCAAGTCATTAGAGGTCTAACATGATTTTAATCTATATACTTGGCGCATTCCTGTGTCTTTCCACAATTTTTTTTTTTTTTAGGCCAACGTGTGTGATTAAAACCTCTACAGGATCAGTGTCCCCCCGCGGGACGGTTGAGCTAATGTAGGCTAATGTGATTAGCATGAGCATAAGTAACAAAAACAATTCCCAGGACATAGACATATCTGATATGGGCCGAAAACTTAAATTATTGTCAATCTAACAACACTGTTCAATTTACAGTAGCTATTACAGTGAAAGAATCCTCAAACAATAGGATGGTAGAGAATGTATTAATAAACCAATTAGGTACATTTGGGCAGTCTTGATACAACATTTTCAACATATATGCAATGGTTCATTGGATCAGTCCAAAATGTTGCGCATACACTGTTGCCATCTAGTAGCCAAAATCTAAATTGCGCCTTGGCTGGATTAATACTTTATAGCCTCTATTGCATTTCGAAGATGGAACAAATACAAATATGCATGTTTTTTTCTGTGTATTATCTTTTACCAGATCTAATGTGTTGTATTCTCCTACATTAATTTAAAATGTCCACAAACTGCTTCAGGTCCTGAGCTACAGGCAGTTAGATGTGGGTATGTCATTTTAGGTGAAAATTGAAAAAAAGGGTTGGATCCTTTTAAGTGACATATTGGCAGACATTAGCCTCATACATGCTGTAATTACCTGATTGTTTGGAGGTGTTATGCAAAACCACAAGAGGGCCTTGGATGGAAAACAGATTAGTTAGCAGTGTTTTTAGAGACAAGCTATTGCTTAGAAGTATATTGCTAGTATGTTCCAGGGATTCTGAGAACATCTATTAAAGATGTGAGATGTGTGCCAGTAACTAGTTTGAGTGTTTGTTGGTTGTGATCACTGATCAGGAACGCAGGACACACCCAGCTGTGGTTTATTAACTCCCTCCCTGAGAGATGAGTGTGTCCCTTTGTTTCAACTCGGGATGGTCATTGGATACTATGTGCAGTTCCTTATGGAATCACATTCACGTGCCCGCGTGGACACACACACATACACACTTGCTGTTTAATAGTGCAGAACAAAAATGTCGTTATGGACAGGATTGCACAAAGGCTGTTATTTATATGCATTGGCTTGATAAAAAGGGTGATACAATTCATAGTTTGTTCAAGTTAGCCTTTGTTCAAAATGTCTGGAGGTCAAATTTCAATTTATCCGCCAATCAACGTAATAGTTTTTAATGAAGACTCCCTCATGACTGGTAGAGTTACAAAACAAATCAAGAGGGTCTTCCTGACTATCACAGGTCTCCCCATAGAGCCAGAGCTTTGTTTTGATCTCCCCATAGAGCCAGAGCTTTGTTTTGGTCTCCCTATAGAACCAGCGCTTTGTTTTGGTCTCCCCATAGAGCCAGAGCTTTGTTTTGGTCTCCCTATAGAACCAGCGCTTTGTTTTGGTCTCCCCATAGAGCCAGAGCTTTGTTTTGGTCTCCCTATAGAACCAGCGCTTTGTTTTGCAGGCAGTTGAGCCCCAATAGAGAAATAGAAATCATCCCAGACTGCCAAGACCATGCAGACCAGACCCAGACTTTTTCATTCCTCCTAAGGGGCCATATCCAGACCTCTTTAGTTCTCATTCAAACCATGTACCACAGCGTGGCCAATGTGTACAACAGTCCCAATGCTCTGTTAACTGTTAATAATCCTAGCTTGCAATACGGTTTTGGAAAGCTTAGGAAGTCTACCTTCATATCACACAAAAATTATTTTACAACTACAAAAGATACAACTTACTGTGTGCCGTTCTAATCACTCCGCCATTTCATAGATGCAAAAATTCTAAGTTCACCTAATTTCAGTTGATGTGACAAAACAAGCAATTTATAGTGTAGAGAATCATTGAACCATCTAAACCACTGTAAAATATATTTTCATTAGCCAAAAATATTGTATTTTCAGCTGTTTGAAGCTGGTGTACAAAACCAAAAGGTGAAAAGAATCTACTTAAGAATGGGAAGCATATAAATAGCGCACATAGAACGGATCTACCGCTTCTTAGACTTGCTTTCAATGACTGGTCTATAACTCACATTTCTATGTACATTTGATTGGGTCGCACAAAAAGTTATATATTGCAGCTTTAAATTGAAGTTGAAGGTTTATCAAATCATATGCAAACAAGAATAGTTTTAAGATCGAGTATTTCACGCTTTGACCAATTACCCTGGAGCCCGAAGTGCGATTTTCCTTTTTGTAAAAGATGGTAAAAATCATAATTTCGTCTGGACTGTCAAAAACACATTAGGCCTAGAAGAAAGCAGTGCTCCTGATAGGGCTACAAATCATAAACTGGGAAATGGAACTGGAAATGTATTTGTGAATAATAACTTATCACTGACGTCACTCTCCCGTAGCAACTACCGATGAACACTGCTTACAGGACTGGAAAGGGGTTTGGGGAAAAAATGCTTTTCCTGACGTCGGGACTTGGGAACTACTTGTCCCAAAAGGCCACGCTTTGACTGATGCTGCGTTCATAACAACTGGGAACTCCGAAAAATACGAAGTCAAATCATGACGTCAATAATATTCAGGACAGAAAGTCTGAGCTTTATAAAGATGCCCGAGTTCCGAGTTAGAATTCCAAGTTGGATGACCGTTCAAAACGACTTTTCTTCCAATCGAAGCTCGTTTTTTCCCCTAATTCCCAGTTGTTTTGAACGCACAGAATTCTGAGATTTCCGAGTACCCAGTTCTGAGTTCCAGTTCTGAACGCGGCATTTGTAAAGTTGATATATTTATGGTACTTAGGTTTGTTCGGTCTGACAGCGGATTTGCACCGTTTGCTCAATGTGTAGCTTGCCTGGCCTGGCCTGTGCCTTGCGTGGACCTATCTACCAGCTCACTGGGCAAGCTACATCAAGCGCACCTATCAAATGCAATGGGTGTAGACTGAGAGGAAAATAGAGACCCAACTCGGCGGAAAATATGTCTCCCTCCAGCAGGTGACGTTTTTCGTTGTATGGGAGGTCAATGAGTGTCGAATTTGGTCAAAAACAAACATGAATGGCTTATTTGCTACGTGAGGTTTATTTGATAGAATAAAATGTTCGTAATGCTTAAGTTGTTACGAGTGTACTAATATAATTAGGACACGTGACATCCCGGCAACTTTGAGAAAAAACACTTTATATTGGAGTTGTCTCGAGGATGCCTATGCATATTCATGATATGAGTCTCTCCATTGAACGCATGCAGTTGACGTCAACAACCCTCGTCGAATTGAGTACCACAGTTCGAGTCATAATACTGTAACGACCCTGGGTTTATAAGCGCGGATATCGACTCTGCCGTTCGAGCATTCTTTTGCGGCACAGTCGATAGCGCGCCGGACCTCCCTAGAAGGTCGAGGGCTCGAGACCTGCTCCCTGCTGTTTCATTACAATACCTATAAAACTAGCGGTAAAACCCGGAAATTATTCCAATTGTTTTTCCAATATACATTTTCCGTAGGGGGTTTTAGAACTACTTTATGTAAGTCTATGTTTCGTGTAGGATTACCCTTGCATGACGTTTTGCCTGTAATGAAACGCTAATCAGCCGCTAATGTGGCTATCATACAGAACTACACTTCCTGTCGCAACCTTTGACGTCATCACTTAAGCAGGGTAGGAGAAACATCCACATTTCTCCATGCAAACTCATTGCCAAGTAACCTAGAAAGTAGATATTATAGCCTTTTTACTTTCTCGTGTAAATAATTGATAGTGTGTTCTTGGTTAACACTTTAAGTCACCTTGCTAGCTACCCTATAATTTTACAATGAATATAATTTGTTTAATTACCCTGGCCTTTGTAGCTAACCTTAGGTCTCTTTGTCGATCAGAAGCAAGGATGGTTCTGTACCACTACTCCGATAAGCACATGTGCATTTTATCGTTTTCCGACCTCTAAGCGAGAGGCGTTGCTGGAGCTGTGTGATAAGGGGAGACCTGTTTGCTAGCACCTAACCACAGATTTGACCTAAACAAAATAGTTTTAACTAGATGCTCCCACCAGACAATAGTTAGCTAGCTATATCCCGGCCCTGGTGGGCTAACTTTAGCTTGCATGTCACCACGTGAAAAAATGGGACTACACAAAACACGTGTTAACGTTAACTCAATGTACTCGTCAACAATAAAAGGTCACAAGTCATTATACTAGCCTATGCTGGTTTTCTTTTTACTTGAAAGGAAGGTAACTTGCGTTGTACACGTAACTACAGTCGTTGGTTACCTAGCTCATTTGCATAAGCATCTACAGTAGTTAGGCACTTTGTTTGGCAACATTAAATACATGTTTTTTTCCACATCAACCTACACACACTACCACACAATGACAAAGCAAAAACAGGTTTTTAGAAATTATATAACAATTATTTAAAAAACGGAAATACCTTGTTTACGTAAGTATTCCAACCCTTTGCTATGCGACTCGATAATTGAGCTCAGGTGCACCCTGTTTCCATTGATCATCCTTGAGATGATTGGAGTCCACCTGTGGTAAATTCAATTGATTGAACATGATTTGGAAAGTCTATATAAGGTCCCAGAGTTGACAGAGCAAAAAGCCTGCCACGAGGTCGACGTGATTGTCCGTAGAGTTCCGAGACAGGATTGTGTAGAAGCACAGATCTGGAGAAGAGTACAAAAAAAAATCTGCAGCTTTGAAGGTCCCCAAGAACACAGTGGCCTCCATCATTCTTAAATGGAAGAAGTTTGGAACCACCAAGACTCTTCCTAGAGCTGTCTGCCTGGCCAAACTGAGCAATCGAGAGGAGGGAGGTGAAAAATAGCCTAATGTTCACCTTCCAGAAGGACAACCATCTCTGCAGCACTCCACCAATCAGGCCTTTATGGTAGAGTGGCCAGACGGAAACCACTCAGTAAAACGCACGACAGCCTGCTTTGAGTTTGTCAAAAGGCACCTAAAGGACTCTCAGACCAGGAGAAACCAGGAGTGTTTAAACCCATTACAATGAAGATCTGTGAAATTATTTGGATTTTTACGATTTATCTTTGAAAGACAGGGTCCTGAAAAAGGGACGTGTCTTTTTTTGCTGAGTTTATAAACAGCCTTTGTGCAATCCTGTCCATAATTAAATTTTTGTTCTGCACTATTAAACAGCAAGTGTGTGTGTGTCCGCGTGAATGTGATTCCATAAGGAACTGCACATAATATCGAATGACCCTCCCGAGTTGAAACAAAAGGACACACTCATCTCTCAGGGATGGAGTTAATAGACCACAGCTGGATGTGTCCTGCGTTCCTGATCAGTGATGACAAACACTCAAACTAGTTACTGGTATACATCTCACATCTTTAATAGATGTTCTCAGAATCAGTGAAACACACTAGAAATGAACTGCTACGTAATAGTTTGTCTCTTAAAAACACTGCTAACTAATCTGTTTTTCCATCCAAAGCCCTCGTCTTTTTGCATAACACCTCCAAACAATCATGCAATTACAGCAGGTATGAGGCTAATATCTGCCAATATGTCACTTAATCACACACGTTGGCCTGAAAATACAAACCAATGTGGAAAGACACAGGAATGCTCCAAGTATATAGATTAAAATCATGTTAGACCTCTAATGACTTGCTAGATGTACTGTGGGAGTCTTCTTTGAGTGAGGTCCAGGATGAACTGTTTCTATTTACTGTTCATTCTGTTGTTTACAGATGTGACCCTGTGCTAACAAGGCTCCTGAGCCAATATCTTCCATTCCAGCTGGTCAGGACAGCCTTAAACAGCTAATGGAGCAGCTCAGCCTGGACAGAGCTACAAACAGATAATAAAGACAGTCCGTGATTGGACGTTCTCTCTTCATCATCCAAAAGCTGCTTACTTAGGCCTGAAGATTTCCTCAGTCTCTGGCTGGGGAACAGGATCCATTTCATAAAGGAATCAGAGGCACCATCTTGGCCTGACTTCATTGAGATGTGCTTCTCTGTTTAAATGGACTGTGTGGTCTGTTTCTCTCTCCCACACAGAGATGTGTCCTAATTACGCTTACTGTGCTGTGCGAGGGCCTTGTTGGAGATGTTGGCCCTCAGGCACCCTGGTCCCTCTGTTGTACTGCTTGATATGGATGGTGTTTTCCAGCCTCCTCAGGCCACAGTTCAAACTAGCCCACGTGACTGACCACAGCCTGTTATACTGTGCAGGTGTCCATGAGCTGGTGGCCTGTGGCGTCATCAGCCCGAGAGTGTACCTGTAAAGACCACTCGTTCTCTTTGCTGCACCAGGCAGACAGCCCCAGCTTGGTGCAAATAAGATGCCTGACCATCTGGTACACGTCCCCTCTCAACGTGGCCCTCCTGCTGAACAACTCGGAGGTGTAGCATCTCACGCTGATCAAGTGCAACTCTGTAGGAAGCAGGCCAACCTTTTAGGACTCTTTCACAGTACAACATCTGCAGAGGCTGACTGTGTCTTACCCCTTGTGTTGGTCTGGCCAGACACATGACATCATACTGGGGAGGGAAATGGGTGCACCTTACTATGAAGAGACCAGGCTAGCAATCATCCACAGCTCAGTGCTGCTGGGAGAATCTAATGTGAAGGCCTATAATGTTCAAACCAATATAGACAGTAACGGAATCCTCCCTTTTTCATATCTCCTGTCTGAAGTCAAGCTACCAGAGACTTCCTGTATATTTGTAATTTTTATATACTGTACTAATGCAGATTATTTTTTCTATGCTAACATTGCCAATTTACCACTACCTATGTCTGTGACTACAATTTTCATAATCACTGTTGACCAAACAGAATGTTTCTCCTTGTGGTCATTTCAATATAATAAGGTCAGGATTCAATCATTGCAGATGGTATATTTTCGCACTTCTTTTTTTAGGAGTGGGTTAGATTTACATAATAGCATGTCTCAAATTGTGCCATTACTTTTTAAAATATATGTTTTAGATATTTTCACCTCATTTAGACAGTAAGGAAATCAGAGGGGGAGACCGGTAGGTGGGAGGAACAGTGGACACGGGGATTGAACCCTAGTCCCCAGCGGGGAGTCTTACATGCGACTTGTTCCAGGGAATGTTTCCACTACAACACGGCTCTGCACAGAGAGTGCCATTTCTTGAAAAGAAAGTACATGTTATGTCGTTCTTTCTCTAAACATCAACAGCCTTGAAGGATACAGATGGGAGGACTAAGTTGTCCAACACTGGCTCACTGCCATAAATGGCCCCTGCTTTCCACTGGTGCCAAAAGTCCTGTTCCCCTCATGGGAGGGAGACATGCATGCAACATCTTTCTGCATGACACTTCATAATTAAATGCTCTGCAAATTGCCACCATCTCTGTTCGGCGAGTTGTTTTGTACGCAGTTAAGAACATGTGCCTGCTGGGTGCACAGTGCAAGCACATATGAAAGTAATATGAACAATAAACATGGTTGATGACAATGTTTACCAATTTCGAACAAACCCCTAAACTAAGAAATATAAATCAGGGCCCATTGATAGTAATGCTATTAATACACAAAAAAAAAAGAATTATCTTCAGTCAATCGCCATAGAAACTCAATATGTGATTTGTGTAAACTACATGCTTGTGTGTGTATAATGATGAAGCAGAACATCTTTTAGTTTTCTACACTGGATGTGGGCAGGACATGAATGTTTTCTCCTTCCATTAGCTTTTTTATTTAACTAGGCAAGTCAGTTCTCTTATTTACAATGACGGCCTACCTCGGCCAAACCCGGGCAAATTGGGACTCCCGATCACAGATGGTTGTGGTACAGCCTGTGATTGAACCAGAGTCTGTAGTGACACCTTTAGCAGTGCAATGCAGTGCTGCAGACTGCTGCACACCCGGGAGCCCTGGCATTATTGCTTTACGACAGGGAACACAACCTGATTGTTTTGTATGAATAATGGCACATGCAAAGCTCCCTTGCAAAAGAGACCTTGGTCTCAATCTGACACTCTGCTTAAATAACGGTCAAATAAAATAAAAAAGATAATCTTCCTCAACTTTTAATGGGATTGTGCTCCATCATTGTTTGAAAGACAATAAGGGGCTGCAAAAAATAACCACCTGGTGGCAGTGTAGACTTATCTGAACTACGAGGCCAGTGTGTTGGCAGACACTTGTCCTAGTAAGTAGATTCAGGAACACAGGCATTCTGTTCCACCAGGGAGAGCACACGTCCCAGTACTCCTGTACATGCCCCTCTAGTCTTTTGCATTTTGGTTGACTCAACTGGGTTTATTGACCACTTGATATTTTTCCTTGTGGTCCTCTGTAAATTAGGTTATTTGCCTGGAGAGTTACCATTCAAATAGGGAAACAGTTTTTTTCCAAGTTTGAATTTCATGCCACACTTAATATTAGGGTTAGTTGCACAAACAACACTTGGTTGAATTGGATTAACATTTTTGGGGTACAAAATAGTGTATTAACTTTTACACCTGTAGCTATATAAAGTCTTCTCAGTAATATCTACAATTATTTAGGCTACCCTTCCCTTTCATGCAGCATATTCAACCCATCAATGTCTCCAACAGTCCTTTGATCCTGACACCTCTCCATCCATTCCTCCACAAAGACATGGAAATATTGTTGATATTAATGCAATTTCATAGATTTTTGTTGAGCGCTTGGCTCAGCAGCATTCTTGTGTTGTTGCTAAGGACAGGAATTGTTGAATATCATGTCACACATAACATTACATTGACCTTCCCTGCTGGGCTTTGAACTGATCCCATGGTCATTGTGACATTTACTGTGGCAACCGGGGGCTGGGAAATAGGCAGAGGCAGAAACAATTCATCCCATGTCACTCTTTAACTGCTTGACTACGTCTCCTGCCTTGACTGTTGCCTCACTCTCTGGGAAGGTATTCTTGAGACAACCCTCTTTTAAAGGTCTAGCTGTATGGTGACCTTAAGTTTCTTTTCATATGTATTTCCATTATGTTATTGACATATCATCAAATTATATGTGAACAATATCAGTATTTTAGTGGAAAATAGTACCAAATATCTTATGTCATTGCCACTATATATGAATTATTGTTGATAATGGCATTTCCCCATTTACTTGCAGTACACACCTCTTTTGAAGTATTAAATTACTAATCCAAAATTAAACATTTTCCTTGATCCTGCAATCCTGCCCCAACTGTTTTGTCAATTGATATTCAAATAATACATTGTTTATGTCAAGATGTCACATCTTCACCTGCTCTGAAGCAATTGTATGTTGTTCGTCTACAGTGCCTTCAGAAAGTATTCACACGCCTTGACTTTTTCCACATTTTGTTGTGTTACAGCCTGAATTTAAAATTGATTAAATATATATATACACACACATTTCAGCTTTTAATTTTTAATTAATTTGTTTTTATATATAGAACAAATTAATTAAAAATGAAAAGCTGAAAGGACATAATTTGGTGATATGTCAAGAGTCAATAAGTATTCATAGAGCAATGACTACATGGAGCTCTATTCCACATCAGGTAACTGATGCAAGCAGTAGAATCACATTTTTAAAACAGATAAAATACACCTTATGAAACAGTGGGGACTGAAGCAACACAAACATAGGCACAGACACATGCACACATACACATGATAACATACGCACTATACACACACGTACACATGGATTTTGTGTTGTAGATATGTGGTATTGGAGTATGGGCCTGAGGATTCACACTTAGTGTGTTGTGAATTCTGTAATACATGTATTGTAATGTTTTTAAAATTGTATAACTGCCTTAATTTTGCTGAACCCCAGGAAGAGTAGCTGCTGCCTTGGCAACAGCTAATGGGGATCCATAATACATACAAATACAAACCCCTTTGTTATGGCAACCCAAATAAGTTCAGGAGTAAAAATTTGCTTAACAAGTCACATAATAAGTTGCATGGACTCACTCTGTGTGCAATAATAGTGTTTAACATGATTTTATTTATGACTACTAATCTCTGTACCCCACACATACAATTATCCGTAAGATCCCTCAGTTGAGCAGTACATTTCAAACATATGTAAATTAAACCACAAAGACCAGGGAGGTTTTCCAATTCCTCGGAAAGATGGGCACCTATTGGTAGATGGGTAAAAGGCAAAAAAAAGCAGACATTGAATATCCCTTTGAGCATGGTGAAGTTATTAATTACACTTTGGATGGTGTAGCAATACACCCACTCACTACAAAGATACAGGCGTCCTTCCTAACTCACTTGCCGGAGAGAAAATAAATCGTTTAGGGATTTCACCATGAGGACAATGGTGACTTTAACACAGTTACAGAGTTTAATGGCTGTGATAGGAGAAAACTGAGGATGGATCAACAACATTGTAGTTTCTCCACAATACAAACCTAATTGACACCGAAAAGAAGGAAGCCTGTACAGAATAAAACTATTCCAAAACATGCATCCTGTTTGCAACAAGGCAAACAAAGTGTACATAAAGTGTTATAATTGGGGAAAATCCAATACAACACATTACTGAGGCCCACTTAGTATAGTCAAATCAAATCCAAATTTATTAGTCACATGCGCCGAATACAACAGGTGTAGACCTTACAGTGAAATGCTTACTTACGAGCCCCTAACCAACAATGCAGTTAGAAAAAAAAATAAGAATAAGAAATAAAAGTAACAAGTAATTAAAGAGCAGCAGTAAAATAACAATAGCGAGACTATACACAGGGGGGTACCTGTAGAGAGTCAATGTGCGGGGGCACCGGTTAGTCGAGGTAATTGAGGTAATATGTAGGTGTAAAAGGGGGTGGGGGGCAATGCAAATTGTCTGGGTAGACATTTGATTAGATGTTCAGGAGTCTTATGGCTTGGGGGTAGAAGCTGTTTAGAAGTCTCTTAGACCTAGACTTGGCGCTCCGGTACCGCTTGCCTTGCGGTAACAGAGAGAACAGTCTATGACTAGGGTGGCTGGAGTCTTTGACAATTTTTAGGGCCTGGATGGCGATGTGGGCCGTACACACTACCCTCTGTAGTGCCTTGCGGTCGGAGGCCGAGCAGTTGCCATAACAGGCAGTGATGCAACCAGTCAGGATGGATGGCTGCATCATGTTATGGGTATTTACATTTTTTACATTTAAGTCATTTAGCAGACGCTCTTATCCAGAGCGACTTACAAATTGGAAAGTTCATACATATTCATCCTGGTCCCCCCGTGGGGAATGAACCCACAACCCTGGCGTTGCAAGCGCCATGCTCTACCAACTGAGCCACACGGGTATGCTTACAAGTCGTTAAGGACTGGGGAGTTATTTAGGATTAAAAAAAGAGCTAAGCACAGGCAAAATCCTAGAGGAAAACCTGGTTCAGTCTGCTTTCCACCAGACACTGGGAGATGAATTCACCTTTCAGAAGGACAATAACCTAAAACACAATGCCAAATCTACACTGGAGTTGCTTACCAAGAGACAGTGAATGTTCCTGAGTGGCTGAATTACATTTATTACTTAAATATACTTGAACATCTATGGAAAGACCTGCAAATGGTTGTCTAGCAATGATCAGCAACCAATTTGAAAGAGATAATAATAATGGCCAAAGTATGGAAAGGTCTTAGAGACTTACCCAGAAAGACTCACAGCTGTAATCGCTGCCAAAGGTGCTTCTACAAAGTATTTCCTCAGGGGTGTGAATACTTATGTAAATGAGATATTTCAATACATTTGCAAAAATTTCTACAAACATGTTTACACGTTATCATTATGGGTTATTGTGTGTAGATGGGTAAAACTATATTTAATACATTTTGAATTCAGGCTGTAATACAACAAAATGTGTGGAATATGTCAAGGGGTATGAATACTTTCTGAAGGCACTGTAGATATTATTGCATTGATGCAATGGGACAATACCCCCCAACCAACCAAAAGCCTCTTAGGCTTGTTCAGCGAGAGCTTAAGGAGGGCTTAAGAACGACCCTTTAGAAACGGTACTTCAGGGCTGCGTCTAGCCTTTACAAATCCATACTCTACTGTTTGTTGCCACAGCGATGAGACCAGGAAGAGCATGGGGACCGGGTCCCAGTTTCTGTTTAACGAATGGCCAGTGCTTTGAATGTCCTTGTTGGATATGGTGGCTGGGAGGCCCAGGAGCCATGTGGCTGCTCTGCAGACTTGGGGTGCCCTATGATGACACGTTCCAACTTCGCTATCAGCTCCCCTGCCTGGTGTAGACAAAGGTATCTGCAGGCTCTGAGCCAAGCACATAGATTTGCAAACTGTTGCGAGTCAGTTCCCAAGGCCAGGGGACGTGGGTTCCGTGACAATGGGGCCCTGAGTAGAGGGAGGGCTGTTTCACCCTGGAGAGAGATTGGCGCTTCTGCCCTGTGGGACACTTGTGGCTGTGGGAGGAGGGGGTGGAGGGAGGAGGGTGTTTATGGCATGGGGTGGGTGATAAGATATGAGAGAGGGTCCAGTCGTTTAGCAGCAATTTTGCATCAGGCTTTAAGCATTGAGTCATTTTAGTTTCAATATATTATTATTGATTCCTGGTTACAAATCAATCTCCAATTCAACATGCATTAGTACATCAATATCAGCAATATCAATATTTGGGATTTGTTTAATGGCGTTTTGTCGGATGGCGTTCTTTTTTAGTATTACACCAAATGTAATTTTGATTATTGTAATGATTTTGTTTAACTTAAGTGGGAAGTTTTGAGGGGAAGATTAATTTGACATGTCTATCAAACAACTCCCTTTCAATTCGAATCACAAATGATGTTGTTTGTAGTAGATCTTGGCTTTCACTAGCTCCTCAGGCCACATTGCTGGCAGGCCCCAATGGCGGCACGAGAAAAGAGGCTATTGGTGTGAACACACAGTGTTTACTCTCCTCTGGCACTAGGGCACGGACAGGGCTGAAAGAGACCCAGAGAAGAGGCGCAGAGGCAGGGCCAGTGGGGCGCCTCATCACTCTCTCCACACTTCTGCTGTCATGCTCTTTGTGTGGGGAGCATTACTCAGACTCCAGGCTGCAGGCTCCCAGGTAACTGGAGTCTGTGGGGAGCGCGGCTGTGGCCCGCAGAGACTGGCTTTTGTTCACACCAGAAGAATCAGGCTACCTTACTTTTATCTGGCACCCCCAACATCAGTCAAACATAGGAGGCAACAACTTTAATGGAACTTTGTTTGTCTTTGCACATAAGGTATTTACGTCCATTATATTGCCTTACTGATGCCTTGATGGAAGGGTTTAACACTTTTAATTTGTGAAATTCCATCTGCAAATATACCCACCTAAAGAAAAACTTTGATTAGTCATGAAATGAAAAGTCAATTTGATAATAAATAATGAGAAAGAAAATGGTTTATTGTAGCTGAGAATTGTCAAGGAGAGATCAAAGTAATACTGTAGCTGCATAGCCAAACCCTTGAAGACTTACTGTATTGATCGTGTTTGCTATTCTTTCCAAATCAGAGACATTTCATGTTGTTTTGATAATGTGTTGACTTGCAACAAGTTATCGTATTCTATCAAGGCGACAGAGAGAAACCATCTAATGACAGGGTACAACTTCCTTTTCAGTTTTCTGCAATGACAAGGCAGCACTTTGTTTGGTAAAATACTTTGTGATTCAGTATGGATTTTAATGACTTTCTGTCTCATGATTTTTTCATACCTTCTCATTTACTTTCATTGACTGTTCAAATTGATATAAAAAAGCTTACCCCCTGGTGTCAAAGCATATAGAAAACACAATTGAATAAACAAAGAGGGAACATGTTAAATGTTTCTTTAGTATCAAGCTGTGTTTTTTAAATGTTTGTTTTCCAGACATCATTCGCCTTGTAATTAACTTTGCCTTAATTCACTTCAAGCAATTCTATATCCTTTTTCATTACCTTGACTGTTGCAAAGATTTAATTTTAAAATTACTTTTCCTTTCCGTCATGTATTATGAACTTCTGAAGAAAGTGAAAAGTTCAATTCACCAATATCACTGTTTTCTTAGGTAATCAACCTAAAGCAGAACAACACGGAATATTTAATGATGAAGGTATTGGACATGACAGTTATGAGCTTTTGCAAAAGAGGAGTGCATTTGGTCAATGATTTATCACTCTGGGCCAGACTGACTGGTTAAGTGCCATCACGACGTTACTGGGGACTGTCCTGTCCATCGTCCTATTTTAACACCTCGTTAGGGGGAATGAGAATAATTTACCCAGCAGCCTCGTGGGCCTGACTACATGGGCATGGTCTTCGGCTCCGGTCTCCACAGAGAAACAGTGTGGAGTGGTCAGTGCGGGCCTGACCTATAACCCCTGCCTGTCATGCCGACCATCAGGTCAACAGTTGGTCCACAGAGCACGAGGGACTGGCCTTTCTGTTGGTGTCAGGAGGCGCTGCCTGATATTATCCCAGGGTAATTAAGCAGTCTGCAGGTCAATGTCGACAAATAAATCATACTGATAGTTTAAACGCTGCCGCTCAATGCCCCTGATTGAGCAAAAACAAGGGAGCCGTCCCATGCTTGTTACTGCCTCGCTTGAGGTCCACCAGGGCGCTTCACATTACATCCCCAAAAGCAGCAAGTGGGAAAGCTTTGTGAAGGATCAAAAGCTGTGCAAAGAGACATGAGCCTTAATTGTTCAACTTTATTTTTAAGATAAAGGCAGACGGGGCATCAATTTAGCCTGTCTTTATTAGAGAACAAAGCAGAATGGGCTAACAGAATGCTAATTGGCAGAGGGATGATGAAAGTGATGTGGATTACTACATCAGAGGAGATATGGGTTTTGATCACGTTGCACATACAATATAAGCACTTGCTCGCATTTTCTCAGACTTAAGCACAGCTATTCTGCAATATACTGTATCACAAATAACATGGTCATATCACATGTTTGTTGGAAGAACAACTTAATATTGTTTGTTTTATTAATTGATTTAACAAAGTTGCTATGCATATGGTCTATATCAAATGGCCTGTACAGTTGTTAAAGGCCCAGTGCAGTTAAAAACCTGATTTTCCTGTGTTTTGTATATATTTCCACACTATGAGGTTGGAATAATATTGTGAAAATGCCATTTTAGTGTAGAAGTAGTTTGAAAAGACCGCCTGAAATTTCAGCTAGATTTGGTGGGATGGAGTTTTGGCCTGCCCACTCAGACCACTGCCAGACAGTCATAGCAGAATTCTTGCTTGAGAAATTGCTCTTTGCTAAGAAGCTATGTTCGTTCCTTTTTTACCATTTTATTTGAAAATAATCACAGTAAGGTACTTCATTGTTACCCAGAAATGATTTGATACTGAGATATTATTATTATTTGTATTTTTTATTTAACCTCTATTTAACTAGGCAAGTCAGTTGAGAACAAATTCTTATTTACAATGACGGCCTAGGAACAGTGGGTTAACTGCCTTGTTCAGGAGCAGAACGACAGATTTTTACCTTGTCAGCTCGGGGATTCGATCTAGAAAACTTTCGGTTACTGGCCCGACGCTCTAACCACTAGGCTATAAAACAGCTGTGTTGGACCTTTAAATGACAATGAGAAGCATATTATGGTGGTATAAAGCTGCCTTACTGGAATGACTTTAATTCTGAGATGCCTAAACTTTCCTATTACACATTTTTGGAAGCAATAGCCTACTGTACGTATACATAGTATAGTTTTGGTTGGCTCTGAGTACTATTTCTATATTAAGTATTGAAAATAAACTCCCAATAGAGATAACTAAGTAATCCCCAAAAATAGTTATAGGGTGATAAAGTAGCCACAATTAATTTGAATTTGTTACTTTATAAATATAATAAATAAGCAAACAAAAAAGTAAATTACGTGGTACCTAGCTGCCATAATACATTTCTGATTCACATACACACTGAATTTACTGTGGGATAGAGTAACTAAGGTATGCATATGGAAATCAAATTGGAAAGCAAAATCTGGTGCAATGCATCAAAAGGCTGCATTTGACTGCAATAAAGTTGCATATGGTCCCTGACAAATAAAATAATTAAAATGTGTGGATGGCTGACATCCAAATACCAAGACAGTCACTGAATATGACCATTTATAGAGATATTGTTTCTGTTTTATCTTACAAAATACTTGTGTTCTGGTATCATAGTATGAACTATATTTTTATTGAAAGAAGAAAGCCAACCAGTTCGCTACTACTGTTAAGTAACCAGTTTAACTAAATCAAAGTGGAGGAGAAAGGCTTTTCCCACAACATGTCTGACATAAATATATTCTTTTTTTTTTTTCTATTTGAAAGGCATCCATAAGTTAAGTGGGCTTCCTTTTGGTCTGCCTAATGGCTAGTCTGAGGAGATGAAGGAAGAGCCTATACCATGTCAAATCGGCCTTTCTATCCAGGGTCAGGACATTCTGTCTGGGTCCACTCGCATCTCTGCCTCAGAAGTTTTCCCATTCACTCACACAATGTAACTGTCAGTTCCTGCGTCCACTGGCTCCAGCACTCACAGGGCAACACAATATTTCACAGCACCAAACAATCGCCTGTCTGCCCGGACTAACCATATGGTTACTATGGGGCGCAATATTGACACACATCACTAATTATTCATAGAAAGGGAACTGAACAGAGGTGGCATCCCAGGTCCCTATTCTGTCACAGCTTTGTACCTCTGAGTCTGGGATTCTATTTGGGACATATTAAAAAGACCATTCCGATTCACAGTGCCTTCAGAAAGTATTCAACCCCTTGACCTTTTTCCACATGTTGTTACAGTCTGAATTTAAAATTGATTAAATTTAGATCTTTTTGGTCACTGGCCAACACACAAAGTGGAATTATGTTTTTATTTTTATTTATTTTTTTACAAATGAATGAAAAATGTTCATCTGAAATGTCTTGAGTCTAAGTATTCAACCCTTTTGTGGCAAACCTTAATAAGTTCAGGAGTAAAAATGTGCTTAACAAGTCACATAATAAGTTGCATGGACTCACTGTGTGTGCAATAATAGTGTTTAACATGCTTCTTGAATGACTACCTCATCTCTGTACCCCACACATACAATTATCTGTAAGATCACTCAGTCGAGCAGTTAATTTCAAACACAGATTGAACCACAAAGACCAGGGAGGTTTTCCAATGCCTTGCAAAGAAGTTGACCTATTGGTAGAGAGGTAAAAAAATAGCAGACATTGAATATACCTTTGAGCATGGTGAAATGATTAATTACACTTTGGATGGTGTATCAATACTAGAGGTCGACCGATTATGATTTTTCAACGCCGATACCGATACCGATTATTGGAGGACCAAAAAAAGCCGATACCGATTAATCGGCCAATTTTTTGTTGTTGTAATAATGACAATTACAACAATACTGAATGAACACTTATTTTAAATTAATATAATACATCAATAAAATCAATTTAGCCTCAAATAAATAATGAAACATGTTCAATTTGGTTTAAATAATGTAAAAACAAAGTGTTGGAGAAGAAAGTAAAAGTGCAATATGTGCCATGTAAGAAAGCTAACGTTTAAGTTCCTTGCTCAGAACATGAGAACATATGAAAGCTGGTGGTTCCTTTTAACATGAGTCTTCAATATTCCGAGGTAAGAAGTTTTAGGTTGTAGTTATTATAGGAATTATAGGACTATTTCTCTCTATACGATTTGTATTTCATATACCTTTGACTATTGGATGTTCTTTATAGGCACTTTAGTATTGCCAGTGTAACAGTATAGCTTCCATCCCTCTCCTCGCCGCTAACTGGGCTCTCACCAGGAACACATTGACAACAGTCACCCTCGAAGCAGTGTTACCCATGCATAGCAAGGGGAACAACTACTCCAAGTCTCAGAGCGAGTGACGTTTGAAACGCTATTAGCGTGCACCCCGCTAACTAGCTAGCCATTTCACATCGGTTACACCAGCCTAATCTCGGGAGTTGATAGGCTTGAAGTCATTAACAGCGCAATGCTTGAAGCATTGCGAAGAGCTGCTGGCAAAACGCACGAAAGTGCTGTTTGAATGAATGCTTACGAGCCTGCTGGTGCCTACCATCGCTCAGTCAGACTGCTCTATCAAATCATAGACTTATTTATAACATAATAACACACAGAAATACGAGCCTTAGGTCATTAATATGGTCGAATCCGGAAACTATCATCTCGAAAACAAAACGTTTATTCTTTCAGTGAAATACGGAACCGTTCCGTATTTTATCTAACGGGTGGCATCCATAAGTCTAAATATTCCTGTAACATTGCACAACCTTCAATGTTATGTCATAATTACGTAAAATTCTGGCAAATTAGTTCGCAATGAGCCAGGCGGCCCAAACTGTTGCATATACTCTGACTCTGCGTGCATTGATCGCAAGAGAAGTGACACAATTTCACCTGGTTAATATTGCCTGCTAACCTGGATTTCTTTTAGCTAAATATGCAGGTTTAAAAATATATACTTCTGTGTATTGATTTTAAGAAAGGCATTGATGTTCATGGTTAGGTACACGTTGGAGCAACGACAGTCCTTTTTCGCGAATGCGCACTACATCGATTATATGCAACGCAGGACACGCTAGATAAACTAGTAATATCATCAACCATGTGTAGTTATAACTAGTGATTATGATTGATTGATTGATTGTTTTTTATAAGATAAGTTTAATGCTAGCTAGCAACTTACCTTGGCTTCTTACTGCATTCGCGTAACACCTCCTCGTGAGGCAGGTGGTTAGAGCGTTGGACTAGTTAACCGTAAGGTTGCAAGATTGAATCCCTGAGCTGACAAGGTAAAAATCTGTCGTTCTGCCCCTGAACAAGGCAGTTAACCCACCGTTCCTAGGCCGTCATTGAAAATAAGAATATGTTCTTAACTGACTTGCCCAGTTAAATAAAGGTGTAAAACATTTTTTTTTTTTAATTGGCTAAATCAACGTCCAAAATTACCGATTTCCGATTGTTATGAAAACTTGAAATCAGCCCTAATTAATCGGCCATTCCGATTAATCGGTCGACCTCTAATCAATACACCCAGTCACTACAAAGATACAGGCGTCCTTCCTAACTCAGTTGCCGGAGAGGAAGGAAACTGCTTAGGGATTTCACCGTAAGGTCAATGGTGACTTTAAAACAGTTAAAGGAGAAAACTGAGGATAGATCAACAACATTGTAGTTACTCCACAATACAAACCTAATTTGTAGAGTGAAAAGAAGGAAGCCTCTAGAATAAAAATATTCAAAAACATGCATCCTGTTTGCAATAAGGCGCTAAAGTAAAACTGCAAGAAATGTGGAAAAGAAATTACCTTATTGTCCTAAATACAAAGTGTTATGTTTGGGGAAAATCCAGCACAACACATCACTAAGTACCACTCATCATAATTTCAAGCATGGTGTTGGCTGCATCATGTTATGGGTATGCTTGTCATCAGCAAGGACTAGGGAGTTTTTTTTTTATTATAAAAATAAATGGAATAGAGTTAAACACAGGCAAAATCCTGCTTTCCAACAGACACTGTGTCATGCCCTGATCTGTTTCACCTGTCCCTGTGATTGTCTCCACCCCCTCCAGGTGTCGCTTATTTTCCACAGTGTATTTATCCCTGTGTTTCCTGTCTCTCTGTGCCAGTTCATCTTGTATGTTTAGTCAAGTCAACCTTCGTGTTTTTCCCCATACTCCTTTTGCTATTCTCTTTAGCTAGTCTTCCTGGTTTTGACCACAGCCTGACTCTGGACTACTTTCCCGCCTGCATGATCATCCTGCCTGTCCTGACCTTGAATCTGCTTGCCCTTCGATACCTATTGGACTCTGAACTGGTTTTGACCTTTAGCCTGTACACGACCATTCTACCCCTTTTTGGATTAATAAACATTGTAAGACTCCAACCATCTACCTCCTGTGCCTGCATCTGGGTCTCGCCTTGTGCCTTGATACACTGGGAGATATTCACCTTTCAGCAGGACAATAACCTAAAACACAAGGCCAACTATACACTGGAGTTGCCTACCAAGACGACATTGAATGTTCCTGAGTGGTCTAGTTACAGTTTTGACTTAAATCCGTTTGGAAATCTATGGCTAGACTTGAAAATGGCTGTCCAGCAATGACCAACAGCCACTTGACAGAGCTTGAATAATTAAAAAAAGAATGTGTGAATATTGTACAATCCAGGTGTGCAAAGCTCTTAGAGGTTTCTCCAGAAATATTTACAGCTGTAATCGTGTCACGCCCTGGTCTGTTTCACCTGTTCCTGTTATTGTCTCCACCCCCTCCAGGTGTCGCTTATTTTCCCCAGTGTATTTATCCCTGTGTTTCCTGTCTCTCTGTCCCAGTTCGTCTTGTATGTTAGTCAAGTCAACCAACGTGTTTTTCCCATACTCCTTTTGCTATTCTCTTTTGATAGTCATCCCGGTTTTGACCCCTGACGGACTCTGGACTACTTTCCCGCCTGCCTGATCTGTCACGCCCTGAACTTAGATATCACTGTTTTTCTATATATTTTGGTTAGGTCAGGGTGTGACTAGGGTGGGTACGCTAGTTTTGTATGTCTAGGGTTTTTGTATGTCTAGGGTTTTTGTATGTCTAGGGGTGTTGTATGTCTAGGGATTTTGTATGTCTATATTGGCCTGATATGGTTCCCAATCAGAGACAGCTGTTTATCGTTGTCTCTGATTGGAGATCATATTTAGGTAGCCATTTTCCTCATTTGTGTTGTGGGATCTTGTCTACATTGAGTTGCCTGAGTGCATACCAGTAGCGTCATGTTTCGTTTGTGCTTGTTTGTTGTTTTGTTAGGTGAGTTTCTGTTGATTAAAATTATGTGGAACTCTACTCACGCTGCGCCTTGGTCTCATTTGAACGACGATCGTGACAGAAGATCCCACCAACAAAGGACCAAGCAGCGTGCCCAGGAGGAGGGAGTATCCTGGACTTGGGAAGAGATCCTGGATGGGAAGGGATCCTGGACTTGGGAGGAAATCCTGGCAGGACAGGATCGCCTTCCTTGGCGGGAGTCGCCTAGGAGCATGAGAAGACAGCAACCAGCAACCGGGGAGGTAGGCCACAGAAACCCCAATAAAAAATTTTTTGGGGGGGGGCACATGGAGCAGTCGGCGAAGTTGAGGGGTGAGTCAGAGACTGTCGAGGAGTTATTGGACAAATTGGAGGAGAGTGAACGGAGGGGAGAGTTAGAGACCTTCGAGGAGTTGTTGATCAAATTGGAGGAGAGTGAAGAGAGAGCTGTTGGTTTGGTGTAGTATGCACGGCATTCGCCCTGAGGAGCGGGTTAGCTGTCCGATGCCACCTGTGCCAATTCCTCGTACTCGTCCTGAAACGTGCGTTAAAGTTCCGGAACAATTGATGCCGGCTATACACACCAGGTCTCCAGTGTACCTTCACAACCCAGTGCGTCCTGTGCCAACTCCTCGCACTCTCCCTCAAGTGCGCTTTCCCAGTCAGGTGTGTCCTTTTCCTGCTCCTCGCACTCTCCCTCAAGTGCGTGTCCACAGTCCAGTACGTCCTGTGCCTCCTCTCCGCACTCGCCTTGAGGTGCGTGTCATCAGCCCGGTGCCATCTATACCGGTCCCACGCATCAGATCTCCAGTGCGCATCCACAGTCCAGAGTTCCCAATCCAGAGCTTCCGGCAACAGTTCCCAGTCCAGAGCTTCCGGCTACGATCTACAGTCTGGTTCCTCCGGCGACGATCCGCGGTCCGGAGCCTCTGGCGACTATCTTTTGATAGTCTTCCCGGTTTTGACCCCTGACGGACTCTGGCAGACTTTCCCACCTGCCTGATCATCCTGCCTGCCCTGACCTTGATTCTGCCTGCCCTTCGGTACCTTTTGGACTCTGAACTGGTTTCGACCCTTTTGCCTGTCCACGACCATTCTCTTGCCTTACCCTATTGAATTAATAAATATTGTAAGACTCCAACCATCTGCCTTCTGGGTCTCGCCTTGTGTCATGATAAATCGCTGCCAAAGGTGATTCTAATATGTATTGACTCAGGGATTGAATAGTGTTTTATTTGTCATAATTAAGACAACAATGTGGAAAAAGTCAAGGGCTGTGAATACTTTCTAAAGGCACTTGTATATGTTCTATTTGCTATGTTTTTCACATAAGTTTAAATGTGAGGTAAGTCATCGGCGGATTCATTCGGTCCATGTTGGGGCGGCAGGTAACTTAGTGGTTAGAGCGTTGGACTTGTAACCGCAAGATCCCTGAGCTAAAAATCTGTTGTTCTGCCCCTGAACAAGGCAGGTAACCCACTGTTCCTAGGCTGTCATTGACAATAAGAATTTGTTCTTAACTGACTTGTCTAGTTAAAAAATATATATTGGTCTTGCTATACATCTTAGTGAACCACTGGGCCGATACGACAACATCATTTTAAGTATCTTGTATTCCCATGGGATAATTCCCAACACTGTAAACGCTGGACACACTATTTCAACACATGCTCATTTACTTAGAAATGTCTGCTGACGCTCAGTAGATAGTTTATTAGGTATACCCATCTAGTACTGGGTCGGAACCCCTTTGGCTCCAGAACAGCCTGAATTCTTCTGGACATTGAAACGTTACTCAATTGGTATTAAGGGACCTAACGTCTGTCAGGAAAACATTCCCCACACCATTACACCACCAGCCTGTAATGTTCACACAAGGCAGGATGGGGCCATGGACTCATGCTGCTTACGCCAGATCCTGACTCTGCCATCAACATGACACGACAGGAACTGAGATTCATCGAACCAGGCATTGTTTTTCCACTCCTCAATTGTACAGAGTTGGTGATTACGTGCCAACTGGAGCCTCTTGTTTTTTGCTGATAGGAGTGGAACCTGTTGTGGTTGTCTGCTGCAATAGCCGATTTGTGACAAGGACCGACAAGTTGTCCATTCCTAGATGCCGTTCTGCACACCACTGTTGTACTGCACTGTTATTTGCCTGTTTTGCATGTTAGCTTTCACGATTCTTGCCATTCTCCTTCGACCTCTCATCAACGAGCTGTTGAATGTTTTTTGTTTGTCGAACCATTCTCTGTAAACCCTAGACACTGTCATGCGTGAAAATCCCAGGAGGCCAGCCGTTGCTTAGGTCACTTGTTTTGCCAATTCTAACGTTCAATTGAATAATAACTGAATGCCTTGATGCCTATCTGCCTGCTTTATATAAAAAGCCATGGTCACATGAACCACTGTCTGTAGGAGCTAACCATTTTCGTCAATGGGTTGGTGTACCTAATAAACTGAGTGTAAATTGGGAGTAATTGTTATTTAGTTATTAGTGATGATGGTGAACAGTCCACTCACCACAATAGAACATTTGGTAGATGCGGTTATTAAGACGATGTCACTTGTCTGATTTTAACTCTTGGCGTGTGTTTAATATCTAATTAATATGATACTCTTTGTATTTGCATGGATTTTAATTACTGGCCAGTAGATTTACCCTTATGAGTGCACTATGTGTTTTAACTTTGTGAGCAGCTTGCATTACTGATATATCACAGCTGAGTATGCCACCGTGTAAAATAAGAATAGCTAAATTAAAGGCCTTTATTGCATCAGTAAGTTGGATAATTGCTTGCTGCCTGTTGTAGTGTGAAATTGTTCTGAGATTGTGTAATTGGGCTCCAAACCTTGTCTATTATTATTTTTACCTAATGCAAAACATTTCTAAGACAACTGAAATAGATTTGTCATTACATTCTTTGTGGGAACTTTTCTTTATTATCTGTGTATTTCAGACCTTTTTTGTTGTTAAAGTTTTTCTTACAACATCTGTACAATTCACAGAGAATAAGTTCACATTTGCCCTTGCTTGAAAGTGAACTGTTTATATCTGCTATCTGTGTAAGGCTTTGTCCCGGCAGCCCCTGCCTGACCCCCTATGAGGTCGGAAAATCCACTGGTCCATCAGCCCATGACAGACCCATGTTGAGCCAGACTACATCAGACCACTCCAATGTAGAAAATAGTAAAAATAAAGAAAACGTGTGTCCAAACATTTGACTGGTACTGTATATCTATATACTGTGTGTATATATATTTATTTAACCTTTATTTAACTAGGCAAGTCAGTTAAGAACAAATTCTTATTTACAATGATGGCCTACCTCGGCCAAACCCGGACGACGCTGGGCCAATTGTGCGCCGCCCTATGGGACTCCCAATCACGGCCGGATGTGATGCAGCCTGGAAATATACAGTACCAGTCAAAAGTTTGGACACTCCTACTCATTCAAGGGTTTTTTCTTTATTTGTACTATTTTCTACATTGTAGAATAATAGTGAGACATCAAAACTATGAAATAACACATGGAATCATGTGGTAACCAAAAAAGTGTAAACAAATCAAAATATATTTTAGCCACCCTTTGCCTTGATGACAGCTTTGCACACTCTTGACATTCTCTCAACCAGCTTCACCTGGAATGCTTTTCCAACAGTCTTGAAGGAGTTCCCACATATGCTGAGCACTTGTTGGCTGCTTTTCCTTCACTCTGTGGTCCAACTCATCCCAAACCATCTCAATTGGGTTGAGGTTGGGGTATTGTGGAGGCCAGGTCATCTGATGCAGCACTCCATCACTTCTTCTTGGTCAAATAGCCCTTACACAGCCTGGAGGTCTGTTGGGTTATTGTCCTGTTGAAAAACAAATGATAGTTCCACTAAGCACAAACCAGATGGGATGGCGTATCGCTGCAGAATGCTGTGGTAGCCATGCTAGTAAAGTGTGCCTTGAATTCTAAATAAATCACAGACAGTGTCACCAGCAAAGCACCCCCACACCATCACACCTCCTCCTCCATGCTTCATGTGGGAACCACACAGGCAGAGATCATCCGTTCAACTAAAACAAAAACAAGGCGTTTGGAACATAAGATCTCAAATTTGGACTCATCAGACAGATTTACACTGGTCGAATGCCTGTTGCTTGTATTTCTTGGCCCAAGCAAGTCTCTTCTTCATGTCATTTTTATTTAATCTGGCAAGTCAGTTAAGAACAAATTCTTATTTACAATGACAGCCTACACCAGCCAAACCCAGACAACACTAGGTCAATCGTGCGCCGCCCTATGGGACTCCCAAGCACGGCCAGTGCCTTAGACCACTGCACCACTCGAGAGCCCTTCCTTCAGTAGTGGTTTCTTTGCATCAATTTGACTATGAAGACCTGATTCACACAGTTTCCTCTGAACAGTTGATGTTGAGATGTGTCTGGTACTTGAACTCGGTGAAGCATTTATTTGGGCTGCAATTTCTGAGGCTGGTAACTCTAATGAACTTATCCTCTGCAGCAGAGGTAACTCTGGTTCTTCCTTTCTTGTGGCGGTCCTCATGAGAGCCAGTTTCATAATAGCTCTTGATGGTTTTTGCGACTGCACTTAAAGAAATTGTCAAAGTTCTTGACATTTTCCGGATTGACTGACCTTCATGTCTTAAAGTAATGGTGGACTGTCGTTTCTATGCTTATTTGAGCTGTTCTTGCCATAATATGGACTTGGTCTTTTACCAAATAGGGCTATCTTCTGTATACCACCCTTACCTTGTCACAACACAACTGATTGGCTCAAACGCATTAAGAAGGAAAGAATTTCCACAAATTAACTTTTAACAAGGCACACCTATTAATTGAAATGCATTCCAGGTGACTACCACATGAAGCTGGTTGAGAGAATGCCAAGAGTGTGCAAAGCTGTCATCAAGGCAAAGGGTGGCTACTTTGAAGAATCTCAAATCTCAAATATATTTTTATTTGTTTGACACTTTTTTGGTTGCTACCTGATTCCATATGCGTTTTTTCATAGTTTTGATGTCTTCATTATTATTCTACAGTGTAGAAAATAGTAAAAATAAAGAAAAACCCTGGAATGAGTAGGTGTGTCCAAACTTTTGACTGGTACTGTATATATATATGTATGTGATGGGATGTATAGACAATATGGACAGTATGTGGATAGAATATGTAGTATATCTGAAGAAAAGTATATGTACAGCAATAGTTAAAAAGGATATTTAACACACCAGGCATGTCTGACGCCGAAAAAGAAAGACAGTTATTGCCTACTTCACTCATGTTCTATTTTATTTTTGCAAAAAAAAGTATGGTGTAGTTCCAGCAGTTACCTACACCGCTGCATGGCAAAAAAAAGTTATTATCTACTGAAAACACTACCTAGATTTGAATTTAGTTCACTACTCCACAACACTGGACCACTCAGCAGCCAGGATGATTGACATCCTTTCACGCCATGCCTTACTCAAAGGGTAGAGACTCTTAACTGTAACTTGATAAGTGTTGAGCAGGATGCGTTCATCCAGGGCAAAGCATGGCCCCTCTGAACTGTAGGGGTTCCTCTTCACTCAGCTGCTGTCCTAAGCCATAGAGACCCTTACGTGGAGGAATGTTGATATGTCCTGACCAGTGGTGGAAAAAGTACCCAATTGTCATTCTTGACTAAAAGTAAAGATACCTTAAAATATAATGACTCAAGTAAAAGTGAAAGTCACCCAGTAAAATACTACTTGAGTAAAAGTCTGAAAGTATTTGGTTTAAAATGTACTTAAGTATCAAAAGTAAAAGGATAAATCATTTCAAATTCCTTATAAGCAAACCAGACGGCACGATTTTCTTGATTTTTTAATTTATGGATAGCCAGGGGCACACTTCAACACTCAGACATCATTTACAAATGAAGCATTTGTGTTTAGTGAATCTGCCAGATCAGAGGCAGTAGGGATAACCGTTTTCCTGTCCTGCTAAGCATTCAAAATGTAACTTTTAGTACTTTTGGGTGTCAAGGAAAATGTAAGGAGTAAAAAATACATTATTTTCTTTAGGAATGTAGTGGAGTAAAAGTAAAATTTGGCAAAAATATAAATAGTAAAGTACAGATACAGCAAAGTACTTTAAAGTATTTTTACTTAAGTACTTTACACCACTGGTCCTGACTGGAGGTACTGCTAGGAGATGTGTGAGTCTCACTGCTGATCTGGCGCTCCAGCTCACCACCAAGGAGAAGTTAGCTTGTTGGCAGAGGGTGAAGGTGCCCACAGCTCCAGATGTTGGTTTGGTGCAGATTTTCCTCAGGGCCGTGTGATGCTGGGCGCCACATCTGTCCAGGCAGAAACGGGCCATATTGCATCCCATCTGTCGAGTGGACTCAGTGTGGGCACAACCCTGCACAAGAACAGGGCCATTTCAATAAACGCCATAAATATTGTAATTCATAGGCATGAAACAGCAGGTTTTTAATACTGCTTTGAGAATGGAGAGAGCCTCAACCTTTGGCAGCTGAGAACCATGCCGCTTCTGTCGCTCTGGTGGTGATGCTAAACATTTGCCTTCGATTCTTCAGGCAACCTGGCGGTACCAAAAAATCCATGTCTCTCTCATGTCTCGTCCCAAGTAAAATAGAGCACAGGGCCAAGGGGATAGTATTAATATGAATGTCACCCCTGTCCCAATGTGACATCGGGGAAATTGACTTCGTAGCCCTGTGCTGTTCTCAGCCATATGCTGATGTTTTTATATTCCAGAAAAATGAGTTGAGGGACTCGTAAAGTTTCTTAAACTCTGAATTATACCCTGATGCAGCGGGATGAACGGAGCCTTCTGTCGCGCTGCAAAGACCTTTAAGTGGAAGACATTTCTCCTTTGGAAGGGAACTAGATGTGGCATTGTCCCAGCTTATCTATTTTTCATGCCTTTATCTGCACTTGTACTTTAATTAGGTAGTAAACATAGTTATACATCCCAGGGAAGGAAAGAACTTTCCTCATGCTAAAGTTATGCTGATATACACTTTTTAGATGTTGAGTAGTTTTGATGACCTTGCATTCAAGGTGCCGTAAGTTAGTGTAACATTAGTCTCTGTCTACTATCTCATCTTCTCCTCACAGTTTATTTCCAACAGGGTTAGGGCTATTCAACTCACCTGGTTTCCCAGACCTGAATCCCTGATTAGATGGCAAGAATGAAAACCAGAAGTGCTTTGGCCCACCAGGAGCAGAATTTAATTGTCCTGCTTTGGGGAAGGCATTGTATTGATAAAGAATCCATATCATAGCCTACTGTATACAATGTACCATGGCCCATGGGGCAAAGCCTTCATAATGTAACTCTCTCTCTCTCTCTCTCTCTCTCTCTCTCTCTCTCTCTCTCTCTCTCTCTCTCTCTCTCTCTCTCTCTCTGTCTGTCTCTGTCTCTGTCTCTGTCTCTGTCTCTGTCTCTGTCTCTGTCTCTGTCTCTGTCTCTGTCTCTGTCTCTGTCTCTGTGTGTGTGTGAATAGGTGAGACCAATCCAAGTAGGACTAAACCCTGTCCTTCCAGTCAGCCAGCCAGACCGTAATAGGGTGTTTGCTTTGTGAAACCAGATCCAGGGTGAGTTTGACCACAGTTAGGGTCCAGAGAAGGGTGCCACACCCAGACACCCTGCACGGCAGCAGCTATAACTTGATGACTTTAAGCTGTGTCATTGCTCAAACCGTTCCCTGGGTTCTCAATCAGCACGGTTATGTAAGTCGTCAGATTTTTTAAACGCGGCGCTTCAATATCATTTGTAACAGATTATCTCTCCTTGCGCGGGCTGACAGATGCTTGGTCCAGCTGGTGGAGAAAAACTTTATAGCCCAGTTGGAACGAGGGTCCTTACACCCTCTACAATGTTGGCCACCATTGCCTTTTTTAATGAGTCACGAATTGCCTGTTTATCTTCTGCTCCCTGCTGTTTCGGCATTTTCCCTTCCAGAACAATCCCAGAAACACATGCTGGTACAGACGCAGGAGCAATGTGTGGAGACTTGGAGCCAAATTGTTACAAGGAACAAAGTTTTTTTTTCTTGAGCATAAAAAAAAGAGGGATCACATGTTCGCTAATAAAACAGCATTTCAAATGTTCATTGTGACCCCGGCAATATGGTCACCCAGAGAAAGCTGGACCAATCTGAAGCCTCAACAAACACATAAATGACTCTATAATTGGTGCGCTTTGTTTATCATGTGCTGGCTCTGCTGAAACTACGCTAAACACTTTGTGTAATGGCGCTACATTATGACAACACATGGCTCGAGCAAAAGAGACCAAAATTGGCAAAGTGATGAAAAGTAGCAGGTGGTGTTGACAATTTTGTTTGAAAAAGTTATGGTGACTACAGATAATAGAAGTCTTGAGCCCAACGTCAGTGTTGCCATCTGACCAAGGGAAGGGTCCACATTGCTATTAGCGATAAGCCTGGGTTTGTACAGACAAAACAAGTTGGAAAGGTATCAAATATAGCTAGCTGACACAGAAGGGAGCTTTGTAGCCTCTGTAGATTAACCAGTGGATATTCTCAAAGCTGTCCATTCATTTGCATTCATCATACCTTTTTAATCTAAGAGGTTGAGAACACTCATTAAAGGAGGAACAGGTGGCAGAAACAACTGTTTTCCGTTCTTGAAAACTTTGCTAAATAATTTACTGAAACATTTGGCTACCAAGTCAGTTGAATTATCCATTCCTCTGCTTTTTGTGGCAATTTTGTTTTATATTTCATATTTTTTTATGGATAGTGGCTTCCATAAACACTTACATGCATTAATAGAGAAAACAAGGCAACATGTCGTTCCCCACAAATGATGTAGTGCCCCCTCGGGTCAATTGAGATATTGCGTGTGACTAACACATTTCAATTCATTACTATAGCTCCCGCTTTTGGCCAATAGGTGTAATTTTGTAAATGCCGGATCCCTATGGCAAGACGCATCATTCACCCAAGTTTAATCAAAATGGGCTCAGTGCTGTCTGAGATATCACGTGTGATTACCGTACTGTATGTACGAACGGACGAACAGAAACAGATTCACAGTCCCCTCCCCAATTTCCTAATTTTAGTGGTAGTAGCTAACAGTATTCATGTGGCCATCAGGCTGGATAAACTGTATTTATTTGTAAACTGGGTGGTTCGATCCCTGAATGCTGATTGGCTAACAGCCATGGTGTATCAGACCGTATACCATGGGTATGACAAAACATGTATTTTTACTGCTCTAATTACGTTGGTAACCAATTTATAATAGCAATAGGGCACCTCAGGGGTTTATGATATATTGCCAATATACCACAGCTAAAGACTGTGTCCAGACACTCCGCGTTGCATTGTACTAAGAACAGCCCTTAGCCGTGGTACATTGGCCACATACCACACCTCCTCGGGCCATAATGCTTAATTATCCTATGGTCTCTCCAGTGTCTTGATTAACCCTGCATTGTGAAGAGGAAGTATGTTTTGCAACAATCACCTTTTCAATGGCTTGAAATGCCCAAAGGTTTATGATAATACTCTTACAACAATACACATGTGGCCCAAAGGAAATAGCAGGCCTAACCCATGATGTCCAGTATGGCCCATCTGTGTTACAGAATGCCCCAGATCTTTGCCATACTGTGTCGCTCTAAAGAGAGTGAATTACAATCCCTGAAGAACTGACAAAATATCCCTGGAATCTTGGCAGGGGAGAGCTATAGCACAGCACCGTGAAATTCTTATTCTGCGATTGTCCCTTTTGTGGGGAACGACAAGGTTAGGTTTTGCATTCTTTTCCTTGTACAGGTCACTGCGGCAGAGGCGGCCAAGTAGAAAAGATCCTTGTGGGGGAAACAATGGCAAAAGCCACCCCATAAATGTCTCTCCTTCACTATCGCCCCATTGACTCCATGATTCCCTACCAAGATGTCAGTGTTAGACCAGCTCTCTTTAAAACAGCTTAATTAGCTGAAAGCCGAGCGATGTCTAAGCATTTGTGCTGAAATAAAAAAGAAAGAGCCAAAAGCATCCCTCTCCCCCTCGCATTGTCCCTGTGCTGTCTCTTGACAGAAATCTTGGTTTCTGCGAAAGGGAATACAAATAAAACAACATTCCTTCCTGTCAGAATTAACTGCCTGACAACAGAATGCGGAGTGATATAGGAAGTCCTCTGGTTCATTCACCACTCTCTCATTAGGAATTCCAACAATCCTTTATCTAATGAGAAATTGTCGGTGTTTAAAAAATAATTTACACTGTATGATGAAATAGCATGAAAAATAGAAAATTCTCAATTAGTTTTATCACAATAAATTAAATTGCTTAGCTAGTCTATCCATGCAGTTGATATGACAATGAGCATTAGAGGCCTGAACAGTAGTTACAGAAGCAAGTTATTTTTGTGCATGTAATGTACTATAAATTTCACTGAGGTCTGACTACTTCTGCAATCAAGATAAGATTTTGCCCCAGATGTTTAAAACATTTTTTACATGATAATCTGAGACCCTGGTGTGAGTTAGACATCTAGAGACTTGTTGGGGAGGCCCTGATCGAGAGGTACAGTGTTGTCCACTGCAAGTTCTTTGAACCTCATTCCTTTTCAAATTTGACCCCCATAATTTTTTTTATTCCTCTTTCACTTAAAAAAAATGGAAACAGATTGATTCTCATGTGAACACAGCTGAAGCGAGGACCCTGGCCTTCCAGCCCGCTTTGAACCTCCAGCCGCCCTGTTTACTGGTGTTTGTTTTCCTCCATGTGAAGATTAACCGTGGAAATCAGAAAACAAACTCCCATTCAGCGGGCCATGTCAAAGGTGAGCGCCAGCCTATATTGTAGCCGTGGAACTAACACCACCCCTCGGTTTAGCTGGGCCCATTCTCAACTATCCCCTGGTCTCCGTGGTGATGTACCTGGCCGCTGTGGCTTTAAGTGTATCTTGTTTGTGTGGGAATGGCCCAAAGGACACTTTGTCATTGTGATGAATGGGGATGGTGCCCTCTGTGACAGCTAAACAATGGACCCATGTGCAGAGGAGGGGAACTTCCAGTCAGGCTCTGAGTGACGTGTCTTCATGTCTCCAGTCTCAGCTCTCACTCATCAATGATTTGTATTTTCTTTGATATTTTCAACGGTAGAGAATCAAATCAAATCAAATTGTATTTGTCAAATGTACGTAATACAACAGGTGTAGACTTTAATGTGAATGCTTACTTACGAGCCCTTTTCCAACAATGCAGAGTTAAAAGTAAGAAACATTTGCAGAAATGGTAACACAATAAAATATCAATAACGAGACTATATAGAAGGAGTACCAGTACCGAGTCAATGTGTAGGGGTACGAGGTAGTTGAGGTAATTGAGGTAATATGTACATGTATGTAGGTAAAAGTGACTAGGCAATCAGGATATATTAAACAGAGTAGCAGCAGTGTGTGCGTGTGTGTGTGTGTGTGTGTGTGGTGTCGATATACGTGTGTGTGTGTGTTTTAGTGTCAATGTAGTATGTGTGTGTGTGTGTGTTTGTGTTTGTGCATGTGTGTGTGGCGTCGATATGCGTGTGTGTGTGTGAGTGTATGTAGTGTGTGTGTGTGTGTGTGTTGTAGTGTCAGTGTAGTATGTTTGAGTGTATAGGTAGAGTCCAGCGAGTGTGCATAGAGCTGGTGCAAGAGAATCAGGGGGGACTAAGCATGCACCCCTGAAGGGACACTGTGTTGAGGGTCAGCATAGTGGATTTGTTGTTGCTTACCCTCACCACCTGGGGGAAGCCCATCAGGAAGTCCAGAAGCATTGATTTCGAGGACGGCATACGATCAGCTCAGTAGAGACAACTACTTCACAAATCCACAGGTTCCACTATCATATAATACTGTATTCTGTTAATATTGGCCTCATTCTTAATCAGGGGCTAAGCCAAGATTCAGGCAGTCTGCTCTCTTCACTTAAAATGCTATTTCATTGGTAGTCATTTGAAAAATGTGTATTCCTTGGATGTTTGAAGGTTATTTAAAGCCCTTAAATGGAATGTTAGTTATACCGACCAGTTACATTATGAATCTCAACACTTAAACACCTCTCTTGACCTTTTCAGTGAAGTTTAGAGAACTTTTTTTGTTTTTCCCTATTCTTAGATTAAAAGGAATGCAATGAATTTAAATATTGAAGATTCTTACCTTGCTTTGATGATCAGTCCGATACATTTCTTGGAACCAATGTTGTTCAAGCATGAAGTTCAGCCTTAGGGCAGCAATGTGTTACTTCGCCAGTATCGTCAATTTTCTGACTGCCAAAAGATATAAAGCCCACATAACTTATTTTTTTAACAACCGCGGGTACTGAGAGCTCTTTGGACGGAACCATACTTAACCCTCATGTGGCAGACCACCCGCCAGTGTCTGAGTCTCAGACTGACCATTCATAAGTGGCACTGAGACCTAACTGAATATGATATAGAGCAGGCTCTCAGACGGCACTGCAAAGGCGAGGTGGAGATTTATGAACTACAGAACCCAAACATCTTTAGAATATGTGTTGTATGGTTCCAGACAAAGCCTCCTTAGGCCACAATGAGAGTGCATCATAAATTGCCTTGTATTTGAGGTAGAGGGTTTTATATGGAAGCTCCCACATACTAAATCCCTGTGGTTCCCAGGTTAAGTCCCTCTGAGGGCCTCTCTGTCAGTCTCTCTACATTTGTAGAGAGACCTTGGGAAACTTGTGTAAACGTTGGCTTTAAAGGGACTTTGATGTCATGAGCTAGATTTCCATACAATTGGCGACAGATTTTCATGCGAATATTCTAAAATCTGCATAGAAACAATATGCGCATTTTCCAACCAGAGATGTGTTTCCATCAAATTGACACATCTGCACGCTGTTGACTAGAGCGCACATATAGAATATATGATGGTTATTATATAAATATTTGTGCATAAAAGCATTTCCAGTGACATTTCTTGCATAATACATTTTACTGACCCCAACAAAATCCCACCTTGTCTAGCGTTTTGATTTGTGGACATTGTGGACATCAAGCCTGTCATGAATGTACTACTCAGATAAAAAGGTTGACTAAAATATTTTACCACAATTCTTTTCTGAAGCATAAGCTTTCATTTTCTGAAGCATAACATTTTGTAAAGAAGATATTAATGATGATATGGATGGAGTTCTATCACGAAAGTTGAGACAATAAAGCAGTTGGTAATTGTTTTACTTTAAATACTAAAACTAAAAAGTGTAGCAGAGTATAGTTTTTTTGGGGGGGGGCAAATAAATTCAATCAAAAATGTACATGAGGTGAACAATATTTTATAGAGAGCCAATGATATACACACACCGGTCCCCAAGTGGTAGCAGACTAAAAACTGACATTTGTTGACCCAGCATTTGTTGACAGCCTAAAGCTGTTTATGGGAGGCATCCAAACCCACACTTTCTCCCCCAAAAACCACCACATTGTTTCATCCCCACTGTGTCGCCCTCAGATGACCTTTCCCTGATGACCCTAAATGACTAAAAAGTTGCTGGACAATCACAGTGGATTAATAATTATTTGAGCCTCATGGGGAAAGGACTGTGGCTTCACTAAAACACAGCCAGGTTAGGTCAGCACATGCCAACGTTGATAGATTGACTCAGGCCAATCCTCTTTTAGGTTGCCATTAAAGCCAGGCAGGTAGAGTGATACCCCTGTGACTGATGAGCTCCCATGTTGTGCCCTTGACTGTGTGGGAATGGGAACAAACAGATAGGGGACAAACAAAGGCCATGCTCTTCCTCCGCAGCCTATTAATTAAAAAGTCCAGTCCACAATGGATATCTGCAGATCAGAGGGAATGTGTAAGCCTTCTCCCTTTAAGTCCTATTGTTACATAGTGCGCCCGTGGAAGCATACTGATGGCTACTTGTCTTAAGGATCGTAACCTGGACATTCATATTTACTCTTTTGTGCATTTTAAGCACCGTCTCAAGTGGTTGAAATACTACTAGACCTGTCAACTATATAATATCTTGGCTGAGGCTGCGCGACCGAGGCCCGCCACCCCCCGGATGCCTGTTTACCAGAACTAAACAACCAAATCACGCTCTGGGCATGTATTACTACACCTATGATGTAGCCTACATCTCTGCCTCATATTTCTGAACAGCGAACTAAAAACCCCGCAGCGATTTCAATGAACATTCCAAAAAGATGTTGGCTATATTTTGTAGGCTAATTTAGGATATAGAACAGGGCTATACCCTTACGGGGGCCAGATGTAAAAAAAAATATATAAAAAAAATAAAAGGTTCATTGCAGGGGGGCTGGACATTTTCCACATGCAATTATTCTTCGGAAGAATTGTATAAAAAAAGCAAAGCACGCACACCAATTTAGCTACTTTCTTAAAATTATATGTTGCTAAACATAATAAGAGACAACCAACGTGAGTTGAGTTGCATCCCAAAAAATGTGGTCACCATTGAAAAGGAAAAGGCGCAATGCTCTCACCATTTATTTAAAAAAAAAAATACTATTAAAATCTTCTTAAAAGTAATTAGATAATTTTAAAATCATTTGAAAACTATTCATCTCAATAAGTAACACCAAATATATGTCAAATCAGGTAATGCCAAATTAATGCCAGTATGCTTTCAATTAATTTTCCTCAGTCATTAGGTGCATTTTTTGTCACAGTCCCTTCTAAGGAGTACGGTATGTACGTGTTCCTGAGAATCTTAGCTTTCAGGAATGGGGTCATAATATTTTGTAGCTTAAACCGTTCCAATGCTAAAGCCAAATTCATGTGAAGAGAAAATAATTAACATGCCACACACTAAAAAACGCTAGAAACCACACTATAGACCAGGGGTTCCCAAACTTTTTCACTCACCTTTCCAGCATTGGGGAAAATCCAGCATGTCCAGTGATCCTGCCGACCGGCCGGGTCAGAGGAGCTGTTTATTAAGCTAGGGGGGGGGGTTTCTTGAGGGCTTGAACGCAGCCCGCGACGCCATTAACCATTGTGGCTGGGACAGCGGATTGTCTCAGGCTTGTGGCTGTCTAGATCCCTGCTGTTTGTTGTTTTTGTGTTCAATCTTCCCTGCGACCTGCCCTGTCTGGAACTATGAGGAGTAACAGTGTAACGTTGCTACCATGACAAAAACCAAAGCCGGCAGGAGTACCGTTGAGGACAGTGGTGTCTCTCTTTCACAGGTGAAGGATCTTTTAAACAAACAAAATGAGCTCAACAAGCAGTTACAGTCTCAAGTCTTCTGGGGTATGACGCTACAAACTTGGCAATACTGTATTTGGGGAGTTTTTCCCGTTCTTCTCCGCAGATCCTCTGTCAGGTTGGATGGGGAGCATAGCTGCACAGCTATTTTCAGGTCTCTCCAGAGATGTTCGATCGGATTCAAGTCCGGGCTCTGGCTAGGCCACTCAAGGACATTCAAAGACTTGTCCCGAAGCCACGCTTGCGTTGTCTTGGCTGTGTGCTTAGGGTCATTGTCCTGTTGGAAGGTGAACCTTCGCCCAAGTCTGAAGTCCTGCGCACTCTGGAGCAGGTTTTCATCAAGGATCTCTCTGTACTTTACTCCGTTCATCTTTCCCCCGATCCTGACTAGTCTCCCAGTCCCTACCGCTCAAAAACAACCCCACAGCAAGATGCTGCCACTACCATGCTTCCGTAGAGATGATGGCAGGTTTCCTTCAGATGTAACACTTAGCATTCAGGCCAGAGAGTTCAATCTTGGTTTCATCAGACCAGAGAATCTTGTTTCTGATGGTCAGAGTCCTTTAGGTGCCTTTTGGCAAACTCCAAGCGGGCTGTTATGTGTCTAGAGTGGCTTCCGTCTGGCCATAAAGGCCTGATTGGTGGAGTGCTGCAGAGATGGTAGTCTTTCTGGAAGGTTCTCCCATCTCCACAGAGGAACTCTGGAGCTCTGTCAGAGTGACCATTGGGTTCTTGGTCACCTCCCCGACCAAGGCCCTTCTCCCCAATTGCTCTGTTTGGCCTGGCGCTTAGTATCTTAGTGGTTCCAAAGTTCTTCCATTTTAGAATGTGTTCTTGTTACCCTTCCCCAGATATGTGCCTCGACACAATCCTGTCTCGGAGCTCTACTGACAAATCCTGGGTTTTTGCTCTGACATACACTGTCAACTGCAAGACCTTATATAGACAGGTGTGTTCCTTTCCAAATCATGTCCAATCAATTGAATTTACTCCAATCAAGTTGTAGAAACATCTCAAGGATGATCAATGGAAACAGGATGCACCTGAGCTTAATTTTGAGTCTCATAGCAAAGGGTCTGAATACAAATGTAAATGATTTAAAAAATTTGACCTTTATTTAACTACGCAAGTTAGTTAAGAACAAATTCTTATTTACAATGACGGCCTAGGAACAGTGGGTTAACTGCCTTGTTCAGGGGCAGAACGACAGATTTCTACCGTGTCAGCTCAGGGATTCGATCTTGCAACCTTTCGGTTACAAGTCCAACGCGCTAACCACTAGGCTACCTGCCGCCCCTCCAAATAAATAAGGTATTTCTGTTTTTTACATTTAATACAATTGCTAAAATTTCTCTAAACCTGTTTTTGCTTTATCATTATGGGGTATTGTATGTAGATTGCCAATGATTTTTTTTTATTTAATCAATTTTAGAATAACAAAATGTGGAAAAAGTCAAGGGGTCTGAATACTTTCTGAATGCATTGTATCTTCTGCATTGTATCTTCTGCATTGTATCCTGAAGCTGTGCGCCAGGAGGGAAAATAACTTATCCCAGTCATGAAAGCTCCCAGAGCACGTGGGGACATTGCTTACGTCTGCTATGACAGGCTCATTGTACACCCTCCCTCCCAAAAGCCTGGAAGGGATGAGAGAGACAAACCTATGGGTTCGTAACTTCAACCCCGCAGCACACACACACACACACACACTTACACACACCAACTGATTAATGCACTGCTGAATGTATTTTTTCTCTTGCTTTGTTTGCTCTTCCATATTATATCTATCTCTGATACACTACCCAGGAAAGGGCTGAAAATAGTCCATATTAATATATGTAGCCTTAGAAATAAGGTTCATGAAATCAATAACTCGCTAACATCAGATAACATTCATATATTAGTCATTTCTGAGACTCAGATAATTAATTTGATGGCAAGGCAGTAGCAATACAATGATATAACATCTATAGAAGAGACAGGAATGCTTATGGGGGATGTGTGGCTGTATATATTCAAAGCCATATCCATATAATGCCTAGAGAAGATCTTATGTCAAGTATTATTGAAGTGTTGTGGTTACAGGTTCACCTGGCACATCTAAAGCCTTTTCTTTTGGGGTGTTGCTATAGGCCACCAAGTGCTAACAGTCAATATCTAAATAATATGTATGAAATGCTTGATAATGTATGTGATGTAAACAGAGAGCTCTACTTTCTTCTGGGACCTGAATATTGACTGGTTTTCATCAAGCTGTCATCTCAAGAGGAAGCTTCTCACTGTTACAAGTGCCTGTAATCTGGTTCACGTTGTTAATCAACTTACCAGGGTGTTTACAATCACTACAGGAACAAGATCATCCACATGTATTGATCACATTTTTACTAATGCTGTAGAGCTTTGTTCTAAAGCTGTATCCGTACCCATTGGATGCAGTGATCATAATATAGTGGCTATATCCAGGAAAGCCAAAGTTCCAACAGCTGGGCCCAAAGTAGTGTACAAAATATTTTGCTGTGACTCTTATGTGGATGATGTTAAAAAATATTTGTTGTTCTGATGTGATTAATAAGGAACATCCAGATGCTGGACTTTATGAATTTATGAAATTGCTTCTTCCAATTATTGATAAACAATGCACCTGACTGGCTGACTTACTGCGAATTGAGAAATGATGTGACTAAACTCAACAAAAAGAAGAAGAAACTGTATTATGAAGCGAATATCAATGATATAAAGAATGATGGAAAAAAATGAAATTATGGGCAGAAATACAAATTCAACTCTTTCATTGAATCAGATGGCTTATTCATCACAAAACCATTTGATCTTGCCAATTATTTTAATGATTACTTCATTGTCAAAGTGGCAAACTTAGGTAGGAAATGCCAACAACAAACAGTAAGCCATCGTAGTCATGCATAAAAAAACTAAAAATGAAAGAAAATAATTGTAAGTTAACATTATCGATCAATAATGACGAACATCCTGGCATTGACAACTTCGATGGAAAGCTACTGAGGATGGTAACTGACTCTATAGCCTCTCCTATCTTTAATCGGAGCCTAGAGGAAAGTATTTGTCCTCAGGCCTGGAGGGAAGCCAATTACAGCCTACACAGGTCAAACCCAGACAACGCTGGGCCAATTGTGCGGCACCCTATGGGACTCCCAATCATGGCCGGTTGTGATACAGCCTGGATTCGAACCAGGGTGTCTGTAGTGATGCTTCAAGCACTAAGATGCTGTACCTTAGAACGCTGCGCCACTCAGGAGCTTGCTGATAGCTCTTAGCAAACTGTTGGAAAAAATGGTGTTTGACCAAATACAATGGTATTTCTTTGTAAACAAATAGACAACTGACTTTCAGCATGCATATAGAGAAGGGCACTCAACTCATGTACTGCACTGAAACAAATGACTGATGATTGGTTGAAATAAATTGATAACAAGATGATTGTGGGAGCTGTACTGTTAGATTTCAGTGCAGCCTTTGATATTATTGATCATAACATGTTGAGAAAACGCATGTATTATGGCTTTTCAACCTCTGCCATGTTGTTGATTTAGAGCCATCTAATATAACTCAGAGGGTTTACTTTAATGGAAGATTCTCTAATGTCAAACATGTAGTGTAGTGTACTGCAAGGCTCTACTCTTTTCTATTTTTACCAGTGACCTGCCACTGGCATTAAACAAAGCATGTGTGTCCATGTATGCTGATGATTCAACCATATACGCATCAGCAATTGCAGCTAATTAAGTCACTGAAACCCTTAACAAAGAGTTGCAGTCTGTTTTGGAATGGGTGGCCAGTAATAAACTGGTCCTGAACATCTCTAAAACTAAGAGCATTGTATTTGGTACAAATCATTCCCTAAGTTCTAGACCTCAGCTGAATCTGGTAATGAATGGTGTGGCTGTTGAACAAGTTGAGGTGACTTAATGTCTTGGTGTTAGCTTAGATTGTAAACTGTCATGGTCAAAACAAATAGATTCAATGGTTGTAAAGATTGGGAGAGGTCTGTCCGTAATATAGAGATGCTCTGCTTTTTTGACACCACAAAGCAAGTCCTGTAGGCTCTAGTTTTATCTAATCTTGATTATTGTCCAATCATATGGTCAAGTGCTGCAAAGAATGATCTAGTTAAGCTGCAGCTGGCTCAGAACAAAGCGGCACATCTTGCTCTTCATTGTAATCAAAAGGCTAATATTAATATTAATGCTATGCAGTTGAGGACTCCCTTCCATCTTATATAGCGCAAGTGAACTGCAAACCTGGTTTCAAAAAACAAATAAAGCAACATCTCACAGCACCACGCCTCTCCCCCATGTGACCTAATTGTTGTGTGCATGTACTGACATGTATGTGTAACTGATGCACACACACTACACGCTAATGTTTTTAAATGTATGTATATTGTAAAGTCTTTTGTCTGTTATGTCTTTTTCGTTATGTGTCGTACCCCAGTAGACTAGCTGTCGCCATTAGCGTCGGCTAATGGGGATCCTAATAAATAAAAAAAATCTAATTATTTCCTGCAGTTCTACACATTTTGTCATGGGATGCAGAGAAAATGTAGCAGTTCTAAAGCAAATTTTCTTGTGATTCTATACATTTTGCCATGTCTAATGTTTATTCATGTGATATCTAAGTGACTCAAACATTACAACAAAATCTATGGGCTAAAAAAAAAACTGTCTAAAAAACATTTGCTGACATGGGCTAGTTGATCTGGGCATTTCTTACACGTTATAGATAGCTCTCTAAGGTATGCAATGACTGACATGACAAGAGGAACTGATGATGCACTACCCAATTTCGAAATTGCACCTTGTGCATTCTACTATTACAACTTTAAGTTGAAAGCCAGACTGAGTTTTTAGTAGATATTTTATTCATGTTCAGAATTGATCAAAGGGCCAGTCTAAATTATACTGAACAAAAATATAAACTCAACATGCAGCAATTTAAATGATTTCACTGACTTATATTTCATATAAGGAAATTAGTCAATTGAAATTAATTCAATTGGCCCTAATCTATGGATTTCACATGACTGGGCAGGGGCACAGTCATAGGCCCACGCACCTGGGAACCAGGCCCAGCCAAAGAGTTTTTCCACACATAAGGGCTTTATTACAGACAGAAATACTTCTCAGTTTCATCAGCTGTCTGGGTGGCTGGTCTCAGACAATCCCGCAGGTGAAGAAGCCAGATGTGGAGGTCTTGGGCTGGCGTGGTTACATGTGGTCTGTGGTTGAAGCCGGTTGGACGTACTGCCAAATACTCTGAAACGATGTTGGAGGCGGCTTATGGTAGAAAAATTAACATTACATTTTCTGGCAACAACGCTGGTGGACATTACTGCAGTTAGCATGGCAATTACACACTCCCTCAAAACTGCAAAAAAAATGTCCCCAGCACAAGGTGCACCTGTGTAATAATCATGCTGTTTAATCAGGTTCTTGATATGCCACACCTGTTAGGTGGATGAATTATCTTGGCAAAGGAGAAATGCTCACTAACAGGGATGTAAACAAATTTGTGCCAAAAATATTAGAGAAATACGCTTTTTGTGAGTATGGAAAATTTCTTGGATCTTTCTGTTGCACCCTCTGTTGATGTGATCAAGGGACATCAACAGATTTTTGTTAGAATTTGAAACAGCAACATTGCCGTTAATGGCCCAATGCTCAGACCACTAGGCTATCTGCCACCCTTAATTAAGCGCTAGAGTAGCTATAGCAAGTTTGATTTGCCTCAGTAGAAACCTACACTAGGCCACAATTCAATCAATTGCAGAGGGGCTCACTAAGAATGTTAATACTGTATCAGAATTGTTAAATGCACACCCCCACAAGCTGTTCCTCTCATTAATTGGGGTCATAGTCCACAGTATAATATCAAAGGCAAATGTTTTGCAAAGACTTGGAATCCCTCTAGTCATATGCCAATCACAAACTTTTCCCAATATTGTTGTCGCCAAATTAAGCCAAGGAACAGGCTAGATTGATTACATATTTTACCCAAGCAGTTCCATGCATGAACCTGCTTGGTTTCAAGTGGACTAATATTAAATGTACTGTATCGTCAGAGGCTCTGATATGACCGTGTACTCCTGCCCTGGCCTGAGGCTTTGTGGGCTGTCACTGCTGACAATAACTATAGTGTCAATACAGCTGAAGCTGTCAGTGGAAGGCAGTGTCCCAGCAGTCATAAATCATCTTGTAGTAGACAGCTCTGCTACATGCTCCTCTAATCCGTTGCATGGAGAACAGACGGGAACGCTCGCTGCCGTCATCCCAGAGGTGACCATGAAGGTGACAATGCGTACAATCATGGCTGGCCTGACTGGACTGGCCTTAAGGATATATACACCAAATCAAAAGACCATTTCAGAAATACTTTAGTTACACTGATATTATTATGACATTATGTTCAGTGTATCTTTTGACAGTCTTTGGAATTATAAATGAATTACCAGTATGTTAATTTCAGCATCAACGGTCTCTGTCACCATGTCAGTCAATGTGTTCATGTGTTTATAAGATTTCCTCCCCTCACTAAAAACATAGTCCATCTTTGTTTTTTAATCATCTGAGGCTATGGTTTGACTCAAAATGATTTCATATACAGTGGGGCAAAAAAGTATTTAGTCAGCCACCAATTGTGCAAGTTCTCCCACTTAAAAAGATGAGAGAGGCCTGTAATTGTCATCATAGGTACACTTCAACTATGACAGACAAAATGAGAAAAAACAATCCAGAAAATCACATTGTAGGATTTTTAATGAATTTATTTGCAAATTATGGTGGAAAATAAGTATTTGGTCACCTACAAACAAGCAAGATTTCTGGCTCTCACAGACCTGTAACTTCTTCTTTAAGAGGCTCCTCTGTCCTGCACTCGTTACCTGTATTAATGGCACCTGTTTGAACTTGTTATCAGTATAAAAGACACCTGTCCACAACCTCAAACAGTCACACTCCAAACTCCACTATGGCCAAGACCAAAGAGCTGTCAAAGGACACCAGAAACAAAATTGTAGACCTGCACCAGGCTGGGAAGACTGAATCTGCAATAGGTAAGCAGCTTGGTTTGAAAAAATCAACTGTGGGAGCAATTATTAGGAAATGGAAGACATACAAGACCACTGATAATCTCCCTCGATCTGGGGCTCCACGCAAGATCTCACCCCGTGGGGTCAAAATGATCACAAGAACGGTGAGCAAAAATCCCAGAACCACACGGGGGGACCTAGTGAATGACCTGCAGAGAGCTGGGACCAAAGTAACAAAGCCTACCATCAGTAACACACTACGCCGCCAGGGACTCAAATCCTGCAGTGCCAGACGTGTCCCCCTGCTTAAGCCAGTACATGTCCAGGCCCGTCTGAAGTTTGCTAGAGAGCATTTGGATGATCCAGAAGATGATTGGGAGAATGTCATATGGTCAGATGAAACCAAAATATAACTTTTTGGTAAAAACTCGGAGGACAAAGAATGCTGAGTTGCATCCAAAGAACACCATACCTACTGTGAAGCATGGGGGTGGAAACATCATGCTTTGGGGCTGTTTTTCTGCAAAGGGACCAGGACGACTGATCCGTGTAAAGGACAGAATGAATGGGGCCATGTATCGTGAGATTTTGAGTGAAAACCTCCTTCCATCAGCAAGGGCATTGAAGATGAAACGTGGCTGGGTCTTTCAGCATGACAATGATCCCAAACACACCGCCCGGGCAACGAAGGAGTGGCTTCGTAAGAAGCATTTCAAGGTCCTGGAGTGGCCTAGCCAGTCTCCAGATCTCAACCCCATAGAAAATCTTTGGAGGGAGTTGAAAGTCCGTGTTGCCCAGCAACAGCCCCAAAACATCACTGCTCTAGAGGAGATCAGCATGGAGGAATGGGCCAAAATACCAGCAACAGTGTGTGAAAACCTTGTGAAGACTTACAGAAAACGTTTGATCTCTGTCATTGCCAACAAAGGGTATATAACAAAGTATTGAGATAAACTTTTGTTATTGACCAAATACTTATTTTCCACCATAATTTGCAAATAAATTCATAAAAAATCCTACAATGTGATTTTCTGGATTTTTTTTCCTCATTTTGTCTGCCATAGTTGAAGTGTACCTATGATGAAAATTACAGGCCTCTCTCATCTTTTTAAGTGGGAGAACTTGCACAATTGGTGGCTGACTAAATACTTTTTTGCCCCACTGTATTTACCAGTGTAGTTCTAGTAGAATTGTTTAGTTGCATGTTGACCTTTGCCAAACCTTTTTCTGACAGCACATGGATTTGAAAATTCCCTCTCCTACTGTCCTCGTTTCCAAATGACCCTCAAAGCTGGTAGCCTAGTGGTTAGAGCGTTGGGCCAGTAACCAAACTGCTTGCTAGATCAAATCCCCGAGCTGAGAAAGTAAAAATCTGTTGTTCTGCCCCTGAACAAGGCAGTTAACCCACTGTTCTTAGGCTGTCATTGAGAATGTGTTCTTAACTGACTTGCCTAGTTAAATAAAAAAATCTGTAGCATCTGATAGCATTTCATCAGAGGCACGTAGCATCCTAAAGCATTTCATCAGAGGAACGTAGCATCCTAAAGCATTTCATCAGAGGAACATAGCATCCTAAAGCATTTCATCAGAGGAACGTAGCATCCTAAAGCATTTCATCAGAGGAACGTAGCATCCTAAAGCATTTCATCAGAGGCACGTAGCATCATAAAGCATTTCATCAGAGGCACGTAGCATCCTAAAGCATTTCATCAGAGGCACGTAGCATCCTAAAGCATTTCATCAGAGGCACGTAGCATCCTAAAGCATTTCATCAGAGGCACGTAGCATCCTAAAGCATTTCATCAGAGGCACGTAGCATCCTAAAGCATTTCATCAAAGGCACGTAGCATCATAAAGCATTTCATCAGAGGCATGTAGCAGGCAAATAAAGAAGATGTATAACAAAAGCTGAAAGCAAACAGATGATATTGTCATCACTTGCAGCCCTATTAGGCCAAATGAATGATGATGTCTTTAACTAACTGACAGATTACTTAGTGACTTGGATAAGGCTGTTTCCACACTTAGCAGGGTCCCTCCAGGGACAGCCTTACACAGTCCTCAGACTGCCAGAGCTATTTTTCACCCAATTTATTTCCAAATGATGGCTAACCTGAGGTCCTCCCTCTGGGCTGGGTTTATGCAATGATTAATGGCATGTTTAGCGGGCCTCTACCTGGGGGACTGGTCCATCTGCAGAGGGATGTCAGGTAGAATAGGGCCGCTTGCAAGTCGGAGCTGTTTGACTGGCAGCCTCCCCTCGCCTCAGGCTGCTACAGTGCGGCTACAGCAAGGTCTTAAGTGCCTTCTGGGCAGCGGCTTCTGCTGGCTATGACCTGTCACTGCCTGGCTGCCTATAGGCGTTGTACATACTGTAGAATGCTCGTAGGGGCTGTGCTGATTCTGTCTGTTACTCTAGTCACTGATAAAGCAATCCCCACTACACACTCCCGCAAACCCTACATATATCACAATGACTTACAGATTCAAGATTGTTTAATCCAATGATGATTCTCATCACCTGATCCGAAAACTTTGTGACCATGCAGCTCCTGTCGACTCGGCACAGGTCTCTGCATGAAGATTATTTAGATGTCTATTATACGCATGAACGGCTTGTCTTTTTCATTTCATCACAACCGAACCCCCTCGAAAAGACCCAGATGCTGGTGGGACAGTAATCGAATTAGGTTTTGGACAGGTTCGTGGCCACTCGCTGTCAGGTTCTCTCTTCTTGGAGATGATCAGGACTAATGCTGTGTTGATGGTGATTAATGAGTGTGTTAATTCAGTGCATCGTCCCTCCACTGATGGACACATCACCGGGCCCTCTCGGCCTGCCAGAGTGCAGCCTGATTTCCTCTGGGTCTGGAGCCAAACAGGCATACTGAGCTAACGCTGCATGGGAAAACTGGCACCGGTTCAGTGGTCACTATGGCTATGACGCATTGTGATGGGAACCTGCTCTCAAACACAGACATGTTTATTAGTGATGGGGAAAAACTGATCCAGTTACAGATGGGATATTATTTTTGACGATATATCGTATTGTTTTGACAATATCGCAATATTATTTTTGCTCTAGTTGGGTGTACCTGCACCAAAACTCTAGTATTTTTCCTTCGTAGCTTTTTAATTTGTTTGCAGTACTTTTATTTTCATGACTGATCAAAACTCGTTTTCTCATGTGTCTCTCTTGTTCCTCTGCAGCAGACAAATGGTGAGCAATATGTTTGGAACCTCAAATCTCAATAAAATCATAGTATCGAATCACAATACATATGAGGTCCCTGGCAATTCCCAGCCCTAATGTTTATCAACAATGTGAATATACAGTAGTTAAAATGTCACCTAAAATGTATTTTTAACCCTCTTACTCTGGACATCTGCGTCATACAGTTTCTTTAAGCAATATTATTTTAGAAAAATGTTCTGCTTCATATTGAAATCGGTTCTGAAGCATAAAGAATCTGTCATTGTTGGGCGGCAGGCAGATCTGGATCAAAGAACCCTGCAGACAATGATAACAGCGCTCCTGGCCCCAGTCGCCTATGAGGCCCCGTGTGGAAGAGGTTTTGTCCTCTGAGATCTGAAGAAAAGCCACTTTGGACTTTGGAATAGGTAAGGGGTATGGACGGGTGGGGTGGAGGGGGGACAGGAAGGGGGTACGGAAGATAAAATCATATTTTCAGGGCGGACGTCCAAAAAATCTCCCCTCCCTCTCCTCTTTCCCCTTCCATCCTCCGGAACACAATGGATATAAGCGTTTACGCCACCATAAATCAAAGGTACCCACTGCTCAAGAGCAGCTGGCACATTTGCAAATAATTGTAATTATTAATCATGCTGATTTCACACCCTTCAGAATTTGTGGTGGGAGCTTTCAGTGGTGAGCCGGGGCTGGCGCCTGCAGCCTGGAGGCCAGGCTGAGAGAGAGGAGCAGGCAGGGCGATGGGCCGCTGCAGGGCTTTGATGATTGTCTCATGACACTGCTGAGTGGCACACAATGGCTGTGCAGCCGCAGCACAACATGGGTCCAGAGGAAAAAGGAAGAAGGTGTCCTCCGCTTTATTCTGACCCCCAGGCTTGTTATCATTGCTACGCAATAGTTGTTCATTATTCATAAATCACAGAAATATGTTACAGTACTTTTTAAAACATTCCCTTTTGTGTGCAGTATGTTATTTGTTAGATGTGTGACATTGAAAAAAAAGTGCTTTTCTTTATCTGTGTCAGAATGTCTTCCGTGTGTTTTTGACAACTTGAAATTAACCCTGACAAGCAATTGTCAATATTGATACAACAAACAATATTCTCCAATATTCCAGCATTGCTCAAAATTGCTTTACTGAATACAATACTGAATAAAAGACACACACACACACACACACAAAGCCTCGGAAGACTTGTATTTATCACACACATTATTTTATACAGATGTCAATGATATTCCATTCCTACTCAGGGTCTCTATGTTCTCCAGATGACTTCGCTCCCATATATGAATGTTTCTTTTGATCTGCCAGATTGTGGGATCTTTTCCCACTGTTACTGTGACAATAGAGTCATAATCAGTATTTCTTTACCATCTGCAAACATGACTTCGTGGTCAGTCCAGTAATGTGACAAACCAAGCACTGCTAACACACATCTCAGCTCAGACAACACAACAGATGGCCTGGACACTGGTCAAGAGCATGCCAGTGAAAGTGAAGGCAAAGTATCACTTTTCTCAAAATACTTGGTCCTACTTTAAACCAACTGTAACTCTAAAAGCTGAATGAGCCTTCATAAACCCTTTAAAGGCCTTTACTGTAAATGTTGTGCTATTTAAATGGTGGCAAAACGGTTATGCTGCCCACTTTAAATAAACTACATTGCGATTTCTACCCCTTACGCCTTTCAGGTATAAAGAAGACGGTATAAAGAGAAGGCAGTATAAAGTAGACTGTATGAACTAGTCGGTCTAAAGAGAAGGCAGTATGAAGAGAAGACTGTATAAAGAGAAGGCAGTATATAGAGAAGGCTGTATAAAGAGAAGGAGGTATAAAGAAGACAGTATAAAGAGAAGGAGGTATAAAGAGAAGGCGGTCTAAAGAGAAGGCCGTATAAAGTGAAGGCCGTATAAAGAGAAGGCGGTATAAAGACAAGGCCGTTTAAAGTAGACTGTATGAAGTAGGCGGTATAAAGAGAAGGCTGTATAAAGAGAAGGCTGTATAAAGAGAAGGAGGTATAAAGAGAAGACCGTATAAAGAGAAGGCGCTCTAAAGAGAAGGCCATATAAAGTGAAGGCGGTCTAAAGAGAAGGAGGTCTAAATAGAGTGCAGTATAAAGAGAAGGCTGTATAAAGAGAAGGCTGTATAAAGAAGACTGTATAAAGAGAAGGCAGTATAAAGACAAGGCCGTATAAAGTAGACTGCATGAAGTAGGCGGTATAAAGAAGGCAGTTTAAAGAGAAGGCTGTATAAAGAAGACCATATAAAGAGAAGGAGGTATAAAGAGAAGGTGGTCTAAAGACAAGGCGGTATAAAGACAAGGCCGTATAAAGTAGACTGTATGAAGTAGGCGGTATAAAGAAGGAGGTATAAAGAGAAGGAGGTATAAAGAGAAGGCGGTCTGAAGAGGAGGCAGTATAAAGAGAAAGACGTATAAATAGAAGGCAGTATAAAGAGAAGGCTGTATGAAGAGAAGGCTGTATAAAGACAAGGCCGTATAAAGTAGACTGTATGAAGTAGGCGGTATAAAGAAGGAAGTTTAAAGAGAAGGCTGTATAAAGAAGACCATATAAAGAGAAGGAGGTATAAAGAGAAGGTGGTCTAAAGACAAGGCGGTATAAAGACAAGGCCGTATAAAGTAGACTGTATGAAGTAGGCGATATAAAGAAGGAGGTATAAAGAGAAGGACATCTAAAGAGAAGGTAGTATAAAGAGAAGGCGGTCTAAAGAGAAGACCGTATAAAGAGAAGGCGGTCTAAAGAGAAGGCGGTCTAAAGAGAAGGCTGTATAAAGAGAAGGCTGTATAAAGAGGATGAGGTATAAAGAAGGAGGTATAAAGAGAAGGCGGTCTAAAGAGAAGGCGGTATAAAGAGAAGGTGGTCTAAAGAGAAGGCCGTGTAAAGAGAAGGCGGTATAAAGGGAAGGTGGTCTAAAGAGAAGGCTGTATGAAGAGAAGGCTGTATAAAGAGAAGGCCGTATAAAGAGAAGGCTGTATAAAGAGAAGGTGGTCTAAAGAAGATGGTATAAAGAGAAGGAGGTATAAAGAGAAGGCTGTATAAAGAGAAGGCCGTATAAAGAGAAGGCCGTATAAAGAGAAGGTGGTCTAAAGAGAAGGCGGTATAAAGACAAGGCCGTATAAAGTAGACTGTATGAAGTAGGCGGTATAAAGAGAAGGCTGTATAAAGAGAAGGCTGTATAAAGAGAAGGAGGTATAAAGAGAAGACCGTATAAAGAGAAGGCGCTCTAAAGAGAAGGCCATATAAAGTGAAGGCGGTCTAAAGAGAAGGAGGTATAAAGAGAAGGCCGTATAAAGAGAAGGTGGTCTAAATAGAGTGCAGTATAAAGAGAAGGCTGTATAAAGAAGACTGTATAAAGAGAAGGCAGTATAAAGACAAGGCCGTATAAAGTAGACTGTATGAAGTAGGCGGTATAAAGAAGGCAGTTTAAAGAGAAGGCTGTATAAAGAAGACCATATAAAGAGAAGGAGGTATAAAGAGAAGGTGGTCTAAAGACAAGGCGGTATAAAGACAAGGCCGTATAAAGTAGACTGTATGAAGTAGGCGGTATAAAGAAGGAGGTATAAAGAGAAGGAGGTATAAAGAGAAGGCGGTCTGAAGAGGAGGCGGTATAAAGAGAAGGCTGTATAAAGAGAATGAGGTATATAGAAGGAGGTATAAAGAGAAGGCGGTCTAAAGAGAAGGCGGTATAAAGAGAAGGCTGTATAAAGAGAATGAGGTATATAGAAAGAGGTATAAAGAGAAGGCGGTCTAAAGAGAAGGCCGTATAAAGAGAAGGCGGTCTAAAGAGAAGGCGGTATAAAGAGAAGGCTGTATAAAGACAAGGCCTTATCAAAAGAAGGAGGTACAAAGAAGGGGGTATGGTAAAGGTTGCAGGTTTTTATCTAGATATAAAAAGGGTATGAGACACAAAAGTCAAAACACAATATAATGAACAGCACAACACAACACGAGATGGCGAACAACAAACACAGGTTGGAATAACAATGATACTTGAACATGGTTAAAATGTTTCATCAATAAGCTGTCCTAGCAATGTAACTACAGTAGTAGCAGAAATGTATGTGTGCACTCATATGCAAGCGCTACAAACATAAACGGTTTGTTGAGAGTTCCATTTGTGTTTGGCGCGGTGGAGAAGGCATTTTGAGTAGTGACTTCGACGTGGGGATGGTGCAGCAGAGTTCACATCACCACACAATTATAATAGTGTTTAAAGTGTGAACAATTCATCCATGAATGTTTCAAGACAGCAGTGGGGAGCGGGAGGGTGTGGCAGCAGTCCTATCCTCATAGCCCCCTCTCCATCAGATTAAAGCTACTGACAATCGTGTGTGTGTGTGTGTGTGTAGTCTCTGGGAGGGGCACTGATCTCTCTAGGAGGTGACCACATTGACAGTAGGAGATGGATGAGCCTGGATCAACCCCATCCAAGACCACAGCAGCCCTGTGCATAACATAGGAGCTCCCTGGGCTCAGGAACAAAGACCCACGCAGGTATTCAAATGGCCCTCTTAACAATTGTGATCTGGAGAGAGTGGAAACTGTGTCCCTACCTTTAATGAGCTGCTAATAGGGAAATCATGTTCTTTTCTCTGCCTGGATAAAGACAGATGGAGAGGGTGGAATTGGTCTCTCTCTCTGATTGACTGATTGATCAGGTTGGATGTGAGGAGGTGAATTATGACAGTCCTTTAGATGGCTGCTGGTCTTCACTGTCAGAAAGTGACAGTGGTGCCTCGTGTCACCTAGCCTTCCTGTCTTTCGAGAGATGTTCCAAGCTGTTGCCTTACGCCCCAGCCACGCTCATCCCATGTGGTTTAATCTGTGTCTATTATTGGTCAACTGTCATTGTCAGTCACTTTGTGTTGCTTCTTCGTGTATTGTGTCCGAACAGACTGACACAATACATTCATACATGCACTATATAGATGTACTGTATATTTTGAGATTTAGATGGAATTGTCTGAGTATGTATAATTATAAAGTGCCAGTTTAAAATGCACCGCCATGGAAACATGTAAATAAAATTGGCTCATAAATGTAGAACTTTTCAGAAAAGAAGAAAACTAGCAAAATATTTAAACACATAGCTGCCCAGCTCATTTGATTACCTGGGCATACTGCAAGCATCTCTACAGGTGTAGGATCTTAATTTGATCACCATGTTGCAGGAGAACTTGTAGTGTATTTCAGGATTATAAAGGCGTCTGAAGTTTGTGATTTCCACTTTGAAATTTCAGACTTGATTTTCCCTTTACAAAATATGTATCAACCCTACAAAATTATCCTTTAATTATAATCCACATTATAATCCACATAATAATTATAATTTCCTGTTGCGGCAAACTGGCTCAAATTAAAATCCTACATCTGTATTTTCTCATTGAGTCTATCCACTGAGCCTGGCTGTTAAAAAGGAAGTGACATGCTGTAGTGTCCTGTGTGGCAGATGTGTGAAGTGGTATTAAAGCTCAGCAGACCAACAACACAAGAGAGAAGTGTGCCATTTTGGCTCATTGTCTGGAGTGGTGACAGAACTGCACAGAGCTTCCTCAGGCTGAGCCTGCAACACCATGGGGTCTGGAGCATGTATTCACATGCAGCTTCCAATAACATTAGGATCCAGTGGAGATGGTGTTTTACATTTAAGGCTACTTAATGACTTTCTAATGGGATAATCAGGCTGTGTCCTGCCCCCTGAGTGACAGGGATAGGGACAGATGGGGGAGTTCCTTTCTGACAGGCCAATGGCTCAGAACGGATGAGAGGTTTGAGTGATGAGGCATCGCAGGACATTTGAAGCTTGGAGTCCCCCCTGTCAGAAAGTGACAGTGGACACCTTGTCGCATATCCTCTGCTTGTGGAGAGAGGGTGCTGCATGGTGAGCCCTCTCAACAGGCCTGAGAGGGGGACCAAAACAACCAAGTTTAAATGCAAGTGTGTCGATGAATACCCTCTCACCAGTTACTGATGACTTCCTATCCAAACCAGACTGGGCCATCATGCATGTGTTTTGTAGTCACTCTTGCAGGTCAAAACAACTCAAGGACACATATTTATGACACATCCAAATCTTCTAGATTGAATAATCTCCTAGACTAGTACTCATAGTTGAGTCAGATGGTAATGTGGGCATAATGCATGTCCACCTACAAATAAAGTGACACTTTACATACCAAATGCTTGGATCAGGGCCTTTTTATAGCAGTGTGTCACTATCCCCCCTGATTGGGACTGTCATGGTGACCAGCTGCTGGATTCCATCACAGCATCCAACACCTATCAGCCAACATCTGCTGCCTTTACCATAGCAGGTTAGATAGAGGCAGCGAGCTAATTCCACCCATACTATAACATCTCTCATTGCTGTGAGATGGAAGACAATGAGAGTGCCATGCTGTAACCATACTGACTGCTGTACTACCCGTCCACAGGGCTCAATAAACCAAACTACAGCTTAGGAACATAGCGGGGCTTGACGGCTGGTAAACATCCCCTTGTCTTTATTGTTCAACTCTTGGTTGTGAATTCAGATTAGAGAATGTCTAGTAAAGGTTTTCCTCTGTAAAAGTAAAAGTTAGTGTGGGACGACTTTCACATTTGCTAAGTAGGCTTCTAGCACTCTTAACTCCACTTACTCCATAGCTTTCCCTTTTTCTCTTTCTTTCTCTCTGTTTTTTTTCTCTCTCTCTCCCTCTCTCTCCCTCTATCTCCCTCTCTCTCTCTCTCTCTCTCTCCCTCTCTCTCACACAAACACACACACAAACATACGCTACATCCCCCCATGTGATGTCTCCTCACAGATTAGGTGAGCTCCCAGGAGAGCCATTTGGTACAAAGCGCTAACATCTGGCAGCCATTACATTCCCAGATCAGTTGTGATTTGTCCATATGATGACTGGCCCATCCAGACGTCAGGGCTCTCGTTGCCATGCTGCAGGCAGGCCACTGGTGCTGTCGCTTCTGTTTTCATACCACTGTTAATTCCTGCCTATAATTAGCTCTGTTCACTGCTCCTAGCTCTCCATTCAACATTTAGGATTTATAGGGATGCATGGGCTGTGTGGTCCCTCTCTCCCAACAGTGTGCACTCTGGATGAAGGCGGATTCACTTTATATTCAATACACTGTCATTTAGATCGTAGCTATCATCTGATAAAGTGGCTGTTGGTATCAATCTAGTGTCTTCCCCTTTAAAAGCAGCCTTTCCAACTCATACAAATGTGTTGACATATATTTACATGTTTGTTTGTTGCGGCAAGCTGTCTGTCCGTTGTTTAAGTTGAAATTGATCAAAATCACCAACTGTGACGGACTCACTTTGGCACATGATTACTTTGGTGAGGCTTGCCAACTGCCGCTCTGCCAAGAGACTTGTGAGATGGAGTTAAGTGAGATGAGGGTAAGGAGGGACTGTGGTGTTGGCGCATGGCTGCTATTAAATAAACTCTGTCTGTTTGATAGAGCCACGACTGAGCCGACAGCCTCTTCTCCCTTACCTGAATCTCACCATACCTTAACTGTCCACGCGCGGTAAACTCCCATCAAGTCTATGTAGTTTGATCACGGGCCCTCGCGGTCCCATCTGCATCCTCCTCATTTCCATAAGCATCATGTGGCGCTAAGGCAAGCACATTTTGCCAAGCTGTCAGCGCATCAGCCGTCTCCCTGCTAAACAGCTTCCCCATTATAGAAGCCAATGAGATGTGTCAGCTGAAGGAGCTACAAGAGGACCCTGCCATTCGGCCCCTAATTAGTGGTCCAGACTAGCCTTTGTGTGTGTGTGATTAACTATTCATTGTATCAATTCTGTTCAATCTGATGTATTTTGAAATCATATCCCTTCTAGGGAGCAAATCCATTTGCTTCCCTAATCGGAAATCATCAACAACAAAAATCTGTGTCTTAAAGGTACCTGTGGTCCCCGGCCCCAATGAGGATGTCTTAGCTGATAGTCGACTTGTGTAGGATATTTGAGGGATTACTGAGCATGTCATACTCCCCAGTCTTCCAGTGCTGTAAGCAAGCTTACTGTAGATTTAAGATTTTGTAGATGATGGACCCTAGATCTAGTAGGAGACCCTCAAAAGGTTAAAATCATCATTGATTCAAAAGTTCTGATTCATTTTAGTCTCATAAATTCAAATGAATTTATTCAATTTATTTCCCCCGCATTTAAAATGTATCGGCTTCTTTGTATCTGCCGTGTCCGTTTAACTTCTGTGGTCTTGGACACAGTGATGGCTTGCTCCTCACACGTCCATGTTTCACTTTGTCACACAGCAACTTCCTGCTGAGTGGGGCCAAGCCACAGTGCCCTCTGCCAGGCTAGGAGCTGGCACACAGACCACCGCCCACGGGCACCCCCTCTACCCCTTTAACCCTTCTCCCTCCTTTCCCCTCTCTGGGGAATGTTCCTCCACCTTCTGTCTACTAAGATTCACCCTACACACACACATGATGGATCACTGCGACTAAACACTCTGTCTCACTAATGTCCAAGACTATGATAATGTGGAAATGCTTTCAACAAACAAAGTTCTGTTTGATGTGCATGAAAACACTATTTTGATTGTCTCTATTGATATAGGCATCAGATAGTCAGGTGATCATGAGTCATGTTGTGTCCTATGATCATTGGAAATGAGCCCCGCTGTGCTTACAACGATGATCCTTTGCTGAAAAGGACAAGAGGAAAATCTATCTTTTTATTCCGGGTAATAAACCTTGGGAAATTACAGGTAATCACTCAGCAAAGACTCTCCTGTTGATTCCCTTTATTGAACACAGACAGCACAAAAATCTTGTTTTATGTTGAACATGTCCCCAATATCATCATGGAGAGTGGCTTTATTCAGGGCAGATTTTAAGCATGTGGTGGCCTATGATTTAAATAGATATATCTCTCCTCACTGCACCTGCTCCCCCAACCTAGCCTTTCTGGCCAGAAGGTTGGGGTGGCGCGAGGGCCATGGTTGTCTGTGGTTGACAATCAAGGACAGTTCGTTTTCAGCGGTGTCAGGACAGTAACATTCTCCCAGGGAGTCCCTTAACCATAGGCTACTGGCAGACAGACAAACACTCTGTGACAGCCATTTATGGCCAACTAGTGAACGCCATCTGTCAGACACTGTGGGAGGACATTACTGCTCACAGAAACGGTAGCTTGATTTCTCTCTCTTCTGTATTTACACAAAACTGACACCAAAGCCGACTTGCATGTTGTGTTGGAAGTGTGTAAACAGCCTGCTATTCTAGCAGGTGTCTGGTTGACTGGTTCAGTGGACTTGAGTGAGATGATCGCCCCCATTTTGCAGTTGAAAATGCCTCAGACGTCTGGCATATTCCGTTATTTGTCTGTAAAGGTATCAATATATCAATAATATCTATCATAAACATAATTCTCCATAAATCAGATAAATGCAAGTAATGAGTCACCCAGAATTGCTAGGCCCTATCGCGAGCTTGGGACTATAAGGTGATATCTGCATTTGTCAAAATAGAGTTATATACATAGCCTTGTTCTGTTCCATGTTCTCTACCTATGTATCCCAATTGCTGTTGTTAAGTTAAAAAAAATTGAAGATCAAAATTGTTGACACCATTCAAACCAATGAGGGTTCGGAACTTTAAACCCAATTATCTCAGGGTCATCTTTTTTGCAGATAGAAACTTATAGTCCCAAGCACTCGCTACATTAGATCAAGTTTATAATTTGCCAAGCTGGGTTGATGAGACAGTGGATTGCGCAGTCAAATGGAACTGAGTAAATAGACATTTTAACGTCAGATTTAGCCGGTGGTAACTTGTGGAATAGACACGGGCTGGAATGCACTCTTAACCAATAAGCATTCAGGATTAGACCCGCCCATTGTATAATTGCAGATAGAACCTTATAGTCCCAAAGTCTCGCTACATTAGCTTGTGCAATGTAAATATAAATATGGCAGTATTTTATATTTGAGTTACATTTCTGTCAGAAAGCATGGACATTTCTAAATATGACTATGCAACACAGTTAGATTTTTTGTGATGCTGACAGGCTCTGGGAGAATTATAGACTGATCCTTTTACAAATCCACCAATCCTCTAAATTGTGTAAACAAGATATTATGACCAAACAACAATTGGACAAGCATAGAAAACATTTCCTAGTTCCATTTCCCCTCCAATCAAAACTTGAGGAAGGGAAACGTCAACATAGACCTCTCTAACTGCACAATTAACATGCAAATGAGCTCAGACACTAATGGCTGTGGCAAAATGTGCTTATGATGGAAATATGCTTTCTGTTTTGGCTATATGGGATAATTATTTGTCTATGAAATCAGCTGATGACAGGCATTCCCCTGGGGCAGAGAGGCAATGGCTGCTGCACCTGCCACCTAATTCAGACCCCAGACAGACTCAGAGTGCACAAGAACTGGCAAACATAATGAACTGCATTCACCCTGTCACTGGAGTCAATAACTTATCCCCACAACTGCTTTTGTTCTATGAGGGGGCAGCAGCTCCTCTGATGCAGCCAATGCCCCTTATTCAACTGAAATGTATTTTCAATTGCAGCCCCCAGTCTTGCCCGGCACAAGCCCTGCTTTGACGCAGAGCTTTTAGCTCTGGGCCAGCAGCATTGTTAGCATGCATATCTATTGTGCGGAACCTTTGAGGGGAATCTGATCTTAACAAGGCCACTCTCAAAGTGTATAATGTGGAGTGTTTCCAGTAACAGGTGTGTCCACTGAAGATGACTGGCCATTTGTCACTGCTGAAAAGAAGGGGGCTACTTAGCAGGGTTGTCTTTTCATTTAAACCCTTCATGAAATTACTTGGGAGCATGAAAGTCCTTCTCATTGGTTCTTTAGTGACCCTTATGTTGTTTTAAGGCTATTTAGGCTCCCAATCTGCCTGGTTCTGAATAAGCACCAATAGAATAGCTGGTGTGGTGTAGCGAATCTCTATCTGTCTCACTCTTTCAGCCAGAGAATTGTAAGCCTGAACAATTAAGAAGTTTAAAAAAAAATATCTACTGGGTTCATATACAGCCCTATTTTTTACAGTTAATAAAATTTGTTCGACCTGCATAGTCTAAATCAAAAACTAATAATCAAAGTACATTCAATATTTTTTGTATGGGAGCATTGCCTTCCCATGCATCACTGTTCTACCACAGCAGCACTTACTATAAACAAACTACTTTTGTTCACAGAGGTGTTATCATCATGACAATCAGCATGTCTGATGAATCTCCAGCAGGGAGCAATTTTATTAGCTGCAAAACTGTAATTAAAGAAAACAAAGGGAGTTGCATGGAGAGAAAACTACCAAGTAACGTCTAATTCATAGCAACCAAATAGGTTATTAGGCCGATACAATTACCTACAGTTTTCCTCCACAATCTCACAGAGATATTGTTCGAATAAAGGGCAAAACAAAGAAATTCAAACAGACTCTCAAAAAATGAGAAGAGTACTCATATCTTAACCCTCAAGCAAATGACTGGTCATTTTGACCCCAGAGGCATATTTTTGATCATACTGTATCTCAAAGGTGTTTTATTCACCCTTCCAATTTTCCATGACTTTGTTAATCCACTTGTTATTATTCAATTTAAATAATTGTTTAGTGTTTCTGTATCAATGTGGACTTTGGGGCCATTTTGACCCCAGACAAAAACACCTATTTCCGCTTATAGTATTTTGATCAATAAGATCTTTATTTAAGTCTAGGTTTCTCTGGAGACATAATACCAAGTTATCCATACCCTCAGTATGGGTGGCAGGTAGCCTAGTGGTTAGAGCGTTGGGCCTGTAACCGAAAGGTAGTTGAATCGAATCCCCGAGCTGACAAGGTAAAAATCTGTCTTCTGAGCAAGGCAATTAACCCACTGTTCCCCGAGGATGTGGTTGTTGATTATGGCAGCCCCCTGCACCTCTCTGATTCAGAGGGGTTGGGTTAAATGCAGAAGACACATTTCAGTTGTACAACTGACTAGGTATCTCCCTTTCCCTGTGATTTTGACCAGATAGACAGATCACCTGGTGAGCCTGAGCCCCTTACGTACTTACCTATGGTTATACGCATATATAGCAGATGTGACTGTATAGGAATTCAAAATGACCTTAAATGTATGCTTAGTTGCTGTCCAAACAGCTCATGTGTGTGTATTCTGCTAAAAACTGTTATTCTACTGAAAATGTTATATAAATACGAGAATTCCTATAATATCCTTGTAATGACATTTTGGTTGCTATAACATTTGGTTTGAAATGACATTGAGGACTTGGGCATGCTTTATGAAGCATGCTACCATAGCTCATTAGCCCCTAACACTTCCATTGGCTTGCTAACAGCAATGCTAAAGCTTCTGTGGGATAAGTAAATAAAGAAAACCAAGTCACTGTCTCTCAGGATCAATTGATTATTCACTTTTAAGGCATATCATTAAGTACATTTTGATGTACTGCCCCTTTATATGGCAGTTGTTTTTACCAAATAAATATGACAAAATTCATATTTTCTTCAAAATTCTGAAAAATAAATGATACTATGATCAATTGATAGTAAATCAGCTTTTTAGTACTATTGTGGATTGTACTTCGGAAAGAAGCGACACATTACAAAAGGGAAAATTTATATTTTTGTTTTACATAATGTGCTAATTAACTGTAATTTTGTTAAAATAACTGTCTGTTTTTGGTTATATTTTATTTCAGATAGCATGTCCAATGATGTTAAAGGTCCAATACAGCCGTTTTTATCTCAATATTAAATCATTTCTGGGTAACAATTAAGTACCTTACTGTGATTGTTTTCAATTAAAATGGTAAAAAATAAACAAAAATAGCTTCTTCAAGAAAGATTTTTGCTCGGACTGTCTGTGAGTGGTCTGAGTGGGAAAATGAAAACTAGCTGTTATTGGCAGATACGTTTGGAACTCTATTTCTTATTGGTCTATTAACTAATTTACCACCTGGTGATGTCACCTGACAGGCCAAAACCATCCCACCAAACAGCTCTTACATTAAAATGGCATTGTCATCATTTTCACAGTATTATTCCAACCTCACAGTGTGAAAATATAAATAAACCATAGGGAAATCACTTTTTAACTGCACTGGGCCTTTATGATAAGAAATAAATTCATATTTTGCTGACTGTTGCTTTTTCCAATAGTTCATTATTGTTGGTGTAAAATGTGTTGGAGGAGTGAGGGTCAAACATCATAACATCTGTGTCTGAGTTCAGTCCCTTTCTGTCCAGATAGTTGCCTCTCAAGGGTGATCACACAACATGTTTGAAATGTATTCATGATATTTTTGTTTAACTAGGCATGTCAGTTAAGATCAAATTCTTATTTACAATTACAGCCTAGGAACAGTGGGTTAACAGAACGACAGATTTATACCTTGTCAGCTCGGGGATTCGACCTCGCAACCTTTCGGTAACTGGCCCAAAGCTATAACCACTAGGCTACCTGCAGCCCCAATATTCATTCTTTATTATTTACAAAGGTCAGATTATCCATATGAGTCCAATATATTTTCTGGAAACATTTACAAAATTGCATGCATGTGAACTCCCAATTTGGAGTAAGGTAAATCAATGTTACTACTTATGTTGCAGTAGTGATGGTAGAACTGCACATAATAATATTCACATGCATTGCTAATATCCATTGATACTTGCTTGCTAGGCATACTTTATGATATAATTCATATTATGAACTACATCATCAAGCAAGCATCATTGTATATTAGCAATATCATAATTTGAATAATACTTCGCAGAGTAACAGGTTAAGATATTAAATAACTGCTGGCACATTTTTCTCACACCACTGGATTGTAAATGTTCTTTACTGCATGATAAATCTGAACTGATAAACTAAACCTTTTTTTTTTTTTTTTTTTTTTTACATATCTCATGATTATAAGATTACTGCCAGGCAGAATTCTTCTCTGGCACCGTTTTAAGAACAAAATATTTAAAAGCTTCGTTTTGATGGTGCTTTGCAACCCGTCTATATAAACCCCATCTGGCATGGACAGTCTAACCGTAACTGTTTGTATCCGTCAGACAACGTGTAAAATGAACTCCCCCTTTCACTCTCCCAACCTACAGCAGTTACTACGAGGAAAGAACTTGAGCTTTCCAACGACAAAGTTACAAAAGGCTTACTGGCTCATTTACATGCTCGAATAATGGCTGCTGAATGCATAATCTCTTGCATTTAGGATCCTGTAATCCCAACGAAGTCTTCTGATGTGTTTCGATCCACATTCCCCCATGAACAATTAACTTGTAATCTCCACAGACATACATTCTGTTTCTGCCTATCTGATCAGCGATGCGCCAGTGAAAGGACTCCAGGGACCTGCCAAAGCGCTTTCTGATCCCATGGAGGTTCATGTAGCATTTAAGGGCTCAACAGTTCCATAACGCGCATCTAATTATTAAATAGTTGAAGCACATTGTATGATCAGAAATATGTCGTATTAGTAATTTATTTGTTTAAAATATAGGCCTAGGCATATGGGACATGTTTGTATTTACATGGATTATTTATAGATTCTTAGTAAGGCTACTGTAGACCTATTAAAATGGTTGAGTTATTGTTGTAAGAAGTAGGCCTAATATCAACAGTTAGAAGTGGGGGTGGTGTTGGGATGTGCAATTATGATAAATATCATTATGTTATTAAAATATCATGAAATTGGAGTTAACAATGAAAGTATGTAATAATGTTTTGAGAAAGTTAAGCCAAACCATTCATTATCAGGTGTTTAGATCGATAGGCCTACTCTCTCTAAACATTTCCGTCAACACAAGAAAATCACTATAATGCAAACATGAGGATTTTGTATGATTCTGGACAGAAAATGTGTTTATCTAGGTGAGCTACATACAGTATAGATCTAGCAATGTACATGATGGTTCTAATGTGCATTCAGATGTGATCAATATAATGAGGGTCTAATAATTATGTTGATTAGTATAACATCTTAGATATATGTATATTTATGTTCTAGCCTACTGATAAAGATTAGCTTAATGAAGATTCTTTTCAGTGTGAGGATAAATACTGGGAATGTTCATTTGTGGAAAATGTCAAATGTCTTCTGGCTAAAGGGAATCTAAAGGCAATCAAGGAGAATGCCCACACTTTCCTGCAGATGCTCCCAGATGTTTAAGCAACGTTTTTACTGGTGTTAGTTGCTGCATCAAAACTCGTCTAACCCCCATGGGTGTAATTTGTATTCAAAACTCCTTCGTCTTCTATTTCTGCACTTGCGAAATCTAGTGGACGTTCAAACAACAGATTGTATTAGGCCCACGTGTAAACATTGCCAACTGCACTGGATAATTATTTTGCCAGCCTGCAAAACAAATACTTTGCTGTCACTACACCACAATGAATGAACAGAAACAAATACAAGTTAGCAAGTATCCTACGTTGAGGAATCATTAGGTCTACCTCTTATGTGGACTGTAAACGTTGTATACAGTCTATAGATATGTTAGGACACGGTCTACATATTCATTAAAAAGTGACATTAAAATACAGGCATTATTGGCAGACTGCATGATTCCAATCCCTCAAGGCATCCATATTAGGCTACTAGACCAAACGTATATTTAGAAATGGCTTTAATCCATGAATAAATAATCCACCGGAATAAATGTCCTTAATTGAGGCCATACTAGATACATTATGGCATGGCATGGACAGACAAAGCAGCATATATGGTTCATTATATCAGTTTTATTGAAATTTCATCCAGGAACACTGGGCAATAATAAATATTTCATCAATCATCAAGAATGTACAAAAATAAAGACGCAAGGTCTCTGGGCATAACAAATTATTTCCAGCAAAACAATCATGCTTTAGTTGTTCTGAAGCCATGCTAAAGAAGTTCTACATACAAATGGACACAGAATAACGCCACAAAGCTAAAAGCATTTTCAGAATTCTATGGAGTAATCAAGATCCATATAATGTCAACCTTTTTCGACCTAAATATATAATAATACAATGTTCATACACTGTAGAATGCGATTTCACCATCCTTGTTACAAGGAAAGGACATTCTTCACTTTCACAAATGATGTAAAAAACAAAAATATTAAATCTGCATGCAACTTTTTCGCCCTTTCAGATCAGTAAGTATGTTGTGCTACGATCACCTTCAGTGCTCGAAACTTAAGGTTACATTCAGACATCTCCAGCTTATTAATGTTCTATAAGTTTTTTTTTTTTTTTTTACAAAGAAACATATGTACACTGTGTGAATGCATCTCTGGTGACACCAAATAACCGGCAAAAGTTTTACCATGAAAAAAGTATTTTCAGGGGATCTTTGTTACAGGGAGGATATTTAGGGTATCTCATACGCAAAAACAAATAAACAGACAAAAGATAAACAGACATGCATTGAGGTCAATTCTTCATGTCCAATTCACAATTTACTGTACACGTTGACACCATTCTGTATCGGATGTCCCAAATTACTTCATCACGTCCTTGTTTTCACTTGTAAGTCTCGTCAGTCCCGCTGAACTGATAGGAATATGAGGGGGTGGAGGTACTTGACATATGGGGCACGGGCAAGGTAAACCTGACCAGTGCTGGAAACCGCTGCCGAGTTGAAGCGGGGGTGCAGGGGCACTCTTCATTAGGGAATGAGGTGCTCGGATGGAGGTTAGTCCCGGTAAAGTGGTGGTGAGGGTGGAGGATGTGGACGAGGACAGCGCGCTCCCGAGCAGCGGATGCACCTGATGCGCTGGGTTGCCAGAGTGCCCGCTCACTGTCCCGCAGTGGAACGTAGAATGATGTCCACCGTAGATTTCTCCAACCAGCCTTTTCATCTCGTCCAGTGAGCTGTTGAGCATCAGGATGTAGTTTCTGGCGAGCAGGAGAGTGGCAATTTTCGACAGCTTTCTCACGGACGGACCGTGTGCATAAGGCATGACTTCCCGGAGGCCGTCCATCGCCAGGTTCAAGTCATGCATCCTCTTGCGCTCCCGTCCGTTGATTTTCAGCCTCAGATGCTGAACCTCTTGTTCGGTCACTTGCTTCTTGAGTTTGTACTTGCTCCCGCCAGGTGACTTTTCCCCGTGCCTGGAAAGGTGCTCGCTCGTCATCTTCTGGAGGAGTTCGTTCTGCGTCGAGGACACTGAATTGAGGTGGTCTCTGAGATACATCCCATCCATGTCTGGTGAGGAAGATCTGCTCGAGCTGGAGTCAGAATGCATTTTATTAGCTCGGTTTGGGTAGGAGGTCGCTGCTTTCCTCTCTATCTCTGCCCTGTTTTTAAGTCACACTCGATCACCTGATTCTGTCGTTTGAGTTCCGTCCTCTTTTTGGGAAGGAGGTGTAGGTAACAACGAAGGAGTCGACACAGTGGGCTTGTTGGCCGGATAGCTGCGAGTAATCTTATCTCGCGGGTGCACCTCTTGCTCTGTGGTGAGGTAAAAGAGCGCTCGGAGTATTTATAGTGCTGCTTGAGAGAAGGGAAACAAAAGGAGCCCTCCTATTCATTTCATAATGGTCTTGTTAGGATGACGTCCCCATTATTATACAGGGCGGTGTCCTTTGACTGTCCCATTGACCAAAGGGACATCTATTCCTATTCATTGTAATGCCACCGTGGGGGGAACACTTCAGTCCTGGATCATCTGAAACCAAGACAACTTAAAAACTCTCTGCGGCTCTCTAGAAATAATAACGGGTTAGTTTGAAAGTATTGTTTGATCAGCTTCACTTTGTTTGTAATGCATTTAAAAAAACGTTTTTATTAAAACTGTGTAGCACTCAAATTCTGGAAAACTTGACATGTGGTGGAGCCTGGTCATGCATCGTGTTTTATTGATTGTGTGTTTGGGATCGACTACTATATTCTCTAAATCGCTAGAAAATATGTTAATTTGCAGTATGCACAATCTAACTTTGTCGTGCTGTCGAGAGAGAATGAATAACATTGATGAGTTTCGCTGCGGTTTAGGATAGACTGTCAATGACGGACGCACACCCGGACGTGATTTTTGCTCACGAGCAACATAATATGATATATTTCCTAATACCACATTAATAGCCTGATAAGCAAATCGATTCTAAGTCTATTCAACCTCATGACGTTTCAGTAATTAGCAGCTAACAAGGGGACTTCGCGAAAACGGATAAGATATTGATTTAGAATTTGATAAAAGCAAATAAGGTAGCCTATCTCACACGTTCCCGGTACATAAATTAGACTAATTCATGACATGCTATCATTATAACGTGCTATAATATGTACTTTATTTGTTCATGAATTCATTTTCAGATCCTGTATGAAAATGCATCTGTTTGACCTGATTTGACAAATCTCTCACTATTCTCAGCCATGCAGGAATCCGCATAACATTGCTTATATGTTATCTGACTCTCATGGTTGTATTTGTTATAAGTGAAGTGACCTTCCACCTTAGGTAAACACCTGCCATAACATGACATTTAGATTGGAAATTAATTTATTATATCATCACAATTATAGGCCATGTATGACAGCCAAAAAATAGTTATCCCCATCAGAGGCCAAGCTGGAAATGGAATGGGCCAGGACGCTTGATGCACAACTGCAACAGAGTAGGTAGGCTACTCAACTTCCAATCAAAAACTACATGTGGTTTTCATTTAGTTATACAAATGATTCACACAAATATGCTGTGTCATTGCTTATTAAATATAAGATTTAGTATTATGTTGAAAATATTTTTTTATTGATTATGACAACAACCACAACAACAACTATTATTATTATGTCTATATTAACAACAATGTTATGTCATTAGCCTGTTGTAACTGTTGTAATTCTTGTTGCTACACAAGGTGTGTAAAAATACAGACGTAATAGGCCTACCTTCTTACCCCTACAAATCTCATTAAGTGCCTTACTAAATTTGGGGGTAAAATGCGTCCACCTCCAGAATGGAAACCAAAGTTAGGCTTGAAGATGAATTGCTCAAATGTAGCAACGTAACCCGGTTTTCCTAAAGTGGTTGGTTTTAGTAGGCCTATACTCTATGCCTGCATAGCCTAATGCTATTACATTAGGCCTAAATATATTGCTCATGTGGTACATGTGGTAGGCCTTCGTGGCGTATTATACCACCATTCTGAACCTTGAATTGCGTATAGTTTAAATGAAATATCTGTTCAATTCAAACAGAAAATTCTAAACTTTTTATTGGCCTAGCTATAGGCTAATAGGCTGATTATTTACTTACTTTTTCTAAATATGTAATTTACATTAGCCTACATAGGAATTCCAATCCTTTAATAAGATAACTTTCAACGAATATAATGTATCCTTATACTGTAGTAGTCTCATTTAATTTGTGGAGAGTATCAGCAATATTGTGATAAACTAGTCAATACATAAAACATGAAACATTAACGAATAAGACATTTAAAAAGTATATAGGAAAATGTTCAACATCATAATAATGCTAATTATTATAAAAGTAATAATACAAGTAATAATGATAATGATAATGATAATAATAATAATAATAACAATAATAACACCACCAATCCTCTAGTCGTGAATAATGTTATAATTGTGTTAATAACGTTCATCCTTAAAATAAAAACATTTAACCTAGAAACAGAATGTATGGCAGTGCATGCACATCAGTGAATCTTATTCTGTAGAAATGTTGATGTAGAACTATAGAACTTGTTGATGAAAACTTGTGTCCCAATGTACAGAAAAAGACCACATTTACAGAAACCACTCATTATCACTTAATTATTAATTAGTCATTTAATCTGCATTATATTGGACACAAATGTATACAACCATTTGAAGGATGACTGAAACCTAGAAGATAACTAGATAGACATTTAACTAACTCGATAGAATTCGATAGAAATTGAACCAACTCTGTGATGAAGTATCATAAAACACATGGGAGATACTGGGAACAATATTACTGAAGTTTAAGAAAACATTGAGACTAGATAGTTCCTATCTTCAAAGGGGTATACTCTTTTGTCATGGAGGAGAGGAATAATTGAATGCACAGTAATTGGAGGGGTACAAGCATCATCCATCCAATAGTGCCAGCCACAAAAAAAAAAAATCTATCTCATATTCTACTTGGTGTTCCACAGCAATAAAATCCCCCACCATGTCATTGTTGGAATAGAAAAGAAACCATCCCTCATAAAGGTGCTGCAATGCAAAGAAAAGCGCTGGACTTCTTTGCTCTCTCTTGGTGGCATTTGAAAGTTTAAAGCTTTGAATACCAATTGCTTGAACTGGACATATGTGAATCCCTTTTAATCCTACTAATCCTGTCCCCAAGTGTTTCTTTGTCTGTGGGGCAACCACATAGATCTAAGTGAAAGTGTTCCTAATCCAGGCAATGTGGAGAAATGTCTCAATGAGAGAGAGCCAGGGGGAGAGGGAACTGCTCCGAGGCGCAGGGAGGTGAAAGGAAGGTGTCATGGTGGTTTGTGTGGCTGTGGAGTGGGGGGGGGGGCTCACCTACTCACAACTGCCCCAGGAGAGGGAAACACCAATCAGCAGAATGAGTGAGGCCCCTCCCACCCTCCCACCAGTGCACTAGGCCCACGCTGCTTACCCTGCACCAAGGACCAGGACATTGGCCTAAATTGAGGATAAAAAAAAAAAAAATCCCTCTTACTTAGCGGTACAGTCCCAGCAGGTTGCCTCTAATGTGCCTCAATTCATTTCTTAAGCCCCTCCGCTTTTTCATTATTCACCCCATCCCACGCTTTCTCTCTTCCCCACGCTCTCGGCGGCTTCTCCCAAAACAGACCTGATGCCATTTAGTCATACAACCCTGTTGGTCAGCTTAGAATGCTGGCAGAGAAAACAACTCCTTCAAAAGAGTCTGGTTTCTGGGCATAACAAGTGCTGTCTGAAAAAGCTTCATTGTGTGTAGCCATATGTTTTACCTGTTCATATACAGCTCATGCTAGATACTTGAAAGTTGTTCTTCAACTTTCAAATATCTTCTGTCCGATCAAAATCATCCGTAATAATCTTCTGTACGATCAAAAAATTGTGAATATAAAAAGTTCAGTATTGTGTCATCATCAAAAACAACATATAACACGCATCACATTTAATTTCCTGTGTTGCAGGAGTTTAGATGCTGTGCTCTCTAAAGCCCCGTTTATACCTGGTTCTAACATGTCTTGATCTTGTCCACATTCTGATTGAGCCCACAATTTTAGACAAGTTTAGACAATTAAAAGATGCATTGGGATCTGATCTTATAAGTGTAAACAGACAAGATCAGATCAAGATCAGGACAAGAACAGGATTAAGGACGCATGTTAATGGCAGGTAAAAACAGGGCTTCTGTCACCATGGCCAGAATTGGAATTAACTACTTTTATTGTGGACAGAATGAAACCTCTTGATGGACCACATTGTCAGCCCTGCATGGTCGAGGAAGTTGAACTGCCCTCCAGCTCTCCACAGTGTCTGGGTTGGATTGAAATGTACTGTATACAAAATAGTGTACTGTACACGAAAAAGTGGACTTTTACGTGTGCCTGTCTCCGAATTTAGAATAAGTAATTTGTGTCTATTTCACAATAATCTGTGATAATAGGTTGGTGTCTGAGGACCAGCACAATCCTCTGGCACAATGACCAACACTGAGCCACCCTGGATTTACTGCTTACGCCGTGGGTGAAGTGAGTTACACCATGGACAAAATTGTTTTCTTTGAGTCTTTGGGCCTTACTGTTATAAAAAATGCTTCAACTATCTTCTGTTCATAAAGTTTCACTCTTAAGTGTCATCAATCAGAACAGACAACAGAAGAACAGATACAAAACCTGATCAACAGCTTTTAATGAAAGTCCATCTAACTGTTTTTTGTATTAACTTGCGGCCATTCGAAAATGAATGTATTCAGATTGAAACAGTAATTTTATTCAGCAATGCATCCTGAACACAGAATATACACATGACCAAGTTCAGGGTCGGGGTCGTGTTCAGGAGTGTGCAGCATACTGAATATTCCTTACTCTAGTTTACATGTCTATTTTACACAACATATTTCTATCTGAACGGCCTGTTACTTTGGGACTCTCCTGAACAGACCCTTGGTTCCCTGGTCTCAGCACGTAAGTCCTTTAAGAGGACCTATTCAGCAGAGACACAATATAATTAGCAGCACAACAAACCACATTTTTCAGCTGCTCCAGGGTGGCCCGCACGGCCCAGTAATGGCCCAATAACCCACGAAGGCCCAACAGTAGTAAAATGTGAATGAATCAGCAATAGTCAGCATGTAAAGTGAGTGTACTCCACCATCATCATTGAAACCAGACAGAATGAGTTCAACATCCCTGGATTGAAAAGCCCTGGTCTTGGTGGGAAACATCCTGCCACTATAAGTCTGAGCGAGGGGTCAAGGTCAGAGCCGTGTCTTGGAGGCCGTCAATGTTTTGCTGAATGTTGAAGGAGTTGGTTTGATAGTGTTGCACAAGACAAATGTAATTAAATCGCTATTCTTTTCATTTTTATTTTGTTGCATCCATAGCTCTGTCTATGAATTTGAGTGTTTACATTTCTCCAGACCTATCCCTCAGCTTTTCACTGAAATAGAGGCGGGGCGGCCGATTTTGTTATTGTTTCAATTAAGGATTCTATCTTTAAGACTTTTCCAATCCAGATACTGTACCATGGTGTTGCTGAGTTAAATACGATATATCAATAAAACTTTATGTTCCTTGATTCTGTATTCTGTTATATGACAAGTAAACAAATCTTCAAATTAGAAATATCTAATTAACATTACGATCAAACAATAAAAGCTCCCTAATTAAATGGCTCACAAGGAGCTTCACCATGAATATTTAGGTTCTAATTAATATTTGGAGAGTTGTTTTGTTCTGAGAAGACATTTACATTAATTAGGCAAAACAAGAACATTTACATTTCAGTGCTAAATATGCTCTTTCATGTTCTTTGTTGAATTGAAAAGTTCAGAAACAAAACTCTCTTAAGCTGTTTGAGGCATTCAGGGGTATTTAGTTCACAAAGCTGTAACTCACTTAATACTCACTCAATCAAAACTCCCTACCCAGGCCATTAGCACAGTTACTTTTTAAAGGCGTTGAAATATTGAAGCAAGCACTTGATCTAGTTGAAAACACTTTGAAAACTCTCAAGTAAGTCATGTCTTCATGATTACATTTTGAGCTTTGAAAAAGAATCTTGGAAATGCATGTAGCAGATTATTTTTTACAAGAGGAAGCCTACAGTATGTCCAAGTCTGTTCTCACCCATCTCAATCTTTTCCATCCATTGATAGGATGGGAATTAATGTTGAAACATGTAAGTAATGACCTGTTGATTTTGGAGTTGTACGATGATAGAGTGGCATTACTGGTGAGGTCAGACGTGTCAGGAGGAACAAACACCCTCAAAACCTCCCTTATAGTGGTTGAGTGCTGGTATGCCTGCCTGGGTGTGGTTCTGTGCCTTCTCTCAAGCAGCCAGATGGCCCACAGGCCCTGGTTTAGCTTTAGCATGGCTCTGTCTGTCTGGTAGGTAGAGTTTGCTCACTAGAGACTTGGACTCCATCGCTGTACCAGCCCCTCAGCGCCTTCTTTTAACCGTCCCTTTCACTGGGGACAATTGTTCATCTCCCATGCCTCTTTTCAGGCTCAGTTTCAGCCTGGCAGCCCCTATTCTGCTTTTTATGTCACTTTGTGTCTGGTTCGCCCCCTTCCTATGGGTGCACATGACCAGAAAATGAAGGTTTGCATGGGGGCTCCCCAAGAAGGGAGTAGGAGAGAACAGATTAATATGTAAGCTTGGCAGATAAGCTGGACAGAGGAGGGGTGCATTGTGCTAGAGTGGGGTTACATGTAAGGAGAATAGGGACTGGCCTTGCTTTGGCAGCCAACAGGGGCTGGTGAAAAGCTCACTGTCCATTGTCTGAGCCAATCTGAGAGGGGTTGTTTCATTAATTACACATTCGCACATATCGACAAAGTGGGAGGTAAGGAGTTGAAAATGCAGATGTGTGTGTTTGTGACAAAAAACAGGCTGAAAAAAAGCCTTGATCCTGTCCAAAGGCATTTTGAACCAAAATGACCTTGCAGTCTTCAGTAAAAGATGGAGGAGAGGGAGGGGTTCTCCTCCCCACCCATACTGCTGAAGAGCATGGTGGCCCTGCTTGTTCCTTATCAATGCCCATCATAAGCAATAAAATGATCAGGTCCTCCAGAGTCCTCCTTGTATCTTGAAGCACTACCATCATATATTGCCTGGGTCGTTCCACGAAAAGAGTGCCTTTTGCGCAAGGGCGTTATGCACCCATTATTTTAGAGACCGCACTCCTCTGGAATTTTGCATTTTTCAAACACCTGAAACTGTTTTTTTAAATGCAATTTAGAGTCATAATCATTATGTCTAATTATATGTAAAAAAATATATATATATATGTATTTTATTCTGCAGCGGTTATCTAAGCATACCTCTTTACTTGTTCAATTGTCATTTTAATGAGGGTGTTATTCTGACTTGTAAATTACATATCTCAATATATTGCACTAACATGCCTAGGATATTGCATCCAAATGACACTATGTGGGACCATAACACACATCAATACAGGCATGTATCATGGTATCATAATTAATACACAAATATCATGATATTATCATAAAGTGCCAGATTACATTTAAACCAAGTATTTTTCTGCGTATCTAAGCATACCTCTTGAGCTGTCTGTATCCTCCTGACTGGTGGGTCGTATTTTAAACAAACTAAATGTGCTTCTCTGCATCTGCTAAAATCTGGATAAAGGATTGAAAGGAATGACAAGAAACTGCCATGTGGGGAATCATAATTGACTAGTTTCAGCAAATGTCATCTTGTTCTTGATACCATATCTTGTTTTGAGGTGTTTAGACTGATTTCATGTCAATGCTACTATGGCTCAAATACGCTAGCTAGCTATCCAACAACTGTAACAATGTATTTGAGAGACAACAAGTGCTCATTGTGCAAATGTATTTATGTTTTCAATAAACATTGGAGACGAAATATAGTTTACATGTTGTCAACAATCTAAGCCAACCCTGTCTGTTTTGTCCCATAGTTGTGCAAATGTTGGTTTTGTTAAGATGAAATCATCAACCCTGTTACTTTATTTGGCACTTAATAGGCACTTATTATAGTCAAATTTGTATTTAACCACTTGAATTGGGAAAACATATTTTTTATTAAGTTGAACATGTGCTCTTTATGACATCATTTTAACAAAAAAGAATCCTACAAAATTACGCTTCTTAAAAAACACCACGAACTGCCTACACTGCTGCTTAGCCACAGAACACGTAGGGCACAATAGGTCAAGACAGCCCAGAGAAGTATCGTTTACTAATAACACATTGGGTAAACATTGTCTTTATCAGCTAAGAGATCCCCATCAGGGATGGTATGTAGTGCTTTCCAGTTGGAAGGGAACTTCTTCTTCCCAGTCACCATTACCATCGCTCTCCAGGCCACTAGCACACCCCTTGTAGACAGTCTGGGAGGGGACTCACTCTACATCTGTTCATAGCTATTTTGAATAGCTTTTTGTCATTCTTGATTTTGCAAAAGAATGTAACAATTCAGCTTTGACCAAATAGGAAAGTCCAGTGTTATCAAGTAGAGAGTACATTGTGATCACTCTGAGGAAGTTAACTAAACTTTAAGAGCAGTTACGATTTTTGCAAACATTTACCATTCTTTTACAGAATGAGGAAGTAGTTTGTGGCCATGAAGATTGTGTGACAACAAAATGACCGAGCTACCCTGCTCATCTCAAAGAGCTTACTTGCAGCACCTTACTCTCCAAAGAAACTGATTGAAAATGTGCATTTATGAGCAGCCATGATTTTATAGCGATATAAAGCCTGTCAAACTCTCACCCCCAGTCTTTTTCTTTACTCTAGGCTGGATGTTAGTCCTGGGGGTCATTCCTGAACAAACTCTTAATGTTGGTGGCTGTTCCTCTCCTTCTACGCTCTCCTGTCTTTTTTTCTGCGTTCCCTCTTTCTTTCTTTTTATCGCACCCAAACACAAGAGTCGCAGGCGGGGATGTCTCAACCAAACACAAGAGTCGCAGGCGGGGATGTCTCAACCAAACACAAGAGTCGCAGGCGGGGATGTCTCAACCAAACACAAGAGTCGCAGGCGGGGATGTCTCAACCAAACACAAGAGTCGCAGGCGGGGATGTCTCAACCAAACACAAGAGTCGCAGGCGGGGATGTCTCAACCAAACACAAGAGTCGCAGGCGGGGATGTCTCAACCAAACAGCAGCAACAGAAAGGGCTGCAGAGGAACAAGAAAATAAACGCACAGCCTTCCTGTAAATACAGCAAATTAAGTCAAATCTCCCTGTACAGTATATACATGTACATGGAAACTTGTCTCAAAACTGTTACAACAAATGTACCAGAAATTAATGACTGAAAGTTTTCCTCTAGTCATAGTATAAAGAGTAGGAATAGTATGAAAGTATCATCTAGTCAGGCTGCTGCTCCAAAATCTCATAGAGATTCTGTTGGGAAGGTTATAGGATGTGTCTAAAAAGAACATGTGAGCCTTGCCTCCGGCCTGTCAATCACACTACCCTGATGACTATAAGCTGGCCGTCATGTAGTCATTAGAACTAATGAACCCTTACATGAAACAGAGCACACCTCTCACTCTCTCCTCTTCACCTCCCGGTTCACCCTGTAGCGGTCCCCTGGGAGCCTAGACCAGACCCCCCACTGAGACAACATAGCTCCTTAGCACTCACTTTTTAAAAAACATTTTTTTATTTCTTAGCACTCACTTGTCAAGGGCCATTATTTTGCGTCAGATACCAGTATGGCCTCCAGCTCACTTCATGGTTAAACTAATGTTGAGGTAATTAATGCACAAGGCAGACAGGAGGTAGTCGCAGCCTCACCTGTATAACTGTAGCATTGAGAGCTAGTTGATATGCTTTTGACCAATCATAGGGACTCCTCTTGCCAATCACTAAGTTGTAGTTGGATTGGAAAAAAGTGTAACATCAGTATATTATTTACAGTATATTATTTATCTATAGAAAATAAGCAATTATCTTGTGTGGGAGATCTGGAAATAAATGCTGTACTATCCCAAATGTTCTGTGGTGTATTTCCAACATAATTACTTTATTTATTTTATTTGCATGGAATTGCATTTTTTTTAGTACAGTAGTTCCTTATCATTTCCAAACTATTTCAGTGCTTCAATAGAACCCGTACACTCTGTACATTCTTCAAATCATCTGCCGTGGAGTGAGACATTTTTGGCAAGTGTAATGAGTTTGAATATTCTTCTGGATACCCAAATTCCTTTTCAGATGGTCCACATAAAAATTGTACATTAATAAGACAAAAGCAAATTGAGCCACACCAATTCATTCATGGCTGTGGTTGTTTGAATCTTCGCCCATAAATGAATAGCTAATAGGCCTGTGATAGGAGATGCAGCAATTTGGGGTATTAGTCTCATTTGTCGCCGTTTCTTGTCAAAGCAGAATCGTCCTCTCTGTGTAAGGAGAAATTTTCAAAGAAACAAATCATTTGCATATATAAATGATCCCTCTGAGAGTAGCTTTAAAGGGATTGTGTATGTGTGTGTGTGCATGCGTGTGCGCACATAGGGGTGGAGTGGGGGGGAGGGTGTAGAGCGAGAGGTGGCTAAGCAAGAGAGACAACGTGTCACACAGACCATAGCGGCAGTTGTTGGAGAAAGCTATCCGTGTTCCAAAATGATGGAACATACGGGTTAGAAGAAAAAAGGATGAATGGTGCAAATCTTTCAGTAACGGTGGGGAGCAGTGAGAGACGGATCATTTGGAGATATTATGAGAGTCATTCTAGCCCGCCCAGGCAATGGAAGGGAGTATGGGACATGTCTGTCTGTGGCTCTCTCTTAGGGCCTATGTTTTTGTGCTCCTCCTGGCCCCGCTCTGTTTTGTCAGCACATCAGCTAATGGAGAAAGTTAATTGTGTTGGTTGTGAGGCCACCTGTCACACCAGCCTCATTTCCATACTAATGGGGTGAGAGTGGCACGGACAGAATGCCTTGCCGATGACTGGGAATCATGTGGGTTCTATTCACCAGCTTACTCCTAAAGATATATACATGTACGCATGCGTTAAATGTACGCACACACACACACACACACACTATCAGAGATCCTAAAACTGATCTAAGTTACTAGAAGTACAATTGAAATCTCAAATCTCAAAAGCTGAATAATAGAATCAACCATTTTCATATATTTTTCTTCCTAATAGAAATGGACAACAGCCTGAAAAACAGACCAAAAAGATCCCAAAATATGTCATGTTTGTTTTTGGTTTGATCAGATTGTAAATCTAAACATATATTCAACACCAGCTTCTCTAATAAAACACATAAAAACAAAAGGGCTGAGTTTGAATGTGTGTTTTTACAGGGCCATCTGTACTCTTATAATTGTCCTCCAGTCCCTTTGGATACATCACTCACTCAGTCAGTCAGTCAGTCAGTCAGTCAGTCAGTCAGTCAGTCAGTCAGTCAGTCAGTCAGTCTGTCTGTCTATTCCTGTCAGTCACAAGGTACTGGTGTAGGATCTTAATTTGAGCCAGTTTGCTTCAGCGGGGAAATAATCCTGCAGCAACAGGAAATGTGAATTATTATATGGATTATTATTAATGGTCATTTTTGTGGGGGTTGATAAAAATAATTGTAAAGGAAAATTAAGTCTGAAATTTCAAAGTGAAAATTACAAACTTCAGAAGCCTTTCTAAACCTCAAATACACTAGAAGTTTGACGTTTCCTGCATCTCCTGCAAGAGGGTGATCAAATTAAGATCCTACATCTGTACCGTATCAGATGTATTGAATCTGTAGAATTACAAAGGTGCTCTTTAACTGATGATGAATAGTCTTGCGCCATAGCAATCATGTAGCTTAATGTCTTTAATCAAATAGTCTTAAAGCGATGTTTACAACTCCTTAAGCAAGAGGACAAAGGCCATCAATAGTTTTCTCAAAGTTGGATACTGTAACATATTCTGTTAGGCACATTTGAACAGAATCTTAATGGGACTTACTTAAAGTAATATACTTGTTCCTGTCCTTTTTACAAATTGTGTGTTGAATAATTGACAGTTTAGGCCTGTCAACAGAGTTAAGCATCTTTATGTGACATTGTGCAAAAACATTAAATCACAGACTTTCATATGGGGCTGTGGTGTGTGTGGCTGTGAGCTATAAAAGCCAACAGCGCACCCCACATTTTTCAAGTTTGTTTGACATATTTAAAATGCTAATAACCAGTTTATTATGTGCTATATCAAATGCAAATGCTTTGTTTTACTGCTGCAAAGTTCAGCCAACATTTGCATTAGCATATCTTATGTCTGTCTCCTTAGCATGCAGTGGTGGAATGAACCCAGCCAACAGCTCTATAAATTACATGAAACAGTCGCATTAGATAAACAAGCTAAAATGATGTTGCCATTAAGACCTGCAGCAGTGTCTCTCGCCTAAATGAAGGTGCCTGGCCCTGGCAGCATATGGTACACAAATTCCTTCAAATCAACATAATCCAAACATTATCTGGACGTGTCAAAAGAAGCAGATGGATTTTAAAACAATCATGTAAACAGCCTCTTTACGACATTGAAGAAAACGGCTAAATGTGTGTCTTTTAATATTCTCCTGCTTGCCAGCTCATGTGAAGGAGAAAGATGGGGGTTCATCCCATACATCTCTATTTAGTGGTAAACACAATGTAACTTTAGTTAATTAACAATTTACTTAGATGCACTGACTTCAATTTTAGAGATGTAGTATATCATACCAAAATTGTCTTTGATAGGTAGGTGATTATAGTTGGTTATTGTACTGTTTCACCATGAAAGGGTTTGTGTTAGCTTTGTGTTGACTAATGGAGCTGGTAATAGTTTTTATGGTAAATTGGATGCAAATTATTTAAATGCTGTGTGGTTACTGTACTTTGTAAAATACAAAATGACTTTAATATTTCAACCATAAATCAATTAAACAGTGACACATTTGTTAGATAGGTTTAACTTTTTGTTACGCCGTTGACTGCATGCAGAATATCATCCCTGCACATGCTGCATGTATTACGTAAAGCTTTGGATTTGACCTGTTGAGCGAGTATGGACGCACTGATCCAGGGACATCTATTCTTACCCTAATCCTCACCATAACCATGAAATGCCAAATGAATGGGATGACACAGTAAACAGTATAATGATCAGGGCACCACTCATGGTCATGGAACCCCCTAGTTCGGCCAATCATCCTCAATCTAATCCCAGTATTAGGCTAACAAAGCAAGCGCCTTCCTCCCCAACTTTCAACAGATGGCCTGACGTTCGTCTCCCTGGACAGGACGCCTAGCTGTGTGGACCACACTGGGTCACCAGAGGAACGAGGAGACATGGCCACAGCCCTGTCCTCTGCTGACTGCTTGTCTTTGGGCAAGTCTCCACTCTGCCTCAGCATCTCCCTCTCTCAGACACACTCACCCCCGCACTGCAGCAACGTCTGGCAGATTGCAGCAGAGACACCACCCTCCATCTGCACCTAAAGATCCGCATGCCCTGACAATGAGGTGACCATGTCATCGCCGGCACAGAAGCAGAGAGGCTAGTGGGGAGGGAAGGATGCTGTGTGTGGGTTAGGAGGGAGGGACACATTAACAAGCTATAAGCTCAACTGCCTTATCCATAATGCATTGTCTGGGCCAATTTACATGGTGTTGGACCCTTTGGGAAAAGAGGATCATCAATCACATTACTTTATTAGCTTTTCTCCCTTACCCTCTCCCATTTCTCCCTTACCCTCTCCCATTTCTCCCGTACCCTCTCCCATTTCTCCCTTACCCTCTCCCATTTCTCCCGTACCCTCTCCCATTTCTCCCTTACCCTCTCCCCTTTCTCCATTACCCTCTCCCATTTCTCCCTTTCCCTCTCCCCTTTCTCCCTTACCTTCTCCCCTTTCTCCCTTAACCTCTCCAATTTCTCCCTTACCCTCTCCCATTTCTCCCTTACCCTCTCCCCTTTCTCCCTTACCCTCTCCCATTTCTCCCTTACCCTCTCCCCTTTCTCCCTTACCCTCTCCCCTTTCTCCCCTTTCTTCCCTTTCTCCCCTTACCCTCTCCCCTTTCTCCCCTTTCCCTCTCCCCTTTCTCCCTTTTCGCCCCTTTATCCCTTTCTCCCTTTTCTCCCCTTTCTCCCTTTCCCTCTCCCATTTATCCCTTACCCTCTCCCCTTTCTCCCTTACCCTCTCCCATTTCTCCCTTACCCTCTCCCCTTTCCCACTCCTCTTTCTCCCTTTCCCTCTCCCCTTTCTCCCTTTTCTCCCTTTCCCTCTCCCCTTTCTCCCTTTCCATCTCCCCTTTCTCCCTTTCTCTCTCCCTGTTCTCCTTTTCCCTCTCCCCTTTCTCCCTTTCCCTTTCCCCTTTATCCCTTTCTCTCTCCCTGTTCTCCCTTTCCCTCTCCCCTTTCTCCTTTTCCTTTTCCATCTCCCCTTTGTCCCCTTTCTCCCTTTTCTCCCCTTTCTCCCTTTTCTCCCATTTTCTCCATTTCCCTCTACCCTTTCTTACTTTCCCTCTTCTATTTTTTTTGTTCCCCCGTTTTGTCATGGTTGTTGTGCCGAGTGCAACTGGCCCCATAAAAAACTCCAAACAGCTTAATTGCTGGGTTGTAAAAAATGTGCACGTTTGTGATGCCCAGAGTTAGGGATTTGAGGGAGTTGGTTACAGGGGTAGGAGGGAGTATTAGTGTTGGTAGTGGAAGTTAAAAATGTTTTATGTGGCATCACCCTCATCAAATACATTTACATGATTTCCCCCTGAATATATTCCCAACTGAATTACAAGAATCTGGACCAGTTTCAGGTTAAGGATCTGTTAGGGTCAAACACGGTTTTGTCACCATGAACTTGTGATACATGCCTGGATTACTAAACAGTCTCATTTTCAGACCAGTCTTTATAACAACAACAAAAACAACTAATCATGAATACTCTCATTATCATTAAATCCCTAGTTACTAAAGCAGAATTTGTCTGTTGATGACTGACCAAATAAATAGGTGAGGATAATTTTATAACAGTAAGTATATTGACAAAGGAAACACCAATTGGTTCCACATTTAGGTCAAGAAAATTGTTTTTTCTTTAGCGATAGAATTTTGAGAATGATGAATTGGAATGGGCATAATCTACAGAATCTACAAGATAAAGAATGAAATTGAAGTTAAAGTTGTTAATATTTGTAAATCAATTAACTGAATTCATAAATTCTGATCTCATTACCAATAACTAACAAAGCCTAATAAGCCACATTTATAAAATTAAATATGCGCACATTCTTTGATGAAAAATGTAATGTAATTATTTGCTAATGTAGCAAAATGTGGCAATGTATAGAGGCACTGTTGATATTTTTAAGTAAAATATGGAACACAAATGTTTTGAAAACAGTAGAAGCATTTATCAACACCTGAAATAAACATGTATATTTTATTCTAATAGGGGGAATTAAGAAAATAAATAGAGCACAGAATCTATTATCAGTTAAGATTTGTTTGTGTTTATATTTTTCTCAAAATTCTACTTTTAAAGAAGAGAACAAAAAAATAGATAATTATTGATGAAAAAGTGGAGTAAACGAAAGATGGTTTACAAGACGTACAGTCTTGATGCGCTTGTGGAAGACGTAAAAGTAGCAAAATATAGTGTTTTTCCTATAGGTTGCAGCAAATGGAGAAAGTTGTGAGAGGCAGGCTACACCACAGTCACAAGCCATGCAGTGTGCTGCCCCAGCCTCACCTCTACAGCACCTCTCTACTAATGCCAGTCAGCCATACTAATACTGGTAATCACTGCAAATGAGAGGGATAGATGAGATGGTGAAGGAGCGCTGCTGCCGTGTGTGAGGGGAGGGCAGGGAGAGGAAGTCAGGGGTGGGCAGGGAGGGAGAGGAAAATCAACGGTGTCCTAAACCCATCAAAGTGCCAGTTTGTTTAATTGTTGGCACATCAACAGAGCAGACGAGAGCTCCCACCTTCCTCCCTCCCTCCCTAACTCACTCATTACCATCACCCCAACTCTGTCCATAATACACCAGACTCCTCAACACCCTGACAATGGGACAACAAACTGCCCTGAAAAAGGGGATTATAATTGCAATCATATATGTGGGTTTTTTAACATGCACAGCATACTGTACCATTAGTATCACAAATAAGTAATAATTTGCTAATGACAACATTATGTTGAGTCAGTTTAGGGGCAATTAAAGTGAGTGATATTTACATATGCCTAATGAATCACAGTGCGTGGCAGCTTGAGGGAGGCTAATGAATATTCATCCAGGCATTCTCACCCGCCGCAGCAGTTTATAAACTGAATTATGGTTGATTTGCCCTTTTAAAAAATGAACATGGGCGCATCTCCCACAAGGAGGGAATGAACAATAAAGGCTGATTATAAAAATGTTTTAGTGGTAAACTGCCGGTGAGGAGATCAGAGGCTGATTTTTATAGACTTCCCCAGCTTTCATAAAGAGCACGCCTTTGCGTCTTTGTGAAAAGTGAGGGACCAATCTGCCCACCTCCTTTTGGACTCAAGATGGCACTGGGGCCAATGGTATGGCAGTGATTTGCCCTGTAATTTCCCATGCTTGGCAGTTTAGTTCTAACCCCTCAGGTGCAGGTTCAACAGGCAATCAGTACATCACACAACTTACAGTATATGTTTTATCATGCAAATACTACTGTCAGTTTAGCAGGTGCTACACCACATGATAAAGGACAGGCAAGAATATACAAAAGGCTGTAGAATGTTCATAAATATAATTGTATTATTATGTTATTTGTGTGTGCAAAATGCATTTACTGCACTTTAAAACTCAAAATGTCAAGTTATGTGATCTTAACAGCACACCCAGCCATTCGGTTTATGTTTATGATACAAACTTTTTTCTTCCCATTGCTCACAGTAGATGAAAGGTACTTTCAATTTGTTTCATGAAGTTCTGAAACACTGGGACCCATGTATACCATAATATAGTTCCATGAGTGTCACTTTGGTCCTGTTCACTATAGAGTGTCTTTAGAAAGTATTCATACACCTTGACTTATTCCACATTTTGTTGTGTTACAGCCTGAATTCAAAATTGACTAAATATATTGTTTTCTCACCCATCTACAAACAATACCCCATAATGACAAAAATAAAACATGTTTTTAGAAATGTTTGCATATTTATTGAAAATGAAATACAGAAATATCTCATTTACATAAGTATTCACACCCCTGAGTCAATACATGTTAGAATCACCTTTGGCAGCGATTACAGCTGTACATCCTTCTGGGTAAGTCTCTAAGGCCTTTACACACCTGGATTGTACAACATTTGCCCATTATTCTTTTTAAAATTCTTTAAGCTCTGTCAAATTGGTTGTTAATCATTGCTCGATAACCATTTTCAAGTCTTGCCATAGATTTTCAAGCAGATTTATGTCAAAACTGTAACTTGGCCACTCAGGAACGTTGACTGTATCCTTGGTAAGCAACTCCATTGTAGATTTGGCCTTTTGTTTTAGGTTATTGTCCTGCTGAAAGGTGAATTCCTCTCCCAGTGTCTGGTGGAAAGCAGACGGACCCAGGTTTTCCTTTAGGATTTTGCCTGTGGCTCCATTCTGTTTATTTTTTATCCTGAAAAACTCCTCAGTCCTTAATGATTACAAGCATACCCTTTTCTCCTACCACAGCCATTAAACTCTGTAACTGTTTTAGTCACAATTGGCCTCATTGTGAAATCCCTGAGCATTTTCCTTCCTTTCCCGGCAACTGAGTTAGCAAGGATGCCTGTATCTTTGTAGTGACTGGGTGTATTGATACACCATCCAAAGTGTAATTAATAACTTCACCATGCTCAAAGGGATAATCAATGTCTGCTTTTTTTAACCAATAGGTGAACTTCTTTGCGAGACATTGGAAAACCTTCCTGGTCTTTGTGGTTGAATCTGTATTTGAAATTCACTGCTGGACTGAGGAATCTCACAGATAATTGTCCGTGTGGGGTGCAGAAAAGAGGTGGTCATTAAAAAATCATGTTAAACACTATTATTGCACACAGTGAGTCCATGCAACATATTATGTGAATTGTTAAGCACATATTTAGGCTTCCCACAACAAATGGGTTGAATACTTATAGACTCAAGACATTTCAGCTTGTCATTTTTTATTAATTTGTAAAAATTTCGAAAAAAATCATAATTCCACTTTAACATTATGGGGTAGGGCCAGTGTAGGGCCAATGACAAAAAAATCTAAACTTAATCAATTTTAAATTCAGGCTGCAACACAACAAAATGTGTAAAAAGTCAAGGGGTGAGAATACTTTCTGAAGGCACTGTAGGGCAGTGATCGAATACAGTAAAGCATTTGCTCTGTATGACTGTGGTTACATTTCTCATTGGTAAAGTCCATTGACCACCAGCCTCCCTTTAGAAAGGCAGCAGATAAAATGTTGTGGTTGGCTAAATACTGAATTCAATAAATATAAAATACTAAGCAAGAACAAACTTGTATATTGTTCGTGTGCACCCTATCTCCACATTGAAGGCCCATTGACCAAACCATACAATTAGAAGTCTTATTCTATATGGACCAAACCCTCATTGTATACCATGTATCAATCAAGATTCTCTCATCTTTGTCTTGGTATGAATAAGCCATGGATTAATACACTGCAGTAACCAACCTTAACAATAAGATTGTAGTTATTAAAAACAGCTACATGTGGAGTGAATGCAACCACTTGATGGTGAGGGAACCAATCAATATTGAAATTCAAGACCTGCCTATACACCCAATTCTAGTTCATGCTGTTGAGAACTGTTTTTGAGTAAGATATTTTGGTACCATCTGTGTTTTGTACTTTCATGGAGTATTTAAACCATTGCAGAATATGGAGCATCTGCTTTGTGCATGTCAATTTGGATGATAGGCCACCTTTCATTCTGTGACATTCTCACCATGTAACATGTCTGCCCCCTTGTGTTACTTTTTGCATATTTCCCAAAAATCACTTTTTACAACTTTATCCAATAGATGTCACTGCTGCTTAGGATTGATATCACCAAGCATTAGCTTTAGGCTAGCTAGACAATAGCAAAGATTGTCTATTATATTGAAAAGATAGTCAAGTGACCGCTCTAACAATGGAAATACATGTCCTCAAAGATGGAAGGCAGGCGGGAGGAGGCAAGATCAGGTGGGACCATTCTAGCCAATGAGAGGGCAGAGACGGGTGTGAACAACAGGCCATAGAGATAGAAGACTCCTCTTTGTATCTGTGCTACTATAGCGTCTGTGACAGCATGAGCAGCGCCATTTAGGCTATCTCAATTTTAAAGTAGTCCATTTTCTTCTTCTTTATTGGCTGATTGCGCCCAACTCATAGGAATCTCCACCCAGTTGACTACTTTAAAATGGTGGAAGCCCTAAATAGCAATGTCCATGCTAAAGCGGGTTATATTCACGATGAGTCCTCTATCTATCTCTATGACAACAGGCACAACTCCCATATAAAGACGTTTTTTCCCCACTTATATCAGTGCATTTGTAACAACCGAACCATTACGAAACGTCTATTCGATCAAATAAGCCTCACGTAGCATATTAGCAATTATATTTTTGTTGACCAAATAAGACACCACACAAAAAATGTCCCACTTAGTGGGCATATTTTCGTAGACGATTTTGGGCGGAGTAAAACCTCTCTCTTCGCCTCTTCCTCTTTGACTATAGTGACACAGCGCTAGTAATGACTCAAGTTTAACTTCAGTATTGTACTGTATACCGTATGAAATCAAATTGTTGCAGTTTAATTGATCAAGCTGTCTGTCATGATTTTGGGCCATGGATTTCATTAGCAATAATGCCATTGCAATTCGTATAGATTTTGTTCTACACTGCACAGTTGTTATCTGGTAGAGGACCAAGTAAATTCTTTCCTGACTTCCTCTACAGTTGCAGCAAAATACCTTCATCAGACTGTATTACACCAGAGGGGGAGCACTTAAACACTCTTATTTACAATGCAGTTAAAGTATGATGCTCTGTGTAGCTGGGGGTTGGTTATGAAAGCTGGTGCAAATAATTGTCTATATAGAGTAGACATGAGGTTACGTGTAATTACACATATCCTTTTATATGCATTACATTTGTTCATAAACTCAAATGAATTGTGTGTAAACCCCTCACCCTAGAATAATTATTTGAGATTAATCAGATATCTCCATGTAAATGTGTTTGCAAATCCTTGAGTACAGTATGTGTAGTTTACCTACACAGTTGAGAGGATAGAGAGGCAGACCAGCAGCCATTCTAACCAATTGGACAATGAAGTATCAATTATATTATATTGCGTTCTATTCTATTCATGGCAATGCATTTTGGGGCGGCAGGTAGCCTAGTGGTTAGAGCGTTGCATTAGTAACCGAAAGGTTGAAATATCGAAGGTAAAAACATGTATTTCTGTCCCTGAACAAGGCAGTTAACCCACTGTTCCTAGGCCGTCATTGAAAATAAGAATTTGTTCTTAAGTGACTTGCCTAGTTAACTAAAAGTAAAATAGATTGTGGAAATACATTTCTCTCATAATACGAATAGCGTATGTAGGCCGAAGCCTACATTTTATGCATGAATCTAATTCAGTGTTTAGGTCAGATTCAGGACTTCTCTCATTTCAATGTAATTATTTGTTCTAGGGCTGGCTGTCTGTCTCACAAGGGTCAGAAAATGAGGCTCCCTCTTTGTGGTCACTAACGCTCGTCTGTGCACGGTAGGTGGGACCAGGCATTTCAGTACGCTATTCGTCACCAACACGACCAGGAGAACGTAGCCTAATGGCGTTTCGCTCAGACACCACCTATTGTGTGTGAGATGTAACTACGTCTGAAGGTTGTGACAGAGATATGTGGAAAGTCCCTAACACTGGAAATCCCCTTTAGTCAGTTTTTTTTTCTCCGTCTACATTAACTAAATTAAGTTGGGGGACGTGATCTATGCTTTGACGGTCTATACAGTGAATCAACCAAAATAGAATTGATTGTGCAGAAGGCTGAATGGCGTTGTGTGGACTGCTGCGGTTAACCTGATTGAAGTGGCAGAGGACTACCCGGAGCATCCTTAGGCTTTGTTGGTAGTCTTAGTACCGACATATTGCACAGGTAATATTCATTCATATTATATATATTTATTTACCAAGGATTGTAACTCACTTTCGTTTAAGCATTTGAAATATATCTACTATTGACTAACATTGAGAGGCCTTGGTCGTAGCATTGAGTTTCTGGGGACACAGACAGAGGTATGCGCGTTGGCATGGGCGCCATGGTTCTGACAGCCATTGTTTACGAAGACGTCACCCTCAAGCAATTCAAAAAACATTACCCAGTGGAATAAATAATTTATGTTACATTGTAACTATGTTTTTGACAATACTCGCGATGCAATGTTACAATGTTTCAACCGTTGCTGTCAGAGGAATTACGTAATCCGAACGTCAGCAGACTCCTGTTATTGTGTTTTGTGTAAACCGCAGCGCTCACCATTGTGCCAACGCTTCAATGTCTGCCAATATCGAAAGAGCGACAGTCTCCTTATTACATGGATATTTAGAGGTTCTCCTACAATGACATTATGCGCCTTCAAGGTAATCTATACTGTAATTGATGAAGGATGCTTGAATTGTTTTGTTGCTTGAATTGTTTTGTTCTAAATAATGTATACGGTGCCCATAATATACAGTTAGAGTATATATCACATTGTAGGTAGGTACCTCTCCATAAGGTCTTAACAGCTTATTTTCATATTATATGAAATGGGTACATATATCTGACAGACTGTTCTACAGATGGGAGATGACTTATGACTTATGATTGATGAGCAATGTGTTATTCTTGATGTTAAAACACATTACTTTCAAGTTCCTGTTTCAATGGTCCTCCATCTTGAATACTGAAAAGAACTGTAAGGGTTTTTAATAGTTCCATCCTGCGCAGTTCTTATGCATCATTGTCAGTATTACCGACTTTTCTGTGATGGTGGGTGTGAGTGGGCCTTATGATTTCTACTAGCTACTGCCTAGCGGTGTCCTTTGGCTTTGGGTCTGGAAATCACCATCAGTTTGTAGAAGGCGTCTGTCATGTGCCTCAATCCCATTGGGGCGGCAGAGGCTGTGGGGAAATTCTAACTTGGAAAAGAACACAAAAGCCCTCTTGTTTGTCTTTATTCATTACTCACAATTTGTCTAGTATTAGAAGTGGCCCATATAGTCCAGTGATCAGAACCACGTGCTGCCAATGAAACCAACCAACAACTTTTTATTTTTCTCCTCTTCAGTTCTGCGTTTGTACACATTACATCTGGTGAACACCATGTCCCAGGGACAGAATTTCCTGCCCAAGTTCCTCTTTGTGAGTAACCTGCTGAAAGCGGTCAAGATCCGGGAGCGGGTGCCTAACGATGTGGTGAAGCCAGCGGCCAGCGGAGGCCTTATGCACCACCTGCGGGGCATGCACCGCTACACCCTGGAGATGATCCGCATGAGCCAGTTCCCCCAGGCCTTCCAACAGGTCATCCAGGCAGCCATCTTGGACAGGGCCATGCAGAGCTCCCTAGAGCAGGAGAAGAAGCTCAACTGGTGCCGTGAGGTCAAGAAGATGGTGCCATTGAGAACCAATGGTAATGTATTAGTTTGGGTTTCTGTTCCTCTTGCTGGTAGTAGGGGAGGGGGTATTTTTCAAAGGAGTTTGAAAGACCTTGACACTGAAGAGTAAGAGTTACTCATACTGTTTCCCCTATGAGTTCTTTCAGCAGCAGTGGCAGAGTAACTTGGGGGAGTGGGGTGCATTGGTACTAGCGTTAGCACAATGACATACTAGCTGTTAACATAGACTTCCAGTCATTGAGCCAACAAATATCCATTTAAAAGTGCTGGGCCAACGCTGCTAAATGAATATAGGGGAAACACTGGTACTCAAACATTATGGTAAATTACAAAGGTGAGATTTGTTATCTTTTAGAATGACCATTAGCAGCTCTTGATTTGACTGGTACCTAACATGACTCTGAAGATTTACAGTACAGGATTTGTTCAGCGTATCTAAATCCTGACGTCTAGGGTAATTATGTGGGAGATCCCAAAGCAGTAATTCTATGGTGTCATAGTGATAATTTCCCTTCCATTTTTCTAAAGACCATGTTGACTGAGTTTATTCTGTTGACGCATTCAAACTCTGTAGTGCTCAGTTTCCGTCTGGTTAGATTCATACCTTGCAGTGGAGGTTTGGGTATACCCCTTCTCTCAATAAGTAGCTAAGTGAGTTGGACCTTTATTCACAAATCATACAGCAAACAGCCCCACCTGTCTTGACTCATACGTGGGTGAGTTACCATGTCAATCCTGTAATTCCATTGAATCATTGCAAATATGGAATGTTATTGTCAGGAGGAGATATAACCAGGTTATTAGGCTTGTTTGTGTGTTGTCTTATTGAGGGTAAATATCTTATCACCTGTGGAATAGACATCTTGAACTTTTGGTAATTTAATGCTGTCATAACAAAGTAACAGTACATGAAACATGAATCATATCCTAATGGCTTTTCCCTACATGTTGAAACTACAGTATTTCCAGTAAAATGATAGTGATAACAAAAGTTTGTCTTCCTGGAAATCCAATTCAGAAACAGCCTTTAACATGATACATATTTCCTTCCTAATGAAAGGATAACATTTTCTCATAGAAGTTTCTGGAGGGCCCAGCTAGGCCTTGATTTGGGAAATCAGCATATACAGTAGCCTCTCCTCTGAATGACACAGCAGCCATGACTTTCAGCAGAGGACTTTCAGACTGAGGAGGACCACCCTGTCTGTTGCTGGCTGGCTGCTGACTCACTGGAATTAATCTATTGTGTCAGGTGACTGGTGAATAAGAACAGGACAGGAGAAGCAGAGCAGGACATGAGAGACAAAGCAGGACATTGTGAGCCAGTGGATTCCCACTGTTGCCAAATAATGGATGGTCATTCTGTTGCTGACAAAAAATTCACAGTATTCTAAACGAGAATACTGAGAATACCACATACTGATTTTAGGCAAAATCACAACTTTAATGTGTCACAGAATGGCCAAACAAAATATAAATGAAAATGTTGATGTGTGCATCTATAGGAACCCTTAGAGTGAGTGTATATCCCAAAAAGCGAAATTCTAAATATTGGCATGGTGGAGAAATGAAGCAAGTAAGAGGCATTATGGATGTTGCATGAAATGGACAAGCTTTTTGGGAAGATTGTAAGTCTTAGGTCGAAACATGGATAGCCATTTCGAAGGAAAGGCTTGGTTGAACACAAAAACAATACTTTTGAAAAGATTTTCATTTGCAATATTACTTTAGAAGGAAATAGCTACCGTTATGGATGTTACACCCTCCGTTATGAAAGTTACGGCGTCTGAAATAGACATAAAAATGTTTGGTCATCTGGAACGTTTTTAAGATGTCAGCAGAAGGCATAGTAGCTTAGGACTATATAATTACAGGTAGCCTTGATAATATACTGTATAGGCTAAGGCCATACACCACATCCTATCAGGGTCATTGTTTTCCTTTATGTACACTACCGTTCAAAAGTTTGGGGTCACTTAGAAATGTCCTTGTTTTTTAAAGAAAAGCTAATGTTTTTGTCCATTAAAATAACATCACATTGATCAGAAATACAGTGTAGACATTGTTAATGTTGTAAATGACTATTGTAACTGGAAATGGCAGATTCTTTTATGGAATATCTACATAGGCCTACAGAGGCCCATTATCAGCAACCATCACTCCTGTGTTCCAATGGCACATTGTGTTAGCTAATCCAAGTTTATCATTTTAAAATGCTAACTGATCATTAGAAAACCCTTTTGCAATTATGTTAGCACAGCTGAAAACAGATTTATAATTAAAGAAGCATTTAAACTGGCCTTCTTTAGACTAGTTGAGTATCTGGAGCATCAGATTTTGTGGGTTCGATTACAGGCTCAAAATGGCCAGAAACAAAGATCTTTCTTCTGAAACTCGTCAGTCTATTCTTGTTCTGAGAAATGTAGGCTATTCCATGCGAGAAATTGTCAAGAAACTGAAGATCTCGTACAGCGCTGTGTACTACTCCCTTCACAGAACAACACAAACTGTCTCTAACAAGAATAGAAAGAGGAGTGGGAGGCCCCGGTGCACAACTGAGCAAGAGGACAAGTACATAAGAGTGTCAACAGTGAAGAGGCGACTCCGGGATGCTGGCCTTCTAGGCAGAGTTCCTCTGTCCAGTGTCTGTGTTCTTTTGCCCATCTTAATCTTTTCTTTTTATTGGCCTGTCTGAGATATGGCTTTTTCTTTGCAACTCTGCCTAGAAGGTCAACATCCCGGAGTTGCCTCTTCACTGTTGACGTTGACACTGGTGTTTTGCGGGTACTATTTAAGGAAGCTGCCAGTTGAGGACTTGTGAGGCGTCTGTTTCTCAAACTAGACGCTCTAATGTACTTATCATCTTGCTCAGTTGTGCACCGGGGCCTCCCACTCCTCTTTCTATTCTGGTCAGAGACAGTTTACGCAGTTCTGTGAAGGGAGTAGTACACAGCATTGTACGAGAACCTTCATTTCTCAGAACAAGAATAGACTGACAAGTTTCAGAAGAAAGATCTTTGTTTCTGGCCATTTTGAGCCTGTAATTGAACCCACAAATTCTGATGCTCCAAATACTCAACTAGTCTAAAGAAGGCCAGTTATATTGCTTCTTTAATCAGCACAACAGTTTTCAGCTGTGCTAACATAATTACAAAAGGGTTTTCTAAAGATCAATTAGCCTTTTAAAATGATAAACTTGGATTAGCTAACACAACGTGCCATTGGAACACAGGAGTGATGGTTGCTGATAATGGGCCTCTGTACGCCTATGTAGATATTCCATAAAAAATCTGCCGTTTCCAGCTACAATAGTCATTTACAACATTAACAATGTCTATACTGTATTTCTGATTAATTTGATGTTATTTATTGGACCAAAAATTAGCTTTTCTTTCAAAAACAAGGACATTTCTAAGTGACTCCAAACTTTTGAACGGTAGTGTATATCAAAATGAACCTTTACCAACTGAATGTAGACACAAATATGTCATTTTTCTTGTATTACACCTTATTGGAAATATGATATAACATTATGCAAATGAGGTAAAATACTGTAGATGTGCATATAACACCAATCCATTTTACTGGACCCTGAATGAAGTCAGCATATTTTGGGGGTTTCATTTGAATAACACTCCAGGACTAATCACAGATTGTGGATAAACACTCTTTTCATCTTTCTATCTTAAAAAAACTACTACCATGTATGGGAAATTATATCACATAATGTTCAATATATCAATATTACTTCTGTAAAAGTCTAAGAATACATCTCAGAACAAGCACACAAAATGTGTGAATGCACATGCTTTTGAAGCTAAGATATGATAAATCAATATCCATCACATCCACAACCGTAATGGATGTTACGACTATCATAACGCTGAAAAAGGATACTCATATATAAACAACTTGATGAAAGTTAACTTTGCAGAGAAAGTTTCAAGACGATCCGATGTACGGGGCATGGATGTTACATTGCTCCCCCCCCCCCCCCCCATCTTCACAAGACTGTAAGACTAGCAAATACAACTGAAGACATTCCATTAGGTCTGTATTACTTCATTAACATCTCAACCTTTTAACAAACACTAGTGGACAGCTGTGAGTGGGAAAACAAGCTCTCCTACTCTGTAATGGCCCAAATTCAACTGGTTAAATAAAGCTTGCACTCCAACATTTAGACCTTGGAAAATTATGAAAGTGGTTTCATTTGCAAATGACAAACTTTATTTTGCATGCTCAGGTTGACTTTCCCAGGGAATTGCCCATTTACCAACATACTTTTATAGTCTGAAGGCAGACATTCAAAGGCAGGGTTACCTGGGTTGCCCAGGTTATTTTATTTTTTATTGTCTGATTAATATACAACTGTAGGGGTCTGTTCACAGTGTTCGGCAGAGTGCAACATTACAGAAAGTTCAGATAGAAATGTATTATGTAGAAGAACATATACAATTGCCATTTATCATTTAAAATAGGCAATTGTGTCAGATCTCATTCCATTTCTATCTGCAACATGTCAAATCTTTTCAAATCACTGAATACACCCCCGGTATAGGTTTTACGTCTACATATGAAGATTCTGACAACACAACAAGCATAGTGTTTTTACCAGAAATAGGTTTTTCTCCAGTATGATTCAACCTTAAGATGGAACATAATCAAGATTTCCTGTTCTGTGCGGAGGTTTGTTGTTGCTTGGGTAGAATGTTCCCTTTACTGACGGAAAGCTTTCTCCTCATACATCAAATTATTTAAAGGATAGAAATAGAAAAAACATCTTAGGCCCCTTTCCCTTTTATCCCTACTAGGCTCATGTCCTGCCTCTATTGGCAACAGGTATCTACAGACTGGGGTGCAGATATTACATAGGTATAATAGTGGTGTACATATTACATAGTGGTGCACATAGTAATACATATATAGCGGTGCACATATAGCAGTACATATGTAAAAACAGTAGTGCAACACAGTGTCCACCTCTACAGGCCCAGACTGGTTTTTCAGCCTGGCGGAAGACAAAAAAGAGGAAGGCAGAAGGTGTTCCATGTCAGTACTCAGAACTTCCTTTTTTAAGTAAAGAAATATGCGTGTGTAAATATAAAAATATATCATCCCACGCGAAAATGAGACCTCTACTGGTCGTCGGCGAAGCTCGTAAAGAGAAAGCGTTCCAGCCGAGCCAAGCTCCGCCCCTCTGGAAAGTCCAGAGTCTGATGTCTATGGAGCAGCAGACAAGGGAAGAAAGAGTCGAATGGCAGCCTCACGGCACTTAGTCACAGAGAACCACACTCAGGGAAATTCCTCTCTTTAGTGTGGCAGGCAGCAGGGTATTTCAGACGAGCTAGGCTCCCCGTACTCACTGATGTTTCACAATGACAAAAAGACCCGCCGCCCTGCAATAAGAGTCAAAATTTTCTCCATACAGTTTACCATTGATTTCTTAAACTTGGATTAAAACCTGCATACGCAACTCGTAATTTACCTGATTTACTCATTCAGGCCCTGTCTGTCACCCTCTCCAGTCATCACTAAAGGCTGTTCTTTCATTCTCTTATTTAGTTTAGGTTATTTCAGTGTTAACGTGCCAAGGGACCATACGACTGTCTAATTAAAATACAGTTAGAGTTTAAACCAATACTGTATGTGTCTTAGGCCTAGTGGTCCAGTCTGTTTTAGCCATGTTGTATGGCATGATGACAACAATAGAAGACTGATACATAAAGTGTGGGACCAGGCTAGTGTGTCAAAGCCCACAGTACCTGCAGTACTTGCACAAAGTTTTTCTCTGGTCTCTCAAAGAAGATTAAAAAGGAATGCAATAAAAGTACACCACAAAAACTAACAGTGCTGATAGAGTCTGTGACATCAAACTTTCTCAGGCCTTTTTATATTTCCTCTGTAAGGTGATGAATGATGGTCAGATATAATGGATGCCTAAAGAGCGCTGTGAGAGCTTGTCTGGAAATCCCCTCTCCTTTTAGACTATTTTCTCCAAGCGATACAGGTCTTTGTCTGTGATGGATAGTTTTGCCGTTAATGACCCGCAGTATTACCTCTGGTGATGTGAGGATGGGCACTTTGTATTTCACATAAACACAGATTCATATTAAAGGACTGGAGATAAACTTAACATCTACTGTACATGTCTGGCTCAAACCAGACGGAGTTCTACAAAGTTGAATGCGTCAACATAATAAAGTCAGTCGACATATTTGTTGACACAGGCTTGTTATTAATAAAGGATGTGATATCCTCCTCACGCTAGTCTAGGTCAAGAAACATGTTATTCTTGTTTACATGTGTTCTAGTGGGGATCCTGTTCCGTATGTAATATCTACCCCCATTTCTCATGGCTGTATATGTGTGTTGCAGGAGATGGGAACTGTCTTCTCCATGCTGCATCTCAGTACATGCTGGGGGTGCAGGACACAGACCTGGTCCTGAGGAAGGCCCTGTACAGCGTGCTAAAGGAGACAGACACGGGCAACTTCAGAGCCCGTTTCCAGACTGAGCTGCTGCAGTCTCAGGAGTTCACCCAGACTGGCCTGCGTTACAGCACCATGGTGAGGAACGGAGGCCCCGCTACGGCTAGGATGGTGTTACTATAGCAGACCTGGGTGCATAATGATAACTGCATAATGTCAGATACTTGGAAAGTATAGTAAGATGCGTGCTTGATTTAGTTTGGAGTTTGCACTTTTGGGCCTATTCCATTGGTGTCATTGTACCAGGCAAGCTAAGTCAAGTGCAGCCCAAGTATTTGAAAGTGTTTGACGTATTGTATATATTTGACCAAGGTCTTTTAGTAGTATCACCTGTTAGTAGTATCACCTGTTAGTAGTATCACCCAGGTCTGTTAGTAGTATCACCTGTTAGTAGTATCACCCAGGTCTGTTAGTAGTATCACCTGTTAGTAGTATCACCCAGGTCTGTTAGTAGTATCACCTGTTAGAGGTATCACCCAGGTCTGTTAGTAGTATCACCTGTTAGTAGTATCACCCAGGTCTGTTAGTAGTGTCACCTGTTAGTAGTATCACCCAGGTCTGTTAGTAGTATCACCTGTTAGTAGTATCACCCAGGTCTGTTAGTAGTATCACCTGTTAGAGGTATCACCCAGGTCTGTTAGTAGTATCACCTGTTAGTAGTATCACTCAGGTCTGTTAGTAGTATCACCTGTTAGTAGTATCACCCAGTTCTGTTAGTAGTATCACCTGTTAGTAGTATCACCCAGGTCTGTTAGTAGTATCACCTGTTAGTAGTATCACCCAGGTCTGTTAGTAGTATCACCTGTTAGTAGTATCACCCAGTTCTGTTAGTAGTATCACCTGTTAGTAGTATCACCCAGGTCTGTTAGTAGTATCACCTGTTAGTGGTATCACACAGGTCTGTTAGTAGTATCACCTGTTAGTGGTATCACACAGGTCTGTTAGTAGTATCACCTGTTAGTAGTATCACCTGTTAGTAGTATCATAATGTTCAAAGCAGCCTAACTCAAAGTGTTTTTTATTTTCAGAATTGGGAGGAGGAATGGGAGAAGATCATCAAGATGGCATCACCTGTATCCAGCAGCAACGGGCTGCAGTTTGACTCCCTGGAAGACATACACATCTTTGTCCTCTCAAACATCCTCCGCAGGCCCATCATCGTCATCGCAGGTACAGCCTTTCTCAATGGAGCCTTTCATCATTCAGTTCATCAGAAGTTATGTTTACATTGTACAAGTATGCTCCGTCTCTATTCTGTTGGTTCAATTGTACAGGTCAAACTCAAGCACCCATTTTTGAAAGTGTTTGACAAATTATTTTGACCCTAGTCTGGTGTGTACAGTTTCTGTACCTCTTTCTGTAGGTCTGTCTACTATTGCAGTAGAAGCAGTCTGTCAAGTATGGTGTCCAGTATCTAACTCATGGCTGTATCCTTACAGACCAGGTGCTACGCAGCATGAAATCCTGCTCCTCCTTCTCTCCCCTCAATGTGGGGGGCATCTACCTGCCTCTGCACTGGCCTCCAGGGGAGTGCTACAAGTACCCCATAGTGCTCGGCTACGACTCCCAGCACTTTGCCCCCCTCATCACCATCAAAGACAGTGGCCCAGGTGTGTACAGTAACTGTCATTGATAGATTACCCTGTTGAGGAGTGCTTGTAGAATGAGGGTGAATGTGACCTATATACCGCATCCTACTAAATTTAGTCATTTCTTCTGCTGTTTTTGTTGTACAGCGTCATTGGGTCCCAGAAAAGTGGTAGTATATACCTAACACCTATGTATTATTCATGTATTATTATTATGACTGTGTGCCCCAGAGATCCGAGCGGTGCCGCTGATCAACCCGGGCCGCGGGGGCTTCGAGGAGCTCAAGGTGCACTTCCTGATGGAGAAGGAGCAGACGCAGAAGGAGAGGCTGCTGAAGGACTACCTGATGCTGATTGAGATCCCTGTCATTGGACTGGGCTATGACACCACACGCATCATTAACGCTGCCAGGTGGGTGGGACACTAAAGGCATGGGGAACTACACTAGAACAGGATATTAAGCACAGTTTAAAAAGCACTACAAATCTGTTTTTAAAAGTATGTTTGTGGCATAATAGTACTTCATTTGTATTTACTTTATTTAATCGGGTGGGTCAGTTGAGAACCAATTGTCAATATTGACGACCTGGCCGAGAGGTGTGTGATTAGCCTATCAATAGTTCTGAGTGTGTTCCATGTTGCCTCTCCCAGGCTGGATGAAGGGAACCTGCCTGAGGACATGAACCTGATGGAGGACTACCTCCAGTTGGTCAACCACGAGTACAAGCGCTGGCAGGAGGACAAGGACCAACTGTGGGCCGCCCAGCCCCATAGACCACCCCCCTTCTCCGTGTCCCAGCTGTCCCTTATCGAGATCCGCTGTGCCACACCACGATGCACCTTCTACGTCTCCGTGGACACCCAGCCACACTGTCACGAGTGCTTTGAAAAACGCCAGGGCCAGCCCAACGGGAGGATAGAGGCCGCTCCTACGAAAGGCGGTGGTCAGGCTTGTGAGCCAGAGTGTAGTAGTGGCTGCCGGGCGGTGTTATCCAGCCCGCGCTCCGTCCCTCCCCCACCCACGGCGCCCAGCCTCAGCCTGTACAGCGAGACCCACGCCATGAAGTGCAAGACACCCGGCTGCCTTTTCACCCTCAGCGTGGAGCACGATGGTCTGTGTGAACGCTGCTTCAACACCCGGCAGAATGCACCTACTGCTGATGGCTCCTCAGGCATCCCCCTGCCTGCCCACCTCGGCTGGCCCCAGTGGGGCGCGGGACGGGAGCAGGAGACAGAGCGGTGCAACGTGTGCCACCAGAAGGCCTTCAGGATATTTAACGGACTGTGCCCCCCGTGCCTCCAGAGGACTGCTACGGAGAGGGGCGAGGATCCCCAGCCACCGGCAGCAGCCAGGATAGAGGCCTCCTCTGGGTCGTTATGGACTCAGCCCCAGCCAAGGGACTCTGAGCGCTCAGGCACCTCGGCTCTCAACGGCAACACGTCTGGCCAGCCCTGTAAGAGGTCGGGATGCCAGTTCTTCGGGACTCAACAGAATCTTGGATTCTGCACCATTTGTTACCTGGACTATCAGACCAACCACCGTAAGTCTAATCAGCCGCTCGTTCATAGTCATTTTAACAAGAAATGCTTTTCTAATAATTTCCCAGCAAAACATAGATTTCATCAAAGGGAATCAGGCCACATCAAACCCACAGCTGTCATGTCTACTATTAATCTACTTATATCAGTATACTTAGAGACAACATGAAACAAACAAAATGTTTACACCAGACAGTACTGGGAAAGCTGCAAATTTACTGGAATCTCAAGATAAGTTGATATTGTGTGTGGTCATATGTGAGTTTGACGTGTGGTTTTGCTGTGTTCACCTCTCCCAGTGGCGACCCCTCATCCTCCCCCTGCTCCAATCCAGAGTCGTCACGCGTCAGAGGCAGGTTTCCAGGATGCTTCGCGCTGTCGGGGCCCGGACTGTGGGGCCATGGGCAAGGTCATGCTGGAGGGTTACTGTAACAAGTGCTACGTAAAGGAGCAGAGCACCAGGCTCAACCAGGCTGCTACCAGGGCTCCCGGCACCCACTCCCCTCCACTGGTCATGGTGAGTGTCTCCCTCCCTCTCACACAGGGCCCAGTGGCTGTACACCACATTTTGAATTGCAGATCATTTTTTACACTGTTTCAGAGAGTAAATAAAAGTCTTAGATCAGATATAATGATTTGCTTCCACAAGTGACAATGTTCCTCTGTTTTTCTCTCTCTCTGCAGCGAACAGCTAAACCAGAAAGAACCAGACAGACCCAGACCCAGACCCAGGCGACATGTAGGCGGAGTGGCTGCAGTAACATCTCCCCCGGCTGCACAGACCTGTGTCCAGAGTGCCACACACGGAACACGCGGGGGCAGAGAGAGAGTCGCAGGGAGAGGGCAGGGGCACCTAAAGAGAAGACAAAGCAGCGCTGTAAAACCCTAGGCTGTGACCACTATGCTAACCAAGAGAAGCAAGGCTACTGTAATGAATGTGACCTCTTTAAGCAGATCTACAGGGGGTGAGCCCAAAAGTTTAGGGAAGATTAAAATGGCCGTGCCACGATGCTAGTCAATGCATCTCTGAAACTAGTGACCTTACGGCCAAAAGCCCATTTTAAAATGTGTTCATGAAGAGCGGGGGTAGTAGAAATGGCCGGCAGAATACCTCTTAGTGCAATTATTATTATCTCACGTGTACAGGACGAGAGGTGAGGTATACGTGTCAGAAAACTGACAACATATGTACAGTATGTATCTAAGTACATACTGTATCATGCTGGACTACTGATTGTATCTTGAAAAAAGCGCAATGTGTAAACTGCTTAATAATACGGCCAAGGAATTATCTATCAAGCAGCTAGCTACCTACACAATAATGTGATAAACCACAGCTTTTGTTTAAGAGCCTCATTGACCAAAGTCCTGACAAGTGCAAAGCTGTGCCAAAGCCATCGCGCACTGCCAAAATGAGTTTGTTTAGTCAAAATTCGGGTTTAAACAGGAGTAGTTACAGTCTCAAAAACTGCACCTACCTAGACAGCTAATGTACAGTATCTGAGCATTTGCGAGTGGGCAGGACCCTTAAAAGTATGGTGCTACTTGTACAGAAATCAAACATGGAGGTTCTGTGACATGACAGAGAAAACAGTAGTTAGAACTCAATAATATTCAACCTCTCCCACCGCCGCATAGATGTCTGCTGGCAGTACAGATGCTGTTGCCTTTTGTGGTTGTGTTCTTGTTTGCTGTTGACCACTTTTGTATCTGTACTGTAGAAATACAAGTTAATGCTTGCCCTGAGAGTAGTACCGCGTTACAGTATGTTCTATATGTGGCCTCTGTTAATGCTGGGCAATTACCTTCACACAGACTCCTAGTTAATGACTAACTTACAGAGAAAGATAAGAGCAGAGTTCAGTTGATCTCGTCCAAGGGGATTGCCAGTGAAGAAAGGAGTGTGTGTTTGAAAGGAAAGGAAAGAAAACATAAGTGCAGGAGAAATCCCCTTAGAGCTCAATACCTCAGTCAGAGGAGGGAGGGAGGCCATGAGAAGGTAAACAAATACACCTGTGAGGAAAAAACGAAAGACTTGGTTCACACCATGTAGCTGTGGCATGGCAGCCAGTGCTCTTAGCTACCATGAGCTGGTAGGCTCCAGCCTGCAGTAAAATACCTCTCCACCCATAGAACCTGGCTTGCAGTACAGTACCACTTCATCATAGGGGCTCTGCTGAAATCTGCTCTGCTCACACGATGCCTCACTCCAGTACTCACACCTGTGTGATATGCGCAAGCAAACTGACATTCCTTTTCTTCTTTTATATCTATATATTTGAACTGACATTTTTGTTCCTGCCAAAAAACGTGCCATCATCTACAAAGCATTCTCGTGACCTCTTAACCAACGCAATGTTGAAACAAAAGAACGTCTGTTCAATATGCATATCTGACGTCTGTTAAAAATTAGAGTTATGGTAGCCTAGATAGAGATCTGGTCTTTAATCAGATAATAAACATAATATAATATAAGGGCAATTAGTTGTCAGTTCATTACGAGACATCAAAGGAGTACGTGCTCTTTGGTTATGGGTCGGAACTCTGATCATCACGTACTACTTGCACAATACTTAATAAGCTGCTCCGGAATTTAGGATGGTACTTTCCTTGACATGCATAGGGACATTCCAATGTTAGACTTAAACACGCAAAGTTGTAACAAAACATGCAAAAGTTGTGAGATACATTTTTGTGTAACCTTTCAATAATAGGGTATTGTATGAAAAGCTTTGTTTTGTTTGTTAAGTATTTATTCATATCAAATATTATCTGTATTGTGCGTTTCAATACTTATTTATATGTTGTCCTGAAATGAACTATTTTTATTAAGAAAACCTGACATTGTCTTGTTGCTTATTTCAACACAGTGTGTGTATACATGTGTGTGCGTGTGCTTGCGTATCAACAAACTGTGTGTGTGTGTGTGTGTGTGTGTGTGTGTGTGTGTGTGTGTGTGTGTGTGTGTGTGTGTGTGTGTGTGTGTGTGTGTGTGTGTGTGTGTGTGTGTGTGTGTGCTTGCGTATGAACAAACTCTACAGAACATATTTCTACATTTCGTATGTGGGTAACTGGATATTGCTCAATGACTGGTTTTCAATAATGACATTATTCTGTTTTTTTTGTTTTTAGAGTGATTCTATTACTGATGTGTGCTGTGTTTTCCAGTGGAGACATATGGGCCTATGGGCCTGTGCCAAAGTGCAGCTCAACACTACCACATTGACTTGCTCATATTTTTAGCTAAACCATCCACATTACGTTTCTAAAGCATCTTGGTTCTCACACACACATACGTGTTTCACTTTAACAAAATTCTCATTTAATTTTTTTCACTCTTTCTAACAATGTAATTCTGAAAGTAAACCCACACGTCTGACCTCTCATGGCCTTGGCCCATAGTGCTTGAAAAGCAGGCAACCCCCTTCAGAATCCTCACAGTTGAGTCACAGCTGAAAGGAAAGTCTTCATCAGAAGCTACCGCTGCTGAGGGAGAGTTAGGGTGAGGGAGGGGATATATGTTGTTGGGCAGAGGTGACATTTCAGGAGTGCGTGGGAGGGAGGAATAGCGTTAGCGTGGGTACTAGGGGAGAATCTCAATTGCATACTCCTCGCGTCCTCTCTACTTCCTCCTACCTCTCTTCCTTCCTACCTCCCTACCTCTTGAACTTCTCCAATGGGTTTTGAGAAGGAGAGAGGACGTGAGGAGAATGCAATTGAGATTCTCCCTAAGTCAGCCAACAGCCGTTGACATGACAGGTGGGCAGATGTGGTGGTCTGAAAATAACTTTGCATTCAAAGTGGGTGGCTGTGTTATCATCTGGCAGTTACCCCATTGTTGCACATTATCAAGGGTTAAAACGTAGGTTTATGGTAGGCCGATGTGAAATTCTAGCTCAGGACTCTCTTGTATTCTGTTTCAATTCAGGAAGTTGAGCTGCGAGCTCTGTTTTGCAATCGGCAGTGGGTGTAACCAACGCTGACCGTGTTATCCAAAAGCAAGACAAACAAGGTGATCATGGTAACTATGTACACTATGCCTATGGGGTGAATAACCTTAAGTACCTGCTGTAAATGAGACGTACAGTTTCATTTTGCATCATGACCATGTATGAGTATGAAGTACGGTATGACTAGGACCAGGAGTTTTGGGGCACTTTTTGAGGCACTGCTTTCACTGGCATTTCCAGCATTATTCACTAGAGTTGCTGAAGGTAGGAAATCCTAGGAAATGTTCTGTAATTGGCACAAGCTGTCTCCAATCAATCAATCAATCAATCTCAATCAATCAATCAATGTCTGGCATGTAGTTGAGGGATTGCCTAAGCCATGGGAAGCGTAGCTCTGTCAATATTAAATCGCACAAAACCTATTATTTTGCAAGGAATACTATTTGTAGATCAGAGGTGATCCTCTCCAACGGACTCAGAAGTTGTAGGTAAAAATATGGGCAAGTCAATGAAACCGACCATGAAAGTATATTGTATGAAATTCGAGGGGTAGCTGTAGCCCCAACTGGGACTTGAACCCAGGTCCAGCAACTGTCAAACCAACCAGTCTGAATGTCTTCAGTATTTGGTCCCATATTCCTTGCATACAATGACTATATCAAGTGTGTGACTACAAACTTTTTGTATGCATTTGCAGTTTGTTTTGGTTGTGTTTTGGATGATGCTTTACCATTTTGTCACCCTTTGCAGACAGTCATGTTCTTTTGATGAATGTATTTGCAATTTTGCTGATATATGGTTTTGATGAATGTATATACTGAACAAAAATATAAACGCAACATACAACATTTTCAAAGATTTTACTGAGTTGTATAAGGAATTTAAATAAATTCATTAGGCCCTAATCTATAGATTTCATATGACTGGGATTACAGATATGCAGCTGTCGGTCACAGATACCTTTAAAAAAGGTAGAGGTGTGGATCAGATAACCAGTCAGTATCTGGTGTGACCATAATTTGCCTCATGCAGCGCGACACATCTACTTCGCATAGTGTTGATCAGGCTGTTGATTGTGGCCTGTCGAATACTGTCCCACTCCTCTTCAATGGCTGTGCGAAGTTGCTGGATATTGGCGGGAACTGGAACACACTGTCGTACATGTCGATCCAGAGCATCCCAAACATGCTCAATGGGTGACATGTCTGGTGAGTATGCAGGCCAAGGAAGAAGTGGGCCATTTTCAGCTTCCATGAATTGTGTACAGATCCTTGGGACATGGTGCCGTGTCTTATCATATTGAAACATGAGGTGATGGCGCAGATGAATGGCACGACAATGGGCCTCAGGATCTTGTCACTGTACTTCTGTGTATTCAAATTGCCATCGATAAAATGCAATTGTGTTCGTTGTCTGTAGCTTATGCCTGCCCATACGATAACACCACCAACACCATGGGGCACTCTGTTCACTACATTGACATCAGCAAACCGCTCACCCACACAACGCCATCTGCCCAGTACATTTGAAATCAGGATTAATCCGTGAAGAGCACACTTCTCCAGTGTGCCAGTGGCCATCGAAGATGAGCATTTGCACAATGAAGTCGGTTACGACGCCGAACTGCAGTCAGGTCAAGACCCTGGTGAGTACAACGAGCACGCAGATGAGCTGAGAGTTTGTGGAGAATAGTTTTTCTCGTGCAAACCCACAGTTTCATCAGCTGTCCGGGTGGCTAGTGTCAGACGATCCCACAGGTGAAGAAACCGGATGTGGAGGTCCTGGGCTGGCGTGGTTACACGTGGTCTGCGGTTGTGAGGCCAGTTGGATGTACAGCCAAATTCTCTAAAACGACATTGGAGGCGGCTTATGCTAGAGAAATCAACATTCAATTCTCTGGCAACAGCTCTGATGGACATTCCTGCAGTCAGTGTGCCAATTGTACGCTCTCTCAAAACATGAGAAATCTGTGGCATTGTGCTGTGTGACAACACTGCACATTTTAGAGTGGCCTTTTATTTGTATTTGATTTATTTAACCTTTATTTAACTAGGCAAGTCAGTTAAATTACAAACAAATTCTTATTTATAATGACGGCCTACCGAAAGGCAAAAGGCCTCCTGCGGGGACGGGAGCTGGGATTTAAAAAAAATCTAAGATATAGGACAAAACACACACCATGACAAGAGAGACAACACTACATAAAGAGAGACCTAAGACAACAACATAGCAAGGCAGCAACACATGACAACACAGCATGGTAGCAACACAACATGACAACAACATGGTAGCAGCACAACATGGCAGCAGCACAACATGGTAGCAGCACAAAACATGGTACAAACATTATTGGGCACAGGCAACAGCACAAAGGGCAAGAAGGTTGAGACAACAATGCATCATGCAAAGCAGCCACAACTGTCAGTAAGAGTGTCCCTTATTGAGATTTTGAATGAAGAGATTGAGATAAAACTGTCCAGTTTGAGTGTTTGTTGCAGCTCGTTCCAGTCACTAGCTGAGCTGCAGCGGACTGAAAAGACGAGCGACCCAGGGATGTGTGTGCTTTGGGGACCTTTAACAGAATGTGACTGGCAGAACGGGTGTTGTATGTGGAGGATGAGGGCTGCAGTAGATATCTCAGATGGAGGGAGTGTGGAGGGAGCCTAAGACGGTTTTATAAATAAGCATCAACCAGTGTGTCTTGCGATGGGTATACAGAGATGGCCTGTTTACAGAGGAGTATAGAGCATAGTGATGTTCCCTATAAGGAGCATTGATGGAAAATCTGATGGCCGAATGGTAAAGAACATCTAGCCGCTTGAGAGCACCCTTACCTGCTGATCTATAAATTATGTCTCCGTAATCTAGCATGGGAAGGATGGTCATCTGAATCAGGGTTAATTTGGCAGCTGGGGTGAAAGAGGTGCGATTACGATAGAGGAAACCAAGTCTAGATTTAACTTTAGCCTGCAGCTTTGATATATGCTGAGAGAAGGACAGTGTACCGTCTAGCCATATTCCCAAGTACTTGTCATTCATTCAAGATGGCATAGCAGTCAGACGTCCTTTGTCCTCGTCTTGTCGTGTCCCGTGTATATATCTATTTACATATTTTCTTCGCATATCTTTTTATATATATTTTTTTCTAAAAACTCAACTTCAAAACACTCTCCTGCAACCCGCCTCACCAATTAAAAAAAAGAAGAAGTATTATTCACCTCAAATCTGAAATCCACAACAGAAGCTAGCCAGAAGTTAGCCAGTTCACTGAATCCTGGCTTAGGAAGAAATCTCCACCCCTAACTACAACATTTTCAGACAAGATAGAACTGCCAAAGGGGGCAGTGTTGCAATCTACTGCAGAGATAGCCTGCGGAGTTCTGTCCTACTATCCAGGTCTGTACCCAAACAATTTGAACTTCTACTTTTAAAAATCCACCACTCTAAAAACAAGTCTCTCACCGTTGCCGCCTGCTATAGACCACCCTCTGCCCCCAGCTGTGCTCTGGACACCATATGTGAACTTATTGCCCCCCATCTATCTTCAGAGCTCGTGCTGCTAGGTGACCTAAACTGGGACATGCTTAACTACAATCTGGGACATGCCATCCTACAATCTAAGCTTGATGCCCTCAATCTCACACAAATGATCAATGAACCTACCAGGTACCACCCCAAAGCCGTAAACACGGGCACCCTCATAGATATCATCCTAACCAACTTTCCCTCTAAATACACCTCTGCTGTTTTCAACCAAGATCTCAGCGATCACTGCCTCATTGCCTGCATCCGTAATTGGTCAGCGATCAAACGACCTCCACTAATCACTGTCAAACGCTCCCTGAAACACTTCAGCGAGCAGGCCTTTCTAATCGACCTGGCCCAGGTATCCTGGAAGGATATTGGCCTCATCCCGTCAGTAGAGGATGCCTGGTTATTTTTTTTAAATGCCTTCCTCACCATCTTAAATAAGCATGCCCCATTCAAGAAATGTAGAACCAGGAACAGATATAGCCCTTGGTTCTCTCCAGACCTGACTGCCCTTAACCAACACAAAAACATCCTGTGGCGTTCTGCATTAGCATCGAACAACCAATATACATAGGCAGTTAGAAAAGCCAAGACTAGCTTTTTCAAGCAGAAATTTGCTTCCTGCAACACAAACTCAAAAAAGTTCTGGGACACTGTAAAGTCCATGGAGAATAAGAGCTCCTCCTCCCAGCTGCCCACTGCACTGAGGATAGGAAACTCTGTCACCACCGATAAATCCACTATAATTGAGAATTTCCATAAGCATTTTTCTACGGCTGGCCATGCTTTCCACCTGGCTACCCCTACCCCAGTCAACAGCACTGCACCCCCCACAGCAACTCGCCCAAGCCTTCCCCATTTCTCCTTCTCCCAAATCCAGTCAGCTGATGTTCTGAAAGAGCGGCAAAATCTGGACCCCTACAAATCAGCCGGGCTAGACAATCTGGACCCTTTCTTTCTAAAATGATCTGCCAAAATTGTTGCAACCCCTATTACTAGCCTGTTCAATCTCTCTTTCGTGTCATCTGAGATTCCCAAAGATTGGAAAGCAGCTGCGGTCATCCCCCTCTTCAAAGGGGGGGACACTCTTGACCCAAACCGCTACAGACCTATATCTATCCTACCCTGCCTTTCTAAGGTCTTCGAAAGCCAAGTCAACAAACAGATTACCGACCATTTAGAATCCCACCGCACCTTCTCCGCTATGCAATCTGGTTTCAGAGCTGGTCATGGGTGCACCTCAGCCACGCTCAAGGTCCTAAACGATATCTTAACCGCCATCGATAAGAAACAATACTGTGCAGCCGTATTCATTGACCTGGCCAAAGCTTTCGACTCTGTCAATCACCACATCCTCATCGGCAGACTCAATAGCCTTGGTTTCTCACCTCGCCTGGTTCACCAACTACTTCTCTGATAGAGTTCAGTGTGTCAAGTCGGAGGGCCTGTTGTCCGGGCCTCTGGCAGTCTCTATGGGGGTGCCACAGGGTTCAATTCTTGGGCCGACTCTCTTCTCTGTATACATCAATGATGTCGCTCTTGCTGCTGGTGAGTCTCTGATCCACCTCTACGCAGACGACACCATTCTGTATACTTCTGGCCCTTCTTTGGACACTGTGTTAACAACCCTCCAGACGAGCTTCAATGCCATACAACTCTCCTTCCGTGGCCTCCAACTGCTCTTAAATACAAGTCAAACTAAATGCATGCTCTTCAACCGATCGCTGCCTGCACCTGCCCGCCCGTCCAGCATCACTACTATGGACGGTTCTGACTTAGAATATGTGGACAACTACAAATACCTAGGTGTCTGGTTAGACTGTAAACTCTCCTTCCAGACTCACATCAAACATCTCCAATCCAAAGTTAAATCTAGAATTGGCTTCCTATTTTGCAAAAAAGCATCCTTTACTCATGCTGCCAAACATATCCTCGTAAAACTGACCATCCTACCGATCCTCGACTTCGGCGATGTCATTTACAAAATAGCCTCCAATACCCTACTCAATAAATTGGATGCAGTCTATCACAGTGCCATCCGTTTTGTCACCAAAGCCCCATATACTACCCTCCACTGTGACCTGTACGCTCTCGTTGGCTGGCCCTCGCTTCATACTCGTCGCCAAACCCACTGGCTCCAGGTCATCTACAAGACCCTGCTAGGTAAAGTCCCCCCTTATCTCAGCTCGCTGGTCACCATAGCAGCACCCACCTGCAGCACGCGCTCCAGCAGGTATATCTCTCTGGTCACCCCCAAAGCCAATTCCTACTTTGGCCGCCTCTCCTTCCAGTTCTCTGCTGCCAATGACTGGAACGAACTACAAAAATCTTTGAAACTGGAAACACTTATCTCCTTCACTAGCTTTAAGCACCAGCTGTCAGAGCAGCTCACAGATTACTGCACCTGTACATAGCCCATCTATAATTTAGCCCAAACAACTACCTCTTCCCCTACTGTATTTATTTATTTTGCTACTTTGCACCCCATTATTTCTATTTCTACTTTGCACATTCTTCCACTGCAAATCTACCATTCCAGTGTTTTACTTGCTATATTGTATTTACTTCGCCACCATGGCCTTTTTTTTGCCTTTACCTCCCTTATCTCACCTTATTTGCTCACATTGTATATAGACTTATTTTTCTACTGTATTATTGACTGTATGTTTGTTTTACTCCATGTGTAACTCTGTGTTGTTGTATGTGTCGAACTGCTTTGCTTTATCTTGGTCAGGTCGCAATTGTAAATGAGAACTTGTTCTCAACTTGCCTACCTGGTTAAATAAACGTTAAATAAATAAAATGAGGTGACTACCTCAAGCTCTAAACCCTCAGAGGTAGTAATCACACCTGTGGGGAGAGGGGCATTCTTCTTACCAAACCACATGACTTTTGTTTTGAAGGTGTTCAGAACAAAGTTAAGGGCAGACAAAGCTTTGTTGAAGAGCATTCAACACAAAATCCGGGGAGGGGCCAGCTGAGTATAAGACTGTGTCATCTGCATATAAATGGATGAGAGAGCTTCCTACTGCCTGAGCTATGTTGTTTATACACTGCACTCTTTGAGAGAGGTAGTTAGCAAACCAAGCCAAAGACCCCTCAGAGACACCAATACTCCTTAGCCGGCCCACAAGAATGGAATGGTCTACCGTATCAAAAGCTTTGGCCAAGTCAATAAAAATAGCAGCACAACTTTGCTTAGAATCAAGGGCAATGGTGACATTATTGACGACCTTTAAGGTTGCAGTGACACATCCATAACCTGAGATACCAGAGAGAATGCTATAGAATGCTATAGTCATCAAGAAAGCCAGTCAGTTGATTATTGACAAGTTTTTCCAACACTTTTGATAAACAGGGCAAAATAGAAATAGACCTATAACAGTTAGGATCAGCTTGATCTCCCCCTTTAAATAAATTGTCCTCAGCACAAGGTGCACCTGTGTCATGCTGTTTAATCAGCTTCTTGATATGCCACACCTGTCAGGTGGATGCATTATCTTGGCAAAGAAGAAATGCTCACTATCAGGGATGTAAACAAATTTGTGAACAAAATTTGAGAAGAAAATAGGTTTTTGTGCGTATGGAAAATGTCTTTGCTCTTTTATTTCAGCCTATGAAACATGGGACCAATATTTTACATATTTTATTTTTGTTCAGTATATTTATGTTTTGAGATGGCAACTACAGTTTGAAAATGTATTTACTGTTTTGCGAAAGGCCATAAGGTTCTGTGTCTTGTGTAAACTGTTTTGAAAATCGACATTGTTCCAAGAAATGCTTGTACACGATTGACAAAAACAGTAACTGAAGTCTTCCATGATAAGAAAAGAGCTTTGACAAGAGAAAAACATTCATATGAATGTGCTGTTCCTCAAATGGCGACTAAGAAATTAAGGCACATGTCATTGGGTCACAGGAGCATCATGCCCATTGAAACTGAGAAGGGAATAGTTTCAAAACAGTTGCATTCTAAGCACAATACAATGTACAGCCACTCCCATTGATTGTTATCTGCGCTGACATTTTCAAAGAGCCAAACCAAAAGCTGCTCATATGTAAATGAGGCATGAGAAAAGAAGTGGGGAACAGGTGTGATTTGCATGTTGATTTAAATGTGAGTCCATCTACAGATTAAAACAGTGAGCTGACTAATTCTCTGCACATGAACTGTTGGATGGATCCCGTAAATCCGATCTCACTCCCTTAATTAACACTGTGCATCTTCACCTCAGGGGGTTGTCCCCAGTGAAAAAAGCGTTTCTGAATAGACCTCTGTAGAACCAGAGACAGTCCCTTTAAAGACACTCAAAGTGTGCCATGCCTCTGAGTCTGCCAAAGTCCTTGATTAGAGGTTACAGACATAGGTGGGAGGAGGAGCAGGTACTGGCCCAATCTGTTAAGAGCATTGGGCCTGTAACCAAAAGGTCGCTGTTTCGAATCCCCCATATGACTAAGTGAAAAATCTGTCAATGTGCCCTTGAGCAAGGCACTTAACCCTAATTGTTCCTGTAAATCGCTCTGGATAAGAGTGTCAGCTTAACAACTAAAATGTAAAAATGAGATCAGGGTATAGGTATATATCAGATTTTGAGAATGAGTTTACTTAGTTGTTTGTCCTAAAATCAAATATGTTTCTACAATGACGAAAGTGCAGATTAGAAAACGCTGTCGTGCTATCGCCTATCACCATTTGCGTACTGACTCCATGCTAAATTATCAGGCCACTTTGCCACTAGGCATCCTCATAGAAAGGTGTTGATTGAGCTCATTTCATACACAGAGCGGCTGTGAGTTGTCTACTTAGACATACCAATTTTGTTTTAACTGGATGTTCAACACAGTAGGAATTTCAACTATACCAGTGAAAGAAAAACAAGGCATTGTGCCAAATCAATGTTTTATTATTATTATTAGAATCATCACTAGCCATCTTTACTAGACTAGGCAGCCGATAGTGGGCACTAGATCTGCACTATCGTCTAGGCTTGATATGCATTGGCCTGAATGCTAATTGATTTTAGCTTTGTCAAATTGACTTAGTCTAGTAGTGAGGACACTATAAAACGTAGCTAGCTTCATAAACATATTTTGGGGAATTCTGAAATGTATTGGAATAAATGACCAAGCTATAAAACTAGCTAGCCAGTAATGGGTAACTGTAGCAACATTCTGACTGGTTGCATCACTGCCTGGTATGGCAACTGCTCGGCCTCCGACCGCAAGGCACTACAGAGGGTAGTGCGTACAGCCCAGTACATCACTGGGGCCAAGCTTCCTGCCATCCAGGACCTCTATACCAGGCGGTGTCAGAGGAAGGCCCTAAAAATTCCCAAAGACTCCAGCCACCCTAGTCATAGACTGTTCTCTCTGCTACTGCACGGCAAGCGGTACCGGAGCGCCACGTCTAGGTCCAAGAGGCTTCTAAACAGCTTCTACCCCCAAGCCATAAGACTCCTGAACATCTAATCAAATGTCTACCCAGACTATTTGCATTGCCCCCCCCCCCCCACCCCCACATACTCTCTGTTATTATCTATGCATAGTCACTTTAATAACTCTACCTACATCATTTACATATTAACTTAATTACCTCGACTAACCGGTGCCCCTGCTTATTGACTCTGTACCGGTACCCCCTGTATACAGTGTCGCTATTGTTATTTTACTGCTGCTCTTTAACTACTTGTTACTTTTATTTCTTATTCCTGTTTTTTCAGCTGCATTGTTGATTAGGGGCTTGTAAGTAAGCATTTCACTGTAAGGTCTACACCTATTGTATTCGGCGCATGTGACTAATACAATTTGATTTGATTTGATTTTGCAGCTAGCTAGCTACGTTCACTTGCTAAGTACATTAATAGCTTTAGGTTGGTTGTTTTAAAGTTCAATTTCAAGATTTCCACCAAGAACTTTGCTTTCCGATCATAACTCTCCCTCGCTTGGTCAAGGGACATTTAAGGTACCCTCAGATGTTACGATGTAAAATGTCATGCAAGGGCTCAGGGTTTAGGGCCAAAGGCTGAACCTTTCAGATGATGTACCTGGGGTGGCAGGTACCCTAGTGGTTAGAGTGTTGGGCCAGTAACTAAAAGGTTGCTCGATCAAATCCCTGTGCTGACTATGTTTTAAAAAAATATGTTATTCTGCCCCTGAACAAGGCAGTTAACCCACTGTTCCTAGGCTGTCATTGTAAATAAGAATGTGTTCTTAACTGACTTGCTGGTCAAAAAAAAAATTAAAAGTTTGAGTGTATTGCTTTCATGAACTTTTTCTCTCACTGCCCTGAGTTTAAGACAAGGGTTTAGCTATCTTGGAATTCAGAACATTTCCAATAACTTTATTTTGAAGAATATCATTTTTTCTTAACTTTTTGCTTAAGGAGAAACATAAGAAATAGCTCAAGAAATGTTGATCTCCACTATAAAAAGCATCTAGATTTTATCTCGCATTTCTTTTAGACTAAAATTTAGTTTTCAACAGTGGAGATTTGTATCAAACTGGGTTTAGGTCATGAGACCTTTTCTATTTCCTCTCTCAGTGAAATTCCACATTGCCTTTTTATATAAATGAATCATGTCATACTGAGTAAAATTTGGGAATTACCCACCTGGGATTATTTTGATTGTTCTACCATTGTTCCCATCAAATTGAATAAATGTATTTATTTCCCAGTTTAAGTGTCTCATCTGGGGAGTTTACAGACACATGACATGAAATCATTAGGTGATTTCCATAGCATGATTAACATTTTATAGGAGTATGTATCATCAATTATACAATGGGTGGGTCTAATCCTAAATGCTGATTGGTTAAAAGTGCATTCAGCTATGACTTTAAAATGTTGATTTACTTGTTTCCATCTGATTGAGCAATCCACTGTCTCATCAACCCAGCCAGGCAAATTATAAACTTGATCTCCACTATAAAAAGTATCTAGACATTATCTCACATTTCTTTTAGACTAACAGTTAGTTTTCAGCAGCTGAGATTTTTTTAAACCTTGCTGTCTGTTTCTCCAACCCAGTCTCTCATTAAGTATGTACTATATGTACAAATGCCAAGAGTGTGTGCTATTAGTACATACAAACATTGTGCTAATTTGTACATATAGTACATAATTAATGAGAGACTGGGTTGCGACCATCTCTCCGACATTTGCAAAAAACAACAATATTCAAATTCGATCTCCAGTTGTCCCATGGTAATGAACGTGTAGGTGTCGGGAGTCGGAACGAGACAGACAGGCAGGCAGCGTTTCTCAGCCAGTCAAAATCATGAATCAGTTGTAATAATTTCTATGGATATATACAAAGAAATGTAAATTGAAAAAAGGTCAAACGAAACGAAGTGCAGTTAGTCTGCAGTCTTTAAACTTCAGTGTTTGAAGTGATTGTGTTAGCTGAGTTGTTGGCTAGCTCCTCTGAACAACAGTGTCCTGACGAGAGAGCACATTTTCTATGCCAGGCGAAATCGCGCCTCATTAGCTCAATGTTATGAATGTATCCAAATAACTGTCACTAGAAAACAGCTTAAACAAATGCAAATGCAGCTACTGTTGTTATTCTTTTTATGTTTGACGTGACTGTAAGTTAGCCGTAGTTGGCTAGCTAGCAAGCAAGGGATAAGAACGTTGCATTTATCAAAATACCTTTTTAATTAAAATATGACAATCATTATTTGATTGTGTTGGTAACCTGTTGTATAAAAGTGATAATGCTCTCGAAGCCGGTGTTTGGAGTATATGTTGGCACAGTTTACCGGCTTTGAGACAGACCCTTGCCAATATCCTCCAAACACCGCTTATCAGGCATTATCACTTAAATAATCCATTATTCCCAAACATTTTCTGTGTGGTCCCAGAGTTAATTAATACTTTTTGTGTCACTGGTCTTTCACACAATCCCCATAGTGTCAAAGTGGAATCATGTTTTTAGAAATGTTTACAAATGAATTTAAAATGAAAAGCTGAAATGTCTTTAGTCAATAAGTATTCAAACCCTTTGTTATGGCGAGCCTAAAGTTCACGAGTAAAAATGTGCTTAACAAATCACATAATAAGTTGCAATGACTCTGTGCAATAATAGTGTTTAATAGGATTTTTTAATGACTACCTAATCTCTGTACCCCACACAATTATCTGCAAGGTTCCTCAGTCGGGCAGTGAATTTCAAGCACAGGATTCAACCACAAAGACATGGGAAGTTTTCCAATGCCTCGCAAAGAAGGGCACCTATTGGTAGTTGGGTAAAAAATGTAAAAGCAGACATTTAATATCCCTTTTGAGCATGGTGAAGTTATTAAATACACTTTGGATGGTGTATCAATATACCCAGTCACTACAAAGATACAGGTGTCTTTCCTAACTCAGTTGCCGGAGAGGAAGGAAACCGCTCAGGGATTTCACCATGAGGCCAATGGTGACTTTAAAACAATTACAGGTGAAAACTGAGGATGGATCAACAACATTGTAGTTACTCCACAATACTAACCTAATTGGCAGAGTGGAGAAGGAGGCCTCTATAGAAATGCATCCTGCAATGTTAAGGCACTAAAGTAAAACTGCAAGAAATGTGGCAAGAAAATTAACTTCATGTCCTGAAAACAAAGCGTTATGTTTGGAGCAAATCCAGCACAACACAAAACTAAGTACCACTCATCACAATTTCAAGCATGGTGGTGGCTGCATCATGTCATGGGTATGCTTGTCATCGGCAAGGACTAGGGATTTTTTTAATGATAAAAATAAATGGAATAGAGTTAAGCACAGACAAAATCCTAGAGGAAAACCTGGTTCAGTGTGCTTTCCAACAGACACTGGGAGACATTCACCTTTCAGCAGGACAATAACCTAAAACACAAATATACACTGTAGTCGCCGACCAAGACAACATTGAATATTCCTGAGTGGTCTAGTTACAATTTTGACTGAAATCCGCTTGAAAATCTATTACTAGACTGGAAAATGGCTGTCCAGCAATGACCAACAACCAACTTGACAGACCTTGAATAGTTAAAAAATAATAATGTGCTAATATTGTACAATACAGGTGTGCAAAGCTCTTAGAGACTTTCCCAGAAGGATGTACAGCTGTAATCGCTGCCAAAGATGATTCAAACATGTATTGACTCAGGGTTGTGAATACTTATGTAAATAAGATATTTCAGAATTTCATTTTCAATACATTTCCTAACATTTCTAAAAATATGTTTTCACTTTGTCATTATGGGTAATTGTGTGTAGATGGGTTTAACACAACAAAATGTGGAATAAGTCAAGGGGTATGAATACTTTCTGAAGGCACTGTAAATTAGAGGTCGACAGATTATGATTTTTCAATGCCGATACCGATTATTGGAGGACCAAAAAAAGCCGATACCGATTAATCGGACGATTTTTTAAATATATGTATATCTATATATATTTGTAATAATGACAGTTACAACAATACTGAATGAACAATGAACACTTTTATTTTAACTTAATATAATACATAAATAAAATCTATTTAGTCTCAAATAAATAATGCAACATGCTCAATTTGGTTTAAATAATGCAAAAACACAGTGTTGGAGAAGAAAGTAAAAGTGCTTCACCTGTTTGGCGAAGTAGGCTGTGATCCAATGATAAATTAACAGGCACTGCATTGATTATATGCAATGCAGGACAAGCTAGTTAACCTAGTAATATCATCAACCATGTGTAGTTAACTAGTGATTATGTGAAGATTGATTGTTTTTATAAGATAAGTTTAATGCTAGCTAGCAACTTACCTTGGCTCCTTGCTGCATTCGCGTAACAGGTGGTCAGCCTGCCACGCAGTTTCCTCGTGGAGCAATGTAATCGGCGTCCAAAAATGCTGATTACCGATTGTTATGAAAACTTGAAATCGGCCCTAATTAATCGGTCATGCCGATTAATCTGTCGACCTCTACTGTAAGTGCATCTGAGAGAATTTCCTTGTGTAGACCTACCATACTTTTACTAAGTAGGTGATGCTGCCATCGTGTGGCTTGTTCTGTCAATCCCATCTAGTAGCCTAACATTAATATTTACTACACACTTCTGGTTTCACCAAAAATGTATTGTGAGGAGCAATTATGAGAACCCATTTTTATCGTCTTCATTCAAACATACCTGATCATAAGTATCATATGTCCTCAGTATCATAAAAAAAAGCCAAAACAATATTATTTCCCAGTAAAGACTGACATCTAGTGGTTACTGTTCAGAGTCACGTTTAAAAAAGGGGGAAATTATACTTAAAAAAAAATTATATATTTAACTAGGCAAGTCAGTTAAGAACAAATTCTTATTTTCAATGACGGCCTAGGAACAATGGGTTGACTGCCTGGTCAAGGGCAGAATGTACCTTGTCAGCTCAGGGATTTGAACTTGCATCCTTTTGGTTACTAGTCCAACGCTCTAAACGCTACCCTGCCACCCCAACTTCAGTTATGCTATCCTGTTCACATAGGTTCAACCAGACCCAGGTCTTGTCCTGCATGCTTTTTTAATATTATATTTGACTGTATAGCTTAAATTGTAATTTATTTCAAAGGCAAAATGCTGAAACAGTTCTCTTCCTGGATTTCAGAGTTTTGAAATCCAGAGCATGTACAGTGTACACTAAGAGGGTGTGCCAATTCCCTTGATTTGTATGTGCAACGTGAGATCATTAACTCTAAACACTAAACAGTCTTCAGAGTTTAGATGAGGACATGTCTGACCTGATCCCACACCAGATGCTTTTCTCTGCCTGATGAAGCTCCTGTCAGAGCATGCTGAATAGAAAACAGTTCTCGCTGTATCAAGAACTCCCAAGGTGTGGCGTACTGGTACTGACTCATGGGTGTGTTTACACAAAGATCAGACTGAATCATAAAAGCTGAAAACAGACAATGGACTCATTTGATTCATATAGTTGGCTATCTACTGTACATAGTACAACTGTGTTTTTCTAGAGAGTAAATTCCCCCCTCCACAGTGAAATGTTGCTTTAACTGTCTTTGTATTATCTAAATGTATTTTCCTTATGGAATGTGCTCTAGCTAGCTTTCTTTTGTGTATCAAAAGCTTTCTCCTTTGTTCTCAATGGGAATCTCACAGCAGAAGCAAGGGCTACATTCTTCCTAAAGACAGTCTTCACTGTCTGAGTGGAATTACTTTGACCACATGGTCAATCTATGATAGGACCAATACGTCCCGCTTTTTTTTTTTACTGGTTGACTGATTTCTCCCGAGTTTTTGCAAGACCAAACTGCAGAGGCATCGCCATTTCCACTAATCCAAAACACATGGTTGATTTACTGATTAAAAGCATGCAATTAGATAAGATGGCTCAGTTACTTATCTAGTCATGTCTCTGTCCTCTGGCCTGTATCAATTCAGCAAGAGGATAAAGCAGGATGCAATTGCGTTATCATTGAAGTTGGAATACTCTGTTACTGTTAGTTGTTACCTCAAGTACCTCATAATATTCCAATTCTTCTAGCAATATCTGATAGCACCATGATGGACTCTTTCCTAGTGAACTGTATATACTGTACGTGCAAAACATGCAATTAGGATAATTTTGTAATAACACACACACACACACACACACACACACACACACACAAACACACACGAAGTCTGAAGATTTAACTTGTGAAAAAAAACTATCTGTAAAAAAAGACACTACTGAAAATGATCTATTTGAACTACTAAATAAACAACGATGGTTACCAGAATGTTATTGAATATCGATATGACCTTTTCCATTTCAACTGACATGACTTGATGAGTTATGAGTCCATAGGAAGTCCTTTTCGATATGTCAACAACACCTTTTATGGAAAATGAAGGCACGTCTGAGTATGACATTACACTACTAGCCTTGTGTAGCAGACTCATAGGGCTCTCTTGATGCTGTTAAAAGAGATGTATTCTACAAGCCTTAATAAGTCAAATGCTGAATGAACTGTACATCTAACAGTCTGTGGTTGGGTGCTTCAAGTTGGTTACCATTATCAACAAATGTAATGGACATACGTTTTAAAAACATTGTATTTTCCCTTTATTTGTGTTTTAGGTTTCAAAAGGTGTCACTAACAATACAATACAGCAATACACATTGTCATACCCATTCATTTTCAATCAAGAAAATAAAAATATAAAAAAGGACAAAATATCTTGCATTGAGATACAGCTTTGTGTTGCATAATACAATGACTATAAAGGGAATTCTTAAACTAATTTAATAAAAGCAAAAATACACATCTCTTCCTTGCACCATACTGTACATTAGGGCTCTCCAACTCTGTTCCTGGGGAGCTATCCCCTATAGGATTTTGCTCCAAACCTAGTTGTAACTAACCTGATTCAGTTTATCGACTAGCTAATTATTAGAATCAGGTGTGCTATATTAGGGTTGGATTGAAAACCTACAGGATGGTAGCTCTCCAGGAACAGGGTTGGAGAGCCCTGCAGTACAGTATACATTCATGTTTCCATTTTCTCTACTGTACTTACGATAATTCAGTTTAGCCATTCAATGGCCTCAACAATTCAAATTAGAATTAAAGTGATTAAAGCTTTGAAAAGCAACATCTTAAAACATCCATTAATACGAGACCAAATAACAACGCTGCAGTCAAATGCATTAGCATTGTGTGTAGGACATACACCCTCTTACTCAGCTGGTTAGAACCCTTGACATAATCCATAAACTCTAAAGGATGGACTCCTTCACATTGATATTAAGTGCACTTCTGTGATTTTGAATTAAACTAATTTACAATGGAGAATTATAGCAAGGGTCTGGATAAGATTATGGAGGATCATGCAAATGTTTTATGTATAATCTGAAATATTGCATCTGGGTCACTTCAACTACTCTACACAAACGTCAAGCGTGGAAAACATCCAATGTGATAGAAACAAAGCCTCTGGAATAGCCATACCTGGCAGCCTCCCTTGGTAACATGTGGGCCACTCAAATCAATATGCGGGTCAGTATAGGGTCGGAAATAGGGCGTTAGACAGAGATACACATCTATGGGATCCTTCCAACGGAGAGGGCATTCAGCATTGTTGGAAATGACAAAATTGACATCCAATGATATGTCTAAGTGTCAGGGTCCTCTGTCCTCTGCAGTGGCAGAGGTGCTTCTGTCCTGGGGCTGCATCTCAATAGTCTAGAGTGGGCTTCCTCTCCTTGTCTCCTCTCCTTCATCTGCACTGATGTGAAAGAACCTGGCAGGTGTCCACTATTTTGCTTATACTTACCCTGTATTTTCATCAGTGCAGATGAAGGGAAGGAGATGCGGAGAAGGGAAGCCTTTTCAGACAATTGAGATGTAGCCTGGGGGTGTCTGTGGTTCCTCTAAGCTGATGTATAGATGTATTTGGTCTTGGCGAGGCCTGTGAGCTCGTCCTCGTAGCGAGGCAGGCAGCAGAAGAGGATCCCACAGCCAATGGTGAGGATGGTGGCCCCCCAGCCGAAGCCATAGGCCCAGGTGTAGTCATAGTGGCCCTCGAAGATCAGGTCATTGAACTTGACTGGGTAGATGATGAGGGCGATGAACTGAATGACCACTGTGGTGAAGAACAGACAGAACAGAGAGGTTTGTCAGTGGTGGATAATTCCAAACAGGGGAGGAGGCTGACTTTGTGGAACTGTGACACATGAGTGTGAGAGCCTGCCAAAACTAGCGAGTGGGTGTGTGTGTGTGAAATAGTTTTGTACGCGAGTACTGTAGCTTTATGGGCTTAGATGAAACCACCAGCTATGTGTCATTTAAATCAGAAGGTGGGTAACTAAGTCAAGGAAATCAGAAAGAAAGTGTACTGTGAGGTAAAGTTGAGACACTGAGACTAATATTTTACACTTTCACTCTATGGATGGCAAATCACACACAAAGTGGGATCGAACAATGGATCACACATAACGATGACACTACTGTTACTATTTTATGTCCACAGGTAGTGATGATGCAGTCAGAACTAGTTCTAAATAGTAATACTTATTTACTACACTCTAAACACTGGCAAAACGCAATCATTCCCATGATCGGACTATGCATCAGCTTTATACTCAGACAACTCTATGATTCAGCTATGTCTGACAGAAAGCTTCAGTGTAATTCTGACTGACTGTGTAGCCTCTCACTTTCCCTCTGGGCATAGGCAGGGCTGGGCTATCAGGTTTCACACTAGGGTGGCAGCTGCAGAAGGGGAGCAGTGGGAGTGGCGAGGAGGGGGAGTGGTAATTCTCAATGCCCTATGATCAGTGCTGTGACTCAGCCAGACGTTGAACATTCTCCCAGATTCCATGGTAACGCCATACCACAGCCCTTCTTCCCTGAACCTCAGAGCAGAGTAGGGACACAAACAACTCCCACTCCCTCTTGTCCTTGGCAATGGTTCAAATCAGAGGAAGACTAGCTTTAGGACTCTCCAACTCTACAGTAGCTTTGGATGCCATGCTACCTGAGCACCCTCTGAAAGTGGAGGAGCATAGAACGCACTAAAGTATGAGAGTGTTTGTAGTTTGAGGCTTGAAGCCAGACATTTTGAGGCAAGCTGAATTCACAAAGGCAAGGTAGTTGTTAATATTTCACTACTCTTGTCTTCAATAACTAACCTCTCCTCCATTAGCCCAGGCACGTGAAGTACAAAAACATAAGGAGGTGGTTTCCCTGACACAGATTAAGCCTAATACTAGACTAAAAAGCATTTTCAATGGAGATTGCTTTTCAGTCCAGGAGTAAGATTAATCCGTAAAACTGCCCCAAGAACAACAGAAACATTTGATTTATCTTACCAGTGATGAAGAGCAAGGCCCCAATGACGGGCAGCAGGCTGATGTTGAGGGTGCAACAGAGGGCGATACAGGAGATGATGAAAGCGATGATGAGGATGATGAGGCCGATGATCATAAGAGCTGCCACAGCCTGGGCCCAAGCTGAAAACACATCAACAAACAGTGTTTACTATCTATAGACAAGACTTGGGCTAAACATATTTCTAGAAAGATTGTTAAATCCCTATATACTTTGAGCTGGGAAGTACAGATGTAGGATCTTAATTCCTATTTGAGATTTAAAAAGACTTCTGAAGTTTGTAATTTCAACTTTAAATGTTCAGACTTGATTTTCCCTTACTAAAAATGTATCAACCCCTCCAGAAATGTGAATGATTTATAATCCACATAATAATTCACATTTCCTGTTGCTGAATAATTATTTTCCTGCTGTAGCAAAATGGCTCAAATTAAGATCCTACATCTGTATACTACGGAGCTGGAATTAAATGTATTTTGGAATTTGAAGGATAAGAGGTTCGGAAAAATTTGAGTGATTTTTGGGAAAGTGGATTGTTTTTAGCAAAGCACTTGACATAGAATTGCATAATGTATTTCCAGTTGTACACACGTGATTTGACTATACTTGTCACAAATAACTCTTTACACATAGCCCTACATTTTGAAATATCTTGAAAACTGATAAAGGTGCATTCAGTAAACATAAACTCAGTCTGGAAGAAATATTGTAACAACAGTTTTTTCTATTACGTAACACCACATTCTCCCAAAAACAACTGCAGCCCTTATGCACAAGGAGTCTCCACAGGAAGAGAAAGGGGTTTGATTGCAGTGATAGGTTTAACTGAAATGGGAACAAACATTTGTTCTACAGTATCACAACTGTATGGTATTTCAACACACATTAAGTCGCTCTGGATGAATGACTAAAATCTTTCATGTAATTACACCCATTACAGGTGGTAGGTTATTAACTGACATACGGTCACATCTGCTGCATGCACATGCAGAGCTCACACCTGAAATGATTCACCCTCTCTCTCTGACATCAGGATCAAATGGCAGGCAGCCTACGCCTGAGCCTCAGGCATTGCAGTCATGCACTAACATCCCTCTAACTAACAATGGGGTCCTAGTCTATCAAGTTTTATTCCCTGTGTGCTAAAACATAGTGTAGAGAGTATTATTAATCATTATATAGAAGTACAGAGAGGTGGTGTGAGAATGGATAATATGTCTCTTGTGGTCAGAAAATGTAAGTATTCTCACACTGAGACACTCAAAATGAAGTGCTTTTCTGGATATCAAGTCCATGTTTGAGAACAACTTTGGTGTATTAGTAGACAACTGTTACAGTTGTGTGACTGTCGCAAAGGATCTCTTTAAATGTTAGTGTCAGTCAGCAAATCCAATCCAAACCGTGTGGTGAGCTTACAGGGCCGAAGGTAGCTCACAAATAGACCGGACAGTGTTTATACTCTCCAGATGGGGAACATCTGTCTTGTGTCTTTCTGAATCAAGTTCAAAATAAACAACCAATGGCTATCAAATTCTGTTAGTTAGAATAAGTATGGGTCTGAACTTGAAGTGCTTGAATTAGTTGAGTCGTCATCTACAGAGATTATAATTCATTTTGGCACTGTTTTGTTCATACGTGCACTTTTGAGTGTTGATTTCATTCATGCACCATGCATTTTAAATGACAGCTACTGATTTGGGTAACACTAATAATCACACAAAAACGCTCAACTTCATTACTATAGTATACAATTTCAAAGAAATGTATAAATTGTGTGACAATGTTAATACAATGTTGATACAATGTTGATACAATGTTAATACAATGTTGATACAATAGTAATTACTGTGTTATTACACAATATACAACAAAAAGTTCACACTGGTTTGGTTGTGAAGACAAACAAATCCCATAACACCATCAATCCAGCATGACACCACTAATTCCAGAGACTCCATCCATGCTATGTTCACACCCAAGAAGGGACAGGGAGTGGCCCTTGGATTGGACAAAATCCCGCTGACGTTGTTTAACAAAGTTGTGTTCCAGTGGTAATATGCCTAACTAATCCTTCTACCCCCCCCCCCCCCCCCCTTAAAAGAGTTAGATGCACTATTGTAAAGTGGTTGTTCCACTGGATATCATAAGGTGAATGCACCAATTTGTAAGTCGCTCTGGATAAGAGCATCTGCTAAATGACTTAAATGTAAATGTAAATGTACTAGTTCACCTTGATGGCACAAGTCAGAAAGCGACATTATAGCCAACTGCACTCACTCAAACATTCATTACGTTTGGCCAGCAGCACTGACTCTACATACACTGCAGAATAAAAAGGAATATATCATTCCTCTTGATTTGTATTTGTTCCAATTGCATTTCTCAGAGTCCATTTCCACCTGTCTGCTTTGTTCACCACTGGGCTATGAATTCCCACAGTATAGGGTAAGTGAATGGTTGTCTTTATGTAAGGACGCCTTTAACCCCTCCTGAGAAGATCAACAATGTTGCCATTGTTTACCGAGGGCTGAAACTACTAGTCCATTTGGACTACTACTGTACCTGACAGACAACACAGCTGTTCTAACTGACTGACTGCAGGAGTACTTCCTGAGTTCTGAGTAAGAAAGAGCATGTGTTCAGTATGTACCAGACATGGATCTTTTTCACTGTCCAGTGAAGACAAAGAGACAATTTCTCACTTCTCTTTTCTCACCACAGCTTGTCTGGCAGTGGTTTATAGCAGGACCTCTCCAGCTTGGTAAAGGCACTCATCACACTTCTAAAAATAGCCCTGACAACATGACTGAGAAAGCCATCTTGATATGAATTCATCCTGCCTGTTAACACCAATATTCAAAGGCAATTCGATATTCTATTCGGTTCTAGTCTATTCTATTGTTTAGAATGGGAAAATTGGTTTCACGTTGAAAGTTTGACACATCCTGCCATTGGCTATGATTGAAATTCTTACAATATATTTATAACAGCCAACATTTTAATTTAGTATGAGAAACCGATCTGAGTGGATAGTGCTTGATCAGAAATATTTTCTGATTACCATGATAAGTTGAGATGTAGTGGTTGATCTATTATAGTACCTGTACAATTTGGAGGAAAACACCAACACAAATAAACAGCTACCAGTTTGGATTTATCTAAGCAAATGACAGGCTAAAGAGAATGGGAAACAGCCAGGATAAATAAAGTGTTGTTCAAAGTTCAGTCTGATTGGCTGCCACTTTGCCATTGAAAAACTCCCAGCAGAGCATTCATTTGCTTATTGTAAAGAAATTGTGGACGTTTTGGAAATAAAATGTGGACAAAAATAAATAACTAGGTTGTTCATATGGATATGTTTTTTAATTAAGTAGGCTAGGCCTATGCACTTGCCCTACAAACAATTAAAAACGAATTAAATACATCCATGGAATACCTTTTTTTCTGTATAGGTAGGTTATTAGTTATGATCTTCAGCCCTGTAACTGTCAGCACTATAGTCTCTAAATCCATGTCTGAATACATAGGCTACACATTTATTTTTCTTGTCACTATGATTAGGGCTGTTGAGTGGATCATTGTTTTTCCCCGCAATATGAAACTTACAGAATTCCATGAGAGACTTGCAGTCCCAGTTGTCATTCCGCCCTCGACAATGGCTCCACATACTTGCGTAGTGGGACTTTGCACCCTCGTCCTCAACCCATCCCGAGTTAGCAGCAATGGCAATAATATCAAATATAATCGCAAAAAGCAAAAGAAGTGGTACGATCCACCTGCATCTTGGATACGCAATTCCACAGCGAAACATATTCGACAAACAGAAAAGACAGTGCGGATAGAAGCGGTCGAGCGTCCAGATAACGTCTGGGTCTGTGTACACCTTTTTTACTGATCAAATATAAAAGCCACACCCGAGTTTGCAATGTAATCAGTGCACAGTGAACCTGTTTAATAAACCTGTAAAACTGGTAATGTACGAAGGGCGAGAGTCAACCCAACCAGCAACTCCAAGCCCAACCCATTGACAGTCTGTCTCATATTACCCAGCTCATTGTAACTCCTTCAGTGCCACACAGGCTATAAAGCGTGGTCTAGTCACTGTATTGACTCTTTATGACACCTGAAGGTCTACTGTAGGCTACTGTCTTTCAGGAAACACACTGGTTGAAGTAGTTGTACAATCAGTGTGGAGATTATAAATGATAAATGTTATTAAAGGTTCAGTGCAGCCGTTTTTATCTCAATATCAAATCATTTTTGGTTACCGTGATTGTTTTAAATTAAAAAGGTAAAAAAAATAAACAAAAATAGCTTCTTAGCAAAGAGACATTTCCTCAAGCAAGAGGAAATCTAGCTGTTATTGGCGGAGGTTTGGAACTTTCTTTGTTATTGGTATATTAACAAATTAATAGGTCACCAGGCAGGCCAAAGCTCCATCCCACCAAAACAGGCTGAATATTTCAGGCGGTCTTTTCAAAAAGCTCTTTCATTAAAAGGGCATTTCCACAATTTCATAATATTATTCCAACCTCGTAGTGTGGAAATATATATAAAACACAGAAAAGTCACCTTTTTGACTGGAACACGCTATCATACACGTTGATCCAGAGCATCCCAAACATGCTCAATGGGTAACATGTCTGGTGAGTATGCAGGCCATGGAAGAACTGGGACATTTTCAGCTTCCAGGAATTGTTTACAGATCCTTGCGACATGGGGCTGTGCATTATCATGCTGAAACATGAGGTGATGGCGGCAGAGGAATGGCACGACAATGGGCCTCAGGATCTCGTCACGGTATCTCTGTGCATTCAAATTGCCAATGATAAAATTCAATTGTATTCATAGTCCGTAGTTTATGCCTGCCCATACCATAATCCCATCGCTACCATGGGCACTCTGTTCACAACATTTCCATCAGCAAACCGCCCGCTAACACAACACCATACTCGCTGTCTGCCATCTGCCCGGTACATTTGAAACCGGGATACATCCGTTAAGAACACACTTCTCCAGTGTGCCAGTGGCAATCGAAGGTGAGCATTTGCCCACTAAAGTCAGTTATGACACCGAACTGCAGTCAGGTTAAGTCCCTCGTGAGGACGACGAGCAAGCAGATGAGCTTCTCTGAGACGGTTTCTGACAGTTTGTGCAGAAATTCTTTGGTTGGGCAAACCCACAGTTTCATTAGCTGTCCGGGTGGCTGGTCTCAGACAATCACACAGATGAAGAAGCCAGATGTAGAGGTCCTGGCTGGCGTGTTTACATGTGGTCTGCGGTTGTGAGGCCGGTTGGACGTACTGTACTGACAAATTCTCTAAAACAATGTTGGAGGTGGATTATGGTAGAGAAATTAACATTCAATTCTCTGGCAACAGCTCTGGTCGACATTCCTGCAGTCAGCATACCAATTGCACACTCCCTCAAAACTTGAGACATTTGTGGCATTGTGTTGTACACATTTTGGAGTGGTCTTTTATTGTCCCCAGCACAAGGTGCACCTGTGTAATGATCATGCTGTTTAATCAGCTTCTTGATATTCCACACCTGTCAGGTGGATGGATTATCTTGGCAAAGGAGAAATCCTCATTAACAGGGATGTAATTTTTTTTGTGCACAACAGTTTAGAGAAATAAGCATTTTGTGCACATAGAAAATGTCTGGGATCTTTTATTTCAGCTCATGAAACCAACGCTATACATGTTGCGTTTATATTTTTGTTCACTGTATATTACCTTTACTATGTGGATAAGGCTGTTATTTAATGAATGCAAAACGCAACATTGTGTCCAAAATCAAAATAAGATACCTCTTTATAGTGTTTTCGGTACAATGTTGCATTCTGCGGAGTTATAGAATGTCGCAGAGGGGGCCAGGTCGGGCAGCTACTCCATAGAATGTTTCAGGATTACATATGTCATGTTTTGCGTTGTGTTTGAAGTAGCAACAGTGAAGCTCGGTGATTACTAGTTACCAAAGTAAAAATTGTCTATGGTAAAAATTCCTGAAAACAATGGTTAACAATGGGGTTAAGGTAAGTGTTATGCTTAAAATCTTTAAAAAATATATAATTAGAAATAGGCTGGGTTTAGCCAATGATTTTATAAACATCACCCCTGTAACAATTTCGCTGATTATGTTGCAAAGAAACAATACACCAAATGGAAAACACAAACGAGAGTTTCTATTGGACAAATTCAGGTATGCCCCTCCCGTTTAATTCCGTTTGCTCTGTTTGTTTCCCTTTGGTTAAACGGCAAATGGTTTCCGTAATGAATACACGCCTGGATTAGATGCTATGTGCTGGCCATTGAGAGGCTTTAAAGCCGCTGGTTGGCGATACTGACATTATTGTGGAGCAGTCCTCCATAGGAATGAACTGGAATTCTACAGTATTTTAATTAAATGTTTTAAGGACAAAATTACATGTATTTAAGTATGTTTTGTTGTAGTGGGGATTAGTAAACTCGAATGTAGACAATAATAAATGCATTTATATAGCTTCCAACATATAGCTTTTACAACGGTGTGGGAGTACCAAGATGGAGGAGTGGTAGCTTCAACACAGCGCCCCCTATTAGCCATTGAGTGTAAATATACATCATTGGGTTTAGCCATAATTGTGACTTGGTGGCTGTGGTAACTAGTGACGACCGTGAAGCCGGTGCGGTTGCATGGAGGGTGAGAAGGAATATAATGCATGGAATCAGATTCCATGGAATCGATCGGATGGAGAACGACTGTGTTTGCATGTCTAAATTTAACTCAGGCTCGGAGATAGATTGTTTATTCTGAAATATTACTATCTTCATCCCAACAATATTTCCATGCTTAGGACTAAAACTGTAAAACACAATTGCAAGCCACTCTCGCAGACCACCTGCGTATGCCGTCAAGCCGATCCATGGCCACAGTTTCAGAATTCCCAGAACGAATTAAGGGGGAATGATATGGACCATACATACTTAAATCAAGACAGCCCAGCAGAATGGCATGTCTTTTCGCAATAAATGCAGGTGTTTCATTATGAGAATGATCAGGTCGCTCGGTTGCATCAATATCTAACAGTCCGAAAACCCTGGAATGGCTATGCGACGCTGTAAATGAACGCTTCCTACAGCTCAGCGGATTTCACGTTCAGTCTTACGTCACTGGCCTGGGAGTGAATCATCATAAGAGAATAGGAATGCTGCGCCCGTGAACTGGACCATCGCACTTATTTTAAAATAGCTCACTTTGTCATCTTAGTCTTATCATGGAAGAAATACTACGGAAGCTACAGAAGGACGCATCTGGAAATAAGCACAAAGCAATTCGGGATTCGTGCGTCTTCGCCTGTGGTAAGTAGCCTGTATTATTAGGTTGCTACAGACATTAGCCAGTGTTGGACCTGTCATGTAATCGAAAACTGACCAAAGATAGGCTAAATATGAAAACTATTGTGTGTTACAGGCTTCCTGAAAAGCCCCCAACACAAACCCGTTTAATAGGTTCGCCATTCAGATGGTCAACTATTTTGACTATCGGCTATTTGTACCCGCTATGCCTGCTGTTGACTTTCTGGAAATATTCTCATCATGTTACTGGAAAGTGTAAAACGATCGTAGCATTATGTGCCATGGCCAGCTTGGCAGCACCCATATGGGTTGCTGTTGTTAAATGTTAAGTCCGTGCAACTAACGGTTGCTGTCGTTACATTTTAAGTCAGTGTAGTTAATACAGCACTCATTCACCTATTTGGCCACATTACTGGTGGGTATTTCTATTGCCCTGAACGCAATTGACAGGTGGACAATAGTTGCGGCATAAATCATAATGTTTATGAATGTTGTTGAATGACGTATTGTAATATAATGTACTTTTCACGAGCCCAACACATAGTGTGCCATATTATTGACTCTCTTAGGAAATTTCATTCACAGAATATGACAGGTATGCCGATTCAATAACAGCACAGCAGTTTCCACATCAATACAGAGCACATTTGCATGTTAACATTTCAGGCCAAGCTCTCTTACTGTCAACAATAACATTTTGCTTTCATTCAATACCAAAATGCAAGGTTGTTGTGACAGACATTACTGAGTACTGTAATTGTCCACCCCTTGTTGGAACCTGTTTTTTACAAGGCGCCTGTCACCTCTCTCTGAGGGATTACAGAGTGACATGATAGCACAGCTGGCCTCATTGCTGCCACTGCATATCAATGGACAGCAGGTATTGCAGATTAATGCAATATTGCACATCGAGCACATGAATAAGGGCAAGGATAACTTATCCACTCCCACACACATACTACATTATTCAAGCTCCCATTTCAATGTGAATATCATCATATGGTAATACATTTTTATGAACTTCCTGTTTTTCTAGAGCACCTGGACCAAACTGACCTGTGTTTCTTATTCTGATACTGTACCACAACAAATACTGAGAACCATGGGTCCAGTCCTATGTGATTTGATATTATAACTTTTTTTGTGTTGTATATGACTACAGAAACCCTTCAGAAACAAACTGGATCAGCCACGATTCCACCGTCTCGGCTCAGGTAGGAAACTGACTTAAGGCATCATCAAAAGTTGATTTGACGTCAGTCATGTTTGTGTGTTGAGGAGGTACTTAATTATGCAGCAGCGTGATTGTTGTGATGTTTCACATCCAAAAAGTCAAGCTCTCCACAGTCCTACCACTCCCTCTCCCACACATGCAGATGTAACCGGTGTGAAATGGCTAGTTAGCGGTGTGCACTTGTAGCGTTTCAATCAGTGACTTCACTCCCTCTCAGACCTTGAAGTAGTTGTTTCCCTTGCTCTGCAAGGTCTGCGGTTTTTGTGGATCTATAGGTAACAATGCTTCGAGAGTGACTGTTGTTGTGTGCAGAGGGTCCCTGGTTCAAGTCCAGGTTGAGGCGAGGAGAGGGACGGAAGCAACACTGTTACACAAACACAGTCATGCACACACACACACACACACACACACACACACACACACACACACACACACACACACACACACACACACACACACACACACACAACACCTGCTGTGCTGGCAAGAAGGCAGTGTGAAAAACATGATGTATCATAGGAAGAACTGTGAGAGTGCTAGCACTCTTAATTAGTTAAACATTTGCAGTATTCAAAGTTGCTAAAATTCTACAATTAATGATTTAGACTGTTTTGGTTCAGTTCGCATAAGAGTTTTCTCCAATAACAGTAACTACTCATGTTAGCAAGGTTTTCTTGTTTCACTCTTGCTCTTATTTCTACAATTATTAGTTTATTCCAATTAACTTATTCCACAGTTTAATCCTCCAAAAACATTCTCTGGCTCACTCCCTTTCTGCCAGCTCAGCAACCGCAGAGACCCACACCTCTGAATCTCCTCCCTCCGCTTTCCTCAGTGATATTTCTGTCAGCAGAACATGCTGGAACTGAAAATGAATCCAATGTGTAAATACCAGTGAAGTATCATCCAGATCTGGAATAATGATATTAGCAAACTTGGCCCAACCCTGACTCTTCTGTTTGATGCTGTACTAGTGTTTGTGTTCAGGGAGGAGATTATAGAGACAACAGTCAACTCTCTCCACAAAGAGCAACTCTTCATTACAATCACTCAGTTAAAGGCATAGAGACTGAGCCACCACAACCCTCATATTCATTGGGTCATGATGAGGTTTTAATTTAAAACCACGAGGTGATCCAGCTTGGCTCGCTACACTGAGGGAGCGCTCTTTGTCTCTGCAGTGTCAGAGTTATGCCTTCCGGATAAATTGGAGATGTGATAAGTCTCATCTGGGCTGGTGTTAGATCTGGATCTGGCAGTAATACCAGCACCTCAGTGTCTGTCTGTCTCCATCTAATCATATTATGCTTGCTGCCCTGTTATTTGGAATGCTGTCTGGTCATGTAGAGACCTTTTCATTGCCCTGCCTGGTGTGCCCTGTGATGTTAGTCTGGCAGTGCTAGTGGTAGCCTATTACAGGAGCTTGTCAAGAATCCCATTGCCGGACCCCATTGTCATTTTCTTTGAGGTTTCACCTCAGATCTTTTAATTCAAAGTTCAACAGCCTGATTTAATTTGTCAGCTCAGTTAGCTTCCATCAATGATCTGACTGCCCCCTTTGAAACACATAGGACTTGTCTTCTACTGCCATGCAATTGAATCAATAGGTGAAACTTCCTAACATCAATAACATGAGTAGTTAACAGTAGCTATAATGAGCCTGAGCCTCAGCCATTAATAATATAGTGAAATACAGTGGGTTTTCAAGCTCAGTGACCTGCACACTGACCAGTGGTTGCATAACTCTTTCACTGCACCGACATTAGATATTTACAGTACATTGACACAGTATATCCATGACAGACCAGGAGCAGCCTCAGAGGGAAATATCTTTCCATCCCCTTTGATACCAGTAATCCATGAAGTTGAACCTTCTCCGCTAGGCTTTTAGTCCATACTCGGAAATAAGTCGGCACTGTAGATGACTGGTAGCCTAATGGTGTTCTTATATGGTTATGATTGAGTGCATCCAGTAATACTGAAGTTATCATACTCTTTATCTAAATCTAGTTATATAGTTTATGCTGAAGTTGTCATTTGATGTTCAGTATGTTGATTAAGGAAAAGGTTGTGTTGATTTTAGATATGGCATGCTAATTTCCTTTATACGTGGTAGGATACCTATTGTGATTATTTTGTATTAATGTGTATTGCACTGTTGAGGAGGGCTTGCAAGTAAGCATTTCACTGTACTGTTTACACCCTGTATCCTGTGCATGTGACCAATAAACTTTGATTTGATTTGTTGTTCAGCTCAGCATGACGCATACGTTTGATACTGTAGAGAGAATACTTCTCCTTATTAAACAGGACAAACATGTCTAGTTAAGAACACTTGATATGTGTTCTCTCCCTGTAGCCACTTGGAAATGTAATTCCAGTTGGGTAAAAAGGGCAAAGCTTGTTTTGCTTTCCTTCAAAGGAAATGTATCTTCCTTCCTGCAATGTTCTCGAAAAGGAAAGCTTTTCCGTTTCTTTGATTTTCTGCATCAGCAATATCATTTTGAGTGCAAGCAGCAACAAGAATTCTCCCAAAACATATGAGTTAAAATGCCATTAATAAATAGGTTTTGTGGCCTTGGTTTCAGACAGATTAAATGTCTCTTTTTGTAGGCTGTTGTGATATTATAATATTAAATTCCCAGCCTGTCCCCTGAGACATGGTTGATATGAAAGTATCGTTCTTATTTTTGCATCAGATTTGTTTGTGCTTTGTTTGCTCTTGTTTTGTTTAATGTGGACATGTTAGCTGTAATCTCTTGTTTTGTTTAATGTGGACATGTTAGCTGTAATCTCTTGTTTTGTTTAATGTGGACATGTTAGCTGTAATCTCTTGTTTTGTTTAATGTGGACATGTTAGCTGTAATCTCTTGTTTTGTTTAATGTGGACATGTTAGCTGTAATCTCTTGTTTTGTTTAATGTGGACATGTTAGCTGTAATCTCTTGTTTTGTTTAATGTGGACATGTTAGCTGTAATCTCTTGTTTTGTTTAATGTGGACATGTTAGCTGTAATCTCTTGTTTTGTTTAATGTGGACATGTTAGCTGTAATCTCTTGTTTTGTTTAATGTGGACATGTTAGCTGTAATCTCTTGTTGGAAAGCCCCACAGGTAATATTGTCAGCCCTCAATCCAACCTTCTCCATCCTAAATATGAAAGCTTTGCCCCTCAGTGTTTGTATTTTCTCTTGGTAGCTTAATCATTTGTTGGCCTTTGCAGAGAAAGATGCCTTCTCCCTCTTCAGCTGGCACTGGAGTCCAAGAACATGAAACTGGCCCAGACTGCCCTCACAGGAATGCAGGTACAGTCCAGCAGCTATACATGCAGCAACAATGTACTGTACAAAGCAGAAGATGTGGTTGAACCAGGTACAGGAAAAGGTCATTGCTAGCCATGCATTTGTGAAACTACAGTACATTCTGAGAGGAAATGTAGGTTCATTACAATCATTACTGCTGCAGACCCAACCGATTACCCTTCAGTGAAGCCTAATTTGCATTATTATTTTTTGGCATGAATTCTGATATTCTACACACAGTATACATTTTTTGACTGTGTATTGTCCAACTCTCTCCCTGTTTTTTTTTCTCTCTCCTCCATTTTGTGCCATTCTCCATCCTACTCCTCGTTTGACTGCAGAAAATCCTGTGTGAGGACAGGTTTGTGGCTGTGGAGGCGGAGGCTCTGGAGAGCCAGCTGTTGAGTCAGATGCTGGATGCAGTGAGGGTGACCCCCATGCTCCACGAGGACCTGCAGGTCGAGGTCATGAAGGTCAGTCCTCTCTGCACACTGGGATTATTAAAGCGATCAGATGACTTAGTCTCTGTTATAGCTGGTCTAAACATTGATTAAAGGAGTATACTTTACAATCCAATGAAGAATTTGACTTTTTCCCCTCTGATGCCGATGTGTGAAGACTGCTGGTGTATTGTATTTTATTCTATTGTATTGCACTAAGGGTCCCCATGTAGTAAAATGAAGCCAGGACCATCACCTGGCTTGTTGCAAGTCAGTTGTACTCATGGATACAGTACGTGCGGTCTCAGTTTGCCACAAATCACTCTACAGTTATTATGCTCCACCATACCCTTCTCTCTGCATCATACAGTACTGGGCACAGAGCCAACTCAGAATGGGGCATCCAGTAAATCATGTCACACAGCAAGATGTAACTGAATGGACTTCAACATGTTCAATTGGGGGACATTTTTGAACTGATGCAAACACTTGCTGGTGTAGTAAATCTGGCCAAAGTTGTTCAAAATGTGAGAACAGTGAAATGTCGTCTTTGCCATGTGCACACCAATTCACAGTACTGTATTGATTACTTGTGGTTTGCTTTTGTGGCTCTCATGATCATGCCACTTGTACTTTTTTAAAACTGTAGATTATTTTACTGCCTACTTTACTAATAGCTGTAAGTGGGCTGCACCTCATGTCTCTAGTGTCCACAGAGTTATTACTATAAGATCAGTGCAGTGTTCATTCTGCCTGTAAGACTACTCTGGGTAACCATGGGTAACCATGTCATTTGTCTTCTGCTCCACACTTACCTGAGACCCTATTGTTCCTTCATCCCAGATATGGCCATGCAAAAACAGCACTTTTGTCAAAAGAGACAGTAAATATATACTTCTAGCTAAATGTATTTTAAACTCTGTGCTATGCTGAGTATTTGAAGTGATGCTGTCTGTTTTGACAGCAGTGCCACAGGACTTTTCTCCACAGTCACACAAGGCATTGTGTTTGTTCTATACAGAGTTTATGTTCCCTGGTGGAGATGATTATCTCTATGAGAGCCTGGCCTTTATGCAGCTGCCCCCAATCTTCTTTCCCTGTTCATTTCGATGGGTGTTTTACAAGCCTTTGTCTCCTTGCCCTACAGGTCCTTCTCTGCATCACGTACTCCTCCACCTTTGAGATCAACGGAGACTCCATCCTGAGGATTGCTGAGGTAAGCCTAGCCTGACGGAGGTATCATTGATATGCAAAGGGAGGACAGGGAGCCAGTGTCAACCTGCTGGATGTTGCAGTCTATTTCAGATCTGGATAGTATTGATTCTCTTTCAAACACTTTAGCTGCACCTAATTGAGCTTACCTACAGAAATGGAATAGTCCCAAAGTGCAACCCCCGCCCCCCCTGACACTCCAGACAAGCTCAGTCAAATACTTACAGTAATTTGAAAGAAACCCAATAGTGTTTGGACCCAGGTCTGGTCTGTATCTGTTCAGCCTTGCGCCAGGCTGCTGATTTAAGGCTGACTCTTGACATAATATGTCACAAAACACCATCTCAGTAGCATCAACTCCCTGCTACTGCTAGCAACAGCCTAACGAGGACCATCCATCACAAAGGTGAATTTCTGTGTTGCTGCTATGCGTCCGACGTTTATGGTAGTCAATCATGGTAATCTAATGTATTATGAGTGAGTGGGAACATGAAGTGCTTGTTGTCATTCAACGAGAGACTACTAGTTTTCAAGCAATTATTTTCACTTGCGAAATACTGCACAAAACATCTTAGCTAGATATAAAGACTAAGACCTCCTCGGAAAAAAACACATTCATTACGCATTTCTTGATTTATCTTATTAATTCAGACTATTTTGAGGAAGTGTTTCTGACTATGTTGGCTCGAGAGGGACAAACAACAGTAAAATGTACGCTTTTTTTCTATTTTTTCAAGTGAGGGACTTTAGGGAGTATGAGAGCACAGACGGTCGCTTCGCCTAGCCGAGTTCTGCTAGCAGCAAACCGAATCTGTATGCGGACGTGTTAACTCTGCTCTTGTACTGTTAACAGCCGCTCATAAATAACTGGACCTAATGCAGCCCTGGATGTAATGTATGCTCCTGCTCTGTCAATCTGGCACCGGGAACAGAAGGTGTAAAATCATGTTTACCCTGAGGGTTTTAATTTTAATAGAGATTACCCTCTTTATCCCTGCATGTTAAGATGCATATAACTTATACATCCCATTCTTTCCTAACACATTAGAATGTCTACAGGTAAAAACTAAATTATCATGATTATTTTGGGATACATTTTAATGTGTTCTGTGGGTGAATACTATTTCTCATCCATCTCTTTGCTGACGTGTCACAGAGATGGTCCATGCCCCGCTCTTCCTCATCCCTGGTACAGACACAGACACAGAGGACCTTGACTGTCCCTAACTAATTCCTCTCTGTAACCTTAACAAACCAGGTCAAACAAGGTGCTCTTTCCTCCTCTAATCTCGTTGGCATGGAAACACAACATTAAAGGCCACTGATGTCTGAAGTGGTCTTTCCACTACGTCAGCACCAGGCAGGGGGGAGAAATAGTGAGAGTTGTCTTTTTTTTTATTGCATTTTAAAATATAATTTTTAGGGGATAGATCAACTTTAATATTGTAGCTCCATCAATGTAATTGTCTGCATCAATAGTACCCACAAAACACCAGCCTCAACGTCAACAGTGAAGAGGCGACTCCGGGATGCTGGCCTTCTAGGCAGAGTTCCTCTGTCCAGTGTCTGTGTTCTTTTGCCCATCTTAATCTTTTCTTTTTATTGGCCAGTCTGAGATATGGCTTTTTTTTGCAACTCTGCCTAGAAGGCCAGCATCCCGGAGTCGCCACTTCACTGTTGACGTTGAGACTGGTGTTTTGCGGGTACTATTTAATGAAGCTGCCATTTGAGGACTTGTGAGGCATCTCTTTCTCAAACTAGAGACACTAATGTACTTGTCTTCTTGCTCAGTTGTGCACCGGGGCCTTCCACTCTTTCTATTCTGGTTAGAGACAGTTTGCGCTGTTCTGTGAAGGGAGTAGTACACAGCGTTGTACGAGATCTTCAGTTTCTTGGCAATTTCTCGCATGGAATAGCCTTCATTTCTCAGAACAAGAATAGACTGACGAGTTTCAGAAGAAAGATCTTTGTTTCTGGCCATTTTGAGCCTGTAATCAAACCCAGAAGTGCTGAAGCTCCAGATACTCAACTAGTCTAAAGAAGACCAGTTTTATTGCTTCTTTAATCAGCACAACAGTTTTCAGCTGTGCTAACATAATTGCAAAAGGGTTTTCTAATGATCAATTAGCCTTTTAAAATGACAAACTTGGATTAGCTAACACAACGTGCCATTGGAACATAGGAGTGATGGTTGCTGATAATGGGCCTCTATTCGCCTATGTAGATATTCCATAAATCAGCCGTTTCCAGCTACAATAGGCATTTACAACATTAACAATGTCTACACTTTATTTCTGATCAACTTGATGTTATTTTAATGGACAAATAATGTGCTTTTTTTCCAACACATTTTTTGTGTGTGTGTGTATATATATATATATATATATATATATATATATATATATATAGAATGACACAAATATTAATTTTCACAAAGTATGCTGCCTCGGTTTGTATGATGGCAATTTGCATATACTCCAGAATGGTATGAAGAGTGATCAGATTAATTGCAATGTCCCTCTTTGCCATGCAAATTAACTGAATCCCCCCAAAAACATTTCCACTGCATTTCAGCCCTGCCACAAAAGGACCAGCTGACATGTCAGTGATTCTCTCGTTAACACAGGTGTGAGTGTCAACGAGAACAAGGCTGGAGATCACTCTGTCATGCTGATTGAGTTCGAATAACAGACTGGAAGATTCAAAAGGAGGGTGGTGCTTGGAATCATTGTCCTTCCTCTGTCAGCCATGGTTACCTGCAAGGAAACACGTGCCGTCATCATTGCTTTGCACAAAAAGGGCTTCACCGGCAAGGATATTGCTGCCAGTAAGATTGCACCTAAATCAACCATTTATCGGATCATCAAGAACTTCAAGGAGAGCAGTTCAATTGTTGTGAAGAAGGCTTCAGGGTGCCCAAGAAAGTCCAGCAAGCGCCAGGACCGTCTCCTAATGTTGATTCAGCTGCGGGATCGGGGCACCACCAGTACAGAGCTTGCTCAGGAATGGCAGCAGGCAGGTGTGAGTGCATCTGCACGCACAGTGAGATGAAGACTTTTGGAGGATGGCCTGGTGTCAAGAAGGGCAGCAAAGAAGCCACTTCTCTCTAGGAAAAACATCAGGGACAGACTGATATTCTGTAAAAGGTACAGGGATTGGACCGCTGAGGACTGGGGTAAAGTCATTTTCTCTGATGAATCCCCTTTTCGATTGTTTGGGGCATCCGGAGAAGACAAGGTGAGCGCTACCATCAATCCTGTGTCATGCCAACAGTAAAGCATCCTGAGACCATTCATGTGTGGGGTTGCTTCTCAACCAAGGGACTGGGCTCACTCACAATTTTGCCTAAGAACACAGCCATGAATTAAGAATGGTACCAAGCATCCAGGAACAGTTTGGTGACGAACAATGCCTTTTCCAGCATGATGGAGCACCTTGACATAAGGCAAAAGTGATAACTAAGTGGCTCGGTGAACAAAACATAGATATTTTGGGTCCATGGCCAGGAAACTCCCCAGACCTTAATCCCATTGAGAACTTGTGGTCAATCCCCAAGAGGCAGGTGGACAAACAAAACCCCACAATTTCTGACACACTCCAAGCATTGATTATGCAAGACTGGGCTGCCATCAGTCAGGATGTGGCCCAGAAGTTAGTTGACAGCATGCCAGGGCGGATTGCAGAGGTCTTCAACACTGCAAATATTGACTCTTTGCATCAACTTCATGTAATTGTCAAAAGCCTTTGACACTTATGAAATGCTTGTAATTATACTTCAATATTCCATAGTAACATCTGACAAAAATATCTAAAGACACTGAAGCAGCAGACTTTGTGAAAATTATTATTTGTGTCATTCTCCAAACTTTTGGCCACGACTGTATATTCGTTTTTTAATATTCCATCATTAATAATTAATATGCTTAATAATGGCAACAGTTCTTGCAAAGGATTGTTACATATCACCAGGATTGCCATTGCATTACATTTTTGTCAAGCAATTATTATTTTAGAAAACAATTATTGTGATTCATCCTATATTGTACCTAACATCCCTAGCAAAAAGATGTTGTCTTTTATTATCAGATCTACTGGTCTGGGGTCAGGTTGACCAGGATTCAAAGAGTGACGCATGTTTAATGTATTTGTTATACACAGAACTAACAGATGCATATCTTTGGGATCATCACTTTTCTTAGTGTCAACACACTCCTTGAGATGTGACCTTGACTATGACTATACTTCATGATGCAGTACCCCAAAGAAAGACGTTTCTTTTTTGAGAACAACAGAGTTGATATTTGGAATCAGATTTAAGGAACTGAAGTTGCCTTCTGACCTTTGACCTTAGTACCTGGAGCCCCGCTGAACTGGTCTGGTCACTTCATTTATATAGTCATTGGTCTAGGCGGTCATCTCATAATTGGACTGACCAAGCTATTAAAGTCTTATTTTAGTCGTATAGTTGATTCATACCATGAATCACTGCTCAGGATGGATTATAAATGCACAAGGATTACTCTTGGTTAACAGAAACGTAAGTAATGCAGTTGCCTTTCACATTTTAATCTGCATGTTAATTACCAGAGCAACTGGGAGTCTTATTTTAGATTGGATCCAGCAGATAAGGTGTGAACGATGCGATAGAACAGAGTGGAAAAGTGTTCTATCTCACCTGCCGGATAACTACTCTGAATGGTGACACCTACTTTTATTGTAGAGGGTTAAGAGAAAGCTCCAGTTTTATTTGCTGGGCCTCTAGCTGTGTGTCATCTAGTGATGGGGGAAACATTTATACAGTTACATATCGGGATATTATTTTTGACGATATTGACAATATCGCAATATTATGTTTGCGCTTGTTAGCTGTACCTGTACCAAAACTCCAGTATTTTTCCTTCATAGCTTGTTCTCCATCTTCTTTTTAAATAGGGAGCCAATTCGTTTTCAGTACTTTTATTTCCATGACTGATCAAAACTATTTTTCTCCTGGCTCTCTTGTCCCTCTTCAGCAGACATATGGTGAGCAACATGTTTGGAACATCAAATCTCTATACATACAGTATAGAATCGTGAGAATCACAATACATATCATATTGGCACCAAAGTATTGTGATAACATCGTATCTTAAGGTCCCTGGCAATTCCCAGCCCTAGTGTCATCCTCCGTATGCCACAGAGACCAGCTTTCAGAGGCGGTCATAATTCAATTAGCCACTGGGATGTCATGTAGATTTATATAGAGTGGGAAGAAATGAAAAGTGTGAAGTGACGGAAAGCAATTATGTGTCCTATACTGTCTCCTTAGGGCTTGGCATCTCACTTGCTTTAATTCAATTTGGCTATCGCACATTTTTATAAAAAAAAAAAAAAATTTGTTAAAAAATCCAATTGTTAGTAGTTACTGTCTTATCGCTACAACTTCCGTATGGGGTCGGGAGAGACGAAGGTCGAGAGCCATGCGTCCTCCGAAACACAACCCAACCAAGCCGCACTGCTTCTTAACACAGCGCGCATCCAACCCGGAAGCCAGCCGCACCAATGTGTCGGAGGAAACACCGTACACCTAGCAACCTGGTCAGCGTGCACTACGCCCGGCCCGCCACAGGAGTCGCTAGTGCGCGATGAGACAAGGATATCCCTACCGGCCAAACCCTCCCTAACCCGGACGACGCTAGGCCAATTGTGCGTCGCCCCGTGGACCTCCCGGTCGCGGCCGGCTGCGACAGAGCCTGGGCTCGAACCCAGAGTCTCTGGTGGCACGGCTAGCACTGCGATGCAGTGCCTTAGACCACTGCGCCACCCGGGAGGCACGCACAGTGTTGTTTTAAAGATTACATTTTCATTCGCTCCTGATGTCCGATTTTCTTCGGTCCAGCTAGCTTTTTCTTGAAAGAGGTTTTACCTTCATTTATAGTCGTTGGGTGTAACGGTAAGCCCCCTGCTATGTTGTAATGTGTGTGTGTGTGTCCTGTTTTTTAGGTGTGTATCGAGACGTACATGTCCAGCTGTCACCAGCGCAGCATCAACACGGCCGTGAGGGCCACCCTCAGCCAGATCCTGGGGGACCTCGCCCTGCAGCTCAGACACAGACAGGTCAGCCACCCCAGGCACCTTTGACCTCTTACATTATCACCCACTCAGACTAGAAGCAAATTGAATGAATATAGGTTGGGTGGGGAGGGGAGGGGTTCTAGAGTGAGGCACATCTTCATTTCACACTTGAGAGCTCATACGAGAGCTTGTAATCACCTCATTAAATGGCTACATAAAATACAGTACTGTGTTCTATACATTTTGGCAGACTGTTGTACTGCTGTGATTATAAGAATCACTAATAAGATCACAAACTCTTTGAATATGCATGGGAATGCATTGCATGCATAATCATAGATGAAGTGAAGCCACCATACAGTGTCTGAAATTCTATACTATTGTCTTGTGGGTCTCTGCAGGGAGTGGATGGAGAAGACCCACCAGTGCCCGCACACCAGCGCAGAGGTACTTTATAGCCCTGTTATATAGCAAAAGCCTTCACTGCCCTTCGCATGCCAGGTGGAATATACCTCCACAGGGACTATAATGTCCATTTTTATGAAGCAGTGATTACAGGTTGTTTAGCCATCACACGTCTTTTACTGCAAGGCTGGGTGATTCATACCTCGAGTCCACGTCTAAAAGTGTGAGAGATGAGACTTACGAGGGGTTGGTGCAGTGTGTCTTGTGGTTCAACTGTTCTGTCAGACCTGGGTCAAATGCATTTGTCAAACAGAGCTGCGTTTCATTTAGTTTGCCCTGGACAATGCACCCAATGGAATAGTCCCAAAAGTTCAAACTCCAAACTTGGAATCACTATAAAGGAAAAAACGCATCTCTTCCTTGCACCATACTGTACAGCAGGGCTCTCCAACTCTGTTCCTGGGGAGCTATTCTCCTATAGGTTTTTGCTCCAACCCTAGTTGTAACTAACCTGATTCAGCTTATCAACTAGATAATTATTAGAATCAGGTGGGCTAGATGAGGGTTGGAGTGACAATCTAGAGGACGGTAGCTCCAATGTTCCCAAAAGTTCAAATGCCAAGCTTGGAATCGCACCTCAAATGCTTAAGTATTTAACATAGTTAAGCTATATATAAGGTATGTTATCAGTTGCATTTGTTCTCCTGAGTGTGATGTCTAGGTAATGGTTGTTGGCCTGTATGTTTTTAGATGTGTCTCCCACTGCACAGTCCCTGTGTGATGACGTTGTGACTGTGATAACCGTCTTCTGCGAGAAGCTAGAGGGGGTTGACCAGTAAGAATGATTCTTTATGCAGAGTTTATAGCCCTGAACTGTATGTTTTTCTCTCATCCGGAGAACACATCATTCCTCCCACCTTGTCTACCCTGCTAGCTGTTTTAAAGGTCACCTCTACAAAGCATGATTCAGTTTTACAGCATTGTTTTATAGAGATGTTTCTTGCTTGGCTTTTATTAAGGTGAGACACTGAGGCTGCATCCCAAATGCCATTCCATTCATAGTGCACTATTGACCAGCACCCATAGGGAATAGGGTGCGATTTGGGATAAAAGCCTGAGACTCAGACTAATGGCCTGTTTGTTTTCACAGTGAGAACCAGCTGCTCCAGCTGCTCTACCTAGAGTGTATCCTGTCCATGCTCAGCAGCTGTCCTCCCACCATGCACCTGAACAGAGGCTTCACAGACCTGATCTGGTAAGGCCTGACTGTGGCTAACACATACAGTATACTGACAGTCACGCTTCCCTGTCTGAATACCTGCCTCCTTATCAGTCTGATTTCTTATCTTGAGGGGACCCTATATACGGTCTTCATAATACATACATGGCACATTCATACGCAGAACATGAGCACTTCATAAAGTATGCTCCTTCAAGTAAAGTGTTACCATATTATCTGTCTACATAAAACATGTGACATCTCTTGTCCCTTGCTCTCAGGAAGCAACTTTGTCCGTCGTTGGTGGTGATCATGGGAAACCCTGTGAACGACAAGACCATCACCTCGGCCCACGGCCACGGAGGGGGGTGTCAGGATCCAGACCCCTCTCTAGGTGGTGTGTCTGACCAGGGCCGGGGATCCGGCTGCTCCTCCAACACCCCGGCCATGATCGGCCCGGTAGTGCGGACCATCTGCTACGTGGCTGCTGAGCTGGTGCGCCTGGTGGGCTGTGTGGAGTCCATGAAGCCTGTTCTGCAGTCGCTGTACCACCGCATCCTGCTCTATCCCCCCCCACAGCACCGTGTGGAGGCCATCAAGATCATGAAGGAGGTGGTCAGAGCCCCAGACTCCTCACTGTTCACCAGTCACCTCAAATCCCTTAACATAATGTTTATAGAGCAATCAATTGAATTAGACAGTGGAATGTTGCTGCTTTATTGACAGAACCAGTTTGAGTGTTGCAGAAGGGATGCAATGAACAAAAATGAACCAAAGTGTCTTTGTATGCGTTTTGTAGATTCTGGGAAGTCCTCAGCGCTTGTTCGACCTGGCTGGTCCCTGTGTTATAGAGCCTGAGTCTAGGAAAAGGTCCTTCTCCAAGAGGAAGTCTCACCTGGACCTGCTCAAATTGTGAGGACCCACATTCTCTTATTTTATTTACCGGTATAACCCTGTGAAGCAAAATATATGCGTCTACCTGCTGTATAAGCCTGTAACCCATACATCATAGTACTGTTGTAAACTGGTACATAGTGTTTATGATGTGTTTGTGTGTGCCTACAGGGTGATGGATGGCATGACAGAGGCCTGTATGAAGGGGGGCATCGAGGCCTGCTACTCCTCAGTGGCGTGTGCCTGTGCCCTCCTGGGAGCTCTGGATGAGTTGAGTCATGGGCGTGGCCTACAGTCAGAACAGGCCCGCATGCTGCTGCGCCGATTGGACGAGCTGAAAGAGGGGGCAGAATCCACGCGGGAGTCCATGGAGATCAATGAGGCGGACTTCCGCTGGCAGCGCCACGTCCTCTCGTCTGAGCACGCTCCCTCTGAGCCCTCTGCCACCTCCGCCACGGAGCGCAGCCCTGACATCAGCATCAGCGTCACCACAGATACGGGCAAGACCACTCTGGATGGGGAGCTGGGACAGACCACTCTGGATGGGGAGCTGGGACAGACCACTCTGGATGGGGAGCTGGGACAGACCACTCCAGAGGGGCAGGAGTGTGGTGAAGAACCCCGGCTGCCTTCGCCTTCATCCTGCGGGCCAGACGCTGACCCTGAGCTACGCCCCTGTGTGAGGGAGCCAGGCGCCGAGCCTGGAGGACCCCCAGACGTGGTGCAGCGCAGCCACGCGCTGGTCTACCCCGACATCACTAACTTCCTGTCTGTGGATGCCCGGGCGCACCCTCACGGCTCGCGCTACAGCGAGAGCAACTTCAGTGTGGATGAGGGGGAGATGTCGCGCACTGAGTTTGATTCATGTGACCAGTACTCCATGGCGGCGGAGAAGGACTCGGGCCGCTCGGATGTGTCAGACATGGGCTCTGATAACTGCTCTCTGGCCGACGAGGAGCAGACACCCAGGGATTGTCCCGGTCATCGCTCCCTGAGGACAGCAGCCCTTTCCCTGAAGCTACTGAAGAACCAGGAGGCTGACCAGCAGAGCGCCCGGCTCTTTGTCCAGTCTCTGGCCGGCCTGCTGCCTCGCCTGCTGGGGATGCACAGCACGACAGACGTGGACACGTCCCTGCAGAACTTCTCCTCCACATTCTGCTCTGGCCTACAGGCGGGTAAGCGATACAGAGAGAGAGGAGATTAAGGGAGATGGCATGAGACAATGAAGAGAGGAAGTGAGAACATCAGATATCCGTGTATTTTAAGTCTTATGGGGATACGAGGTAAGATAATTGTCTTAATTGTCCTAGTTTCATCAATGGTTTCTATTTGACCCTGTATCTGACCCTCTCTCCCAGGTGGCATCCATTCACCAGGCTATGAGGGCAGTGAGAACCTGAACTGTCAGGCCCTGATGAACGCTGACGGCCTTTACCTGGTCTCCTACTACGCCTTGCTCCTCAGCCTCAAACTCTGCTGCCAGGACTACTACCGCAGGAGGCCCATGCCTGTACTGGTCAGCCTGGTGAGTGGTGGTTGTGGAGTCAATGTGTTGGCGCACTAACGCTGACATCCCCTGTGTATGGTAGAGAGGAAGCCTGAAGACAAGTGTTGTGATCAGCTGAACATGATATAGTACTGTAGCCAATTATTTTGTTTATGCGGTTTATATATTTTAAAACGATCCCACCAGGCCTCATGGTATCCCCATTGAATTCTCTCTCCTGCTGCAGAAAGAGTTTGTTCGTCTCATCCAGAGCAGTGGGGTGCTGGTGGTGCTGTCTCAGGCCTGGATCGAGGAGCTCTACCTCCAGGTTCTGGACAGGAACTTGCTGGGGGAGGCTGGCTACTGGGGCTCACCAGAGGAACACTCCTTACCCCTCATCACCATGCTAACTGGTAGGATGGGACACAGCTCTCCCACACTGTTTTATTCATGATGATTCTTTATATGTCAACATATAAATATTAACATAATGCTCCTTTGGGTCTTTGAAATGTTCTGCTATGTTTTTATGACGGCTCTCATCACGTTGTGTCCTCTGTCTCTGGTCAGACATCGATGGGCTGGGCAGTAGTGCCATCGGAGGTCAGCTGATCCGTAAGGCCAACACACAGTCCCCCTTCAGCTGTGACAAGAGTGGCAGTGACACCCTCATGGCAGGTACTGACACCCCCAGGTACTGACAACACCAGGTACCCCCAGCTGTCCTTTCTGAGTCGCTTTGCCAAGGCAGTTTGACTATTTTGCTTCGATATTTAGGCATATTGTAGTGTGTATTTTTTTGCTTTATTCAAACATCGGGGGAGATGGATTAGGAGGAGACAGTGGGAAGGGTGGAGACAGGGACTGAACCCTGGTCTCTGGGCTTGCATACATGTGCCTAGATCAGGGTTTCCCAAACTCGGGTCCTTGGGATTCCAAGGGGTGCACTACACAGCTGATTCAAATAATCATCAAACTTTGATCATTTGAAATAGCTGTGGAGTGTTAGGGCAAAAACCAAAATGTGCACCCCTTGGGGTCACGAGGAGCAAGTTTGGGAAACGCTGGCCTAGATGCTGTACTCTACATGGAGAGAGAAATATATTGTTCTCCTTGTGTCCCTCACAGGAGAGAGAATGGAGAGCTGCCAGCATCTGCCTACCTCTTTTATTACCACTGAGAACAAAAGATGCACCATCGAGCACTCGAGCAACCTCGTTACCATGGCAACCGCGGCTGAGTTGCCCATTAGGCTTTTAAAGCTTTCATGTAATAAGCTAGCTATGTACACATACTCAACAGGGACGACTATATTAACATGGAACGGAGAATAGGGACCGTTGTCAGTTCTACTTATTTCCCTGTATGAAATGTTATTGTCACAGAGTGCCTTTTTATAGCGCTTAAATCTCTCAAGGTGTCTAACGGGACTGTTGTTTACTGCCTGTCTGTTCACTGCCTCTCAGCAAATAAGGCCACAGCACATTACAGAGCTGCTGAGTCAATACACAGATAGATGTAGTGTAGGTTCTGTCTTAACTCCCATTGGTGCTTTTAAAGGCATGGGGTCTTTGTCAAAACATGTTGATGTACTGTATGCTGTTTAAAGGGTCTGACTCAACCCCATTGTGCTGTAGCATAGGTCTTGGTCAATACAAAGATGACGGTCTGACTTACTCAACCTTCCTTCATACTGTATTATGCTTAGTTCTTGATCAATCGTCTACACAGCTGTACTACTTATGCTGTCTAGAATTCTTAGTTGCTACACACATTTTTTTACTTTATATTAATGATATGCTGTCGTGGCCAAAAGTATTGAGAATGACACAAATATACATTTTCAAAGTTTGCTGTCTTTAGATATCTTTGTCAGATGTTACTATGGAATACTGAGGTATAATTACAAGCATTTCATAAGTGTCAAAGGCTTTTATTGACAATTACATGAAGTTGATGCAAAGAGTCAATATTTTCAGTGTTGACCCTTCTTTTTCAAGACCTCTGCAATCCGCCCTGGCATGCTGTCAATTAACTTCTGGGCCACATCCTGACTGATGGCAGAACATTCTTGCATAATCAATGCTTGGAGTTTGTCAGAAATTGTGGGTTTTTGTTTGTCCACCTGCCTCTTGGGGATTGACCACAAGTTTTCAATGGGATTAAGGTCTGGGGAGTTTCCTGGCCATGGACCCAAAATATCTATGTTTTGTTCCCCGAGCCACTTAGTTATCACTTTTGCCTTCTGTCAAGGTGCTCCATCATATTGGAAAAGGCATTGTTTGTCACCAAACTGTTCCTGGATGGTTGGGAGAAGTTGCTCTGGGAGGATGTGTTGGTACCATTCTTTATTAATGGCTGTGTTCTTAGGCAAAAATGTAAGTGAGCACAGTCCTTGGCTGAGAAGCAACCCCACATATGAATGGTCTCAGGATGCTTTACTGTTGGCATGACACAGCACTGATGGTAGCGTTCACCTTGTCTTCTCCGGACAAGCTTTTTCCCGGATGCCCCAAACAATCGGAAAGGGGATTCATCAGAGAAAATTACTTTACCCCAGTCCTCAGCAGTCCAATCACTGTACCTTTTGCAGAATATCAGTCTGTCCCTGATGTTTTTCCTGGAGAGAAGTGGCTTCTTTGCTGCCCTTCTTGACACCAGGCCATCAAAGTCTTCGCCTCACTGTGTGTGCAGATGCACTCACACCTGGCTGCTGCCATTCCTGAGCAAGCTCCGTACTGGTGGTGCCCCGATCCCGCAGCTGAATCAAATTTGGGAGAAGGTCCTGGCGCTTGCTGGACTTTCTTGGGCGCCCTGAAGCCTTCTTCACAACAATTGAACCGCTCTCCTTGAAGTTCTTGATGATCCGATAAATGGTTGATTTAGGTGCAATCTTACTGGAAGCCATATCCTTGCCTGTGAAGCCCTTTTTGTGCAAAGCAATGATGACGGAACGTGTTTCCTTACAGGTAACCATGTTTGACAGACTATGAACAATGATTTCGAGCACCACCCTCCTTTTTGAAGCTTCCAGTCTGTTATTCAAACTCAATCAGCATGACAGAGTGATCTCCAGCCTTGTCCTCGTCAACACTCACACCTGTGTTAACGAGAGAATCACTGACATGATTTCAGCTGGTCCTTTTGTGGCAGGGCTGAAATGTAATTTTTTTTGGTATTAAGTTAATTTGCATGGCAAAGAGGGACTTTGCAATTAATTGCAATTCATCTGATCACTCTTCATAACATTCTGGAGTATATGCCAATTGCCACTGAGGCAGCAGACTTTGTGAAAATTAATATTTGTGTCATTCTCAAAACTTTTGGCCACAACTGTACAGTACCAGTCAAAAGTTTGGACACCTACTCATTCAAGGGTTTTTTCTTTATTTTTACTATTTTCTACATTGCAGAATAATACTGACGACATCAAAACTATGAAATAACACATGGATTCATGTTGTAACCAAAAGAGTGTTCAACAAATCTAAATAGCCACCCTTTGCCTTGTTGACAGCTTTGAACACTCTTGGCATTCTCTCAACCAGCTTCATGAGGAAGGCTTTTCCAACAGTCTTGAAGGAGTTCCCACATGCTGAGAACTTGCTGGCTGCTTTTCCTTCACTCTGTGGTCCAACTCATCCCACACCATCTCAATTGGGTTGAGGTCAGGTAATTGTGGAGGCCAAGACATCTGATGCAGCACTCCATCATTCTCCTTGGTCAAATAGCCCTTACACAGCCTGGAGGTGTGTTTTGGGTCATTGTGCTGTTGAAAAACCTTCCCACTAAGCGCAAACCAGATTGGATGGCGTATCGCTGCAGAATACTATGGATCCATGCTGGTTAAGTGTGTCTTGAATTCTAAATAAATCACTGACAGTGTCACCAGCAAAGCACCAACACACCATTTGCTCCATGCTTCACGGTGGGAACCACACATGCGGAGATCATCCGTTCACCTACTCTGCGGCGGTTGGAACCAAAAATCGCAAATTTGGACTCCAGACCAAAGGACAGATTTCCACCGGTTTAATGTCCATTGCTTATGTTTCTTGGCCCAAGCAAGTCTCTTCTTATTAGTGTTCTTTAGTAGTGGTTTCTTTTCAGCAATTCGACCATGAAGGCCTGATTTCATGCAGTCCTCTGAACAGTTGATTTTGATGTCTGTTACTTGAACTCTGAAGCATTTATTTGGGCTGCAATCTGAGGTGCAGTTAACTCCAATGGATTTATCCTCTGCAGCAGAGGTAACTCTGGGGCTTCCTTTCCTGTGGCGGTCCTCATGAGCCAGTTTCATCATAGGGCTTGATTGTTTTTGCGACTGTGCTTGAAGAAACTTTCAAAGTTCTTAATGTTCCGACCTTCATGTCTTAAAGTAATGATGGACTGTCGTTTCTCTTTGATTATTTGAGCTGTTCTTGACATAATATGGACTTGGTATTTTACCAAATAGGGATATCTTCTGTATACCACCTCTACCTTGTCACAACACAACTGATTGGCTCAAACGCATTGAGGAAAGAAATTCCACAAATTAACTTTTTAACAAGGCACACCTGTTAATTGAAATGCATTCTGCATCTTGCCTATGCCGTTTGGCCATCACTCATTCATATATTTTTATGTACATATTCTTATTCATTCCTTCACACTTGTGTGTGTATAAGGTAGTTGTTGTGAAATTGTCAGGTTAGATTACTTAGATATTACTGCATGGTCGGAACTAGAAGCACAAGAATTTCTCGACACTCGCATTAACATCTGCTAACCATGTGTATGTGACAAATACAATTTCATTTTATTCAATTCCAGGTGACTACCTCATGAAGCTGGTTGAGATAATACAAAGAGTGTGCAAAGCTGTCATCAAGGCAAAGGGTTGCTACTTTGAAGAATCTCAAATATATTTAGATTTGTTTAACACTTTTCTGGGTTACTACATGATTCCATATGTGTTATTTAATAGTTTGTCTTCACTATTATTCTACATTGTAGAAAATAGTAAAAATAAAGAAAAACCCTTGAATGAGTAGGTGTCCAAACTTTTGACTGGTACTGTACATTGCATTTGGAAAGTATTCAGACCCCTAGACTTTTCCCACATTGTTACGTTACAGCCTTAATCTAAAATTTATTGAATTGTTTTTTTTCAATCAACACACAGTGCCCCATAATGACAAAGCAAGAACTGTTTTTTTTCTTTCATTTTTGCAAATCTATAAAAACTTAACCTGAAATATCACATTTACATAAGTATTCAGACCCTTTACTCAGTAGTTAGTTGTAGCACCTTTGGCAATGATTACCGCCTTGAGTCTTCTTGGGTAGGACGCTACAAGCTTGGCAGACCTGTATTTGGAGAGTTTCTCCCATTTCTTCTCTGCAGATCTTCACAAGCTTTGTCAGGTTGCATAGAGAGTCACTGCACAGTTATTTTCTGGTCTCTCCAGAGAGGTTCTATCGGGTTCAAATCCGGGCTTTGGCTTGGCCACTCGAACATTCGGAGACTTATCCCAAAGCCACACCTGCGTTGTCTTTGCTGTGTGCTTAGGTGAACCTTTGCCCCAGTCTGAGGCCCTGAGTGCTCTGGAGCAGGTTTTCATGAAGGATCTCTCTGTACTTTGCTCCGTTCATCTTTCCCTCGATCCTGACTCGTCTCCCAGTTCCTGCCTCTGAAAATATCCCCATAGCATTATGCTGCCACCACCATGCTTCACTATAGGGATGGTGCCAGGTTTCCTCCTGACGTGACGCTTGGCATTCAGGACAAAAAGTTTGATCTTGGTTTCATCAGACCAGAGAATCTTGTTTCTCATGGTCTGAGTCCTTTCAGTGCCTTTTTGCAAACTCCAAGCGGGCTGTCATGTGCCTTTTACTGAGGAGTGGCTTCTGTCTGGCCACTCTACCATAAAGGCCTGATTGGTGGAGTGCTGCAGAGATGGTTGTGCTTCTGGAAGGTTCTCCCATCTCCAGAGGAGCTCTGTCAGTGACCATCGGGTTCTCGGTCACCTTTCTGACCAAGGCTCTTCTCCCCTGATTGCTCAGTTTGGCCGGGTAGACAGCTCTAGGAAGACTCTTGGTGGTTCCAATCTTCTTCCATTTAAGAATGATGGAGGCCACTGTGTTCTTGGGGACCTTCAATGCTGCCAAAATTTTGTGGTACCCTTCCACAGATCTGTGCTTGTCTCTGAGCTCTACAGACAATTCCTTCGACCTCGTGACTTGGTTTTTGTCCTGACATGCACTGTCAACTGTGGGACCTTATATAGACAGGTGTGTGTGTGTGTGCCTTTCCAAATCATGTCCAATCAATTTAATTTACTACAGATGGACTCCAAGTTGTAGAAATATCTCAAGGAGGATCAATAGAAACAGGATGCACCAGAGCTTAATTTCGAGTCTCATAGCAAAGGGTCTGAATACCTATGTAAAAAAGTTATTTTTGTTTTTTATATGTAATAAATTTGCAACAAAAAAAATAAAACCTGTTTTTGCTTTGCCATTATGGATTATTGTGTGTAGATTGATAAAAAAAAATATTTAATCAATTTTAGTATAAGGCTGTAATGTAATAAAATGTGGAAGAAGTGAAGGGATCTGAATACTTTCAGAATGCACTGTACACCCATTGATTCTTGAAGAATATAACTCATAAATGAGCTTACTTCAACAGTCACCTCATCAGAACCAAAAATATATATTTTTTTACTCCAATGTTTGTTAATAATGTTGATGTAAACAAACACTGTATAGCCTCAAAGAATGCCTGTTAGTGATCCCGTTAGCAGGATAGATTTGACAACATCCAGTGAAATTGCAGAGCTCCAAATTCAAACTACAGAAATATCAATATTCAAGATCCACGAATATAAAAGTGTAATACATCAAAATTAAGCTTAACTTCTTCTTAATCCAGCCGCAGTGTCAGATTTGAAAAAGGCTTGACGGCGAAAGCAGACCATGCGATTATCTGAGGACAGCGCCCCGCATACAAACACATGAAAATCATTTTCAACCAGGCAGGTGGCGACACAAAAGTCAGAAATAACGATATAATAAATGCCTTTGAAGATCTTCTTTTTGCAATCCCAAATGTCTCAGTGACACAATGAATGGTTGTTTTGTTCGATAAATTCCTTCTTTATATCCCCAAAATGTCCATTTATTTGGCGCGTTTGATTCAGAAATACACCGGTTCCAACATGACTACAAAGTATCTAATAAGTTACCTGTAAACTTGGTCCAAACATTTCAAACAACATTCCTAATCCAACCTCCTAAAACATAAATAATCGATCGAATTTAAGACGGGATAAACTGTTTCCAATACCGGATAAAAACAACGTGAAGCGCGTTCCAGTTCATGCGCACCAACATTAGAGTCCACCTGGAGTGACACTTACAAAGAACAGCCATATTTCTTCATTTCTCAAAAGAAAAATATCGAACAATTTCTAAAGACTGTTGACATCTAGTGGAAGCCATATGAGCTGCAACCAGGTTCCTATTAAATAGGGCTTCCCATAGAAACACATTGGGAAATACTATGACCTCAATTTCCCCCCCCCCCCCCCCCCCTGGATGGTTTGTCCTCCCAAATCAGTTCTGTTATACTCACAGACATTATTGTAACAGTTTTAGAAACTCTAGAGTGTTTTCTATCCAAATCTACCAATTATATGCATATCCTAGGTTCTGGGCCTGAGTAACAGGCAGTTTACTTTGGGCACGCTTTTCATCAGGACGTGAAAATACTGCCCCCTATCCCTAATAAGTTTTAAACTATAATTATTTTATATTTTGAATGGTCAGTTCTTCACCCTAGCTCTGTCTATGAATTTGAGAATGTTTACATTTCTGCAGGCCCATCTCTGTTTAGTTTTTTTTACCAAAACAGAGTCAGGGTGACCCTTTCAGCTGCAGATTCTAGCTTTAAGGGTCTGACCCAACCCCCATTTGATCCTGTTTCATACATGTTGTGTTGGTCAATGTACAGATAAGCGTCTGGCTCGCTCACTCACTCACTCACTCAACATTCATTCATATTATTTCAGGCATAGTGTTTGCTCGCTACATCCTGATGGGCTGCTGGAAGAACCTGATGGACACCCTGTCCACCCCCCTGACGGGACGCATGGCGGGCAGCTCCAAGGGCCTGGCCTTCATGCTGGGGTCTGAGGGGCTGAAGGAGCAGAGCCAGAGGGAGAGAGACACCATCTGTCTCAGCCTGGATGGACTACGCAAGGCAGCCGGACTCAGTTGTGCTCTAGGTAACAGGACCCAACATCATGGTGACCGTGGATAAGGCCTGCCTGACTGAATATAATCTTCAACAGGAAGCGTTTAGTTAACCCATTAGCTAGTGTGTTTAGATCAGAGGCTGGCTGGGTCAAAGGCTCAAAGTATTTGAAAGAACCAAAACGATTTGATCCCAGGTCTGGTTTAGATGTGTTTAGTACAAAAACATCACGTTTTGAGAGAATCAAACTCATGCACAGGTTTTGCTTAGAATTTGAGCAATATCTGAATACTTCATAGGTCTATTTGTGTAGCTATTGAAATGTCCGTGAAAACGTATATGAATCAGGACCATATAATGATAAAGTATTGGCCTGGCGTTCTGTGACCGGTGCCGTAGGCCCTTTCAGCCCAGCTTGTCTTTGATTACCATCAGCTCTAATGAATATTCATGCGTTCTCTAGGTGTGGCTGCCAATTGTGCCTCGGCTCTGGCCCAGATGGCGGCAGCCTCGTGTGTGCAGGAGGAGAAGGAGGAGAGGGAGGTGGGCGAGTCTGGAGATGCCATCACACAAGGTACTTACAGCACACCACATAACATACTGTACAAAGGGATTAACTTGCCTTTTTCAAACACACATACCGTACATTACTGTGCAAGACACATAGAGGATAAAGAATCCCTCCATTTCAGAAAAGATCCCATAGTTACATGGTCACATTTGAGTTTTTGATACGGTGCTAGCTAGAGTGCTGGGATCTGATCTGATCCTGTGTCTGTTGGGTGTGTGTGTTCCCAGTCAAGCAGCGTGTGGAGCAGAAGCTGGAGCAGATGGGACGTCCTCAGGGGGTGCGGCTGCACACGGCCCATGTGCTCTGCATGGAGGCCATCCTCAACGTAGGCCTGGAGATGGGCAGCCACAACCAGGACTGCTGGCCCCACGTCTTCAGGTAATACAGCCAAGCTGTGGCAGGGCAGGCGATGCAGAGATCAAAGTCAAAACCCTCTCCATAACCACTGAGAAAAAGGCATGACAGCATATTACATTGGATTCTCGGTACAGTTGCAGCCACAGGTTACTAACACTCATCTATAATGTGAACTCTCATCTGTAACGACACACTGAACAATACAGTAGCGTATCGGTCTCTGTCTACCCAGGGTGAGCGAATATGTCAGCTCTCTGGAGCACAGCCACTTCAGCGATGGCAGCTCCCAGGCCACCATGACCATCACCCAGGCCCAGCAGGCTGTAGACCTTGGGCTGGATTTGTGCGGCGAGCCTAGTCCGGACAGAGATCTGGCCCTCAGCAGCCAGCCGGTCATCCAGCCCCAGTCCATCCAGGAGCTGCTAAGGGAGGGTAGAGGGGGGAAAGGCCTGGACCGTAGCCTGATGACTGGGACCAGCGCATCCAAGGCCGTCTGCACCCTATCTACACAGGCAGACAGGTACTGCAGTATAGGCTACAGAACTGCCTGAATAGCATACTAAGTTTCATATTCTCCTCTCGCTCTCTTTTTCATTGACTTTCATGCCTGAATAGCAATATGAAACAAACAATATAGTTATTGTTGACTGACTAGGCTGAAATACAAAAGTTGTAATTTAAGTCAGTGAAAGAAACAGCACCCCATGTTAAATGGCCACCTGGTGGCAGTGTGGTACATGAAAGTATTTCACTGTATTTGACCCAGACCAGTATGTGATTTGGTACTCTTGATTGTACAAATTAAGAGTCACATGGTCATGCAGCACTTTCTCTTCTGGACATAGGCCAATTACACTTGGATAAGTTATAGCCTGCAGTCAGGGCCAGATTAAGAAATCATCATGAAGCGACACACAGATTTGTACAATATTCTGAGGAAATATAAACTGTATATTATAGGGTACAATAAGCGACTAAATACACTTTCCAGTGTCACACTGTCTCACATAATGAAGAAGATGAAGCTGTAGGCTACTCACTGGTGATGGGCTCGTCGGGGCAATAGCATATTTCATGATAAACTATTTTGAAAAACAGTGCTGCTGAAAATTGGGAGTTGTTGAGAAACATTTTTTCCTATTGGTTCTACAGAAAGATTAGTCTTCTCTTTTCAGCGGTAGGCATTTGCTTTTCAAACTGTATGTGTTTCCCGCAATTGTATTTTGAAATTTGCAAAAGGCAAACTGACAGCCGCAACCAACCATATAAATATAATCCATAGATGGCAGTTCCCATTCAAGTCAGGTCTGGCAGCCATTGCTAGTGTATCCATGAGTTTAACAGTCAAATTGCCAGAGTTAGATGTTCCAAAACCCTTCTATGGATTATATGTCTATGGTCACAATGCAACAAACTGTCCTATATTTGGCGCCGCATGCAGCAGAAATTGCGGCCTTCCCGACTGTAAGCATACCGGTAACTTCCAAAATAAAGGAAACACTTGAGTAAATGAGGAATAGAAAGTATACAGTATGTTATGTGTGGGGTGCATTTTCCTGCCATGGTTTAGGTCCTCTTGTAGAATCTATGCCAAGGCACTTTGACGCTGTTCTGGCAGCCCATGGTGGCCCAACACCCTTTTAAGACATTTTAAGTGTTTTGTTTGTTTTGGAAGTTACCTGAATGTGCCTGTGATAAAACTTTGTCCCCATTTTTTTATTTTTTATTTTTTTTTAGCTATTGGTCCTCTGTGGCTAAATTATGCTCTCTGGTGTATTTTGAATGTTCAGAGTGGGCTTCTGTGGTTGGATAAAAATATATAAACCATTTTATTTATCTATTTTTTGGGGGACTCTTGGGCCCCCTACGGGCTTGAGCCCCTGCATTAATCCGGCACTGCCTGCAGTGCTTACATAACTACATAAGCACTAGGCCGCTTTTAGAGAAAATAATAAAAACACTTATCTGGCAGATGTTTCACTGTCCTACTAGTCCCACAGCTTTCTAATTGGCTTGTGGTGATCCCTTTCTGCTGTTTGAAGAATATAGTGGCAATAATTTCGATTCCACTGTATGACCTTTTTTGCAGGTTATTTGAGGACTCTGTCAGTAAACTGAACATGGTTAGCCTGGTGGGTTTCCTGCACCAGCTGAGGAGAGCATCTCAGTCCCAGCTCTTTGACTCAGTCACTGAGACAGGAGACTACTCCTTAGCCATGCCAGGTACCAAACACAGCACATGCTTATCCCCAACAGACTTAGATCAAAACCCTGGGTCAAATTTGCCCAGTAAAATGGAATCAACAGAACAGTCGCAAAGGTCATCAATGTTGCCTGTGTGTTTTTAGGAGAGGCCAAGTCCACCATGGACAGGCGTAGCGCCCTGCATCTGTTCCGGTTGGGGGAGGCCATGCTGCGGATCGTGAGGAATAAGACCAGACCCCTGCTGCACATGATGAGGGCCTGGAGCGTAGTGGCACCGCACCTGGTGGAGGTAGGAGCACAGGGAATGCATCTCAACTGTGTAGCCTCCTTTGCTGATGTCCTTTCCTCCACGATCACTAATATGGTATAGCCTAATAGGTTCACCCTTTCTGCAGGTTATATTAGGCCTATACCCACTGGGCACAGACATCAGTTCAACGTCTAGTTTTGATTTACGTTTGGTTGAGTTGTGAACTAACGTGAAATCAACAAACATTTCATGCGGCCGTTGGATTTAGTTTGGTGAGAAAATACAAAATTCCCTTAGTTTTCCAAGTTGATTCAATGTCATTACATATAGAATTTTTTTGTTGAAATGACATGGGAACAACGTTGATTCTACCAGTTTTTGCCCATTGGGCATTGTTCTCGTTACTGTTTCTCTCTGTCTCCTCCTAGGCTGCCTGCCACAAAGAGCGCCATGTATCCCAGAAGGCTGTGTCCTTCATCCATGATGTTCTGATGGAGGTGTTGACCAGCTGGGCAGAGCTTCCCCACTTCCACTTTAACGAGGCGCTCTTCAGACCCTTCGAGCACATCATGCAGCTGGAGCTGTGTGACGAGGACGTGCAGGACCAGGTGAGTTGTCCCACACACACACCTCTTGTAATTAGTTGACGCAGTAGTTAAAACGTCCTATTGTTTGTCCCTCAGGTGGTCACATCCATAGGGGAGCTTGTAGAGATGTGTTCCCCTCAGATCCAGTCTGGCTGGAGACCTCTATTCAGTGCCCTGAGGACTGTGCATGGGAACAAGCCAGACATGAAAGACTACCTGATAGGAGAATATTCCATGGGTATGTATGACAGGCAGCCTTTGAGTTTGTTACATCTCAATGTTTCCATGTGTTATTGTATTCCCTAAGGTACTGCACGGCTACAGTATTTCTATTGTATTCACATACATTCTGTTTCTTTGGGTTGTCTGTAATGATGGCTTATGAGAGAGAGTCTCAGCAGGAGATACTGTATGTTGGCACAGAGCCTCGTCTCCTCTCTTGAAGGAGATTCCTGTATATCACCGTTTTTTTTATTGAGGTTCTTTTCTGCTTGGTCTGTAATGCAGGGAAGTCTCAGGCGCCTGTGTTTGATGTCTTTGAAGCGTTTATCAACACCGACAACATTCAGGTCTTCGCCAACGCAGCAACTGACTACATCATGTGCCTTATGAAGTTTGTCAAAGGTTTAGGTAAGTCAGGTAAATGAGATGATTACAACATTTTTTTTTCTGTGGATATGTAATACTATTGTCATGATCTTCACATTTTTAGGAAGAGACATTGAATGTTCATGTTATTTGGTAAGAAATAATGGAAGTGATTACTCTGATTGCCATCAGTGAGTGTGTTGGCCTTGTTCCCAGGAGAAGTGGACTATAAGGAGATTGGGGACTGTGTCAATGCCACTGGCTACAGTTCTACAGACCTGTGCCTCCCTGCTCTGGACTACCTGAGGAAGTGCTCCCAGGTAGGAAAACACTGGCCCATGGGCCACCTTAGCTATTTTCAATGGGCGTCACACGAAAATGAGTTCTCTTATCAGACAGGCTTCCAGAAAGTCTATTAAAATAGATAAATAAAGGGTCACACAACCCCGCTAAAGGAAGACATTTCCATCTACGTTTAGTGTATCCACACTGTATGATGAGGTTTTCTTCTGCAGCTGCTTGCCAAAATCTACAAGATGCCTTCCAAGCCAGTGTTCCTGGGAGCCCGGCTGGCCAGCCTGCCCATGAGGGCCCAGGAGAAGTCTGTCAGCAGTGAGGATGGCATGGACTGCGTCCTGGCTGAGTTTGACGATGACACAGGCTTGATCCAGGTTTGGATCCTGCTGCTGGAGCAGCTGACTGCAGCGGTATCGAACTGCCCCCGGCAGCACCAGCCCCCCACCCTGGAACTGCTGTTTGAACTTCTCAGAGCGCTCACCAACTTGCCAGGTTAGAAGTGATACCATAACACCAAAGGACAGATCAGATTCAACACTCTCCACTAGAGTTTGGTTTACATGGTCCTGGGTGATCATTTTATAAGATAAACATAGTCATTATGAATGTAGCCTACATGAAAACTAATCGTCAGTAATTTTTTTCCACCTCCATAGGACCGGGCTTTGCCATATTCTCTGTGATCCAGCTTCTTCTTCCTGTGATGTCACTCTGGCTCCAGCGTAGCCATGGCGACCATGCGTACTGGGACATAGCCGCAGCCAACTTCAAGCACGCCATTGGGTTGTGCTGTGAGCTGGTAGTGGAGCACATTCAAAGCTTCATCCACTCAGGTACAGTGGCCATGGAATGACCCCTGAGTGGTGGTCAAACATAGTGTACACAAAGCTGTCAGCAGAGATGGAAGTGCACTTAGGCAGTTAGACAAAATAGGTCTTTGTGAAACTTATGTAACCCAGGGGCTGTATGTATCCAGGGTCTCAGAGTAGGAGTGCTGATTTAGGATCAGTTTAGCCTTTTAGATCACATTGAACATTTTTACATGGGCAAGGAAAACTTGATCCTGACTCCTATTCTGAGATCCCTGATACGCCCCCAGATCCTGGTTGTCCCTCTGTCCGTATCCTTCATATCTCTGTCCTCCTGTAGATATTGGCTATGAGCATCTGATCAACCTGATGCTAAAGGACCTCTTCAAGCTGCTGGTGGCCTGTGTGGCTGAACCTGCTGAGACGATCTCTAGAGTGGGCTGCTCCTGCATCAGGTGACCATGCACTTGCGCTGTGCACGCTCAGACACACACAGAATGTGTATGACTGAGCTGTAGATGACAGGTGTTTCTCTTCCTGTGGCAGGTACGTGTTGGTGACGGTAGGCCCAGTCTTCACTGAGGAGATGTGGCGACTGGCATGCTGTGCCCTGCAGGATGCCTTCTCTGCCACCCTGGAGCCTGTCAAGGTAAATACCTGGGCCGTGCCATGGTACTGACTAGAGGTAGTGCAGCTACGACCGGAATTTACTTTTTCGTAGCAGGTTAGGATAATTCACGTGGGAGGTTAGGAGATTTAAGGTTAGGAAAAGGGTTAGGGTTACTGAAAATGCTACTAACCTGCTACGAAAAGTAACTTCCGGTCGTAGCTGTACTCCCTGTAGTCAGAACCCCCGGCCATCCCCTGTGTCAATGGTGTTTTATCTAAAAATAATAAAAGGTGCAAACTTCCTCTCAAATTTTTCCATGGTTGTTATTTTAGACCAGTGGAATAAACTGTATAAAAATCAAGCCACACACTCTATATGCTCCCAACAATTTAATGGGTAAACCTAATCAACGTTTCGTCAACGCTGTGCCTTCTTCAGGGTTGAGGCCAGTGGAATAATCCACACCCATTTAGAAAAGGATGTAAAAAGGATGTAAAAATTACAATAATAGGACACAAAATCACCTCGTTTAAAGGCCCAGTGCAGTCAAAATTCCAACACCAGATGGTGAATTATTTAATAGAACAATAAGAAAGAGTTCCAAACCTCTCTGCCAATAACAGCTAGTTTTCCATTTCCCCTCCCCACTCAGACCACTCACAGACAGTCCTAGCAAAATTCTTGCTTGAGAAATAGTTTTTTGCTAGAAAGCTATTTTAGTTTTTTTCTAACATATTAATAGAAAGCTATTACAGTAAGGTATTTGCAGTGCATTCAGAAAGTATTCAGACCCCTTGACTTTTTCCACATTTTGTTACGTTACAGCCTTATTCTAATATTGAATAAATAAAAAATGTTCTACATCAATCTACACACTTGTTAACCATAATGACAAAGCGAAAACGGGTTTTTAGAAATGTTGGCACATTTTATAAAAATACAAAAACGAAATACGTTATTTACATAAGTATTCAGACCGTTTGCTATGAGACTCAAAATTGAGCTCCGGTGCATCCTGTTTCCAATGATCACCCTTGAGATGTTTCTACAACTTGATTGGAGTCCACCTGTGGTAAATTCAATTGATTGGACATGATTTGGAGAAGCACACACCTGTCTATATAAGTTGACAGTGCATGTCAGAGCAAAAACCAAGCCATGAGGTCGAAGGAATTGTCGTAGAGCGCTGAGACAGGATTGTGTTGAGGCACAGGTCTGAGGAAGGGTACCAAAACATTTCTGCAGTGTTGAAGGTTCCCAAGAACACAGTGGCCTCCATAATTCTCAAATAGAAGAAGGTTAGAACCACCAAGATGGGCCTTGGTCAGGGAGGTGACCAAGAACCCAATGGTCACTCTGACAGAGCTCCAGAGTTCCTCAGTGGAAATGGGAGAAGATTCCAGAAGGACAACCATCTCTGTAGCACTCCACCAATTAGGCCTTTATGGTAGAGTGGCCCACTCCTCAGTAAAAGGCACATGACAGCCCGCTTTAGAGTTTGCCAAAAGGCAACTAAAGAGGCTCAGAGCATGAGAAACAAGATTCTCTGGTCTGATGAAACCAAGATTGAACTCTTTGGCCTGAATGCCAAGCGTCACGTCTGGAGGAAACCTGACATCAACCCTACGGTGAAGCATGGTGGTGGCAGTATCGTGCTGTGTGGATGTTTTTCAGCGGCAGGGACAGGGACACTAGTCAGGATCGAGGGAAAGATGAACTGAGCAAAGTACAGAGAGATCAATGATGAAAACCTGCTCCAGAGCACTCAGAACCTCATACTGGGGAAAAGGTTCACCTTCCAACAGGACAACGACACTAGCACACAGCCAAGACAACACAGGACTGGCTTTGGGACAAGTCTCTGAATGTCCTTGAGTTGCCCAGCCAGAGCCTAGACTTGAACCCGATGGAACATCTCTGGAGAGACCTGGAAATGGCTGTGCAGCAACGCTCCCTATCCAACCTGACAGAGCTTGAGAGTGTCCGCAGAGAAGAATGGGAGAAACTCCCCAAAAACCGGTTGTGCCAAGCTTGTAGCGTCATACCAAAAATGACTCAAGGCTGTAATCGCTGCCAAATGTGCTTCAACAAAGTACTGAGTAAAGGGTCTAAATACTTGTGTAAATGTGATATAAAAAAATTGCTAAAATTAAATAAAATAAAAAAATTGTTTTTACTTTGTCATTATGGGGTATTGTATGTAGATTGATGAGGAAATATATATTTTATACATTTTAGAATAAGGCTGTAATGTAACAAAATGTTGAAGTCAAGGGGTCTGAATACTTTCCGAATGCACTGTACATCTTTCCCAGAAATTACTTGATATTGAGATAAAAATGGCTGCATTGAGTCTTTAAAATTAACCCATTCTGATTATGGCTGTGGTGTGTGGCAGCAGGTTAATGCATGTTTACATCTAGCCCCACTACATTCTTACAGTAGGTAGGCTACATTTAGAAGGATACGTCTCGCTACAAGTATTTTTCTCAGTCACAGCCCTGCACAATATGAGAGGACCAAATATAATCTTCTTTAAAGCTTAAAGCTGCAGCCTTTTTAGAGAAAATAAAAAGCTTGTCTCTACTTGTACTGTAGTAGAGAGGGCTTAAATGCATGATGCATTACTACCAATAACAGACCTTAAATATAGTGACCTTGCGAGAAATTACTCTACTTAAGAATGCATTGTGTCTTCACTAACAGCATTGTTTATTCAGACTGTCTTAAAACGTAGAGTGGTAGACCCAAATGCACGCAAGCATACTGTATGGACAAGACCAACTTTCTCAGGCTTGTGCTTTTTTTGTGCTTCCTCCTCTGCATTGCTTGCTCTTTGGGGCTTTAAAGCACTTTTTGACAACTGTAAAAACGGCTTTATAAAATAGTCATAGTTGTTGTGAAAGGGTCATCTACATTCAGGACAGGTCATTAATTCCCTAGTAAAAGTAAATGTCCATTATAATTTAGATGTTTAGTTCCAGTAATGAATGTTGGGATTACTGTCATTCATTAATTTCTTTAGAGATAAAAAATTATGTATACTTATGTATGTTTACTTTCACTGTCTCAACTGTTTGTATGACGTTCCATGTGTGTCTGATTGAGAGAGTTGCAGTTGATCAGTGTGTTCTAGATCCTGTTGATTGGATCACATTGTATGTAACCTTGTGCTCCAGACTGTATAGCTTCAGCATGCATGCCAGAGTGCCACACGGAACCTGTGTGTGTTTCTGTGTCTCTACCTCTTGTGTAGAACCTGCTGGCGTGTTTCCGTAGTGGTTCAGACAGCTTCTCTGGGGACGCCTGTGAGGTTAAGGTGGCCGCCCCATCCCACTCCCCCTCTGCTGAGGCAGAGTACTGGAGAATCAGAGCCATGGCCCAGCAGGTGACCCTCCACCACCACACACTAATTTACTCAATCTGAAATCACCTTTAAATTTCAATCGCCCTATTGCACGGATCTTCTGCGGTCCGGATTGAATCTAGGCCTAGGCTACATGCATGTTGATGTGAAATGACGTACACATGTGTGGCTGTCTGTCCACAGTCAGACCTGTGTCAAATACTACTATTCATCAATCTAGCTGTTATTAGACAACATGTAGACAGTACATTTCATTATTCATGTATATTATTCAGTATGACTATATAGTTGTTGAACATGTCTCCTATCTTCCTCCTGTCTTTAGGTGTTTATGCTGGACACCCAGTGCTCCCCTAAAACCCCCAATAACAAAGAAGGCTTTGAGCATGCCCAGTCCTGTGTGCTCATCATAGAGCTCCCCTCAGACCAGCAATCCAATGGTCACACTCAGAAAAGGTTGGCAACGTTTAATCACATAGCTGGTGTGGTGGCTTTTATCAGTGGGCCAGATTTACAAGGGTACAAGTAGTGCAAACACTTTGGAAATCTGGCCCAGTGTGTGAAGTTTGTATACTGTGTGTTCAACCTGTCGTGTACAGTACATCGTCAACTTTGAATCATTGCTCTATTCTAATCTATTCACTATCTATATATAGTGTGTTACAGTTTATGTCTGGGTTCACAGCCCGTTCTCAGAATGTAGTTTTCGATGTGCAGTATATTCTGAGACTCATTCCATCTCCTTATGTGCTGATTTCTCTCTCTTGTGCTGGACTTACAACAGAAAAATTGGGTAAGAGCACTTGGATGACACCCATACCACGATTCTGGTTTACTGTGAGCAGCATTTACGCCCACCTGTCTGTGTTCATTATTTACATTTTTATTTTACGCATCCATTCAATGTCATGGACCATATTATGTCATGTCAACATCTGTTATCAGATGACATAAGCTACTGTGCAGATGATGAAGACTTTGTCTTATCCACCATGCGTAGATATGAAATTCTTTCCCTTTTATAAAATAAGAAAATTCCCAGAGTCCTCTGACCTCTGATACAGTATTATTATTTTGATCAAGCTCTTTGGGATTACAATGTGGTTTTATTAAATCTGCTTTTGACTTTCAGTTAAGGACCTTTTCTTTAATGCTGTTTATCAGAATCGTCATATGATGCCCAGAAGGATGGAGAAATTGATGTCTGAGATTTAAAGCTAGAGTCCTTAATTGAAACAATAGCAAATCGGTCAATCCACCTTTTGTTTCGGTTAACAGCTGAGGGATGGGGCTGGAGAAATGTAACCACTCTCAAATTCATAAACAGGGCTATGGATGCAAGGACTGACCATCAATAATATCAAAATTATAGTTTTAACCATGTTTTGAGGCTACTGTTTGTTTACATTTTTATTGTTTACAAACAACCAAGCTTATATTTTGGGTTCTGATGGGGTACGACAGTTGAACTAAGCTCATGAGGCATTTATAAGTGATATTCTTCAAGAATCAATGGGTACATATCATTAATTTATAAGTCCAAAAATGGATGAGGCAACTAAGGATTGTAGCTTTTAAAAGCAGTGTGTCGTAAACTTTAAAGCTTAAATCCCAGTACGTTGTTGCATGTTTCTGACAATCAGACAAACCAAATATCAGTAAAATTGGAATCTATTTACATAAATGGTTTCAGTAACCTTTTTCTCCATCTGATCTATAGGATTCCTTTCAGAACTATAGTGGTTAGCTTACTCTCTCATCAAGTGTTGCTCCAGAACCTGTATGACATTCTGCTGGAGGAGTTTGTTAAGCACCCTGGTGATGCTGAGACCCAGGAGAAGACCACCCCAGTATCTGATCCTAGACCATCTGGTTTCCTGCGCTACATCTCCATGCAGAACCTGGCCATCATCTTCGACCTGCTGCTGGACTCCTACCGCACAGCCCGAGACTTCGACACGCGCCCGGGCCTCAAGTACCTGCTGATGAAGGTGTCTGGGGTGTGTGGCGCTGCCAACCTGTACCGCCAGTCTGCCATGAGCTTCAACATCTACTTCCAGGCCCTGCTGTGTGCCACGCTCACCAACCAAGAGAGCATCACTGCTGAGCTGGTGAAGAAGATCCTTTACGAGGAGGACGAGGGCAGCTCCGACTCCTCCCAGCAGTGCTCCTCCGAGGACGAGGACATCTTCGAGGAGACGGCTCAGGTGAGTCCCCCGCGGGGGAAGGAGAAGCGCCAGTGGAGGGCCACCATCCCTTCGCTCAGCATCCAGCCGGTCAGCAGCGCAGACTGGGCCTGGCTGGTCAAGCGGCTGCACAAGCTCTGCATGGACCTCTGCAACAACTACATCCAGATGCACCTGGACCAGGAGAACCTGGTGGACGAGGCAGTGCCCGTCTTCCGGGGCGACCCCCTCTTCTTCCTGCCTTTCTTCCCCTCCACCCCCGAGACTCCCACTCCCTCCATGGGAGGCCTGTCCGGCCGGGGAACACCCTCAGATGACAGCGTGCGCTCCCACCTGGCAGAGACGCCGTCGGAGGACACCCACAGCCCTACTGCTGGCTACTGCATGGACAGCCTGCCACACCTGAGAGGGGAGAGGAGAGACCCAGCGGGCCGCAAGAAGGAGTGGTGGGAGAGTGCTGGGAACAAGCTATACACCATCGCCACCGACAAGACCATCACCAAGCTGATGATGGAGTACAAGAAGAGAAAGCAGCAGCACAACCATACCACCTTCGTGAAGGAGACCAAGGGGGGAGAGAACAGGGGCGAGGCAGGGACGATGAGGGGCCCAGAGTCCTCCAACCCACAGAGGCCCCAGCAGCTGGTGGACCCGGGGCCCATGAGACACTCGTTCAGTGCCGGGCCAGAGGTGCTGAGGCAGGAGAAGATCAGACCCCGCTCCGGTTCTACAGCAAGCTCCCACAGCGTCTCCATTAGAGACTCAGAGGCTCAAATACAGGTAGGACTGCAGGGGAAACATGACCAAATACAGGTAGGACTGCATGCAGGGGAAACATGACCAAATACAGGTGGGACTGCATGCAGGGGAAACATGACCAGATACAGGTGGGACTGCAGGGGGAACATGACCAAATACAGGTGGGACTGCAGGGGAAACATGACCAAATCCAGGTGGGACTGCATGCAGGGGAAACATGACCAGATACAGGTGGGACTGCAGGGGAAACATGACCAAATACAGGTGGGACTGCAGGGGAAACATGACCAAATCCAGGTGGGACTGCATGCAGGGGAAACATGACCAGATACAGGTGGGACTGCAGGGGAAACATGACCAAATACAGGTGGGACTGCATGCAGGGGAAACATGACCAGATACAGGTGGGACTGCATGCAGGGGAAACATGACCAAATACAGGTGGGACTGCATGCAGGGGAAACATGACCAAATACAGGTGGGACTGCATGCAGGGGAAACATGACCAGATACAGGTGTGGCAGCATGCAGGGGAAACATGACCAAATACAGGTGGGACTGCATGCAGGGGAAACATGACCAGATACAGGTGTGGCAGCATGCAGGGGAAACATGGCCAGATACAGGTGTGGCAGCATGCAGGGGAAACATGGCCAGATACAGGTGGGACCGCATGCAGGGGAAACATGGCCAGATACAGGTGGGACCGCATGCAGGGGAAACATGACCAGATACAGGTGGGACTGCATGCAGGGGAAACATGGCCAGATACAGGTAGGACTGCATGCAGGGGAAACATGACCAAATACAGGTAGGACTGCATGCAGGGGAAACATGACCAAATACAGGTAGGACTGCATGCAGGGGAAACATGACCAAATACAGGTGGGACTGCATGCAGGGGAAACATGACCAGATACAGGTGTGGCAGCATGCAGGGGAAACATGGCCAGATACAGGTGTGGCAGCATGCAGGGGAAACATGGCCAGATACAGGTGGGGCCGCATGCAGGGGAAACATGACCAAATACAGGTGGGACTGCATGCAGGGGAAACATGACCAGATACAGGTGTGGCAGCATGCAGGGGAAACATGGCCAGATACAGGTGTGGCAGCATGCAGGGGAAACATGGCCAGATACAGGTGGGGCCGCATGCAGGGGAAACATGGCCAGATACAGGTCAAGTTCTCTTTTCATGATTGGATAAACACTTGCACGCAAGTGTAAGCGCAAAACTCTGTCCTCTTTCTCGTTCTCTTTATTTTGTTCTCTTGTTCCCTCGTTCTTTCTCTGCCTCTCTCGCTCTCTCTCTAGGCATGGACAAACATGGTTCTGACCATCCTGACTCAGATCCAGCTCCTTCCAGACCCTACCTTCGTGGCCCTGCAGCCCGCCGTGTTCCCCTGCATTAGTCAGCTGACCTGTCACGTGACTGACCTCCGTGTGCGCCAGGCAGTGCGAGAGTGGCTGAGTCGCTTAGGAAGAATGTATGACATCACTATGTGAGGAGCAGCTGCGTTCCTTACAGTGTTTGTAAAGGGGAGACTAAGGCTCAGCCAATGAGAATCTGCATTGCCACTTTTAGCCGCATTCAGTTTGATTGTAATTTACAGGAAGTCATGCAGTTTATCTTTGCTAGGTTTTGCTTTAACGCTGTCACTCCTGAACGAAATGGAAGTGAGCTTTTTACCAAAAATAGAATCGTTGTGTCTTTAAATTAGCTGACATAGCTATTTATTGTAGACCCCAATTTATGTTTACTACATATTATTTATATAAATTCTTTACAACTGCAAATATGCTATTACATTAAGAATATATATATTTTTTATTTATATTTGTGATTTGACATTGGAACAACTGTATATAAATCAGATATTGTGCCATATGAAGATGAAGATGAAGATTAGTTCCAGTTAGCTTTACACATTTCAGTAGTAAATTGGTGTACTGCACTCTGACAAGATTCCAATCTATAAATCAGGCAAAATGATTTACCAAGCCCAGGCCCTTCTCAGTGAAATGGATGATATTCTCTTTAGTATTAATTAACATTAACAAATTTTGTTTAAGAGAGGAGATGAGATGCCTTGATGACACCAGTCAGTCACAAGGCCTTGGTGAAAGTGACCCAGTCCCCTCTAGGTAAACAGACCACGTGACCCTAATCCAGTGATGCAGTGGTAAAAAAAAAATAGGTGGATAAACTAATTGGCTGTCGCAGGGGAAAAAGTATGGCTCCCTATACATTCGGAGAAAAAAAATCTGCAAAAGGTAGGGAAACTGTTGGGCCCAAAATAATTTTACTCGCGTTTACCCTCCACTACACCACTGCCCTAATCCATCCATTCTTTAATTTAGACACATGATAGAATTACAGCCTTGCTATTATCTAAGCACGCCTGAGATCTCACCATATAGGTCAATGAGTCTTACTCATCAATGTCCAATGAAATCAGAGAGCAAATCCCCACATGCTGATCCTCATTGAGAGCGCTGTTGATAAACAACCCAACAAATACTGTAAGGCAGGATTAGGTTTCGTTCATATACCCTCAAACCTCAACAACAGTTTGGGTTGGAGCCATGCTCAGACCTGGCCTGTCTAGAAACGGTCATCCTTAGATAATGTCAGACCCAAACATGATGATTCTCCAATCATTACGCCTTTCCCTGACCATACCCGGACTCCTCGCCAGCCCCTCTATAGGAAATGTCGGAATTGCTATCGTGTTGTCTGACCTCTGACCCTGCTCTAATAGCTGACATCTGCTTGGGTATTAATGAAAAGGGACAGATGATTGAACACTCAGTACATGTATCACTATAAAATATGTTCGCCATTGCTGTTCGTGTAAATTTGAGCAGTCAAAGGACAGCCTTTTATGTACCCACCCACACAATTCTGTCTAGGATTTTAGTAACTTTAGTGGACTATTTATTAGTAGATATAATATGCACCTGCTCTCAAAACATGTTCCCTTGAGAATCTCATGTACATTTGTTCCCTAATGTTTTGATACAGTTGACATTTTCATGCTGGCCTCCAAAGATTAGTTGAATCTCTGGTAGTAAATGTCTGCGCTTAAAAGGTATTAAAAATAAATATAACTTATTAGGTTTTCAGCTATACTGTACTCTAAAATAGGCAAGAATTGAAAAAACAGATCAGAAAAAAATTAAGTTGGCCAAATGCATTTGTGAATATAGTAAATTTTTATATGGAAGCACTCTCAAGCTCATCATAGTAACACACTTTTACAATGAATCAAGATGATTTCATATAGAAGAAAACTGAAAAATAAGTACATTTAAATGTAGATATCTAGAAAGAAACATGTTATGATGTTAGAATTCTGTCATGAGAGTTAATGTAATATTTTACTATTGAAAAGTTTAGTAATTGCTTTCATTGCATAATTTATTGAGCGTATTCTCATCTGGTCTCCATTGCAGTACTGGGGGTAGAATTTTCAGTGTCAAGTTTACTTCTTACAGTGCTTTATAGTGTATTTTCTTCTGACTACCTGGGACAGTCTTTTGCATACATACTGTTTATTATAGAATGTACCTTTTTTTTGTTTACTGTCTTAATGTAATGATCAACTTTGGGAGGTGAAAATGACTGTACAATGACCAAAGACCTGCCCACTGTATGTGTCTAGGGGCTCTATTCAATCTGGATGGCTGAAGCATTACAGATTGGGCGATTTAGAAATGTAAAGGTAATTTCCGATTGAGCTGACATATACAACGTTTACCTTGAATACAGTCTCCACTGATGCAGGAATATTGCTGTTAAAATGTAAATTTGTATGGTATGTATTAATTTGTGGATGCCCATCATCCATTTCATATATTGTTACAAATTACAATTCGTATGATGTGTTATGAATTGCAATTCATACAATGTTACAAATTTGCAATACGTATGATATGTTACGAATTCCAATTTGTTGCGGTTAAATTTAGCTAGCTGGCTAACGTTAAGGTTAGGGAAAGGGTTAGCTAACATGCTAAGTATTTGCAAAGTAGCTGAAAAAATAGTAGTTGCTAAATGCAAAAGTTGTTCATGATGAGATTTGAACACGCAACCTTTGGGTTGCTATACGTTTGCGTTATATTACAACCAAACATCCTCCTTTTGTTTTTGCCTTAGTTAACCTGTCTTATGTAATCATACCAAACGAAACATACCAACTAAATTGAGTTTTCCCGAAATGTAAATGTTTTATGTTACGTATAGTCTGAGACCAGGCTCATCATGCTGTAAAGCTGAACTTCAGCGATAAAGATTGAATGGAGCCCTTGATGTAAGCTGCTGATGATTATTAAGTTCCATTCGTTCGTATACTTTTACAGCATCATCTCTGGAAATTTAGGCTGAGCATGCAGCTTGTGAATGTGTTATATAGAGGCACTATCTTCTAACTGTTGATCCTTTCCAAGAAACGTCTCATCTGCCATAGCTTCCTATCTGCTGATTGAGGATGAAAAGGGAGCAGGACCCAGAGAGAGTGCGTAGGCATATAAGCGGCTTTGAGAGAGAAACTGTCGACTATTCTTTATTGTCTGAGTTGATCATTTGTGGGTAGATTGTGACCCAAATGTTTGACACAGTTTGTTCAAAGTGATCAGTTTATGGGATGATGGATGTTGATATTAAAAACAATGGAGTGTTTGTGTATCTAACTGTCAATATCATTGCTTCCTATAACACATTTTTACTCCTCTGCCCCAAACTGTGCTGATGCATTTATTTGAAACCATCAATAGTCCAATTCCATATGTTCTGCAGTGTGGGAGCACATTACTTTATGGCACATGAATACTGTATGATCAGGATTCAAAAAAGATTCAAGGCAATTCCTTTGGAGCAATTTAAACAATATTTGACAAATTTTATCTTTTGGAACCCATAAGTATGATCCCATGAGATGGCAATTGTTTTAAACACAGTTCAATGTGTTTTGTTTTATAACCAAAAGCACATGATTCAATTAAAATCACTTGACATCAATGGTATTATTATACCTTTATTTCGAACAAGGAACACAGACTGAGACCAAGGTCTCTTTTACAGCTGGGCCCTGTAGCTAGAGGTGTATTGTGTAATGCTTAATTTAAGGCAATTTGAGTGAGAAAGTGTTTTCATGCACTAAGACAACTGTTTTGTTAACAGATTAATTCTGCCATCTTAAGTGTTTGGCCAAATAAAATTCAATTAATTGATTATTACAAACATTTGGTTAATATATTGTTATTAATATGAAAATGTTTTATGAACATTTTACTGTTCGGCAACTAAGTGTACATATACCGTCAAACTTCTGCCAGTTTGTAAGTTCTGTACATTTTCCTCTGAATGACTATGGTCGGTATTATGGATGAACTGAATGGCACAAGCCTGGCAGGAAGAATGTCTTGCTTAGGGCTCTATTCAATCCCTATCGTGGAAGTTCTGTGTTACAGCATGAAATTTAAAGGCAACGTTTCAGCGTTTAGTGGAGACTGCATTCATGGTAAACGCTGCATATGTCGGCTCAATCAGGAATTACAGTACCTTTAAATATCTATCACACAATCTGTAATTCTTCAACGCCACAGATTTAATAGAGCCCTAAGAGGGCCAATATTGTCACAGTGATTTTTAAAAGCTTTTTTCTGCCTTTGATAAAAAATATAACTATTATAATGTTTGTGTTTTTTCTCTGGCTGGACTCCCTTGCTGATGTAATTTGTCTTCAGATTGTATGTATTCATACTCAGTATATTTCAAAGCGCTTTTATGTTGTGTTGTAGAATAAACAAACAAATCGATTACCGAATCTGCTGATTTATTTTATACAATTGATATTGGTCTCAATATGTAACTCTCTTCATCTAAGAGGGGTTCTTCAGAACCTTTTCTCAAAACAGTGTTTGTGGGTGAAAGGGTTTTACCTGGTTCTCCGACAGGGACAAGCCAGAATAACCGTTTTTTTCTTTCTAAGAGTGCATTTTCCCACTCCAAGTTAAATCCGCCTCACTCGCCACATCAGTTGACCAACCATCCACGTAACCATTATTTACAATGTAGGCCAAATGTGGAGCTGCTGTGAGTAAATCCAAAGAGATTGGAGAAGCCTGGCTGTGATTGGACACTGTTACGTCCTCACTGATCTCTTAGCTGGACCCATGCTTGTCATGCCCTCATTTGTAAGTATTGTACACCCTGACACGAGAGTGATAATCGCTCTGATTGTCGCTCCACTCTGCGCTCCAAGTCCAGGCTTTCAGCCCAGCATCATGCGGATGTTACTGGATAGCGGTTGGATGAAGTTTGGACCAGCGGGCAGAGATAGTCTTGACTGGGTCCCTGGGTCTGGGCCGTCGCCGCTCCCCTCTCTCGACAAACATGCTCAGGTGAGTTGATCAACAGGATGCACATTAAACAAAATGGATGAGATGTTTAACAGTATGTGAAATAGACGTAACTAGTGTTGTTCACACCTTTTACTCTGATATCGCCAGGGTGACCACTGGAATGAGTTGACCCCCAGTGAGGACATCATGAGCAAAGAGTTCATCCTTTATGTTGTCGTAGCAACAACCTCTCTCCTTTTCATCAGCCTCGTTGGCTTCCTGGTATACAGGAGATGCTCTACCAACAAATTGGCTCTGACCAACGTCATCACCCTGGACCTGGAGGAGCTCCAAGATCTGCAGGACCTCCAGGACCCAGAGAGCAGCACTGACTTCCTGTCCTCACTGGCCTTGTACAGAGACCAGATCCCCAGCTGCAGCTCTGAGACAGACATGACTGACGGAGTCTTCCTCATGGTCTACCTGCCAACACCCTATGAGGAGACCCTCACTAAGTTAGCCCGGGCTGCTAGCATCCGAAGCTCCAGAGGTGTGGATCGATCTGCTAGTGTCCGAAGTTCCAGAGGTGTGGATCGATCTGCTAGTGTCCGAAGCTCCAGAGGTGTGGATCGATCTGCTAGTGTCCGAAGTTCCAGAGGTGTGGATCGATCTGCTAGTGTCCGAAGCTCCAGAGGTGTTGATCAAGCTGAAGGCACTAGAACCTCCAGAGGTTTGAATCGAGCTGCCACTGTCAGAAACTCGAGAGATGTGGATCCCCCTAAGATAGACCGATCTGCCTCCGTCAGAAGCTCCAGAGGTGCGGCTCGAGCTACCAGCATCAATAGCGCCAAAGGCGTCGATCCACCTGCTGGTCAAGGGAGAACAGATGAAACCCGGACAGATGGAGACTCAGTGAAGGAACAGTCCACGGACTAAGGGCAGGATTCAATTGGATAACTCCTTTCTGGCAATGCACCATTTTAAGCTAATGTTAACGCGGTCACAGATATCGCATTCAACGCAGATCTTCCGCAGTCCGGATTGAATCCTGGCCAATATCAAAATAACAATATTTGTTTGTGAGAGGACGAAGGAGCATGCATCTCTGGATCTTCATTCCTTAATTTCTTGCTGCCAGGAGCTGAAACCATAGAGCAGCTTCTCTTTGTGATTGTAAAATGTACCTTTGTAGCCTGGTGGAACAATCTGTGTGTGCTCTTGCTAACTCCTCTCTGTATTCCTTCATTGTCATACTAAACATGTATGGCATGACCGAAGAGTTGGCAACAGCACATACAGTATGAGACCAGGGTTTCTCCTAGGCTATGTGTCGTACAGCATATTGTGCAGTTTTTCATGATATAGTGTTAAGCAATGCATGGAGGTCACTGGTCAGAATTACTCAGAATAAGCCGATCAAGATGGTACTGTTACTGTGCGTTTCATACTGTTTAACACCTGTCTGAGGAGCTTTTGATAGTTGCAGAACTGTCTATAAAGCTATTTCTTGTGCCATCTGGTCATGTTTAAAAAAGGAAAGAACATATCTTGCTATTCTTATTTATAGTTTTATTAATATATCATAAGACTTATTTCTAATGTAATTACTCCCTTCCTGGACTGCACATAGTAAGCTGTATAGCTATATATAGAATAATCTTGATCAAGTAAAATGAAATACCAAATGTAAATATGAGTGGTCTATTTGAGATATTTCTTTAAATATTTGTCATTAACTGAAAAGTGATATTTGATAGTCCAAATACGTATCAAGTACCATGTACAATTAATTGTAAACACATTAAAGTCTATTTTGACATCTAATATTGTTTTTGCGTCTTTATTTTACAAATAAATACTTCTGTAAACAGTTCACTGGCTGGCTGCTGCAGACTGACATTTACCGACCGTTGGGACAAACTATCCACAAGTTGCTTAGTAAGCTGAATGTAATATTGGCCCTCGACAATGCTGCACACTTTAAGATCAAGGCCATCTAAGAGGCCCATTATGTGGCAGCACAGGGCCAATGCAGGGTAGAGGCAGATAATATGAACTTACATTGTTTTACTTTTGCTATGAGTTGGACCTAGATGGAGGGGCCAGTGAGCTATCGAGACACCCATACTGTCATCACTGATGCAGCACCTGTGTGTTGGGAGTTTGTGGAGGTGGCCTTTGTCACACCGTGACTAGGGGCTAAGACATGCACACAGTTTGCAGTCAGAGGAAATGCATGTCTCGTAAGAGGCAACAGGAGTGAGAGAAGGACAGGAGACCGAGGACTAGTTCTCCGCTGTGGCTTTGTGTCAGACCTAAAGACCCAGAACACACACATACACATTTGTACTGGAGTGAATGAGAGGAAGGCTGGATGAGAGACAGTGAGGTGTGGAAGATTTACTACAGTGCCGTGGTATGATATGATGCAGATTGCCATCTAGTGGCCATCTGGTGATACGGTAGTAGACTATTGCAGTACTCTTTAGTTCACATTCATTTTTATTTAACTAGGTAAGTCAGTTAAGAAGACATTCTAATTTACAATGACGGCCTACCAAAAGGCATAACACTGTACAGAAAGTCAATCAATATTTATTCAGCGCACAACCAATCATCTCTTAAATAATTATGAATAGATCCACCATTGAGCACAAAAACACTTGTTACAGAATATTTTACATAGAAATAACAAATCATGCCTGACAACATGATCCAATAAGACAGAAAAATAGAAGAACATTTAAAGGCTGTGGACATTGTGAACTGCAGTCAAGGGTGTGTGAAAGAATCAATGATTTGATGACAGGATCATGTAATCATTTCAAGGACATGAAGGGCAAGGCTCCTGCTTTTTTGGTTTACTGACGGTGTCCAAACTTGTGCCTTCATACATGACCTTGTTCTTGATGCCATCCTGGATCAACCTTTGCTGCATACGGAGCTGGGCATTGGTAATTCTACAGTAGAACCTGAGAGCGCCAGCAGAAATAGACCATCAGTGTAAAGGGCTGGTTAATACATAAGGACCTGCATAGGGGTTTAGGCTGTATAGGGGTATATGCTTCATAGGGGTGTAGGCTGTATTGGCTGCATAGGGGTATAGGCTGCATAGGGGTATAGGCTGCATAGGGGTTGTAGTACTACACAAATAGATGAGAACATCTCATGAATATGCTGAATAAATATTCTAAAATGAGACAATAATAAAAAGTGGTCACCCCGCCTGTGTTTTGGTAAAAAGCTGAGGGATGGGCCTGGAGAAAAGTAACCACTCTCAAATTCACAGACAGCGCAATGGATGCAAGGACAGCAAAAGTAGTTTTAACCATGTTTTGAGGCTATACAGTGTGTTTACATTGTTTTAGTCCAATGTCTGTAAACAATCTTATATTTCAAGAATCAGTGGGTCTATATCATTCATTTGTAAGTCCAAAAATGGATGTAGCAAATAAGGATTCTCGCTTTTAATGGACATCAACTAGCCAACAAGTAGGCTAAGCTTATAAATCATCAACACGGACTTCAAAACCTACCATGATCCCAGTGTGGTAAGCATGAATCCTGCAAAACCTATGTCAAAGGACCGCTTCACTCGACCTGTGAATGACAAATTAAAGGCATGTGTAAGAAATGGAGAAATACTGTGAGAAGCCACAGAGGAAGAGGTGAAGGAGAGGATTTACTCTGCCCAAAATCTGTCCTCGTGAGACAAGCCCTTTTTTGTTTGGAGGTCTATGAGAGAGTGTTGAATTACATGAGGCTTATTTGATTGAAAATAAGTTTCATAATACCAGTCAAAAGTTGACACACCTACTCATTCAAGGTTTTTTCTTTATTTTTACTATTTTCTACATTGTAGAATAATAGTGAAGACTTCAAAACTATGAAAGAACACATATAGAATCACGTAGTAACCAAAAAAAAGTGTTCAACATATCAAAATATATTTTAGATTCTTCAAATAGCTCGATGACAGCTTTGCACACTCTTGGCATTTTACTCAACCAGCTTCACCTGGAATGCTTTTCCAACAGTTTTGAAGGAGTTTCCACATGTTGAGCATTTGGTTGGCTGCTTTTCCTTCATCTGCGGTCCAACTCATCCCATCTCAATTAGGTTGAGGTCGGGTGATTGTGGAGGCCAGGTCATCTGATGCAGCACTTAATCACTCTCCTTCTTGGTCAAATAGCCCTTACACAGCCTGGAGGTGTGTTGGGTCATTGTCCTGTTGAAAAACAAATGATAGTGGGACTAAGCGCAAACCAGATGGAATGGCGTATCGCTGCAGAATGCTGTGGTAGCCATGCTGGTTAAGTGTGCCTTGAATTCTAAATACATTTCAGACACTGTCACCAGCAAAGCACCCCCACACCATCACACCTACATGCTTCATCGTGGGAACTACACATGCAGAGATCATCCGTTCACCTACTCCGCGTCTCACAAAGACACAGGGGTTGGAACCAAAAATCTCAAATTTGGACTCATCAGTCCAAAGGACAGATTTCCACCAGTCTAATGTCCATTGCTCGTGTTTCTTTGGCGCAAGGAAGTCGTCTTCTTATTGGCGTTCTTTAGTAGTGGTTTCTTTGCAGCAACTTGACCATGAAGGTCTGATTCACACAGTCTCCTCTGAACAGTTGATGTTTAGATGTGTCTGCCACTTGAACTCTGTGAAGCATTTATTTGGGCTGCAATCTGAGGTGCAGTTAACTCCAATGAACTTATCCTCTGCAGCAGAAGTAACTCTGGGTCTTCCATTCCTGTGGCGGTCCTCATGAGAGCCAGATTCATCATAGCGCTTGATGTTTTTTGCGACAGCACTTGAAGAGTGCAGTTCTTGACTGACGTTCATGTCTTAAAGTAATGATGGACTGTCGTTTCTCTTTGCTTATTTGAGTTGTTCTTGCCATAATATGGACTTGGTCTTTTACCAAATAGGGCTATCTTCTGTATACCCCCCCCTACATTGTCACAACACAACTGATTGGCTCAAACACATTAAAAAGGAAAGAAATTCCACCAATTAACTTTTGACAAGGCACACCTGTTAATTGAAATGCATTCCAGGTGACTACCTCATGAAGCAGGTTGATAGAATGCCAAGAGTGTGCAAAGCTGTCATCAAGGCAAAGGGTGGCTACTTTGAAGAAACGCAGACATACAATTATTTTTTAATTGTTTTAACACTTTTTGGGTTGTTACATGATTCCATATGTGTTATTTCATAGTTTTGATGTCTTTACTATTATTCTAAAATGTAGAAAATAGTTTAAAAAAAATATGAAAACCTTGAATGAGTAGGTGTGTACAAACTTTTGACTGGTACTGTATGTGGATGCACGAGGCAACTTCCATTGTTAGAGCAGTCACTCGGCTATCTTGTCAATATAATATATCATCTATGGAGAAACCTATGACAGAAGTAAAATAATATTCTTACTATGCTCATATTAATGGACAGTAGATTAGATTTCACCCAAACAAATCGCTCGAGACAGAGTTACATGTATCTGGCACGAGATTAGGTTATGGGTTCTGAGATTACACAAACAAATCATTGATGTATGCCAGTGAATCTGCAGGAAAAGCAAACTTACTTGTGGCCAAAAAGTGCAAAAGGCCAGCAGCCAGGGATCCCCCAGATCCATGTAGAAGAGCCTCTCTGGCACAAGGTGTGTTTTGAACGTCCAGAATACCCAGCAGCTTGAAACCCTAAATGGCATACGGTACATGAAACACATTATGGGAGATGAAACTACACAGAGAATAAGCAGAGAATTACTGAGATACAATTAATCACGGTTTATATCTTGTATCAAGCATCACATGATATTACATTCATACTGTTAGCTAGCAGACACGAAAGAGTGGTAACTAGCTAGTTCAAAATTTAATGAAGAAACACATAATCAGCTATAGCACACTACCGTTAGCTAGCTACCTACTTAAGCAAACTAGACAACTGCTGTAGCGACATCACCACCAATAATATTCTTGACCTTCAACAACTGAGTTGCTGCTAGCTAAATTAGCATTGTCACAGACAATGTTTTCTGAATGGCATTGTCTAGGACACTTACCTTATTTTTGTCACTCTCCTCTTCACCGGCCATTATGGCATTAGATTGACCCTGTTATGGGGAATTTAACTTCAGCATCGCCTGTACTTACTTTCGTAATCACACTATACACTGAGCATGCGTACTAGCAGGTTCGTTAGAAATTAACCCACGAGTTCATAAAAGGAAACAGTGGTCAAAAGCTTTTGTGTTCCGGGAAGATTTTCTCCAAGTATTGCTGACACAGAATTATTTATTGAAAAATAAGCTATGCTTTCAAAAATGTATTTGACATATTGACAGTTTTTTTTATATGTCATAATTCTTTCAAACTGTTATAGCATGTTTTACCAAAATCTTGAGCAGTATCCAACAGTGGGCTATTCACAGAATAACTAAAATGACTACCCCAGTTGTACCAATGAACAAGTGTGTGATTAATAGCGTTAATCCTGTCAATGAAATTCTATCTCAACAAAATGTACTTGCTTGGACCTTGATAACATGTGCAGCATTAGCATCAAAACATGTCCTTCCGGGGATCCAAATCTATGACAATTATGTCAATCTGACCCTATAAAGCCATCAACTCTTGAGGGATTAGGGTGTCTAATTAATTATTATTTTGATGCAATGTCATCGTCCACATGCAGAAGTCTAAACTGTGCAAAGTAGAGGTCAGGAGGAAGTCATTGTGTCAAAGTAATCCATTCTGTTACCAACATGGGATTCTATTCAAGGTTGTTGTGAAGGGGGAGAAATCATGAGCTGAGCATCCAACCCTGGATACTAGCCTCCTCCACTGTATAAATGCCCAAACACACTGCCCATCAGGACACAACTTTCTGCTGAACCCGTTGAGTCCTTCAGGTAAACCTATCTGTATTGATCAGACTTCTCTTACTGTTATATATAGTTATTACAACAATTTGCAAATAATAAGCACTTTACACTGTACCATTTCTAATGCCAGAGAAAATCATTTGTTTTCACTTAGGCTCTCTTTCAGGATGTTAGGTCTTCATGTAGGCACCTTGATCTCCCTGTTCCTGTGCATTCTCCTGGAACCCATTGAGGGGTCTCTCATGCAGCCCTGTCAGCCCATCAACCAGACTGTGTCTCTGGAGAAGGAAGGCTGCCCAACGTGCTTAGTCATTCAAACCCCTATCTGCAGTGGCCACTGCGTCACCAAGGTACAATGTATACAGTGGCTTAGTATCATCTGAATGTACTATGCAGTGGTTAGTATTATCTTATTTAGCTAGGCCATAACTTCCTTAAATTGTCACTGTGTTCTTCATAATTGCGTATCAAATACTAGAAACAACCCTAATGTGTAAAAACAAAAGAAAACATTGATCTACATTTACCTTTCCTCCTGTGTATTTATTTACCAGGAGCCGGTTTTCAAGAGCCCATTTTCCACCGTGTACCAGCATGTGTGCACCTACCGGGACGTCCGCTATGAAACGATCCGCCTACCTGACTGTCCCCCTTGGGTGGACCCTCATGTCACCTACCCTGTGGCTCTGAGCTGTGACTGCAGCCTCTGTAACATGGACACTTCTGACTGTACCATCGAGAGCCTGCAGCCAGACTTCTGCATTACCCAAAGAGTACTAACGGATGGTGACATGTGGTGACATGTCAGCCAACATGCCTGCCTATGTAATGACATGTTATATTACACACGCCCATGCTATGACATGTAGGCCCAATGTATGGGGAACTCAAACTGAACTAAAATTTCATAGGTACTACAGACATGGGCTTGTAGGTTGTATGTGAATGTACTTGTACTCATATTGGGATCTGAATAAACTGGCTCTAACTCTGACCACTTTCAGTGTCCTCTTTTTAGAGGGACTCCGGGAGAGAATGGGAACAAAAGAGGAGAAAGAGCAATCTCAAATATCCACATGATCAATTTATTGAAGGAAAGAAGTCCATATTTTTCTGAAAAGCGGCAATACAAGCCCAACAAAGATAGTGCAATGCAGAATAGGGCTGTGTACAATACAGTATGTTATGCATTGTATATTAAAAAGCAAGGCATGTAATCTTCACATTTTAACTACAACAATAAAAGTAAAGTAGGTTTATTTTAATTTTTTTACCTCCTTTTTCCTCCCCAATTTCGTGAAACATAACCCGCACTCCTTAACACCCACCAGCTTAACCCGGAAGCCAGCTGCACCAATGTGTCGGAGGAAACACCGTTCACTGGCTCCCGAAGTCAGCGAGCAGGCGCCCGGGCCGCCACAAGGAGTCACTAGAGCGTGATGAGCCATGTAAATCCCCCCTGGCCAAACCCTCTCCTAACCCGGACAATGCTGGGACAATTGTGTGCCGCCCCATGGGAGACTCCCGGTCACGGCCGGTTATGACACAGCCTGGAGTCAAACCCGGGTCTGTAGTGACGCCTAAAGCACTGCGATGCAGTGCCTTAGACCACTGCGCCACTCGGGAGGCCCGTAAGGTATAATTTTAACAAAGAAAAGAACAAGGCCGCACACTGTTAAAGCTCTCAATTCACCGCTTTTTTGACGTTTCAATCCGATAATTTTAAGGAGTTGATAGGAGTTATACATAGTGAATCATACAGATACAGTCCATTATCTTGGATCTGTCCTACCTGGAGCCTTCTACTCCACTATCAGTCATGGTCATAGTGTTTGTGACCTGACTCTGCTCCTGGTCACCCATGAACTTGTCGAAGCAGGGGAAGGCCAGAGTGTACTTAGCTCCCTTTCTCATGAACACATAGAGTAGAGGATCCACAAGGGGGCTGAATCTCTCAAAGATTGTCCCAATCACCACATTGTGTTGGCCTGTTACCCCTGATATTAGATATTGTATGATGAGGGGTAGGAACAGGACTGTGTAATTGCCCAGCACAAGGGCCAGGGTACCAATAATCCGTCTCTGTTCGACAGCTGGCACAGAGATGGAGACGGACAGAGCTTTCAACGTGCCCACAAGGAAGAATACAAGCAGTGGAAAGGGTATGAGGAGGTTAACTGCAAACAAAATAAGTGAAATCTCAAAAGTCGGTGTGATGTAAAATATGGAGATTTGGATGAAAGGAAACACCCAGATAATAGAGGACACTATGAGCGAGAATTTGATGTTACGGCGAAAACGGTACCAGAGAGGAAATGCAATCATAAGATATCTCTCGAGAGCAACACATACCATGAAACCAATGCTTGCACTGATACCAAAGAATTCAATCAATTCTACTATAAATTGCCAGGTACCAGACAGTATGATTGGCCTCATGCAAATTTGAATGAGATCTGCAATAAGAAGGTTGATAACATAGACTGGAGCGATGTGATCAGCTCTGATCAGGAAGTACATGGCATAAATGGACAGACAGATCAGAGGAAAACCAATGGAGAATGTTGTCCACTGTACAATGGTTTCAATGAGGGTCCTATTTGATGCGATGTCGTCCGAAATATTGTTGAGGCTTGCTTCCATCCTTGATGGTGCTTGTTGTTGCAGGAACTAGTGAATGGCAGGGTTCTTCAGATTCCAAGTTCAAGGTCCTTAATATTTTCCTGCTGTGCCTACACTAAGAAAAAAAGTGAAATAGCTGGTGTTTTACTCTATAACATTAAGATCCTGGTCATGATTCTTTAAAATAGGTCTAGTTTTGAGATGCATTATTATTCTAAATCTAAAAGCATTTCCCTTCAAAAGAAACAGGAATTATGCTCAATATAGTTCTACGTTCTGTATATTCTTTGTAAAACTGAACATGTAATACAAAATGACCTGTCAAAGTGCAATGTCTATAGACATTAACATTCTTACATTGTGTAAATGTTAGGATACCTTAAACGTCTCTTTTTATGCAATTAACTAATCAATTGAGCCATTACTACATTTTTTATGAATATCATATAATAGAAAAAAATAAGAAAAACTAAGTCATCACTGCGCATTTCAGTGTTTAACATGTGTAGCACAAGAAAAATTCAAATAGCCCTTTAGCAACCATGTGGAATCTACAGTATGGTCTTACCTGGAGGTTAATTTAGATGAATTGGCGTTTGTCTTGTAGCTCCTATCAAATCAACAAATTATCAGGAAGTGTAAATGCAACTTAGAAACATGCAAAAAAAAATCCAGTATTTTTTTTTTTTTTTTTAACGGCACAGATACTCACGGTGCACACCCAGTGACAATACAGCATGTACGTCTGAGCCTTAAATACCGAGACAGGAAGTCCACCACTCCAGGATGTCAAAAGTCATTGCACAATTTGTTGTACTACAGCATTTGTCAGTCTTTGATAGCTGATTGGCCAGGGAGATCATATGACATTATTAACAGTGGTTAAAAGATCCCGGACCTAATCCACTCCACACTAAGTTTCTACTTCACTGTATTTCAGAATGACAACAGGAATATTACATCTGACGTATAACATAATACACTTCATGGACACATCTTATAATATGCATACACCATTTTGGGTGAAGAAGCTGTTAGTTTTATATTCACAGACTTGATGTGCTGTAGTACAGGCAGCTACTTGAGAATAAAAAAACAAACTTACTTGTGATATTCCACCATACTTTTATAGGTCAGTCACAATGTCTAGGTCCATCAGACTTAAAACCAGTATGTTGAGACAATGATGAAACGTGAGAACAGTCCGCCGCCACACACAAATGCAACAAACTAAATATTGTGCAAATACTTCCGAAAAATGACTTCCTTGTCACTAATGTTGAAATTATGGGCTCACATACAGTACCAGTCAAAAGTTTGGACACACCTACTCATTCATTTTGACTATTTTCTACATTGTAGAATAATATGGATAACATCAAAACTATGAAAGAACACATATAGAATCATGTACTAACCAAAAAACAAAGAAGTATGAAATAAATATTTTATATTTGAGATTCTTCAAAGTAGCCACCCTTTGCCTTGATGACAACTTTGCACACTCTTGGCATTCTCTCAACCAGCTTCATGAGGTAGTCACCTGGAATCCATCTCAATTGACAGGTGTGCCTTATTAAAAGTTCATTTGTGGAATTTCTTTCCTTCTTAATGCGTTTGAGCCAATCAGTTGTGTTGTGACAAGGTAGGGGTGGGATACAGAAGATAGCCCTATTTGGTAAAATACCAAGATGTCAAGGACAGCTCAAATAAGCAGAGAAACGACAGTCACCATTACTTTAAGACGTGAAGGTCAGTCAATACGGAAAATTTCAAGAACTTTGACAATTTCTTCAAGTGCAGTCGCAAAAATCATCAAGCGCTTTGATGAAACTGGCTCTCATGAGGACCACCACAGGAAAGGAAGACCCAGAGTTACCTGTGCTGTAGAGGATAAGTTCATTAGAGTTATCAGCCTCAGAAATTGCAGCCCAAATAAATGCTTCAGTGTCAGGCCTTCATGGTCGAATTTCTGCAAAGAAACCACCACTGAAGGACACCAATAATAAGCAGAGTCCTGCTTGGGCCAAGAAACACGAGCAATGGACATTAGACCGGTGGAAATCATCTGTCCTTCGGTCTGATGAGTCCAAATGTGAGATTTTTGGTTCTAAACGCAGTGTCTTTGTGAAACGCAGAGTAGGTGAACGGATGATCTCCGCATGTGTGGTTCCCACCGTGAAGCATGGAGGTGGTGTGATGGTGCTTTGCTGGTGACACTGTCTGATTTATTTTAAATTCATGGCCCTCTTAAATAGCATGGCTACCAGCGATACGCCTACAGCGATACGCCATCCTGTATAGTTTGTGCTTAGTGGGACTATCATTTGTTTTTCAACAGGACAATGATCCAACACATCTCCAGGCTGTGTAAAGGCTATTTGACCAAAGAGAGTGATGGAGTGCTGCATCAGATGACCTGGCTTCCACAATTTACATTTAAGTCATTTAGCAGACGCTCTTATCCAGAGCGACTTACAAATTGGTGCATTCACCTTATGATATCCAGTGGAACAACCACTTGACAATAGTGCATCTAACTCTTTTAAGGGGGGGGGGGTTAGAAGGATTACTTTATCCTATCCTAGGTATTCCTTAAAGAGGTGGGGTTTCAGGTGTCTCCGGAAGGTGGTGATTGACTCCGCTGACCTGGCGTCGTGAGGGAGTTTGTTCCACCATTGGGGTGCCAGAGCAGCGAACAGTTTTGACTGGGCTGAGCGGGAACTGTACTTCCTCAGAGGTAGGGAGGCGAGCAGGCCAGAGGTGGATGAACGCAGTGCCCTTGTTTGGGTGTAGGGCCTGATCAGAGCCTGAAGGTACGGAGGTGCCGTTCCCCTCACAGCTCCGTAGGCAAGCACCATGGTCTTGTAGCGGATGCGAGCTTCAACTGGAAGCCAGTGGAGAGAGCGGAGGAGCGGGGTGACGTGAGAGAACTTGGGAAGGTTGAACACCAGATGGGCTGCGGCGTTCTGGATGAGTTGTAGGGGTTTAATGGCACAGGCAGGGAGCCCAGCCAACAGCGAGTTGCAGTAATCCAGACGGGAGATGACAAGTGCCTGGATTAGGACCTGCGCCGCTTCCTGTGTGAGGCAGGGTCGTACTCTGCGAATGTTGTAGAGCATGAACCTACAGGAACGGGTCACCGCCTTGATGTTAGTTGAGAACGACAGGGTGTTGTCCAGGATCACGCCAAGGTTCTTAGCACTCTGGGAGGAGGACACAATGGAGTTGTCAACCGTGATGGCGAGATCATGGAACGGGCAGTCCTTCCCCGGGAGGAAGAGCAGCTCTGTCTTGCCGAGGTTCAGCTTGAGGTGGTGATCCGTCATCCACACTGATATGTCTGCCAGACATGCAGAGATGCGATTCGCCACCTGGTTATCAGAAGGGGGAAAGGAGAAGATTAATTGTGTGTCGTCTGCATAGCAATGATAGGAGAGACCATGTGAGGATATGACAGAGCCAAGTGACTTGGTGTATAGCGAGAATAGGAGAGGGCCTAGAACAGAGCCCTGGGGGACACCAGTGGTGAGAGCACGTGGTGCGGAGACAGATTCTCGCCACGCCACCTGGTAGGAGCGACCTGTCAGGTAGGACGCAATCCAAGCGTGGGCCGCGCCGGAGATGCCCAACACAATCACCCGACCTCAACCCAGTTTGGAATGAGTTGGACCGCAGAGAGAAGGAAAAACAGCCAACAAGTGCTCAGCATATGTGGGAACTCCTTCAAGACTGTTGGAAAAGCATTTCAGGTGAAGCTGGTTGAGAGAATGCCAAGTGTGCAACACTGTCAAGGCAAAGGGTGGCTACTTTGAAGAATCTAAAATATATTTTGATGTTTAAAACGTTTTTGGTTACTACATGATTCCATGTGTGTTATTTCATAGTTTTGATGTCGTCACTATTATTCTACAATATAGAAAAGAAAAAAAGAAAACCCCTTGAATGAGTAGGTGTGTCCAAACTTTTGACTGGTACTGTAGTTCTTTGACAGGGAAGTTTATGAGTTCAACCACTCTTGAGTGTTGTTGGTTAGGACAACTGAGCTTCTTTAAGATTCATTGATATGTTCCAGGAATGTCTTTAAATGACATCAGTGTCTGTTAGGAGGAACTAGGCCCTGGCTTATAGACTGAGCAAAGTACAAAATGCAAATTGACTCTTTTCATTACCATCAGCATAGCTCAACTGGAACTTAGGGAAATGTGAGTCTGTATAGCTTCTGTGAAACTGCTTATCTAGCAGTTCTAGGAAGATAAGTGACCATGCTATTCAGCACCAATAAAACATGTATATAAAAAAGCCAAAAGCAAATCAATCCAATTCATAGCACGGACCTGGTACCAGACGCATCATCTACTGTGGGGATCATCCAGGTACAGTAATTTACGTTCACCCATCAACAGCAAGGTAAAACACACTGAGGAGGAACTCACAACGCTCTTTCCATGCGGTTCTCTCCAAAGCTACTTCAGGTAAGGGCATGGATTATCTCGGTCTATTTTTGGCAGGGGGAGGCAATACCAAAGGATCTAAATGCTATGGGGATGAATGGAATTCAGGAAACATTTTAAATATAAAATATCCATGAACACGAGACAGAAGTATATGAGTAGCCTTTAAGCAACAGTTAGACCATGGTCTTAATAAAGAAGACAAGTAGAGTGACATAGAAGTGATATTGGGAGAATGCCTATGTTGTTTGTAGCCTAGAATGTACTATAGGCTGTCACTGATAGACTAAACAAATGTGATACTTAAAATGTTGTACACATCCTCCTTCCAAAGGTATTTAATACATTCTTCCTGTTGCTGTCATTCTAGTGTGTGAAAGATGAGGACACGGTCACAAAATGACTATACCGGTAAATGCAACTAAACACCACAAAAATATATCATAAACCACCTCAAGTGACCAGAACCCCATGGATAAAGATATGAATATAGGGTCTGTTAACAACAACACAAACAACACCGACACTACTTTTGACCGTGTTGCTGAGGTCATTGGCTGGATAACCTTTGCCATTGGGCTACCTGCCATTGGATTGGCCCTTTACACAATGAAGAACCTGGTCAAGGGTCCCAACCCTGTTCCTGTCCATGTCATCAGCCTTCTTGTTTCAGACATTTTCAGTTTCATTGGAAGACCACAGGCTGCCACTGGGAGTATCCTATCGGCTGACACTGCTACCCTGATCTTCTATTTTGGCATCATATCCAACATTACTTTTATGGTTTGCATTGCACAAGAGCGACACCTGCTGGTGGCGTACCCCCAGTGCTACAGCTGCTGCAGCAAGCTTAAACAGTCCTCCATCATCTCTCTGGCTATGTGGGGAGCGCCCTCCGCTGTTCTGGCCCTCGCAGTGTTTAAATACTTGTTCTGGTTTGCAGTGGCCCTTCTCACTCCCTTCCCTTTTCTGTTGTTTTTCTTCCTCGACTCGTGGAGAGTGTTGCTATGTTTCAGGTCAACTTCAACATTGGAGAAAAAAAGGTCTGTGGGTGTACTGGCGGCAATCCTGACCAATTATACCGTGCTGTTTCTTCCCTTCATTCTGAACATTCTGCTCGAGTCGTTGAAGGAGGAAGTATGCTACTTAGGGCTGATTGCCAATCTGTTGCTGTATCTGAGTCCTCTAGTGGACCCGTTCCTCTACATCTTCATGACTAAGGGCCCCAGAGAGGTAGTGGAGTCCTTACTTTGCTGTAAAAATAAGCTGAGCAGGCGGCCAGAGGAGACACAGACTGTGGTTACTCTGTCAGAGACGGTCACTGAGACCCGCCTTTAACACTGACTATAAATCAATTCAAATTCAGAATTACTCAATTCTGTCAATAATCGTCCTCTCCTGTTACAATGGTGCTTAGGAATAATTTTTAAATGGTTGTTTGACTTTGATAGATCATTTTCAATAGATTCATTCTCATTATTCAATAAACTGATGCTACAGAGAGCACTGTTCATGGAGATATTTTTCATTTAAACTCCACAGAGCAATGTGTTCAATACTCCACTAGGGGTCATCACACCTCAGAGGTGTAACAGAAACAGGACTTCCAGAGGAAAAGGCCATCACGACAGATATATCTGCAGTGTGTCACTCACGTCACCACCACAGAGTAGATCTAGGGGACTTGGTCCTTTGGTGCCTTGGCTGGTGAAAACATGTCAACACAGAGATCTGAATGAGAACAGTTGACACTGCCAGCAACCGATCAAGGACCTGGCGGTCTGACAATCTAAGCTACCTCATTTCAAATGGAAAATTCTGGCCAACAGGATTGCGTATCTAGCGTCAAAAAGGCACAGTGAGTAAATATTAAGAATTACATTTAGTAGTTAGCTCTATGGCTTTTGAGTTATGAAGGACAGCTCACTTTTCCAGAACTTCTACATTTGACAAAGTTCCATGAAAATCCCCATTGAGGTAGCACATCCTGAGCAGGTTGGTCAGTTTCACAGAACATTTATCATCTTGAGAGAAAATACAGTAAGCTTGAATCTAGTTTTTTTTGGAGTCATGAATGGTGGGAAATCTACAGTGTCTCTTTGCTAACATTAATCAGTCTGGAGCCTTCATATACTGTGGGAAAATATCCTGTTTGGGCAACAACTGCTACTTCAACAGGAAAAGTCATGTTAATACAAGTTGAGTGTTGTTCAATAGCCATAGGTACGTGCCAAGTACAATCCCAAACAATGGAGGCCAATCAGATTTCCATCACAGAGATGTTATTGCAGTCAAGTGCAACAGCAGCAGCCCAGATGGAGGAAGAGGGAGTCCGCATACAAATAGGCTGACTCCCTCCTGGCTATTTGAAATGTAATTAAGCTATACTGACATCAGCACCATGCTCAGTAGGGAGAATACCTTTAGTTTAGAACTCATTAAAACAACAATCTACGTCATATATTTTTCTTTAATAACTTTAAAATGGGATACAAATCTTTTCAGTTACACAGAAGACTCTAAAAACAGTGGAAAACATCTAAAGTAAGTTAGTTATTCTAGGTTAAGAAGGAGTACGCTGCTTTACAAAGAGAAACAGGTCAACTATAGAGAAACAGTGCAGAGCTCAACGAGCAGGTACAGTAAAAATCTTCAGGCACAGCTGCCACGGGGGTAGACATCAGCTGTGTGTGTTGTAAGAAAAGTGTGGAGGAGTTTGGCCCAGGTGGTAGCTTCTCGATAATCGTAAAACACACTCAAAACATACACACACAAACAGATTGTAAACAAAAGAGGATTAAAAATGCTATATAGAGTGATGACTAAAGTGTCAGAAAAGCAAAAGAAGAATTTTTTTGAGTCCTGAGTATATAAAATAAAGGCCAATAAAATGAAGAAATGACAAAACATGATCTGAATGTTGTTTTTCTATATGTAAAACAACAGTACTCTGAGCCTGTAGCCATTACCTCAAGTCTGCCTGTCAAGTCAGTGTAGGCGGGGCTTCAATGCAGCTGGTGGATGGCAAGTCTCATCAGGAGCGCAGTAGGCAGGGACGGTGGGTAGGGGGTGGGTAGGGTTTGGGGTAGTGTCTATTGGCAGAGTGGTGTACAGTACAGTAAGCCTGTCCATGTGGGGGGGCCCTGCCGGAGCCTGTCACTGAAGGCGATGGTGAACCCTGAGACTAGTCCTATCGGCGTGGCTGATGTCGGGGAACTCTGGGCAGCCTGGAGGGAGAAGAAGAGGAGAGGGAGGAGGAAGGCATGGAGCTCATGGAGGCCAGAGAGGCGGAGGCGTCCTCTGCCTCCTCCAGCTCCCCCTGGAGCTCTTGGCTGACGCTAGACTGCAGGGCGGCCGGGGTCAGCCACTCCTTGGGAAGGCAGCTCTGCAGGAAGGGCACACAGGAGCTGAAGTAGGCCAGCCGGTTCACCCAGCGTGGGATCTCCCTGCCACACAGGATCTGATGGATAGACAGGAAGAGAACAGTGAGACATGCAGCACTGATACTAGAGTGCTAGGCCTTACTGGAAATGGATCTGATGACACTGTAGCGGTAAGGCATTTGGCCCTGCTAAGCAGGATAGAGCTAATGGTCCTTGAGGTATTAGAATGAACTGCACTAGACTGTATTCAATTGGACCCTTATTCATCTGATGGACTGGGTGCTATTTCAATGTGAAAATAGTGTGTCTGTATCGTCTTGCTAAGTACGGACATCATTACAATGTAATGACTTCATTAATGGACACTAGCCAGGACCTTTCCTTTTATCACCCCAGTGAATGGAAGAGTTTACTTCTGTTCGAGACTCTGACAAAGACATCTATGTGAATTGTTATCTGTCCCCTATCACTTCTCTAACACCTATGACATTCTTAGAATTTCTCACATCAGAATAAAAATATATTTCCTGTGAAAATAGTGCAACCATAAAACCAATCTTTTCAAACCTTGTGGTCCAAAGCGAACACCAAACAACTGACCCAGTAAATGCAGAGAAACACAAATGGCCCTTTCTTTCAAAGCGGTATTAGCTGTAGATTTTATCTTTAGTCCTCCTGACATCAAATTGAATTATTCCATTTTGGAAAAACCCAGTCTTGGATGGGAAACGCCTCTGGCTGTGAAAAACTAGCCAAGTGTGATAACAGCAGCAGCACTGAGGCAGAGAAGAGAAGGAGGATAATCATTCCCACTGCCTCATTCTGGAGGCCCTGGCCTGATGGGATGGAGCTATAAAATAGCCTTAATGACACAAACAAGCCTGCTATGATGGGCTTCAATTGTGCATGGGTTAACATCCTTGTGAGCAGTGACATTCATGTTCTCAAATGCACAATGTGATTGTTAGTCTTTGCCTACATTTCACATGAAAAGGCAAGACAAAGCTCATGAGGCTTGATGTAGGCTACCAATGACAGACAAACATACGTCTATATAGGCTTCCCATGAGAACTAGGCCACCAATCAGTGGACTGATTCTCCACGGTTGAGTAATCCGTTTCAGTGGGAATGCTGTGTTCTCCCAAACAGTATCTTCATTTCTGCAAAATATCACCTAAAATAGACCACATAGAGAAAAACACAATTACAGGCTGCCGTTCTGGATGTAGGATTTCAGTACAGAAACCTTACAGGTCTGAAATAAAGATGGGGATAGAGATGGGGATCTGAGATGGGGATCTAGAGATGGGGATCTGTGGTGGACTTTGCAGAGCTAATCCCATTCCAAGTTCTCTCTCACAGATTCCTTCACTGCGGAGCAAACGTGCATAATCCCAGGAGCAAATCAGGCTGGCAGAAAATGAAACTGTCAAACAGATACTTCCCACACAACAAGGAAGGGAGAGAAGCGCTGCATGCCTGAGGCAGACCGGGGGAGGACATTCCCATTCTATTCCTGAACAATTCTATCATCCAATAGGGAGAGGACTCTACAACAAGTGTACATATCTAGGCTATGCATAGATACATCTTGAATAATGATTTGCTTATATTAAACACAGAATTTCTTGGGGGGGGGAATCATAAATGACTAGAAACAACACTCTGACTCAGTCTACACAATATAGCCATACATTGTCATACTAGACGTGTGTGGTTGTAGAAGTGTTAACAAGACAATGAGGTAAATGAGTGTTTCTACACTTCAGGGGGAGGAGGAAGAGGAGCTGGTTTCACTGTAAATATGTTCTTATCCAGAGTGTCATCAGGCCCACTGCCTTTGCCTTTCAAATGCAGAGACATCATCAGTGTCAGAGACATCATCAGTGTCAGAGACATCATCAGTGTCAGAGACATCATCAGTGTCAGAGACATCAACATTAAAACATACAGTCAATAATACAGTAGAAAAAAGAAAACATTTAACTATGCAAGGAATTCTATTCAGTCACATTGTAAAATAGAGCAGAGCAAATGTTATGGTAAGCTTAATTTCTCTTCCAAGGAGGATGTTACTTTAGTAAGCATGAGGCCAAAGCCCAGAGAAGGGAAGAGGCCCCGTCTCCAGGGGTAACCTTGTAGCGGTATTAATTAAGAACCTATGCATTGTGTGAGCATGCATGTGTGTGAGAATGAGTGTGTCTGTAGGTGTTTGCTAGTAGGTGTGTGTGTGTTGTATTTGCATATGTAGGTGTATGAGTCAGGAGGAGTTTCTGTCAATGATGTATGACAGGCCTGGCAGCTGGGGCAGTGTGTCTGGGCTTGTAGCAGAGCTCTCTAATCCCTGTCTGCCACACAGATGCTGGGTGTAATCATACTCATTATTCACCCGCTCCACCAATCTGCTCTAACACTACTTATAAACTCATATTGCTTGGCTTCTACTCAATGCACTGAACTAACACAGGTTGAGATATTTGTCGTCTGGCCCGTGGGAGGTGAGGTATTCTCCTTCTCTGCTCTTTGTGAGACTGTGCTAGGCTGGACCTGGCACCTGGCAGGTTCAACGTCAGGGAAAAGTGGCACTACATCCAGGCACACTGACCTAGAATGTTCTAGCCCAGCCCTGGTGACAAGAGAAGAGCTGGGGGGGGGGATGCTTGTCTTATGTGGACCACTGTGACGCACCCTGGACAACACAGGGATATAGGCCTATGTCTTTCCTTAAGGAGAGCTTGGGCATAAATAATATATGTACGTGAGTGGGTGAGAGAGGGAGCAAGAGAGAGTGGGTATGTTCAGAGTATACCTTACCTCCGACAGAGCTGAGGAGAAGTGGTTACAGTTCTTGTGCATGAGGTGGTAGGCATTTCCCTTGTACTCTTTCCCCAGCTCCTCCATGATGCGCTCCACATCCTCCTCTGTGAAGTCTGTGCTGCCCAGAACAATGGCCTCTCTGATGCCAGGAACAGGATCCACACAGAGAGAGAAGGTCACTTCTAAGCACATTTTTTCATCATACAAGAAAATGTTTTATATTTTACCATGAGAAATTATAATTCCTACTTATTGTGAGTATTCAAGATTTTTTGCCGAGCTCAAGGGCAGTTTTGCGGATGTAAAATGTTGCCTAATACTTAATCTACCCTTTGTCATCTTTTAGATTAAAAATGCTACTGTATGCATGGATTCTACACAACAGACCGGCCCATCTGCGCAATGACTACACAGGCAGAGTTCACTTCAATTATAGATGAAGCTCTTCATCTTCACAGAAGTGACTCAGCCTAACCAAAATGAGCCGTGGGGGAGAAGTGGACCACAGTGTTAGCCACTATAGTATCTTCGGAGCATTGCTGTACTAAGACAGGAGCAGCCTCATCACTCAACAACCACCATAATCTGAAGATCAGAGTCACCTTCATTCACCAAGGACATTTACACTCTCTGAATTGTACTTGGTGATATGGTGCTATGGTGCTGCTCGTGAAGGACAACATTTAGAGACAGAATACAGACAGGAGTTTACAGAGTTCACATACATTATATACAAATAAGTAAGTGGACATAGAGCTATATAGATAAAGGTAAGTTAAGGAAAAGAGACCTGGAAATGCATGCTGGAGGAATTATGTGAGAGGGCATGACAATAGTAAGGCAACCCCTGGAAATTATTCTATAGTAGATACTGCAAGTTTTTTTTTTAAAGTAGAACGCCAAAACAATTGCGTCATCCAACCAACATTACTGTGGTGTTTATAGTCTCTCCCAGAAGTATCCTCCTATTGCAGATACACAAACACACAAAGTTTACTTAGAACATGTTCTACTCAGTAGCAGAGACACTCCAGTGCCATGGGGCTGCTTAACTGTCATATGTGCAACCAGGGGGAAAAAAGGGGGGGGGGGGGAACTCTAGACCTTCACTCCACACACAGTGATGCATACAAAGCTCTCCCGCCCTCCATTTAGCAAATCTGACCAAAATTCTATCCTCCTGATACCTGCTTACAAACAAAACCTAACGCAGGAAGTACCAGTGACACGCTCAATAAAGAAGTGGTCAGATGACCCGGATGCTACACTACAGGACTGTTTTGCTAGCACAGACTGGAATATGTTCCGTGATTCATCCAATGGCATTGAGGAGTATACCACCTCAGTCATTGGCTTTATCAATAAGTGCATCGACGATGTCGTCCCCACAGTGACCGTACAGTGGTTCCTCATTTAAAAGTTGTGTCATACTGCGGTGCATTCTGTGGCACGTTATTTAATTGTCAGCCATTTTTTTCTGTTAATGCAAGTTAGTATTAGTTTGACCACCAGAGGGCAACTTTGAGAAGCATTCGATAGTCTTCCATATTGGCATTACCAGAGACGGGGAGGGCACGCGGGACACCGGGGTTCAATTCCCCGACGGAGAGGAAGGAGTAGGCTGTCCTTGTCAATAGGAATGTGTTAACTGATTCCATATGTGTTATTTCATAGTTTTGATGTCTTCACTATTATTCTACAATGTAGAAAATAGTAAAAATTAAGAAAAATCCTGGAATGAGTAGGTGTGTACAAATATGGCGCTGTACAACGTGACGGTCGGGAGTAGGCTACAGCATAAGTCGATTGGAGGATTCTAAATTAATATCTAAGGGGCATAACATTTCCAAACCCTAATTGTAGGGTAACAGATCTTTCAGTTGAGCGTACTAGCTCTTTGCCTTCTCTACCAGAAGTTGATGCTGTTGCTACTGTATGCAACTTCTTGCTAGCTAGTTAGCATAACAAATCACTAGTTAGACATTTTTCGACTTTGGGTGTGTTCTTCAATTCAATCTGGAGTGCCTGCGCTCATAAATTCAGAGTATTGTCAGATTGTAAGTTTGTAAATTCAGACCGTTTCGCTCTCGGAGCGCACACTAGACGTACGGGCTGAGGAGTAGGGTTGATTTTAGCGTTCTATAATAGTGAAGACATCAAAACTATGAAATAACACATATGGAATCAGTTAAGAACACATTCTTATTACAACGGCAGTCAAGTACCCAAGCTAACGTTGGCTAGCTTGCTAGCTACTTCCAGACACAAATGAGTCCACTAACCATTTTACTCGCCCTAGCAGAGCTGGTTAGGCAGTTTCCGTGTTAACCAGAGCGTTGGTGACTGCTGGAAACAATTTAATTACGCTTTTTTGCCGAGGTTTACTGGCACCGGCCATATTCAACGGGTGTTGAGCGCTCGTAAATGCATTATTCTGCACTCTGGTACACTCAGAGAGTAGGAGCAAATTTACAAAAGCACCCGAATGGCCATTGACAACGCACAACGACTATACCATTTAACCACGCTAAGAATGACGGGAATAATCAAGTCAATAAACGTTGGGTAGTTAGCCTATAGTTAATATACTGGCAAGTTTGTTGTATAATTACTAACGTTAGGTAGCTAGCTAACATACCGGTACATACTGCTGTAATGATATGCTATGTGGTTCATAAGGACAGCGTAGCTAACAAATTGTCAGCCAACATAACGTGTAAGGTAACTTATTTGAAAAGTCATTACTTTATTACATTGAGTAGCAAGCTATCCCTTGGTCGTTAGGGCAAATCTGGTCTGTGATAGGTGGGGTTCACACCTAGCTCGGCTATTAGACTATTCTTTAGTAAAAGGTTGAATAGTCCATTGTTCAGCTATTAGCTCCCCTTCCCAACAAATTGTTGTTACTCCCATCTCGTTCCTCGCCCTCTTCCACGTGTCATTCTGCGCCTGAGTGGCTCGCTTGTGAGCGTGCTGGCAGGATATGGCAGCACCTTCAGGTGTGCGTCAAGAATTTTGCAGAGCAAGTTTGTATGAAGGTCTGGTTATTCACAGGCAAATTGTTATACGCTATGGAGGTACATTTGTGTATTTTTGTCGAGAGCAAAACTTTTGTCAATAACTGTTCTGAAAGCAACTTTTTTCCAATTCAAAGGAAGTCATAGTGGACACCTACAAAGGACTGTGAGATGATGGCATCTCAGGTAACCAGCACTGGGCATTCTTCCGTCCAACTTTCACATAGCTCCTACGATTCAGTGTCGGTTCATAACATTCTACTACAGTGATCCCTCGCCACTTCGCGGTTCACTTATCGCGGATTCGCTATTTCGCGGATTTTCATAATGCATTTTTTTTTTTTTTTTGGTGCATTGTGCTCTGCATTCTGATTCGCTAAAAACTCACTCCCGCTTCTTGTATCAAAACATGCTACGAATTGTGCTATCATTTTGTCGTCTCGTGCAGTTATGTGTACGTACATAAAACAGCTTGGCAAATTTACATTAAGTTGGCCAAATTATCTTGTAATTTCGAACATCTCCTAAACCCATAATGTCGACGAAACGGCCTACACGTGAGTCACTGTATTTGTATACATGTAATAGTTGCTAATTGTAAAAAAAAAAAAAGTTTTCTATTTCGCGGATTTCACTTATCGCGGGTCATTTTCGGAACGTAACCCCCGCGATAAACGAGGGATTACTGTATATTAAATACATACCGTAGAATGATAAATCATGCAATTATTATTCTCAAGCTAACCAAAAGCATTTAGCTATGAACGCCTGTTCTCGCCGTTTTCAGTTTAATTAACTTTCTTTCATGGCAACTCATAAGCAGGCCATGTCCTATTTGTTTCATAGTCGATATATAATCATATTTCATGACAGTGTAACGGTTAGCTTTTTTTACTGAAGGATGAAAGAACACAATATGTCTGTCAGGGAATGCTATTCTGATATGTCAGATGAAGAGTTCGACCAGAAAGTCAGGGCCATGAAGGCAAGGATTTCCAATGCGGGCTTTAGAATGGTCAAAGGAAGTCTCAGAGCAATGGGCCATCGTGTACAATGCAAAGAGTTAGGGTGTCTTAGCAGCGTGTAGATGATGCTGGTATCATTGCCAGAATGATCCAGCTTCTTTGCATTGCTCGGCAAAAATACTCTGTTCCTGTTCCCCTGTCTCTCGTCCACATTGATACAAATCATAAATTGATAAGGTACTAAGATGTATAAATGTCACCAAATCTAAGAAGTTAAATTAACTTTTTTTATTCTTACTTATTCATAGACACATTTTCAATGATGTATGAACTTGGAGTTGGTAATACATACAGTTGAAGTCGGAAGTTTACATACACCTTAGCCAAATACATTTCAACTCAGTTTTTCACAATTCCTGACATTTAATCCAAGTAAAAATTCCCTGTTTTAGGTCAGTTAAGATCACCACTTTATTTTAAGAATGTGAAATGTCAGAATAATAGTAGAGAGAATGATTTATTTCAGCTTTTATTTCTTTCATCACATTCCCAGAGGGTCCGAAGTTTACATACACTCAATTAGTATTCGGTAGCATTGCCTTTAAATTGTCTAATTTGGGTCAAATGTTTCAGATAGCCTTCCACAAGCTTCCTACAATAAGTTGGGTGAATTTTGGCCCATTCCTCCCGACAGCTGGTGTAACTGAGTCATGTTTGGAGGCCTCCTTGCTCGCACACGCTTTTTCAGTTCTGCCCACAAATTTGCTATGGGATTGAGGTCAGGGCTTTGTGATGGCCTTTGTTGTCCTTAAACCATTTTGCCACAGATTTGGAAGTATGCTTGGGGTCATTGTCCATTTGGAAGACCCATTTGCGACCAACCTCTAACTTCATGACTGATGTCTTGAGATGTTGCTTCAATATATCCACATAATGGATTTCTACTTTCTACTTTTATAAACTCGGACAAAACAGAGATGCTTTTTCTAGGTCCCAAGAAACAAAGAGATCTTCTGTTGAATCTAACAATTAATCTTGATGGTTGTACAGTCGTCTCAAATAAAACTGTGAAGGACCTCGGCGTTACTCTGGACCCTGATCTCTTTTGACGAACATATCAAGACTGTTTCAAGGACAGCTTTTTTCCATCTACGTAACATTGCAAAAATCAGAAACTTTCTGTCCAAAAATGCAGAAAAATGTATCCACGCTTTTGTTACTTCTAGGTTAGACTACTGCAATGTCTACTTTCCGGCTAAAGCACTAAATAAACTTCAGTTAGTGCTAAATACGGCTGCTAGAATCCTGACTAGAACCCAATAAAATTGATCATATTACTCCAGTGCTAGCCTCCCTACACTGGCTTCCTGTTAACTTATTTTGGGTAGGGGCCAGTAATTTCACGTCCGGATGAAAAGCGTGCCCAGAGTAAACTGTCTGCTACTCAGGCCCAGATGCTAGGATATGCATATTATTAGTAGATTTGGATAGAAAACACTCAGAAGTTTCTAAAACTGTCTGAAAGATGTCTGTGAGTATTACAGAACTCATATGGCAGGCAAAAACCAGAGACAAAATCCAACCAGGAAGTGGGAAATCTGAGGTTTTAGTTTTTCAACTCTTTGCTTATCCAAGATACAGTGGAAATGAGGTCATGTTGCACATCCTTGTTTGATGCTTCTACTGTGAAGTGGGGGCGAATGAGAGGGGATTGAGTAAGGTCTGCCATGAGCTGAACATAAGCTGACCATGCGCGTTCACGTGAGAACGAGCTTTGTTCAATCGCATTTCTGAAGACAAAGGAATTCTCCGGTTGGAACATTATTGAAGATTTATGTTAAAAACATCCTAAAGATTGATTCTATACCTAGTTCGACATGTTTCTACGGACTTGAATATGACTTTGTCTGAACTTTTGCCTGGACCTGCCCGCGCGTCGTGAGTTTAGATTGTGTACTGAACACGGAGGAATTTGCACATAAATGATGGACATTATCGAACAAAACAAACATTTATTGTGGAACTGGGATTCCTGGGAGTGCATTCTGATGAAGATCAAAGGTAAGTGAATATTTATAATGCTATTTCTGACTTCTGTTGACTCCAACATGGCGGATATGTCTTTGGGTTGATTTGTCGTCTGAGCGCCGTACTCAGATTATTGCATGGTTTGCTTTTTCCGTAAAGCTTTTCTGAAATCTGACACAGCGGTTGCATTAAGGAGAAATGGATCTAAAATTCAATGTATAACACTTGTATTTTCATCAACATTTATGATGACTATTTCTGTAAATTAATGTGGCTCTCTGCAAAATCACCGGATGTTTTGGAATTACTGAACATAACGAGCCAATGTAAACTCAGATTTTTGGTTATAAATATGAACTTTACCGAACAAAACATACATGTATTGTGTAACATGAAGTCCTATGAGTGTCATCTGATGAAGATCATCAAAGGTTAGTGATTAATTCGATCTATATATTTCTGCTTTTTGTGACTCCTCTCTTTGGCTGAAAAAATGGCTGTGTTATTCTGTGAATAGGCACTCACCTAACATAATCGTTTGGTTTGCTTTGGTCGTAAAGCCTATTTGAAATCGGACACTGTGGCTGGGTTTACAACAAGTGTATCTTTAAAATGGTGTAAAATACGTGTATGTTTGAGGAATTTTAATTATGGGATTTCTGTTTTGAATTTGGCGCCCTGCAGTTTCACTGGCTGTTGAAGAGGTGGGACGCTACCGTCTCACGTACCCTAGAGAGGTTAATTTAAAAAAAAAAGATGTCAGCTGCTAATTTACAGATTTACACCACATAAACACTCAGCCATTTTTCATTGGACTATCTGTTGCTGCCAAGTCATGATTTCCCTGCAATAACCAAGTGGTGAGACATAGCCCTCTATTTAAATGTTTCAGGTTTACTCCGATAGTGGTTATGGAATGCATGTGATGCAGACACCTCAGAGCCACACACAACTTGCATTTCTATAACCTCGGACCCACCTCAGTGTTCACTATTCATGGAGGAAGACCACAGGGCCACAGAGATTATGACCCCCCCCCACAAAACCCTCACTCTCTGTAAGAGTGGAACACTAATGGAGAGATGTTTGGAGTGCTGTGACATGTCAGTACAACAACTTACTGCAGTTTGGAGGAAGGATACCTTGACCTGTCGAATTCTATCCACCTCTTCTGTGTGGGATATGTGTTCCTACCTTGTCTGCGGGAAAATCTGCAGCATTTTCAGAGAGTTGGAATAATCACCCTTTAAGGTGAACCTGACACCTCAACAGCTGTGGCATATTGGAATGCTCCAAACACCTGTGCACATTTGTTTTTGCCTTAGCACTACACAGCTGATTCAAATGATCAAGTCATCATCAAGCGGTATTTATGTCTAATAACGACATCTCCTATTGTTTGTCCTCATGTGTCTGTTTTTCAGCATAAAGTACTCTGTAACCACAGTGTGGATACCAGGTGAGACCACACACAATAACAGTCTCTCTCTCCCCCCCCCCCTTCACTTCATCCCCTTCTCCCTAAATCCTTTAGGTTATATCAGCTGTGTTGGTAAACCCTTCCCGCATCTGAACTGGCTGATACAGAGGGCACAGCATGATCATAGGTAGGAGGTCACTTGGTCGGGTCAACAGGAAGTATTATTAAAGAGATGCTTTACATTGAAATACAGTGATGTAGTAGTCCCAGAGTTAATGATCCAAGGTCAGTTTTGCATTTCACCTCCTGATGATTATGATGACTGACCGTGTTAGAATAAAAAAAAGGCTTAATCATGCTCTCTCTCTATCCATCTGTCAGGTATGTTTTGATATGAGAGAGGAAGCCAGTCCCGTCATTGCCACCAGTTGGCCCGAAGGTTAGGAGACACCGCTAGAGACACTAATCTGAAAACAAGGCTCCCTAAATTCTATCAGCACATCGAATGTGCGACCCGGGCGGGGAAAATTCTGGATCATTGCTACTCTAACTTCCACGACGCATACAAAGCCATCCCTCGCCCTCCATAAAGGAAAATCTGACCACGGCTCCATTTTGTTGCTCCCAGCCTATAGACAGAAACTAAAACAGGAAACGCCCGTGCTCAGGTCTGTTTAACGCTGGTCCGACCAATTTGATTCCACACTTCAAGATTGTGGACTGGGATATGTTCCGGATAGCGTCGAACAACAACATTGATGCATACGCTGATTCGGTGAGCGAGTTTATTAGCAAGTGCATCGGTGATGTTGTGCCAACAGCGACTATTAAAACCTTCCCCAATCAGAAAGCGTGGATTGATGGCAGCAGTCGCGCAAACCACTGCTTTTAATCAGGGCAAGGCGACCGGAAACATGACCGAATATAAAAAAATGTGTAGTTATTCCCTTTGCAAGGTAATCAAACAAGCTCAGCGTCAGTATAGACAAAACAGAATCGCATTTCAACGGCTCAGACACAAGAGGAAGTGGCAGGGTCTACAGTCAATCACGGATTACAAAAAGAAAACCAGCCCCGTTGCGGACCCAGATGTCCTGCTCCCAGACAAACTAAACAACTTCTTCGCTCGCTTTGAGGACAATACAGTGCCACCGACACAGCCCGCTACCAAAACCTGAGGGCTCTCCTTCACCGCAGCCAACGTGAGTAAAACATTTAAACGTGTTAACCCTCGCAAGGCCCGCCGGCCCAGACGACATCCCTAGCTGCACAGACCAGCTAGCTGGTGTGTTTAAGGACATATTCAATCAATCCCTATCCCAGTCTGCTGTTCCCACATGCTTCAAGAGGGCCACCATTGTTCCTGTTCCCAAGAAAGCTAAGGTAACTGAGCTAAACGACTATCGCCCCGTAGCACTCACTTCCGTCATCATGAAGTGCTTTGAGAGACTAGTCAAGGACCATATCACCTCCACCCTACCTGACACCCTAGACCCACTCCAATTTGCTTACCACCCCAATAGGTCCACAGACGACGCAATCGCAATCACACTGCCCTAACACATCTGGACAAGAGGAATACAGCTCAGCATTTAACACCACAGTACCCTCCAAACTCATCATTAAGCTCGAGACCCTGGGTCTCGACCCCGCCCTGTGCAACTCGGTCCTGGACTTCCTGACGGGCCGCCCCCCAGGTGGCGAGGGTAGGGAACAACATCTCCACCCCGCTGATCCGCAACACTGGGGCCCCACAAGGGTGCGTTCTCAGTCCTCTCCTGTACTCCCTGTTCACCCATGACTGCGTGGCCATGCACGCCTCCAACTCAATCATCAAGTTTGCAGACGACACTAAATGGTAGGCTTGATGACCAACAACGACAAGACGGCCTACAGGGAGGAGCTGAGGGCCCTCGGAGAGTGATGTCAGGAAAACAACCCCACACTCAACATCAACAAAACAGAAGGAGATGATCGTGGACTTCAGGAAACAGCAGAGGGAGCACCCCCTATCCACATCGACGGGACAGTAGTGGAGAAGGTGGAAAGTTTTAAGTTCCTCGGCGTAGACATCATGGACAAACTGAAATGGTCCACCCACACAGACAGCATGGTGAAGAAGGCGCAACAGCGCCTCTCCAACCTCAGGAGGCTGAAGAAATTTGTCTTGGCACCAAAAACGCTCAAACTTTTAGAGATGCACAATCGAGAGCATCCTGTCGGGCTGTATCAGTGCCTGGTACGGCAACTGCTCCGCCCACAACCGCAAGGCTCTCCAGAGGGTAGTGAGGTCTGCACAATGCATCACCGGGGGCAAACTACCTGCCCTCCAAGACACCTACACCACCCGATGTCACAGGAAGGCCAAAAAGATAATCAAGGACAACAACCACCTGAGCCACTGCCTGTTCACCCCGCTATCATCCAGAAGTCGAGGTCAGTACAGGTTAGAGGTCGACCGATTATGATTTTTCAACGCTGATACCGATTATTGGAGGACCAAAAAAAGCAGATGCCGATTAAATTAATTATTTTTTATATATATTTTTTTTAATTATATATATATATATTTTTTTATTTATTAAATCGGCCAATTTTTTTTGTTGTTGTAATAATGACAATTACAACAATACTGAATGAACACTTATTTATTATTATTTATTTATTTATTTGTATTTAAATTTTCCCCCCTTTTCTCCCCAATTTTCGTGGTATCCAATTGCTAGTAATTACTATCTTGTCTCATCGCTACAACTCCCGTACGGGCTCGGGAGAGACGAAGGTCGAAAGCCATGCGTCCTCCGAAGCACAACCCAAACAAGCCGCACTGCTTCTTAACACAGCGCGCCTCCAACCCGGAAGCCAGCCGCACCAATGTGTCGGAGGAAACACCGTGCACCTGGCCCCCTCGGTTAGCGCGCACTGCACCCGGCCCGCCACAGGAGTCGCTGGAGCGCGATGAGACAAGGATATCCCTACCGGCCAAACCCTCCCTAACCCGGACGACGCTAGGCCAATTGTGCGTCGCCCCACGGACCTTCCGGTCGCGGCTGGCTGCGACAGAGCCTGGGCGCGAACCCAGAGACTCTGGTGGCGCAGCTAGCGCTGCGATGCAGTGCCCTAGACTAGACCACTTATTTTAACTTAATAAATCAATAAAATTAATTTAGCCTCAAATAAATAATGAAACATGTTCAATTTGGTTTAAATAATGCAAAAACAAAGTGTTGGAGAAGAAAGTAAAAGTGCAATATGTGCCATGTAAGAAAGCTAACGTTTAAGTTCCTTGCTCAGAACATGAGAACATATGAAAGCTGGTGGTTCCTTTTAACATGAGTCTTCAATATTCCCAGGTAAGAGGTTTTAGGTTGTAGTTATTATATGAATTATAGGACTATTTCTCTCTATACGATTTGTATTTCATATACCTTTGACTATTGGATGTTCTTATAGGCACTTTAGTATTGCCAGTGTAACAGTATAGCTTCCATCCCTCTCCTCACCGCTACCTGGGCTCGAACCAGGAACACATCGACAACAGCCACCCTCGAAGCAGCGTTACCCATGCAGAGCAAGGGGAATAACTACTCCAAGTCTCAGAGCGAGTGACGTTTGAAATGCTATTAGCGCGCACCCCGCTAATTAGCTAGCCATTTCACATCGGTTACACCAGCCTAATCTCGGGAGTTGATAGGCTTGAATTCATAAACAGCAGAGCTGCTGGCAAAACGCAGGATAGTGCTGTTTCAATGAATGCTTACGAGCCTGCTGGTGCCCACCATCGCTCAGTCAGACTGCTCTATCAAATCATAGACTTAATTATAACATAAAAACACACAGAAATACGAGCCTTTGGTCATTAATATGGTCGAATCCGGAAACTATCATCTCGAAAACAAAACGTTTATTATTTCAGTGAAATACGGAACCGTTACGTATTTTATCTAACGGGTGGCATCCATCAGTCTAAATAGTCCTGTTACATTGCACAACCTTCAATGTTATGTCATAATTACGTAGAATTCTGGCAAATTAGTTCGCAACGAGCCAGGCGGCCCAAACTGTTGCATATACCCTGACTCTGCGTGCAATGAACGCAAGAGAAGTGACACAATTTCACCTGGTTAATATTGCCTGCTAACCTGGATTTCTTTTAGCTAAATATGCAGGTTTAAAAATATATACTTCTGTGTATTGATTTTATGAAAAGCATTGATGTTTATGGTTAGGTACACATTGGAGCAACGACAGTCCTTTTTCGCGAATGCGCACTGCATCAATTATATGCAACGCAGGACACGCTAGATAAACTAGTAATATCATCAACCATGTGTAGTTATAACTAGTGATTATGATTGATTGATTGTTTTTTATAAGATAAGTTTAATGCTAGCTAGCAACTTACCTTGGCTTCTTACTGCATTCGCGTAACAGGCGGGCTCCTCGTGAAGGCAGGTGGTTAGAGCGTTGGACTAGTTAACCGTAAGGTTGCAAGATCGAATCCCTGAGCTGACAAGGTAAAAATCTGTCGTTCTGCCCCCAAACAAGGCAGTTAACCCACCGTTCCTAGGCCATCATTGAAAATAAGAATGTGTTCTTAACTGACTTGCCTAGTTTTTTTTTTAAAGAAGGGGGGGGGGGGGGGGGGGGCAAAATCGGCATCCAAAACTACCGATTTCCGATTGTTAGGAAAACTGGAAATCGGACCTAATTAATCGGCCATTCCGATTAATCGGTCGACCTCTAGTACAGGTGCATCAAAGCTGGGACCGAGAGACTGAAAAACAGCTTCTATCTCAAGGCCATCAGACTGTTAAACAGCCATCACTAACATTGAGTGGCTGCTGCCAACATACTGACTCAAATCTCTAGCCACTTTTAATAATTAAAAATTGGATGTAATAAATGTATCACTAGTCACTTTAAACAATGCCACTTTATATAGTAGAAAGAGGAGGAAGGGAAGCGCTACTAAGGTACACTATAGTATATTTTGGTAGATAGAAGGTGCTCTTTGGTAAAAGGTGTAAATTGGTCATCAAAAAGAAAGGAGGACCAAGGCACTCTTCATATAATTAATTAAAATGCCTTCGTACTCCCTGACGAAGGCCATGCAGCCGAAACACGTCGGTTTTTAAACAACTTTGTTTCTATTGAACATGCCATACTAATAAAAGGCATTTTAATTAATTATATGAAGAGTGCCTTGGTCCTCCTTTCTTTTTAATGCCACTTTATATGTTTACATAGCCTACATTACTCATCTCATATGTATATACTGTACTCTATACCATCTACTGCATCTTGCCTATGCCGTTTGGCCATCGCTCATCCATATACTTACATGTACATATTCTTATTAATTCCTTTACACGTGTGTGTATCAGGTAGTTGTTGTGAAATTGTTAGATTACTTGTTAGATATTACTGCATGGTCGGAACTAGAAGCACAAGCATTTCGCTACACTCGCATTAACGTCTGCTAACCATGTGTATGTGACCAATAAAATTTGATTTGATTAATTGTGATGAACTGAGAGAATTAGGGTAGCACTGTAATTCATTAATCATATGCTGTCTGCCTCTGTTCTTAACTCTTTCCCATTTCACATTCTCCACTGGTTGAAATTAAGTATCTCATTGAAATACTATCCTGTGTTCTCAGATTAATGCAGATGAAGGGAGTTAGATGCAGTGTTTTTCCGAATGTATATATGAATTATAAATCAGCCTTTACTTAAATCATGTTTCTAGTCTATTGCATAGTTACAATGTGTAATCATTGATGTCCCAGGAGCGGTAAACACTGTTGAAGTGTATAATTGTAATACATACATGCAGACACAGCATCATTCAAAGAATGGAGTTTGATACACTTGGTATTGGATATGACTGAAAAAGAATGTCTTTCAGAGATTCATACCTGAACTGCACTTTTATTTGCCAAGGAAAAGTACATGATCAGTGAATATATTCAATGTACAGGCTACAATGTGGGGGATCTCATGTGTGGTAATAACTACAGTACATGTATATAGGACTTGCATCCTTGGCACAATAGAGTTATTATATTCTACTCTATCCATAGGCTTCATTAATGCATTTCAGACTTGAAGTTGATACAACAACTATGATAGCTGAGGTTCATAGGTTCTGAACTAATATTCTTAACAATCTAACGTTTTAGGGCCCATACACAGATCGGCTACATACTGTAGCTAGCTACACATCCATAGGCATACAGTTATTTTTTATCCTCCACTACACAATTAGCAAGTAAATAGTTATCTAGCTAGCTATGTTACTTCAGCTGCATTGCACGGCAAGGCAAACTTACACAATTGTACATTAAATTTGCAGTAAATGCTTTAGCTAGATAGATTCTTTACATCTACTGTTTCCCAAGACGACAGCCTGGTTTGCTAGTTCTCTCAGGAGTCCCTAAAACATTAAACAACACGAATTACAATGTCATACTCATGTCATAACACCAGCTAGCTAGTTGGCTAATGTTAGCTAGTCAGCTAACTTGCTAAATAGCAATTTTCGTTAAATTAACTTCATGACAAAAAGAATATGCACAATCGTTTCTCTACATTCACTAACATATTCCTCTAAATTGCAAATGTTTTGCTTGACTCGTTATGACATTATAATTACTTACATTTGCTTCCACCGCAATGTTGTCAGCCATCTTTGCTGAAGAAAGTCACCAGGGACGGGTGACTCGCGTTAAATTCATCATTGAAACCACTCAATATGATTGGTCATATAAAAACCTTGGGACCCAAGTGTATAATGAGTGCCAAAACTCCCCCTTGTGGTGGTCTGGAGCAATGAAGCCGTGACGCTGGGTACCTCTAAGTCCCGCGGTGTAAGCTCGCAACGTTTAAAGGAGGAACCACTGTACTTACATATCCCAACCAGAAGTCATGGATTGCAGGCAACATCCGCATCGAGCTAAAGGCTAGAGCTGCCTCTTACAAGGAGTGGGACACTAATCCGGACGCTTATAAGAAATCCCGCTATGCACTCAGACGAACCATCATAAAAGCAAAGTGTCAATACAGGATTAAGACTGAATCCTACTACACCGGCTCTGATGCTCGTCGGATGTGGCAGGGCTTGAAAACTATTACGGACTACAAAGGGAAACCCTGACGCGAGCTGCCCAGTGAAGGGAGCCTACCAGACGAGCTAAACGCCTTTTATGCTCGCTTCGAGGCAAGCAACACTGAAGCATGCACAAGAGCACCAGCAGTTCTGGACGGTAGGCGATATGACCAAGACCTTTATACAGGTCAACATTCACGGGGCCAGGCGGATTACCAGGACGTGTACTCATTAACATTTTCAACCTCTCCCTGACTGAGTCTGTAATACCTACGTTTCAAGCAGACCACCATAGTCCCTGTGCCCAAGGAAGCGAAGGTAACCTGCCGAAATGATTACCACCCCGTAGCACTCACGTCGGTCGCCATGAAGTGCTTTGAAAGGCTGGTCATGGCTCACATCAATAGCATCCTCCCGGATACCATAGACCCACTCCAATTCGCAAACTGACCCAACAGATCCAGATGACGCAATCTCAATCGCATTCCACACTGCCATTTTCTTTTCTTTTTTGAACCTTTATTTCAACAAGGAACACAGCCTGAGACCAAGGTCTCTTTTACAGCTGGGCCCTGCGTAGACATGTTTACACATACAGTTTAGGTACAATTATTAAGATTAAGAAACTACACAAGACAAACAAAACGATCACAGGTAACACAAAAAAAATACAGCAACGGATTACATTTACACATACGGGAATAACCTAACAGCACAAGAACTTGCATTACCCGAAACAGTTACAAGCAATATAAAAATAAAAATGGGCAAGGGGGACAAGAGTCTCAAGTTTAAGTTTAGTCTGCAGGCTATTCCATAGGCAAGGCGCGTAACAGGAAAAGGCAACCATTCCCAACTCTGTGGAAATCACATGGGCCTCAAGTGTAATCCATGCTTGAGACCTGGTTTTAGGAATTCTAATTCTAATATTGATGAGTGATGATAAATAAGAAGGTAGCTTATTCAGAAGTGCTTTATAGACAAACACGAGAGCATGTTGTTCTCGTCTCATGGACAGCGAAATCCAACCCACATTTTGATAAAAAACACAATGGTGAGTTCTGTAGCTAGCACCCGTAATAAACCTAAGTGCGCAATGATAAGTAGCATCCAGCGATTTAAGTGTTGATGCCGTAGCATGCATGTAAATAATATCCCCATAATCTATAACAGACATAAAAGTAGCTTGCACAATTTGTCTTCTATTTGTAGAGGACAAACATGTCCTGTTTCTATAGAGGAAGCATAGCTTGATTTTTAGCCGTTTACAAAGTTCGTCAATATGCATTTTAAAAGACAGTTAATCATCCAACCATATCTCTAAGTATTTATATGCAGAGACCTGATTAATTTGAGAACCATCTAAGCTTGTAAGTGCAAGTGTATTTTCAACCAACTTTTTGAACCTTTTAAAAATCATAAAATGTGTTTTCTTTGCATTTAAAACAAGTTTCAGCTATATAAAATACCCTTGTAATATCTTAAAATCTGTCTCCAATAATGATAATGCTTGGTCAGCCGATGAAGCGATAGAGTACATGACAGTGTCATAAGCATATAAATGAATTTGACACTTTCTTATCTCATCACCGATATTGTTTATGTAGAGAGTGAACAGTAATGGAATAAGTATAGAACCTTGTGGGACACCTTTAACCAACTCCAATGGCTCCGACTGGATGCTGTCGACTCTAACAGCCTGACTTCTATCCTTTAGATAGTCATTTCCCACCTGGACAAAGGGAACACCTATGTGAGAATGCTGTTCATTGACTACAGTTCAGCGTTCAACACCATAATGCCCACAAAGCTCATCACTAAGCTAAGGAACCAGGGACTAAACACCTCCCTCTGCAACTGGATCCTGGACTTCTTGACGGACCGACCCCAGGTGCTATGGGTAGGCAACAACACGTCTGCCACACTGTTCCTCAACACTGGGGCCCCTCAGGGGTGTGTACTTAGTCCCCTCCTGTACTCCTTGTTCACCCACAACTGCATGGCCAAACAACTCTAACACCATCATTAAGTTTTCTGACGACACAACAGTGGTAGGCCTGATCACCGACAACGATGAGACAGCCTATAGGGAGGTCAGAGACCTGGCAGTGTGGTGCCAGGACAACAACCTCTCCCTCAATGTGAGCAAGACAAAAGGAGCTGATTGTGGACTACAGGAAAAGGCGGGCCGAACAGGCCCCCATTAATATCGACAGGGCTGTAGTGGAGCGGTTCGAGAGTTAAGTTCCTTGGTGTCCACATCACCAACAAACTATCATGGTCCAAACACACCAAGACAGTCGTGAAGCGGGCACGACAACACCTTTTCCCCCCCTCAGGAGACTGAAAAGATTTGGCATGGGTCTTCAGATCCTCAAAAAGTTATACAGCTGCAACATCGAGAGCATCCTGACTGGTTGCATCACTGCCTGGTATGGCAACTGCTCGGGATCTGACCATAAGGCGCTACAGAGGGTAGTGCGTATGGCCCAGTACATCACTGGGGCCAAGCTTGCTGCCATACAGGACCAATATAACAGGCGGTGTCAGAGGAAAGCCCAAAAAATTGTCAGAGACTCCAGTCACCCAAGTCATAGACTGTTTTCTCTGCTACCGCACAGCAAGCGGTACCAGGGTGCTAAGTCTAGGACCAAAAGGCTCCTTAACAGCTTCTACCCCCAAGCCATAAGACTGCTGAACAATTAATCAAATGGCCACCGGACTATTTACATTGATCCCCCCCATTGGTTTTGTACACTGCTGCTACTCACTGTTTATTATCTATGCATAGTCACTTCACCCCTACCTACATGTACAAATGACCTCTAACCTGTACCCCCGCACATTGGCTCAGTACCGGTACCTCCTGTATATAGCCTCGTTATTGTTATTTTATTGTGTTACTTTTTATTATTTTTTACTTTCGTTTATTTGGTAAATATTTTCTTAACTCTTCTTGAACTGCACTGTTGGTTAAGGGCTTGTAAATAAGCATTTCATGGTAAGGTCTACACTTGTATTCGGCTCATGTGACAAATAAAGCCTAATTTATGCAAACAAGCTACAGAGTCCCACCCACAGACTTAACCAGGCACGCACACACAATCAAAAGTAGCCAGACACCAACTTGGGGCTTGCATGAATGCATGTGCAATGACACGCTGTAGAAACACCCCAACTCCCCCACACACACACGTTCTTCTGTACTCTTATACAGGCAAGTGTATTCATAACATTCTATGTCAGTCCAGCTGGGATTTTCCTCTTCTTCCTCCTCCATCACTATCATTGTAACAGTGTGCTTCATTGAACATAGCTGTAAAGGCTCGACACTTCAACACGGCAGAGTGTCCTTTACAAGGCAGTAAATAATGATAACCATTTTAGGGAGCATTATTGTCACAAAATGATTGCAAGATAAAGACAAGAAATTGGCCATGAAGGTGGTCTCCACAACAATTGAAGAAAAGAAAAAAACTGTCAGTAACCATTAGCTATTCATGTGATCCTCAGTGTCGCTTGAAGCAGAAATTCTATGTGACTTCACGGTATTCTCGTGATCCTATGTTCCGCTTTAAACAGAAAAAATTAACTTTACCAATATGAATAGAAATGACCAGTTTTCAGAATCCATCACAAGCAGTGAAGAAAGAACACATGTCAGCAACAGTACTGGTTCCACTTCAAACAGGTTTAAGGATGTTCTCATGTTTTAGCTCAAGTATTTGGCAACTAACCATGCCTTGTTTTTCGATATACAGTGAGAAAACCCTAAGTGCCCTTGATTTAAGCCATGATACTCACTTGAATTTGAATGTCTCCCCGAGTTCTGTGGCATCCCCTGGCGTTATCTCGAATATCCCTGAAAATGGATATGGGTGTCCTCCATAGGCAAACTCTGAAAGGTCAGGCCACTGATCAGATCACACAGAAGAAGTCAAACACACTATACAAAGATTCATAGCACATAACAGTAGTACTAGTAGCGGTTGGTGGGAAATTAACAGGGCTGTGGGGTGGTGTTACTGTGTTGAGGTAAGTGTGGAGATGAGTGTGGGGCGGGTGGGGGTGGTGTTGCTCTGTTTGAGGTGAGTGTGGACCAGTGATCAAATCTAACTATTGGTCGCACACAAATATTTAGCAGATGTTATTGCGGTGTAGCGAAATGCTTGTGTTCCTAGCTCCAGCAGTGCAGTAATATCTAACAATTTACAACAACATATACAGATCTAAAAGTAAAATAATGGAATTGCTGTGTTTGAGGTGAGTGTAGGGCGGGTGGGGTAGTATTGTAGTCTGTTGTGATGGGCTGAGGCAGTCTGAGGAAGCCAAGTCGCAGACGCGGTAGGTATTTATAGCTCTATCAGTCCGTGTCTAGCTCTATCAGTCCGTGTCTAGCTCTATCAGTCCGTGTCTAGCTCTATCAGTCCGTGTCTAGCTCTATCAGTCCGTCTAGCTCTATCAGTCCGTCTAGCTCCCAGCTCCACGATGAATGCAGCGGATGGGGATCTCCAAAACCCTGTTCCCACCCCTCTGATGTACTCATCCAGCCTGCTACTAACTCCTGATCTGAACGCTTGTGCTGAATTACAATAACTCATGCACTTTCTCCATGAATGACATAGATACACACAGCACATCCATTTTACAGAATGTATAAACAGTGTCAGTTTTGGCAAACTCACACTCTCATAAAGACAGACACACAGTAAATAATTGCCAGCTTGCGCTGCTCATAAAGTAATGTAATAGGCAATAATTATGTGCCTAATCCACACCATCTGTTGCTGGGATTGTCAGTCTCCCTGAATCAGCTCAATTAAGGGTAAACAAGCCAGGCATTAGAAATACCCAGGTTCATCCTACCATGCAACTGAAGGGGTTGCCATGAGGATATATTTCAACTCAGAGCTTTCTTTTAAAATGTATAGATGAAAGCAGCTTTTAATAGGCTGAGCTGTGAGGTTGAAACCACAGGCGAGACGCTGATTTAACAGATTGAACCACCAGTGTTTTTAACTAAAATAACACTTCCAGTTCTCCTTCTTGATCAATAAAGCACTGGCTGCTGAACACATCCTGGCTGAAGGCCAATCCTCCAAGATACAGGCTAGACAGAGCAACTGGGAGGCTGATTCTAGAATAAAGCGGTTTTAAAAAGATAGACTCAGAGATATGACAGACGCAGACAGTAAACCAGGTGGTCAATTTCCGCAAGAAGTAAGAGTGAAACGTGAAGCTCAACTTCTCTGCGATTTTGGTGCCCTGGCTACCACGATGTAACACCTTGAAACGAACGTGGGCAAATGGGCAGATTCTGTGTGTGACAGCAGTCTTGAATCTTGCTAATCTCAATATCTGCAGTGCAGCTCATAGGAATGTAATTTAGCTGGGTCTACTTTTTTAATTAGAGGAAGAACCCATTTGATCCTGAAAAACAAACAGCCAGAAACAATAAAATGCCAAAAGTGTGTGTCTGGTTTGTAGTGAAGCTGGTAATTAGCTAACAAAGATTCCTCCGGTTGGGTTGATGTGGCTTGTATTTTGGGGGGGGGGGGGGGGGGGGGTTCTGAGACGTGTAGGCATTATGAGTAAAGACGAGTTAGCAGCTACAACAATTTGAAACTCTTCTTACAAGTTTATACTTCCATCCTTATTTTAATTCTACCACCATCTGTTACAGTCCTGATGTCAGGTACTAATAGTACCATAGTATCGGACTCAAAGCCCTCTACTTGACGAGGCCTTGCAGACAGAGGAGTTCTACCCAGCAGCACCTGACAGCCCAGCAGTTCAATGGAGTGCCTGGTTGTGTGGTTGAGCTTTGGTCAGTCAGCCCCACCCAGGGCTGTTATCATAGCAGCGGAGGTTTCCTTACCTCTACCGTAGATCTCGATCCCTGAGTGAAAGACGCCAATTCCCAGATTGGTGGTGAACTCGTTGATCCAGTACTGAAAGAAAACCGAAACACCCGTGATCATTACGACTGCCTCCAGACGAAAAGTATGAGTAATATACAGATACACAGGGGACTCTTTCAAATGATTACTACAGGTTAACAGGTGGTGTGAATGAAACTTGTAAAAGTCACTTTTCTATAAAAGGACAGTGTGTGGAAAACACAAGCTTGACAGTCTGAACAGTGAGCAAAAGACTAATCATCTGTTGCAAGATGATGTGCATTCTCGCTCTATTCAATAATGATACATGTATGCATTTGATAATGATAGGTTGATAGACCCTGTATGATGTGGATGACATATTCATCATACCAATTCTATATTACAGTCTAACATTGCTTGTTCAGATACTTCTTAATTTCCTTATTTTTCTGGATTATGTGTGGTGTTTTTTTATTGCTAGGTATTACTGCACAGTTGGAGCTAGAAACAAGCATTTCGCTGCACCTGCGATAACATCTGCAAATTGTGTACGTGACCATAAACTGATTTTATTTCGATTTTTTAATTGGCATCTGGCGCCCCCGTGTTCTCATCAGCCAGGTCCCCAGTGCTACTATTGCTCCGAGTTGATGGAGAGAGCCATCAGTAAGAGATCTAGTGTCATTATCTAAGGAGGTTGAAGGCTCTGTTCTACTGAATGAAACACCACTTTATTAGGCCTCACAGGGCTCTGATGTGCCAGCAAACAGGGAAGTCTAAGATGGAGCATGTTAATGATCGTTAACTCTAACGGAGTTCCACATGCCCTCAGTGTGCTGAGAGAGACAACTGGAGGAGAAGCAGAAGATAGATGTTATCTCCCTCGTAATTTGTTTTGAATAGGACATTTCTGGGCTATTTTAGTTTAATGTAAGGTTAAACAGTACGCGTTAGGCTATAGCCCTAACTTCATGTTCTCAATCCACTTATTCTAAATGAAAGACAACAATAAATCACTGCCCAACAGCACACAATCGGCGAGCATAGTTTTCTATGAACTAAAATCCTCCTTCTCTGGTCGATGCCCCAGAGTCCCATGCAGTCAGTCTACATAGCTGACATTGTTCAGAGCTCAAACTGAGATGTGTTGGGGAAATGTCAAATATGAAAGGTTACATCTGGACCATCAGTCCTTCCACTGCACAAAGCAGTCTCTCAGATCTGACATACAGACAGGAGCGCTTCATAGACGACTGACTCCGAGCCAAAATTGGAAAACCAATGTGCCAGTGACCTAATAAAGCGTCTGCATACTAGGTTTGGTTTGCTCCTAGCAGACCTCTACTGGGCGAAGTGAACATCTGTTCCACGGATACTTCCTTAAAAAGTCCACTTGAAAAACAAGAAAAAAGGTGCAATAGTACCGTTTGTCCCTCTTGAGACGCTGTAACCAGGATGAAAATAGTCAATTAATCCAAGATAAAATAATAAAACATTTGAGTTATATGATTATGCCAAGGTCTTAGTCGCGCAATTTTACATCTAGCTAATATGTTTGGTGCAGTATTTCTCAAGTGAAACATTTGTATGAAAACAGGTCTCTCGTTGAATGACAACAAACACTTCATTGAAGAATCCCTACTGTTGACCAATTGCCGACGAAGGAGAGTTGACTTCGGCTACCGAACTTCAGCTTGCCTCAGGGGAAAATGTGCGCACGAACAGGCGAAAACCTTGACGAAGACCAAAACGTCACAAAAGGTTATCATAAAATACATTGAGTATACAAGACATGAAGAACCTGCTCTTTCGATGACGAACTGACAAGATGAATCCAGGTGAAAGCTATAATCCCTTACTGATGACACTTGTTACATCCACTTCAAATCAGTGAAGATGAAGGGGAGGATACAGGTTAAAGAAGGATTTTTAAGTCTTGAGACAATTGAGACATGGATTGTGTGCCATGGGCAAGACAAAATATTTAAGTGCCTTTGAACAGGGTATGGTGGTACTTGCCAGGTCAACAGTTTCCTGTGTGTTTCAAGAATGGTCCACCACCCAAAAGACATCCAGCCAATTTACACAACTGTGGGAGGCATTGGAGTCAACATGGGCCAGCATCCCTGCGGAACACTTGACACCTTGTAAAAGACATGTCCAGACGAATTGAGGCTGTTCTGAGTGCAAAGGGGTGCAACTCAATACTAGGAAGGTGTTCCTAATGTTCTGCATACTCAGTGTATGCATGAACTGTTTCGGCTAGGAAGCATGCGGACGCCTTTATCCCCAAGTAACCATGGAAACCAATTGGACTCAAGCACAGACGTGCATAAATGCATAACACCCCCTTCCCAGAAGTCCAAAAGCCTGCTCAGTGCTCATGTCTGCTAATGCGGAAGGACATAGATTAAGTGACAAAAGATCCCTGATTAAAACCTCCTGTGAGCGATGTGGACAGTAATTTGATATACTTCTGGTCGTGCCCGCCCCTGTAGATTAAATACAGACGGATCGTTAGAACTGCCACATCATTATATTGTTGGCAGGCCCGTCTGTGGCATTGCAGTAGATTCAGTCTCACTTTCAGGTCCAAGCCTTTACTCACCTTCAAGTTATTCAAGGTGACGTTCGTTTGTCTATTTGACAGAAAACCCGTAGACTACCGTAATAAGCCTGTATTTTCCCCATTCTTACTCTTGCACACACCCCTGCTAGCACACATTGTCATGTCCTTAACTCCTCACACATGTATTTGTCCTTGAGAACTACTATTAGCGCTTATTTATCTTCTGTTATGCATCTGCATACTGTGTCAGGTGTGGGTCTCTGCTGTGGTGTTTTGGGAATTAGCTAAACAGTTGCTAGGCAGACTTTTCCAGTGTGACAGCATGCGTCACAACTCAGAGAGAAGAGAGAGCTTGACAGCTGCTAATTAAATGGCGGCCTCCTGGCTCCCACTTTCACTGCAGTCTCCCAGAAAAAAATATTCATACCGATAGGAAAACTTTTTTATAGCATAATCACACCTCAAAAGAATAACAGGAGCCTCTTTCCTAACAAAGAAGGTCTTCAGACGACTCAGACTTTTCGCAAAAATACCCTCGGCTACAGAAATTAATGCAATGTAAACTTGCGAACTTGTCATGCTAGACCACTACCTCCAGAGGAAGCGCACGACACTCGCCCGACAGTTGCCAAACTAAGCAGGGCAGTGTAAACAAAATTGTCTCATTGAGCCAACACTTCTCTAGTATGTTTTTTTTTTATAGCAAAGCAATATTTTTGAAACAGCTGAACTGTACAGACATTTTCCTTTATTGAAATTGTAGGAACCGCATTTTACATTATGAAAATAAAGGTTTACCTCAGCCTAAATATTTTGTTTCATCTTGTTAAGACACTGCGGAACCGGAATTGTCCAGAGCAGATTATGGATAAATACTTTTTTCACCTTATCTGTAAAACACTCAAGACATGTATGTAAAATAATTTTGCCACATTTTTTCAAATAAAATGTTATCTAGAATAATATATATATTTTTTTTCATATCAACAATTCCCTCTGGGCAAGTCTGGAAAATATATCTAATGATAACCACACAAAATTTGGTGAATGCAAATTATTCTGATGCTGAGAAAAAAATTGTTTGCGTGTTGGAAGAGTCTGACTTTCGGGAAATAGCAGTTAAAAGACAAGTACACGGAATTAAGACTACCAAACGTCTATTTAGACCCAATGACCATCTCTTCAAACTAAGTTAACTTCTTCGGGGTAGGGGGCAGCATTTTCACTTTTGGATAAATAGCATGCCAAAATTCAACTGCCTGCTACTCATCCCCAGAAGATAAGATATGCATAGTATTAGTAGATGTGGACAGAAAACACTCTGAAGTTTCTAAAACTGTTTGAATCATGTCTGTGAGAATAACAGAATTTATGTAGCTGGCGAAACCCCGAGGACAAACCATTCAGAATTTTTATTTTTTTGAGGTCACTGTCTTTTCAATGAGTTTATTGGGACACCAGATTTCTAAGGGACTTGTTTGCAGTTCCTACCGCTTCCACTGGATGTCACCAGTCTTTGGAAATTGGTTGAGGTTATTCCTTTGTGTAATGAACAGGTACGGAAATCGTAAATGAGGGTCACTTGAAGTAAATTGTTTGAGAGAGGCACTTTACCAAAAAAGTTACGTCAGTTTGTTTACCTAACGTTGTATTACAAAAGTAGTTTGAAATATTTTGGTAAAGGTTACATGTAACTTTTGATATATTTTGTAGTGACGTTACGCAAGTTGGAAGCTGTGTTTTTCTGGATGAAACGCGCCAAATAAATTGACATTTTGGATATATATCGACGGAATTAATCGAACAAAAGGACCATTTGTGATGTTTATGGAACATATTGGAGTGCCAACAAAATAATTTCGTCAAAGGTAAGGCATGAATTATATTTTTATTTCTGCGTTTTGTGTCGTGCCTGCAGTGTTGAAATATGCTACTCTTTGTTTACTGCTGTGCTATCATCAGATAATAGCATCTTATGCTTTCGCCGAAAAGCATTATTGAAATCTGACATGTTGGCTGGATTCACAACGAGTGTAACTTAAATTTGGTATCTTACATGTGTGATTTAATAAAGGTTAGATTTTTATATCATTTTATTTGAATATGGCGCTCTGTATTTTCCCTGGCTATTGACCAGGTGGGACGATTGCGTCCCACCTACAACCAGAGAGGTTTAGTAGTCAAGTTTGCAACATTCTCTATGAAATGGGCTTTGAAATTATGTACAATTCAATGTAGCTTTGAAATTATTGATGCATGTCCATTTTATAGTGGCTAAAATCCATACAAAATGTTGATAACAGTAGTATGATAAACTAAAGAAAACATACATTTTCATCAAGTTTGACATGGTTTACTTTTTGAAAATACTAAACTTAAAAATGGACCAAAATACCAACAAATGTACAGGTACAGTTGAAGTCGGAAGATGACATACACCTTAGCCAAATACATTTAAACTCAGTTTTTCACAATTCCTGATATTTAATCCGAGTAAAAATTCCCTGTTTTAGGTCAGTTAGGATCACCACTTTATTTTAAGAATGTGAAATGTCAGAATAATAGGAGAGAGAATTATTTATTTCAGTTTTATTCTTTCACCACATTCCCAGAGGGTCAGAAGTTTACATACACTCAATTAGTATTTGGTAGCATTGCCTTTAAAAATTGTTTACCTTGGGTCAAACATTTCAGGTAGCCTTCCGCAAGCTTCCTACAATAAGTTGGGTGAATTTTGGCCCATTCCTCCTGACAGAGCTGGTGTAACTGAGTCAGGTTTGTAGGCCTCCCTGCTCACACACACCTTTTCAGTTCTGCCCACAAATGTTCTATGGGTTGAGGTCAGGGCTTTGATGGCCACTCCAATACCTTGACTTTGTTGTCCTTAAGCCATTTTGCCACAACTTTGGAAGTACGCTTGGGGTCATCATCCATTTGGAAGACCCATTTGCGACCAAGCTTTAACTTCCTGACTGATGTCTTGAGATGTTGCTTCAATATATCCACATAATTTTACATCCTCATGATGCCATCTATTTTGTGAAGTGCACCAGTGCCTCCTGCAGCAAAGCACCCCCACAACATCATGCTGCCACCCCCATGCTTCACGGTTGGGTTGGTGTTCTTCGGCTTGCAAGCCTACCCCTTTTTCCTCCAAACATAATGATGGTCATTATGGCCAAACAGTTCTATTTTTGTTTAATCAGACCAGAGGACATTTCTCCAAAAAGTACGATCTTTGTCCCCATGTGCAGTTGCAAACCGTAGTCTGGCTTTTTTATGGCGGTTTTGGAGCAGTGGCTTCTTCCTTGCTGAGCGGCCTTTCAGGTTATGTCGATATAGGACTCGTTTTACTGTGGATGTAGATATTTTTGTACCCGTTTCCTCCAGCATCTTCACAAGGTCCTTTGCTGTTGTTCTGGGATTGATTTGCACTTTTCGCACCAAAGTACGTTCATCTCTAGGAGACAGAAGGTCGCCTCCTTCCTGAGCGGTATGACGGCTGCGTGGTCCCATGGTGTTCATACTTGCGTACTATTGTTTGTACAGATGAATGTGGTACCTTCAGGCGTTTGGAAATTGCTCCCAAGGATGAACCAGACTTGGAGTTCTACTATTTTTTTTCTGAGGTCTTGCCTGATTTCCTTTGATTTTCCCATGATGTCAAGCAAAGAGGCACTGAGTTTGAAGGTAGGCCTTGAAATACATCCACAGGTACACCTCTAATTGACTCAAATTATGCCAATTAACGTATCAGAAGCTTCTAAAGCCATGACATCATTTTCTGGAATTTTCCAAGCTGTTTAAAGGCACAGTCAACTATGTAAACCTCTGACCCACTGGAATTGTGATACAGTGAATTATAAGTGAAATAATCTGTCTGTAAACAATTGTTGGAAAAATTACTTGTGTCATGCACACAGTAGATGTCCTAATCGACTTGCCAAAACTATCGTTTGTTAACCTCTTATGGCTCAAATATCAGCAGTGAGTATCAGCAGTGGAAAGAGGTGGCCATTTCAAACGGCCTCGTACTCAATTATTGTTCTTACAATATGCATATTATTATTACTTTTGGATAGAAAACACTGTCTAGTTTCTAAAACAGGTTTAATTATTTCTCTAAGTGAAACATAACTCTTTTTACAGCCCATTTTCTGTAAAAAGTGACATTTCCAAGAAGCTATGTCTCTCTTCAAGATACTCTCTATAAAAGGCCTTGGCACTTATGACTGTAGAAACACGTCACACGCCTTCCCCTGGATGTCATGCGGAAGTGAGAGAAGAAATGGCTTGATTATCTCTGTCAGGGACTGAAAACAACATCTTGGAGTGATAAGTGCGCACTTAATTTTTTTTTCTGGGCGCGAAGTAGGAACTGGACTGCGCTCCTGGAAAACACTCGTTATAGGTGAATATGACCTCCGGCTTCGATTTTTTTTGATACATGTCACAATATCATCCTAAAGTATGTTTTTTCAATATACTTTAATTATATTATTGAAATTTATTCTGGACTTTAGACGTGATGCGACGCAAGAATTTTGTCAAGACGGAGAGGTTAGCACGGCATGGCCAGTGTGCCATGCTAATTCAAGAGGGACATCGTTCGTTCTAGGTCCAAATGAACACGGTTCTGAACAAAGGACCCTTTGGAGAACATTCTGATGGAAAATCAACAAAGATAAGGACCCAATTTGGGATGCTTTTTCATATATCTGTCGAACTGTGCTATCGCTAGCGTTTGACTAGAATCAATGCTGCTGTGTGTTAGCTATTGTAGTAAGCTAATATAACGATATATTGTGTTTTCGCTGTAAAACACTTCAGAAATCGGAAATATTGTCTGTATTCACAAGATCTTTCTCTTTCATTAGCTATCCACCATATATTTTTCTGAAATCTTTTCTGATGTGAAATTAGTAGTTGACGTTGGTGTCTGTTTTCTCTGGCTACTGCCGTGCGATTTCTGACTGTAGCTATGATGGTGGCTAAGATGGTAGCAGTAATGTAAAACTGATTTATAGCTAAAATATTCAACTTTTTCGAACAAAACATAGATTTATTGTGTAACATGTTATAGGACTGTCATCTGAGGTAGTTTTTTCTAGGTTATTTAGGTTGGTTCTAGGTTATTTAGGTTGGTTCTAGGTTAGTTTGGTTAGCTTTGTGCATGCTAATTGCATGCTACCGTTGCTGTGAAAAATGTCTGTCTGTCTTTTGTATTTGGTGGTGAGCTAACATAAATATATGTGGTGTTTTCGCTGTAAAACACTTCAGAAATCGGAAATATTGTCTGTATTCACAAGATCTTTGTCTTTCATTAGCTATCCACCATATATTTCTCTGAAATGTTTCCTGATGTGTAATAAGGTAGTTGACGTTGGTGTCTGTATTTTCTCTGGCTACTCCCGTGCGATTTCTTACTGTAGCTATGATGGTAGCAGTAATGTAAAACTGATTTATAGCTAAAATATGCATTTTTTTTGAACAAAACATAGATTTATTGTGTAACATGTTATAGGACTGTCATCTGAGGTAGTTTTTTCTAGGTTATTTAGGTTGGTTTTAGGTTAGTTAGGTTGGCTTGTGCATGCTACTTCATTCTACTTGTGCTGTGAAAAATGTCTGTCCTCTTTTTTATTTGGTGGTGAGCTAACATAAATATATGTGGTGTTTTCTCTGTAAAACATTTAAAAAATCGGACATGTTGGCTGGATTGACAAGATGTTTATCTTTCAAATGCTGTATTGGACTTGTTAATGTGTGAAAGTTAAATATTTAAAAAAAAAATAGATTTTGAATTTCGCGCCCTGCACTTGAAGTGGCTGTTGTCATATTGTGTCCGGTGCCGGGCTTGCAGCCTGAAGAAGTTAACAAGAAATGTGTGGAGTGTTTGGAAAAACTAGTTTTAATGACTCCAACCTAAGTGTATGTAAACTTCCGACTTCAACTGTAGGTGCAAAAACATAATTTCAGCCTTAACCACTAAAAAATCTGCTCGACCAGGTCTGTCCTAAAGGCAGTGTTAAGCTAGGCTAGCCAGGCTATTAAAACGATCACCCATCAGCACCATTACAGCCTTGGCAGCAGCAAAGAGCCCAATTAACTCGGGGAGATCTCTTAAACACAGCTAGGCTGAGTGAGCTGATCCAGCACAGATCAGCGACACACGAGAGATTCCCTGCTACTGATAGAGAAGACACAGCTCATACTGTAGGCCTACATCTGGTGGTGAAGCAAAAGAGAAAATGCATCACTATTTGATTGTGAAATATCAAGGAACCAGCGATATAAGAAATGGTTATAAATCGCCTAGCTAACAGACTGTAGTGGCAAGCCTATTTCTTGCATGTAGCTTTAGGACTGGACACATTGTAACATACATGTGAAAAAGGACTGTTAATACATACTTAACATCAAGTACTTAGGAACAGTGCATGCAGAGGCTAGCAGTGAACAGTGGTCTATTAAAAGGTTAGCTCTCTTCCCAACCACCCTTGGGTTGCGTTCAGTAGGGCACACCACACCAAACATTTTGTTGGACAAGGTAGTACATTAACGTCATTTAGCAGACGCGCTCATCCAGAGTGAGTGCATACATTCTCATACAGGTCCCCCCATGGGAATCAAACCCTACCAACTGAGCTACACATAGTAGCTCCCCATTTCAAAAAGTTCTCTCCCTAAGGAACACAACCCTGGTCTCTGTGTGGCTGGCTCCTCTGCTGTGTGGCATATTGGCTGTGGCTGTCTGTGTCAGTGCGGAGTGACTCAAGGCCTCTGACAGTCTACTCTGCTCCCACCACATCCAGACACATGCTCTGCTGCTCGTGCAGCCCGCCAAAGGCCCTGGATCGGCTGGAGGCCTCCACAGACCGAATTTCCCTCTGTCTGCTATGAGCAGAAAGCACATGGTGTGTAGAACGAGAGATCCCAATAAACAGGAGATATGTCTGGAAAATGACATAATAGTTTTTCTGAAGCCAGCTCACTGTTAACTTATCAGGCCTAACGAAGCCAAATAGTACCAAAAAAGACCATTTCCAAAAGCACCAGATGGGGCCAATGATTTACACACACACAAGATGACCAATAAGTGGTGCTGTGTTAACAGCCACCGTGCCTCCATCTTGGCACTCCCCACCAGTGTGATATTTTGGAAGTTATAGAAATGCATTTGTCCTCCTGCTCAGTTGTGCACCGGGGCCTCCCACTCTTTCTATTCTGGTTAGAGACAGTTTGCGCTGTTCTGTGAAGGGAGTAGTACACAGCGTTGTACGAGATCTTCAGTGTCTTGGCAATTTCTCGCATGGAATAGCCTTAATTTCTCAAAACAAGAGACTGACGAGTTTCAGAAGAAAGGTCTTTGTTTCTGGCCATTTTGAGCCTGTAATCGAACTCACAAATGTTGATGCTCCAGATATTCAACAAGTCTAAAGGAGGCCAGTTTTATTGCTTCTTTAAATCAGCACATGTTTTCAGCTGCGCTAACATAATTGCAAAAGGGTTTTCTAATGATCAATTAGCCTTTTAAAATTATATACTTGGATTAGCTAACACAGCGTTCCATTGAAACACAGGAGTGATGGTTGCTGATAATGGGCCTATGTAGATATTCCATTAAAAAAAATCTGCCATTTCCAGCTACAATAGTCATTCACAACATTAACCATGTCTACACTGTATTTCTGATCAATTTGATGTTATTTTAATGGACCATAAAAAAGTGCTTTTCTTTCAAGGAAATTTCTACGTGATCCCAAACTTTGAACGGTAGTGTATACTTAAAATAAATTGGTTGCAATTTTTATGAGCTGAAATAAAAGATCCCAGAAATTTGATAGCCACAATAATCTTATTTCTGTCAAATTCTTAGCAAAAATTTGTTCATCCTTCCACCGGACAGATGTGGCATATCAAGAAGCTGATCCTCAGTTTCATCAGATTTTAGGGTGGCTGGTTTCAAACAATCCCACAAGTGAAAAAGACAGATGTGGAGGTCCTGGGCTGGAGTGGTTACACATGGTTTGCGGTTGAAGGGCCAAATTGGATGTACTTCCAAATTCTCTAAAACGACGTTGGAGGCGGATTATGGTCGAGAAATTAACATTCAATTATCTGGCAACAGCTCTGGTGGACATTCCTGCAGTCAATATGCCAATTGCACACTCCCTCAGAATTTGAGACATCCGTGGCATTGTGTTGAGTTACAAATCTGCAGATTTTAGAGAGGTCTTTTGTCCCCAGCACAAGGTGCACCTGTTTAATGATCATGCTGGTTAATCAGCTTCTTGATATTCCACACCTGTCAGGAGGATGGATTATCTTGGCAAAGGAGAAATGCTCACTAACAGGGATGTAAACTCATTTGAGCACAATATTTTAGAGAAATAAGCTTTTTGTGCATATGGGACATTTCTGGGATCTATTTCAGCTCATGAAAAATGGGACACTTTCCATGTTGCGTTTATATTTCTGTTCGGTATAATTGCATTCTAAACTGAAGATCATGATTAGCTGATTATTGGAGTCAGGTGTGTTAACTGGGGCTAGGGAAAAAGTTTGACACCAATCAGGCCCCTGAGGACTGGAGTAGCCCATCTCTGAGATTGGACCAGTGTCTCTTGAATTAGAGATGCAGCTGCCTGATCTGTGTCAATGAAGATAGGGAATCCTCAATTTACATCCCCAATCCTCCAAAACATCTGTTTGGGAAAACAGGCCGACAATATCGTCACCAGGGCCCATACATTATGTTCCCCAATGATACATTCCTGTTTGTAGCACAGGATATTAAAATCTATTAGACTACCCACGGTCTCCTGCTGTTAATCTACCATGTTCACGGCAGTGACAACTGCAGACTGATGCTTCTGCTCTGAAGAGGGGAAAGTAGGCTACTTGAAAGAAAAGCTACCATTTTAGAGGGTGTTCTTTCCTACTTACACATTTTCTCTCCATTCCCGCATAAGCACATGAAAAGCAATGATGCATAAACAGAAGCACGCTTGAAACTAACTGGCAGAGCTGTTTTTCCATGCATAAGTGTGTATTTGCATTGCAAAACCAATCAAGATTTGTTTCAAATTGAGAACAGTTAGATAATCTTTTCCATCCCGCTTGACATCTTTAGTCATGCAAATTGAGTACAGGCTCATTTGGAGTGCTAGTAGTATTGCAGAACTTCCATCTGCATTGAAAAATATATATTTTCCCTGTGACATTAGCACTGAGGTTAACATACTATTATTGCGTCTCCCAATTTCCACCGTTGGTAAAGTAGACAGACATGAGTAGTGATGCAGATGCAGGTTGACTCAGTCACTTGTCTAATGTATGCTTGAAATGCTAGGGATAAGCTCTCTTTAGAATCAAAAGGAGAACTTGAATCTGCTCTTTCAGAAAATCTGCCACTAGGCATTTGGTTTGAATAAAGTGAATAACTAGAGACATCTCAGTTTAATTTGGGCATGCTTTTCATCCAAAATTCTGAATGCTGCCCGCTACCCTAGAGAAGTTAAGAACAAATTCTTAGTTACAACGACGGCCTACCCCGGCCAAACCTGGACGACGCTAGGCCAATTGTGCGCCGCCCTATGGGACTCGCAATCACGGCCAAATGTGATGCAACCTGGACTCGAACAAGGTACTGCAGTGACGCCTCTTGCAATGAGATGCAGTGTCTTAGACCACTGCGCCACTTGGGAGCCCTGTATACATCTTGTTTTTATATACTTTTATTTTGGATCCTGCGGCTTTGTTTGGCTTAGTTGCTGTAAGCGCTGCCGTCTGCCCCGGGATCCTGACAGATTGCTCATAGGGGGACAGACACAGAAGCCCAGCTAGCCTAGCTGGCTCGGCGGTCTCAAATGGAGGTCGCTATATGAACATTTCCAGCGCTGCAGGAGCTGTGTTTACTTTGCTTTGTTCCGGGACAATGTGGACCGCGCTGACTTTCAATGTAGCAACTGCTTGCTTGTGGAGGACTACAGGGGCGAAGTGGCTACTCTTAGCAAGCAGGTAGCAAACCTACACAAGCTACTGGGGAATCCATGACCGCCTACTTTTTATTTCACCCCAGTAGCCGGACGCCGCTCTTGTGGAAGTGGGGCGGCCATGTCGGCTCTCCACAGCGAACTGGCCGGTGCTCAGCAGGGATCCATCCCGAAGGGTTCTCCCCCTTCCCTGGAGAACGGAGCTGTTCTCGACCCAACCAACCAGCCATGGAGATACGTCACTCACCATGGAAGTCAAAGAAAGCGTCCTCTGGCAACTGGGGTCTTCTTGGAGATGTTAAGCCCGGACCTGACACAGACCAGAAAGGGTTTGCCGCCCTGGATCCAGAGTTTCCGGCGCTTTCTTCATTAGCGGCTTCCCATTCGAGATCAGATCCGGAGGTACCCACGTATTCATCTTCAGTTCTGTCTCCCTCTCCGATGGCTTCTACCTCAGATTCAGATCCTCAGAGCTCCCATCCTCATCAGACCGTGAGGCTGCCTGAGAGACCGGCCCATTCAACATCACCAACTATCATCGTCGTCAGCTCTATGGTGAGAAACATCTTGGTTTCCAATGCAAAAACCCTGTGCTACCCAGGAGCACGAGTACAGGACATCACATGGCTGATTTCGACTGTTCTACGACAGATGCCGTGACCTGACGCTGTCGTAGTCCATGTGGGGCCAAACGACATCAGGAGTGCTAGCTCGGAACATCCGAAAACTGATTTTACCATTAAAAGACTCCAAAAAACAGCCAATCATTTCAGGTCCAGTACCATCGTTGGGTGTGAAAGATTCAACAGGCTACTGGGATTACACATCTGCCTAAAATATTACTGTAGCTCTGCTGGAATCACTTTTATAGGTAACTGACAACTTCTGAAAACAGAAAATACTCCACAGGAATGACAGAGTCCATCCAAATCATCTAGGCTCCTGGACTCTGTGCACTCATTTCAAGGCTGCGTTGAAACAATGACCCAAGACCAGCTCAGTTAATCACTACCATTGTGACAATGAGTCATCAAAATGCTGCATTAAATGTACATTATCATAAGGGCGTTGGCAGGAGAGGTCGACCAATTAAATCGGAATGGCCGATTAATTAGGGCCGATTTCAAGTTTTAATAACAATCGGAAATCTGTATTTTTGGACACCGTTTCTTTCTTTTTTTTACACCTTTATTTAACTAGGCAAGTCAGTTAAGAACACATTCTTATTTTCAAAGACGGCCTAGGAACGGTGGGTTAACTCCCTTGTTCAGGGGCAGAACGACAGATTTTTACCTTGTCAGCTCGGGGATTCAATCTTGCAACCTTACGGTTAACTAGTCCAACGCTCTAACCACCTGATTACATTGCACTCCACGAGGAGCCTGCCTGTTACGCGAATGCAGTAAGAAGCCAAGGTAAGTTGCTAGCTAGCATTAAACTTATCTTATAAAAAACAATCAATCATAAATCACTAGTTAACTACACATGGTTGATGATATTACCAGTTTATCTAGCGTGTCCTGCGTTGCATATAATCGAAGCGGTGCGCATTCGCGAAAAAGGACCGTCGTTGCTCCAACGTGTACCTAACCATAAACATCAATTTGCGGAAAAAAAAGCATAATCATTGCACGAATGTACCTATCCATAAACATCAATGCCTTTCTTAAAATCAATACACATTAGTATATATTTTTAAACCTGCATATTTAGCTAAAAGAAATCCAGGTTAGCAGGCAATATTAACCAGGTGAAATTGTGTCACTTCTCTTGCGTTCATTGCACGCAGAGTCAGGGTATATGCAACAGTTTGGGCCGCCTGGCTCGTTGCGAACTAATTTGCCAGAATTTTACGTAATTATGACATAACACTGAAGGTTGTGCAATGTAAAAGGAATATTTAGACTTATGGATGCCACCCGTTAGATAAAATACGGAACGGTTCCGTATTTCACTGAAAGAATAAACGTTTTGTTTTCGAGATGATAGTTTACGGATTCGACCATATTCATGACCAAAGGCTCGTATTTGTGTGTTATGTTATAATTAAGTCTATGATTAGATATTTGATAGAGCAGTCTGACTGAGCAATGGTAGGCAGCAGCAGGCTCGTTCGCATTCATTCAAACAGCACTTTCGTGCGTTTTGCCAGCAGCTCTTCGCTGTGCTTCAAGCATTGACCTGTTTATGACTTCAAACCTATCAACTCCCAAGATTAGGCTGGTGTAACCGATGTGGCTAGCTAGTTAGCGGGGGTGCGCGCTAATAGCGTTTCAATCGGTGACGTCACTCGCTCTGAGACTTGGAGTAGTTGTTCCCCTTACTCTGCAAGGGCCGCGGCTTTTGTGGAGCGATGGGTAACGATGCTTCGAGGGTGGCTGTTGTCGATGTGTTCCTGGTTCGAGCCCAGGTAGGGGCGAGGAGAGGGACGGAAGCTATACTGTTACACTGCAATACTAAAGTGCCAATAAGAACATCCAATAGTCAAAGGTATATGAAATACAAATGGTATAGAGAGAAATAGTCCTATAATTCCTATAATAACTACAACCTAAAACTTCTTACCTGGAAATATTGAAGACTCATGTTAAAAGGAACCACCAGCTTTCATATGTTCTCATGTTCTGAGCAAGGAACTTAAAAACGTTAGCTTTTTTACATGGCACATATTGCACTTTTACTTTCTTCTCCAACACTTTGTTTTGGCATTATTTAAACCAAATTGAACATGTTTCATTATTTATTTGAGGCTAAATTTATTTTATTGATGTATTAAGTTAAAATAAGTGTTCATTCAGTATTGTTGTAAATGCCATTATTACAAATAAATAAATAAATATTTGAAAAATATTTTTTATTTGTTTTTCTTTGTTTATTATTATTTTTATCTTTTAAAATAGTCTTTTTTCCTTTATTTATTTATTTTTTTATTTTAATTTTATTTTAATTTTTTTAAATCGGCCGATTAATCGGTATCGGCTTTTTTTGGTCCTCCAATAATCAGTATCGGTGTTGAAAAATCATAAAATCGGTCGACCTCTAGTTGGCAGACAATGTAAGTAACTTAATTTGTCCCTCGAACTGCCCTGAATACTTTTGTTGATCCTACAGCTATTGTATGCATTAATCATGTGCCTATGAACTATGAGTTATACTGTTAGCATTGAGGTGGTGTGCCCTACTAGGAAGACCACTGTGTGCAGCTCACCCTGCACTATCAGCTCCAATATAAATAACATGAGCAAGTCTACTTCTGATAAGCTTCCCAGTAAAGCATTAAAAACAATCAAGCAACCCAGAAGTGCTAAAAATAGCCAATATTAACATTTGCAGCCTGAGAAACAAGGTCCATGAAGTCAATAACTTGCTTCTAACAGATGACATTCATATTCTGACCATCTAAAACTCACTTAGATAATACCTTTGATGATACAGTGGTAGCAATACATGGTTATAACATCTACCGAAAAGACAGAAATGCCAACGGGGGCAGTGTTGCGGTCTATATTCAGAACCACATTCCTGTAAAGCTTAGAGATGATCTCATGTTAAATACTGTTGATGTAATATGGCAATAGGTTCATCTGCCTCACCACCTTAAGCCCATTCTTGTGGGAAGCTGCTATAGACCAAGTGCTAACAGTCAGTTTCTGGATAATGCGTGTGAAATACTTGATAATGTATGTGATATCAACAGAGAAGTATATTTTCTGGGTGATTTAAATATTGACTGGCTCTCATCAAGCTGCACACTCAAGATTTTTTTTTTTTACTAACCAGTGCCTGCAACCTGTTCAGGTTATCGGTCAACCTACCAGGGTAGTCACAAACAGCACAGGAATGAAATCATCAACATGTATTGATTGCATCTTTACTAATGCTGCAAAAAGAAAATTTTAAGCAGATTCCAAATCCATAGGCTGTAGTGACCACAATATAGTAGCCATAATTAAGAAAACCAAAGTCCCAAAGGCTGGGCCTAATATAGTGTATAAGATGTCATATACAAGAAGTTTTGTATTGATTCATATGATGTTAACAATATTTGCTGGTCTGTGGTATGTAATGAGGAGCAACCAGACGCTGCACTTGACACATTTATGAAATTGCTTATTCCAGTTACTAATAAGCACGCACCCATTAAAAAAATGACTGTAAACTTTTAAATCCCCTTGGATTGATGAGGAATTGAACAATTGTATGGTTGAGAGGGATGAGGCAAAAGGTACTGCAAATTAAGAAATCATGTGACTAAACTAAATAAAAAATAAACTATACTATGAAAAAATATATATATTAAAGAATTATTCTAAAAAGCTTTGGAGCACATTTAAATAAAATTGTGAAAAAAGGCTAACTCGGCTCCATCATTCAGTTAATCAGGTGGCTCATTCATCACAAAACCCAATGATATTGCCAACTACTTTAATGACTTGTTCATTGGCAAGATAAGCAATTGTAGGTATGACATGCCAGCAACAAATGCTGACACTACACAGCCAAGAATATCTGACCAAATTATGGAGGACAAGAATTGTACTTTTGAATTCCATCAATGACAATCCACCGGGGTCTGACAGTCTGGGTGGGAAATTACTGAGGATAATGGCGGACGATATTGCCACATCTTCAATTTAAGCCTACTAGAAAGTATGTGCCCTCAGGCCTGGAGGGAAGCTAAAGTCATACCACTACCTAAGAACACTGTAATGACTGCAACACTTAACAAAGAGCTGCAGTTAGTTTCGGAATGGGAAGCAAGGAATAAGTTAGTCATACATTTATCAAAAAATAATAGCATTGTATTTGGGACAAAACATTTACTAAACCTCAACTACATCTTGTAATGAATAATGTAGAAATTGAGCAAGTTGAGGTGACTAAACTGCTTGGAGTAACCCTGGATTGTAAACTGTTACGGTCAAAACATATTGATACAACAGTAGCAAAGATGGGGAGAAGTCTGTCCATAATAAAGCGCTGCTCTGCCTTCTTAACAACACCATCAACAAGGCAGGTCCTACAGGGCCTAGTTTTGTCACACCTAGACTACTGTTCAGTATTATTTTTCTTTTCACCTTTATTTAATCAGGTAGGCCAGTTGAGAACAAGTTCTCATTTACAACTGCGACCTGGCCAAGATAAAGCAAAGCAGTGCGACAAACAACAACAGGGTTACACATGGGATAAACAAACACACAGTCAATAACACAATAGAAAAATCTGTATACAGTGTGTGCAAATGAAGGAGGTAAGGCAATAATTAGAACAATAGTGGCGATGTAATCATAATTTAGCAATTTACACTGGAGTGATAGATGTGCAGATGAGGATGTGCAAGTAGAAATACTGATGTGCAAAAGAGCAGAAAAACAAAAACAAATATGGGGATGAGGTAGGTAGTTGGATGGGCTATTTACAGATGGGCTGTGTACAGCTGCAAAGATAAGTAAGCTGCTCTGACAGCTGACGCTTAAAGTTAGTGAGGGAGATATAAGTCTCCGACTTCAGAGATTTTTGCAATTTGTTCCAGTCATTGGCAGCAGAGAACTGGAAGGAAAGACGGCCAAAGGTGGAGTTGGCTTTGGGGATGACCAGTGAAATATACCTGCTGGAGCGCGTGCTACGGGTGGGTGTTGCAATGGTGACCAGTTAGCTGAGATAAGGCGGAGCTATACCTAGCAAAGACTTGTAGATGACCTAGAGCCAGTGGGTTTGGCGTCAAATATGTAGCGAGGACCAGCCAACAAGAGCATACAGGTCGCAGTGGTGGGTAGTATATGGGGCTTTGGTGACAAAACAGATGGCACTGTGATAGACAACATCCAATTTGCGGAGTAGAGTGTTGGAAGTCCAAGTCAAGGATCGGTAGGATAGTCAGTTTTACGAGTGTAAACTTGGCAGCATGAGTGAAGGAGGCTTTGTTGCGAAATAGGAAGCCGATTCTAGATTTAACTTTGGATTGGAGATGCTTAATGTGAGTCTGGAAGGAGAGTTTACAGTCTAACCAGACACCTAGGTATTTGTAGTTGTTCACATATTCTAAGTCAGAACCGTCCAGAGTAGTGATGCTAGTCAGGCGGGTGGGTGCGGGCAGCGATCGGTTGAAGAGCATGCATTTAGTTTTACAAGCATATAAGAGCAGTTGGAGGCCACGGAAGGAGTGTTATATGGCATTGAAGCTAGTTTGGAGGTTGGATAACAGTGTCCAAAGAAGGGCCAGATGTATACAGAATGGTGTCATCTGCGTATAGGTGGATCAAAGAAACACCAGCAGCAAGAGCGACATCATTGATATATACAGAGAAGAGAGTCGGCCCGGGAATTGAACCCTGTGGCACCCCCATAGAGACTGCCAGAGGTCCGGACAACAGGCTCTCCGATTTGACACACTGAACTCTAACTGAGAAGTAGTTTGTGAACCAGGCGAGGCTGTCACTAGAGAAACCAAGGCTGTTGAGTCTGCCAATAAGAATACAGTGATTGACAGAGTCGAAAGCCTTAGTCACCTTGAGCGTGGCTGAGGAGTACCCGTGACCAGCTCGGAAACCAGATTGCATAGCGGAGAAGATACAGTGGGATTCGAAATGGTCAGTGATCTGTTTGTTCACTTGGCTTTCAAAGACTTTAGAAAGGCAGGGCAGGATGGATATACAGTTGAAGTCGGAAGTTTACATACACATAGGTTGGAGTCATTAAAACTCGTTTTTTCAACCACTCCACAAATTTCTTGTTAACAAACTCTAGAATTTGGCAAGTCGGTTAGGACATCTACTTTGTGCACGACACAAGTCATTTTTCCAACAATTGTTTACAGACAGATTAGTTCACTTATAATTCACTGTATCACAATTCCAGTGGATCAGAAGTTTACATACACTAAGTTGACTGTGCCTTTAAATAACTTAAATTCCAGAAAATGATTTCATGGCTTTAGAAGCTTCTGATAGGCTAATGTACATCATTTGAGTCAATTGGAGGTGTATCTGTGGATGTATTTCAAGGCCTACCTTCAAACTCAGTGCCTCTTTGCTTGACATCATGGGAAAACGCAGCAGTCATACTGCTCAGGAAGGAGATGCGTTCTGTCTCCTAGAGATGTATGTATTTTGGTGCGAAAAAGTGCAAATCGATCCCAGAACAACAGCAAAGAACCTTGTGAAGATGTTGGAGGAAACAGGTGCAAACATATCTATATCCACAGTAAAACGAGTCCTATATCGACATAACCTGAAAGGCCGCTCAGCAAGGAAGAAGCCACTGCTCCAAAACCGCCATAAAAAAGCCAGACTACGGTTTGCAACTGCACATGGGGACAAAGATCGTACTTTTTGGAGAAATGTCCTCTGGTCTGATGAAACAAAAATAGAACTGTTTGGCCATAATGACCATCGTTAAGTTTGGAGGAAAAAGGGGGGGCTTGTAAGCCGAAGAACACTATCCGAACCGTGAAGCACGAGGGTGGCAGCATGATGTTGTGGGGGTGCTTTGCTGCAGGAGAGACTGGTGCACTTCACAAAATAGATGGCATCATGAGGATGTAAAATTATGTGGATATATTGAAGCAACATCTCAAGACATCAGTCAGGAAGTTAAAGCTTGGTCGCAAATGGATCTTCCAAATGGACATACTTCCAAGATTGTGGCAAAATGGCTTAAGGACAACAAAGTCAAGGTATTGGAGTGGCCATCAAAGCCCTGACCTCAATCCCATAGAACATTTGTGGGCAGAACTGAAAAAGCGTGTGCGAGCAAGGAGGCCTACAAACCTGACTCAGTTACACCAGCTCTGTCAGGAGGAATGGGCCAAAATACACCCAACTTATTGTGGGAAGCTTGTGGAAGGCTACCCAAAACATTTGACCCCAGTTCAACAATTTAAAAGGCAATGCTACCAAAGACTAATTGAGTGTATGTAAACTTCTGACCCACTGGGAATGTGATGAAAGAAATAAAACTTAAATAAATAATTCTCTTTACTATTATTCTGAATATCACATTCCTAATTTTTACTAGGATTAAATGTCAGGAATTGTGAAAAACTGAGTTTAAATGTATATGGCTAAGGTGTATGTAAACTTCAACCGTAGGTCTGTAACAGTTTGGGTCTAGAGTGTCTCCCCCTTTGAAGAGGGGGATGACCACGGCCGAGTTCCAATCTTTAGGAATCTCAGACGATACGAAAGAGAGGTTGAACAGACTAGTAATAGGGGTTGCAAGAATGGCGGCGGATCATTTTTGGAAGAGAGGGTCCAGATTGTCTAGCCCAGCTGATTTGTAGGGATCCAGATTTTGCAGCTCTTTCCGAACATCAGCTATCTGGATTTGGGTGACGGAGAAGCGGGGGTGTGGGGGGGGCTTGGGGTAGTTGCGGGGGGTGCAGAGCTGCTGGCCGGGGGTAGCCAGGTGGAAAGCATGGCTAGCCTTAGAGAAATGCTTATTGAGATTCTCGATTATCGTAGATTTATCCGTGGTGACAGTGTTTCCTAGTCTCAGTGCAGTGGGCAGCTGGGAGGAGGTGCTCTTATTCTCCATGGATTTTACAGTCCCAAAACTTTTGGGAATTTGTGCTGCAGGATGCAAATTTCTGTTTGAAAAAGCTAGTCTTTGCTTTCCTAACTGACTGCGTATATTGGTTCCTGATTGGGTGTATTTAAAGGGCAAGTTGGTCAGGATGATATCTATGAGGGTGCCCATGTTTACAGATTTGAGGTTGTACCTGGTAGGTTCTTTGATCATTTGTGTGAGATTGAGGGCATCTAGCTTAGATTGTAGGACGGCCAGGGTGTTAAGCATATCGCAATTTAGGTCACCTAGCAGTACGAACTCTGACGATAGATGGGGGAGGGCAATCAATTCACATATGGTGTCCAGGGCACAGCTGGGAGCTGAGGGGGGTCTATAACAAGCGGCAACAGTGAGGGACTTATTTCTGGAGAGATGGATCTTTAAAAGTAGAAGCTTGAACTGTTTGGGCATAGACCTGGATAGTATGACAGAACTCTGCAGGCTCTCTCTACAGTAGATTGCAATTCCGCCCCCTTTAGCAGTTCTGTCTTGTAGTGTGGTCAGGTGCCACAGAGGGACTAAGGAAAATTGCAATTGGCTCAGAACAGGGCAGCACGACTGGCCCTTAAAAGTACAGGGAGCGCTAACAACATGTACGTCAATCTCTCCTGGCTCAAAGTGGAAGAAAGATTGACTTCATCACTACTTGTTTTCGTAAGAGGTGTTGACAAGCTGAAATTACCGAGCTGTCGGACACCCATGCATACCCAACAAGACATGCCACCAGAGGTCTCTTCACAGTCCCTAAGTCCAGGACAGACTATGGGAGGCGCACAGTACTACATAGAACTCTATTCCACATCAGGTAACTGATACAAGCAGTAGAACCAGATTTTTTTTTGCTCTGCATGGGTAACGCTGCTTCGAGGGTGGCTGCTAAGGTAGGAGCGAGAAGAGGGAGGGAAGCTATACTGTTACACTGGCAATACTAAAGTGCCTATACGAACATCCAATAGTCAAAGGTATATGAAATACAAATGGTAGAGAGAGAAATAGTTCTATAATTCCTATAATAACTACAACCTAAAACTTCTTACCTGGAAATATTGAAGACTCATGTTAAAAGGAACCACCAGCTTTCATATGTTCTCATGTTCTGAGCAAGGAACTTAAAAACGTTAGCTTTTTTACATGGCACATATTGCACTTTTACTTTCTACTCCAACACTTAGTTTTTGCCGTATTTAAACCAAATTGAACATGTTTCATTATTTATTTGAGGCTAAATTGATTTTATTGATGTATTATATTAAGTTAAAATAAGTGTTCATTCAGTATTGTTGTAATTGTCATTATTACAAATAAATAAATATAATAAATTAAAAATTTTAAAAAAAAATCGGACGATTAATTGGTATCGGCTTTTTTTGGTCCTCCAATAAATCAGTATCGGCGTTGAAAAATCATAATCGGTCGACCTCTACTAGGTATATGCCTTATCTCAGCTCACTGGTCACCACAGCAACACCCACCTGTAGCACGCGCACCATCAGGTATATTTCTCTGGTCATCCCCAAAGCCACCACCTGCTTTCCTTCCAGTTCTCTGCTGCCAATGACTGGAACGAATTGCAAAAGTCACTGAAGCTGGAGACTTACATCTCCCTCACTATAACTATAAGCATCAGCTGTCAGAGCAGCTTACCGATCACTGCACTTGTACACAGCCCATCTGTAAATAGCCCACCCAACTACCTCATCTCCATAGTTATTTTTTTGCTCTTTTGCACCCTAGTATCTCTACTTGCACATCATCATCTCCACATCTATCACCCCAGTTGTAATGCTAAATTGTAATTATTTCACCACTATGGCCTATTTATTGCCTTTCTACATTTGCACACACTGTATATACATTTTTCTATTGTGTTATTGACTATACGTTTGTTTATCCCATGTGTAACTCTGTTGTTGTTTTTGTCACACTGCTTTGATTTATCTTGGCTAGGTCGCAGTTGTAAATGAGAACTTGTTCTCAACTAGCCTACATGGTTAAATAAAGGTGAAATACATTTATTTGTATTACTTTCAAGCCCTTTACCAACAATGCAGTTAAGAGCAAAAAAATAAATGATAATAATTAAAGAGCAGCAATAAAATAACAGTAGCGAGGCTATATACAGGGGGTACCGGTACAGAGTCAATGTACGTGGGCACAGTCATCTCTTTACAGGAATACTTTGGGGGGGGGGGGGAAACATTAGATGGCTATAATTGTATCACTCAGACTTCCAAGTACAGACCATAGCATTGCAAATAGACTAAAATAGCACAGACGCTTTCATATGCAGCAACACCTAGAAGGGAAAAACGCAAAACAGAAGCGGTTACTACAGCTGAGGGCGTACACACTACACTAACACCTTCTCCTCCTCAGCTTTGAATCCCTCTGACCCCAATTACTTTAAAGCTTATTAAAGGCATCCTTCAAAGTGCAGAGAGAGGTTGGCCTCCCAGCTCTGTGATTATGAGCAGGCCTGTCTGGCACTGTTCTAATGTGATTCTAAGTGGAGCTGGAGAGCTCTGTCTATCCAGGGGAAAGGTCCTCAGACTCCCAACGCTGAATAAACTAGTCTGGCTGAAGCCGCTATCATTAAGCAGGCAGGGAGATTTCCTATCAAAAACAAATCGCAAGCCTATTTGACTTTTTTTATTCAATACATGATGGCTGGCTAATGGGGGAAAAAAGATCCCAAGTCAACCCATATCAGCCAGACAACCCCTGTGAGTATCCGGCATGTGATTTGAACACGTTTCCAGAATTTGAGACACTGCAACGCAAAAAATGGGCCGTGTGAATGCTCTCTCCTCGGCTAATCCTAATACCAGTTCATCTTGACAAGGCAAATGGTATCACCACGAACAGGTGGCGCACAGTATAATTTCCTAATTAACCAAGGTTGCAAAAACACTCAGCTCTCCAAGGGAAATCCAGTTATGCAGGAGAAATTATATGCACTGGAGTTTCATCGCTCTTTATTCGATCAACCACTGTACACTAATTGGGGGAGTCAATGAATGAATCATCGAGCGAGCCTATCTTAAAACAGCATCAGTGTCTTAACCATCAGTCTGAGTCACACAACAACAACCTCTCAGTATTGTGTTGGTCATGAAATGATCTGTGTGAAAACTGTAAGAGGGGAGGGAAGAAAAACACCAGACTAAAGCTGCGAGAGAGCTACTTAATGCTCAGTAGCAATGCAATTTCTCTTGATTATGAAAATGTGTCATCCATAGTCCATGGATAATGTAACGTATGCTTACAATGCATGCATGAATTAAAAAGCATCAATGAGACAAAGGAAAGACAGATTCCCCTCAATGGCTCATTTCTGCAGCAGCCATTGAAGGAAAAACAGAGCCTGATTCCATTAGGACTAGGATGTAGGAGCTCATCCCCCTCAGGACACATGAAAAGCCCTTTTTTCCCCTGTGCTGCTGCTTTCCTCCTGATGGGAGCCTGCAGGAGCAATGAGACTCCTGTCAGATAGATCTAAAGCAGAGAAAGGAGAGCACAACAACCCCAATCTGCAAATATTTAACAGCTGACATGCTGCTCCTAGTCAAACAAGCCCTGGGCTTTCCCCAGATCTGATTGAGATATACCTCCCTGGCTTGGTTTCTCTGTGAAAGGGAAAGGCAATATGGATAGAGTGGGGTGAGATGAATCACAAGGGTGGAGAGGCATCAGGCATCCAGACACTGGCTTGATGTGATAATGTAGGTTGAGGTCTCTCCTGTTCATTTCCTAAACGTACATGTACCGCCACTGTTATTTGATTGAAGGACAGAGGGGTTTGTTGCTTTGAGAGTGCACTTATTTCCCATAGGATGTTGGGTTAAGGTGGCAATAAATCTCCCGTGGGCAGCTCCTGCATATAGACCGAAGAATCTGCCGAAACTGAATGGGTCACTGTTTATATGGACGTATCAGGATTGGGTCGAAGGCCGAGTTTCCTTTTGTGACGGTGGAGACTTCCCAAACGCCGGAACCTTCAATTTCTAACACGTATAGACCCAGAAGTAAATCATGCAGCTGAACAAATTAAGCAAGATTTTCCTTCTGAGATTAGGGTGGCTATCATCTGCTGGAGATGGCTTTATTACAGCCTACTTTAAAGAGAACTCTTGGTTTCAACACTGAATCACGTCTGGGATTCTCCTGAACTTTATGTTGGCTCGTTAGCTTAAACATTTCTGTCACAGCTCCTAAATAACATTGCCTTTTCGCTTCTCCTTCCAGATCACAAAATAAACCAACAGGCTATATGGCAATAGCCTATATAAAATCAGGTCTAAATGAGCTCATGATAATCACAACCTACCTCAACTCGCCCACCCCCAAAAAATAAAATCTATCCAAATTACCTTTGTAATTTTCTCGACTTGCTCCTATTGTATGTCTGCCTCATAGCGGAAGGAGCCTCACAATGGTGGAACATTTTGAATCCGGTGAGTTCCAAGAAACTCATAATGAGGTAGGCTACTACTGAGTACTAACAAGGCTAGCTCACTTACTGAGCAAGTGAAATCAATACCATTAGATGTCTGCAGGCTACCTACCCCCACTAAGGTTACCACATTTGCTGTGTCCAAGGTTCAGTCAGGCCAATGTCAATGAGCTAATAAAGGGTGTGGAATGTGGATACAGCAGGATGGGTATACAAGATGCTCAAGTAGGCTACAGATCTTTAATTGGCAAATAGTGAATGAAAAAGGAGGCTTAATAAACTGAAAACTAATCAGAAGAACAGACAGTAGAATTTTGGTCCAACATAATGGTCCAACATAGCCCTCAGCTGGCTAGGCGACTGTGCTTGGAGGAGGTATGACAATGTCCAGCCAGTCATGTGAAAGAAGAGATGCTGTCACTGTCCAGAGATGGCTAATGGCCAACCATGCGGGAGAGAGAAGACCTCTTACCATGCCTTCTGTGGCTAGCATGACAGATTTGTAGGCCTCACCCCTGGCAGTGCTGACAATGTGCACACACAAAGACAGGCATTCCATCAGCAGCCTCTATGAGCAAGATCCAATAAAATAGAGCTAATAACTTATGGAGCCTGTACCTTGTGGCAAACACAAGCAAAGCCAAATATGAAAAGGCTCAGTCTTTTTTTACATGTCCAATTTGAAGAGAAAATATTTGGGGTTCTATTCAATCCGTAACACAGACATTCAGCTTTACAGCATGATTAAAATAGAGGCAAAGTTCCCACGTTAGGGGAGACTGTATTCACAGTAAATGCTGCAGATGTCAGCTAAATCAGAAATTACATTTAAATTCAGTGATAAAGATTGAATAGAGCCCTTTAGGCTACGTTTCAATGTGGTGAACCTAATCTTTAAACTATAGCCATAAAGCCCATTACTGTTAGTGCAAGTGAGTGATATAGGCTATCATACAAAAGGGAATCAACACTAAAAGATCCTCTAAATAGATCAGAGGACATTTAATGCAAATACTGTACAACTATAAAACTGTAGGATAAGCTGAACCAGCCTATGCATACAAGACTAACTTGGCCACTTAGACAGTCCTGTGCCAAACTCATTCAGTGTCAGTTTACATCTCATCAACAACAGGACAGGTGGTGTCAAGCAGCAGCCATCTAAAACACCACATTCAGTCAGCCTATTTTAAAAGCATGGTAAATCCATTCACTTGAGTCAATGTGCAGACATCAAGACTGAGAGACAAGGTTAACAAGAAATGTCACACAGCAACATAAATCCACCATTGAAACAAGACACAAACACCAGCAAACATAAATTATTAAAGTTCCAAAACACCCATTAATAGCCTACATTTTTTCCACTTGGTTGTCATCCACAGCTATGATACTCAAGCCAGAATGCAACTTACCAATCTAACAAGCACCATGCTTGGATAAGCTTGACAGGCAAACTGAGTGTCCAGTACTTTGGGTCAGCTGAAAGGTTAAACAGGACTGGTGAAGTCTGAAATAGAACCTTTCCAGCAAACCAGAGCTATGGAACCTAGAACACGGGAGCTATTGAGTTAGACTGGGAGGAAAGAGGTGACACTCCAAAAGCATTGGTCATTGACATAAGGAGCTTTTATTTATTAATTACTTTATTGTTCTGAAGACCTCTGCACTCTTCCAATAGTAGTCTGCTCCTTAAAACAGGAGATACTATAATAACCAAGTCCCGATTCAATTGCTTAAGGATGAGCATTGTGAGGTGTAAAGATCATTCACATCAACGTTCTGACAGACCGTTTAAGAGAATTACTGGGCAAATATTTTACTAATAATAATTTGGTATCCTTTAGACAGTATTGAACTGTATTTACATATTCCTGTCATGAAATCAAACAGACAACTACAGCTATTAGAATGTTGTGGCTTAATACATTTAAACACCGGACCACATTGGGGTAGACCTCAAATTCAAATACTTTTTTGTTGCTACACTGTGGGTAATGTTTTACCCATAGTCTGCTTAACAGGGCCTAGGCTAATCAGGGTCAGTCAGCAGCAGATTTGTAGAGAAACACACTCATCTCGCACAGCTCCTAATATGGACATTCAACTTAAATTGTTCATTCACAGGATAACAAGCCAACTTCATGATACATTATTCAATGTCTGTCATTTGTATACATGTGTTTTCAATCAGACAGGTAATTATATATAAAGTAGTAAAGTACATAAATATACTTTTTAAACATTTTGGTCACTCTTAGTAACGTTAGTAAACTAATTTGGAAGATGTTGAGTCCAAAAATCTGGTTTCCAACCGACGGCAAATTTTGATTTAGACAAATTAACAAAACAGATGCCCCAGGGACAAACATCCTGATCCTGGCTGGCAGCCTAACTAAACCGTTAGTTTGGGGGTTAACATTTCCATAGCCATACAGCAGCCATAGTTCGGGGATCTTCCAATGCTCCATACATCCTCAGTTTCAGACACGAATCTTGTTAGCTAGCTGGAGAGCTAGCTCACTTTATAGCCAACTTAGCTCGCCAATTAAATAACGTTACCGAGTTAGTAATAGCTGCGAGTTAGTGTATTCTGGTAAGTGTGTTCTTAAATGTACCGTATGCAGTTAATGAAAATTATACCTTTACCTACACACAACTTACCATATCATAGACGTTCAAAATTATCGGCTCGTTTGCCATCACTGGCATCAGGAATTTCTTCGGATCCTGGTGCACTTTCGCCAGTTTGCTTCGAGCCACACACCCTCTTCTAGTTAACTAGTAATCTTTTTTTCTCTAGTTAGCTTGCTAACTACTTGACTTAGTTAATCGTACTAACAGGCAAATTAAACATTCAGTTCACCACAAGAGCCCCGCATCCGAAAGCTTTGTCCAATTTTCTCCATAAGCAAACAGCTGTGCACGGCAGTCGGCTAGCTGGCAGGCTAGCTACTGGAGACAGTTCGCGATGAAAGGGAGTCGTTAACGAAAGTGAATATTTTCTGCGTGAAATTGCCATTCAAACACCAAAATGACATTTCTTCTAATAAACCCAAATCATGTATACTACTTTCCAAGTATAATTTTTTCCCCCCACAAAAATATCCAAATGAAAATCGACTATATTCTCAGGTAACGGATGGCCACTGTTGTGCTGTTTCGAACGATACATCGACAGTCGTTTAGTCAACCTGGAAATCGCTGATGAGATTGACAGGATCGGCTATCCATTACTCAACCTAACATTTCTAAATACAACATTTTATGAAGCCTCAGAAATTTTGTCAAATAGCTATTGCTTTAAATGATCCAGCCAATCTAGCAAAATCGTCATGAAAATTGAAGGTTAGACATAACTACCCAGCCTTGGTTTATATTCTCCTTGGTTTATTATCAATTATTTTAAAGAGTACTCATATACCAAGAAATAAAGATACAAAAAGTTCAACATTACTTTTAGGATTGGTTCTTAAACATCAGTCTTTAGGTGTCTTTTGGCAAACTCCAAGCGAGCTGTCATGTGCCTTTTACTGGGGAGTGGCTTCCTTCTGGCCACTCAACCATAAAGGCGTGATTGGTGGAGTGCTGCAGAGATGGTTATCCTTCTGGAAGGTTCTCCCATCTCTACAGAGGAACTCTAGAGCTCAGTCAGAGTAACCATCAGGTTCTTGGTCACCTCCCTGACCAAGGCCCTTCTCCCCCGATTGCTCAATTTGGCCGGGCGGCCAGCTCTAGGAAAAGTCTTGGTGTTTCAAAACTTCTTCCATTTAAGAATGATGGAGGCCACTGTGTTCGTTTATTTTTGTTAACCTTTATTTAACTTTGCAAGTCAGTTAATCTCTACGGAATCGGTGTCCCTATACCGGGACGGTTGAGCTAACATGCGCTAATGTGATTAGCATGACGTTGAAAGTAACAAGAACATTTCCCAGGACATAGACATGTCTTATATGGGCAAAAAGCTTAAATTCTTCTTAATCTACCTGCACTGTCCAATTTACAGTAGCTATGACAATAAAAAAATACCATGCTATTGTTTGAAGAGAGTGCAAAACAACCAAAAACCTTTATTGTGGCAACTGGTTTGATACATTCACCTCTGAAGGTAAATAATGTACTTACATGTAGTAATCTTGTTCTGATTTGTCATCCTGAGGATCCCAGAGATAAAATGTAGCATTGTTTTGTTTGATAAAATCAATTTTTATATTGAAATGTAGGAATTGGGTTCTACAGTTTGAACCCCTGCTGTCTATGGCTCCACACCCACCCCGCCATCTAGATGTGTGAAAGTTAGTGTATAAGCTAGCGATCCATTGTGTGACATTCCTGGGAGTGTGTAAACTTACATTTTGTATTACCATATCATTTTTGTATGTTCTCTATAGCTATGTACTTGAAAATGTATCAATTGACCAATTCAGCACATTTAGAACGCTTCACTGGATCAATCTGAAGCTTTGCACACACACTGCTGCCATCTAGTGGCCAAAATCTAAATTGCCTCTAACCTCCAATATTATATTATAGCCTTTATCTTGCATTTCAAACATGATGGAACAACAAAAAATTGAAAAAGCATGTTTTTTGTTTGTATTATGTTTTACCAGATCTAATGTGTTATATTCTCCTACATTAATTTCACACCCCTATTGATCACCCAGCTACTCATGCCTCTCCCTAATATCAATATGCCTTGTCCATTACTTTCTTGGTTAGTGATTATTGTCTTATTTCACTGTAGAGCCTCCAGCCCTGCTCAATATGCCTTAACCTACCATTTAGTTCCACCTCCCACATATGCAGTGACATCACCTGGTTTAAACGTCTCTAGAGACAATATCTCTCTCATCATTACTCAATGCCTAGGTTTACCTCCAATGTACTCACATCCTACCATACATCTGTCTGTACATTATACCTTGAATTTATTCTCTCACGGCCAGAAACCTGCTCCTTTTACTCTCTGCTCTGAACGCACTAAACGACCAGTCCTGATAGCCTTTAGCCGTACCCTCATCCTACTCCTTCTCTGTTCCTCTGGTGATGTAGAAGTTAATCCAGGCCCTGCAGTGCCTAGCTCCACTCCTACTCCCCAGTTGCTCTCATTTGTTAACTTCTGTAACCGTAAAAGCCTTGGTTTCATGAATGTTAACATTAGAAGCCTCCTCCCTAAGTTTGTTTTATTCATTGCTTTAGCACACTCTGCCAACCCGGATGTCCTAGCCGTGTCTGAATCCTGGCTTAGGAAGTCCACTAAAAACCCTGAAATTTCCATCCCTAACTATAACATTTTCCGACAAGATAGAACTGCCAAAGGGGGCAGTGTTGCAATCTACTGCAGAGATAGCCTGCAGAGTTCTGTCTGCTATCCAGGTCTGTACCCAAACAATTCGAACTTCTACTCTTAAAAATCCATCTCTCCAGAAACAAGTCTCTTACTGTTGCCGCTTGCTATAGACCACCCTCTGCCCCCAGCTGTGCCCTGGACACCATATGTGAATTGATTGCCCCCCATCCATCTTCAGAGCTCGTGCTGCTAGGTGACCTAAACTGTGACATGCTTAACACCCCGGCCATCCTACAATCTAAGCTTGATATCCTCAATCTCATACAAATTATCAATGAACCCACCAGGTACAACCCCAAATCCGTAACCACGGGCACGCTCATAGATATCATCCTAACCAACTTGCCCTCCAAATAAACATCTGCTCTTTTCAACCAAGATCACAGCAATCACTATCCCAGCAGCAGGACCGCTACCTCCGCCTTTGTGCAAGGAGGTGCACTGCCAGAGCCCTGCAAAATGACCTCCAGCAGGCCACAAATGTGCATGTGTCTGCTCAAACGGTCAGAAACAGACTCCATGAGGGTGGTATGAGGGCCCGACGTCCACAGGTGGGGGTTGTGCTTACAGCCCAACACCGTGCAGGACGTTTGGCATTTGCCAGAGAACACCAAGATTGGCAAATTCGCCACTGGCGCCCTGTGCTCTTCACAGATGATAGCAGGTTCACACTGAGCACATGAGCACATGTGACAGACGTGACAGAGTCTGGAGACGCCGTGGAGAACGTTCTGCTGCCTGCAACATCCTCCAGCATGACCGGTTTGGCGATGGGTCAGTCATGGTGTGGGGTGGCATTTCTTTGTGGGGCCGCACAGCCCTACATGTGCTCGCCAGAGGTAGCCTGACTGCCATTAGGTACCGAGATGAGATCCTCAGACCCCTTGTGAGACCATATGCTGACACATGCACATTTGTGGCCTGCTGGAGGTCATTTTGCAGGGCTCTGGCAGTGCACCTCCTTGCACAAAGGCGGAGGTAGCGGTCCTGCTGCTGGGTTGTTGCCCTCCTACGGCCTCCTCCACGTCTCCTGATGTACTGGCCTGTCTCCTGGTAGCGCCTCCATGCTCTGGACACTACGCTGACAGACACAGCAAACCTTTTTGCCACAGCTCGCATTGATGTGCTATCCTGGATGAACTGCACTACCTGAGCCACTTGTGTGGGTTGTAGACTCCGTCTCATGCTACCACTAGAGTGAGAGCACCGCCAGCATTCAAAAGTGACCAAAACATCAGCCAGGAAGCATAGGAACTGAGAAGTGGTCTGTGGTCACCACCTGCAGAATCACTCCTTTTTTGGGGGTGTCTTGCTAATTGCCTATAATTTCCACCTTTTGTCTATTCCATTTGCACAACAGCATGTGAAATGTATTGTCAATCAGTGTTGCTTCCTAAGTGGACAGTTTGATTTCACAGAAGTGTGATTGACTTGGAGTTACATTGTGTTGTTTAAGTGTTCCCTTGATTTTTTTGAGCAGTGTATATTCTACCCTGCCTTTCTAAGGTCTTCGAAAGCCAAGTCAACAAACAGATTACCGACCATTTCGAATCTCACCGTACCTTCTCCGCTACGCAATCTGGTTTCAGAGCTGGTCATCAGTGCACCACAGCCACGCTCAAGGTCCTAAACGATATCATAACCGCCATCGATAATAGACATTACTGTGCAGCCGTCTTCATCAACCTGGCTTAGGCTTTCGACTCTGTCAATCACAACATTCTTATTGGCAGACTCAACAGCCTTGGTTTCTCAAATGATTGCCTCGCTTGGTTCACCAACTAATTCTCTGATAGAGTTCAGTGTGTCAAATCGGAGGGCCTGTTGTCCAGACCTCTGGCTGTCTCTATGGAGGTGCCACAGGGTTCAATTCTCAGACCAACTCTCTTCTCTGTATACATCAATGATGTCGCTCTCGCTGCTGGTGATTCTTTGATCCACCTCTACGCAGACGACACCATTCTGTATACCTCTGGCCCTTCTTTGGACACTGTGTTAACTAACCTCCAGATGAGCTTCAATGCCATACAACTCTCCTTCCGTGGCCTCCAACTGCTCTTAAATGCAAGTAAAACTAAATGCATGCTCTTCAACCGATCGCTGCCCGCACCTGCCCGCCCGTCCAGCATCACTATTCTGGACGGTTCTGACTTAGAATATGTGGACAACTACAAATACCTAGGTGTCTGGTTAGACTGTAAACTCTCCTTCCAGACTCACATTAACCATCTCCAATCCAAAATTAAATCTAGAATCGGCTTCCTATTTTGCAACAAAGCATCATTCAATCATGCTGCCAAACATACCCTCGTAAAACTGACCATCCTACCGATCCTCCACTTCGGCGATGTCATTTACAAAATAGCCTCCAACACTCTACTCAACAAATTAGATGCAGTCTATCACAGTGCCATCCGTTTTGTCACCAAAGCCCCATATACTACCCACCACTGTGACCTGTATGATCTCGTTGGCTGGCCCTCGCTTCATACTCGTCGCCAAACCCACTGGCTCCAGGTCATCTACAAGTCTCTGCTAGGTAAAGCCCCGCCTTATCTCAGCTCCCTGGTCACCATAGCAGCACCAACCATAGCACGCGCTCCAGCAGGTATATCTCACTGGTCACCCCCAAAGCCAATTCTTCCTTTGGCCGCCTCTCCTTCCAGTTCTATGCTGCCAATGACTGGAACGAACTGTAAAAATCTCTGAAGCTGGAGACTCTTACCTCCCTCGCTAGCTTTAAGCACCAGCTGTCAGAGCAGCTCACAGATCACTGCACCTGTACATAGCTCATCTGTAAATAGCCCATCCCATCTACCCCATAGTGTATTTATTTATTTGTCTTGCTCCTCTGCACCCCAGTATCTCAAATTGCACATTCATCTTCTGCACATCCTACCGTTCCAGTGTTTAATTGCTATATTGTAATTACTTTGCCACCATGGCCTATTTATTGCCTTACCTCTCTTACCCTACCTCATTTGCACATGCTGTATATAGATTTTTCTATTGTATTATTGATTGTATGTTTGTTTAATCCATGTGTAAGTCTGTGTTGTTGTATGTGTCGAACTGCTTTGCTTTATCTTGGCCAGGTCGCAGTTGCAAATGAGAACTTGTTCTCAACTAGCCAACTTGGTTAAATAAAGTTTTTTTTATTTATTTTTTTATCCCATTTTCTCCCCCCTTTTTGTGGTATCCAATCGCTAGTAATTACTATCTTGTCTCATCGCTACAACTCCCGTACGGGCTCGGGAGAGACGAAGGTCGAAAGCCATGCGTCCTCCGAAGCACAACCCAACCAAGCCGCACTGCTTCTTAACACAGCGCGCCTCCAACCCGGAAGCCAGCCCCACCAATGTGTCGGAGGAAACACCGTGTACCTGGCCCCCTTGGTTAGCGCGCACTGCGCCCGGCCCGCCACAGGAGTCGCTGGAGCGCGATGAGACAAGGATATCCCTACCGGCCAAACCCTCCCTAACCCGGGCGACGCTAGGCCAATTGTGCGTCGCCCCACGGACCCCCCGGTCGCGGCCGGCTGCGACAGAGCCTGGGCGCGAACCCAGAGACTCTGGTGGCGCAGTTAGCACTGCGATGCAGTGCCCTAGACCACTGCGCCACCCGGGAGGCCCTTGGTTAAATAAAGTTGAAATAAAAATTTAGTCCAAAGCTCACCGCCATTGGACTCAGTGGAGCAGTGGAAACACGTTCTCTGGAGTGAGGAATCAAGCTTCACCATCTGGCAGTCCGATGGACAAATCTGGGTTTGGCAGATGCCAGTAGAACGCTACATAGTGTCAACTGTAAAGTTTGGTGGAGGAGGAATAATGGTCTGGGGATGTTTTTCATGGTTTGGACCTGGCCCCTTAGTTCCAGTGAAGGGAAATCTTAACGCTACAGCATACAATGACATTCTAGATAATTATGTGATTCCAACTTTGTGGGAACAGTTTGGGGAAGGCCCTTTCCTGTTTAAGCATGACGATGCCCAGTGCACAAAGCGAGATCCATACAGAAATTGTTTGTCGAGATCGGTGTGGAAGAACTTTACTGGCCTGCACAGAGCCCTGACCTCAGCCCCATCAAACATTTTTGGGATGAATTGGAACACCAACTGAGAGCCTAATCGCCAAACATCAGTGCCTGACCTCACTAATGCTCTTGTGGAAGCAAGTCCCTGCAGCAATGTTCCAACATCTAGTGGAAAGCCTTCCCAGAAGAGTGAAGGCTGTTATTGCAGCAAAGGGGGGACCAACTCCCTATCTTGGAATGAGCTGTTTTCAACGAGCAGGTGTCCACATACACTACATGACTAAAAGTATCTCAATCTGTAGTACAGCACCCACACATCCCATACGACCAACCAAAACTTCAAGTCTGTTGTCCTCTGTTATGATACTGATGATTTGTTGGGACTGACTGTTTGTACACCGAGGTAAAGACTCAGGTTGGATATTCAACGGATATTTGAGCTTTCAAACCTCAACAGCTTTCAAACCACTTGAGCCACAGACTCCAAATAAGTGTCATGATGTTGGAAAAATTGAGCACAACATTACACAGGTCTTATTTTCACGATTTGGATGTTAATTCGCTATGCAAAGCTAATAAACATGTGGAAATGTGAGCAGCATTTTTTATTCCTAGTTGAATTAGTTAGGGAGAGTAAAAAAGTACAAACATTTTTTACAATCGAATTTCAAAAGCTCCTTGGTCATGTGACAAACTGACCTCAGACAAGGTTCAGAATGTACGCTCAGTGGGCCTACACATTGCATACCCTTTAGTTTGTCCCTTTTCATCTCACACGATTTTACATGAATTTTTCAAACTTTCAAATTTTAATAGCTCCTTCGTCATGTGACCTACTGGACTCAAACAAGGTTCAGAATGTCCAGTGACTACTCTTCTATATTGCACATCCTTTAGTTTGTCCCTTTTCATCTCAAACGATTTTACATTAATTTTCAATGTTTCAATGTTTCTAATTTCAAGAGCTCCTTGGTCATGTGACCTACTGACCTCAAACAAGGTTCAGAATGCCAACTCCCCTTACCTACATTGTTATTACAAGGCTGTTCCCCTTTGAGACCTGATGCGTATACGGGTACGGCCCGGCGTGAGATTTACACCCTCTCCCCCGGATTTTCAAGGGCCAGAGAGAGTTCACCGGACGCTGCCGAAACCGCAACGCTTCCCAGGGCTTGGCCCACTCCCTCGGGGCCAACTCGTTCCAGGGCACCCTTCCCTTTACAAGAAAAGAGAACTCTCCCCGGGGCTCCCGCCAGCTTCCCCCGGGATCTGTCGCGTTACCGCACTGGATGCCTCACGGCGACCGTCTCCTTCAGTCCGTGGACATTCTGAAATTAGAACGTTTGAAAAATTAATGTAAAAACATGTGAGATGAAAATAGACAAACTAAAGGGTGTGCAATATAGAAGGGTAGTCAGTGGACATTCTGAACCTTGTTTGAGGTCAGTTGGTCACATGACCAAGGAGCCATTGAAATTAGAAACACTGAAAAACATAGAAAATGTATGTAAAATTGCATGAGATGAGAATGGACAAACTAAAGGGTGTGCAATGTGTAGGCCCACTGAGTGTACATTCTGAACCTTGTTTGAAGTCAGTAGGTCACATGACCAAAGAGCTATTGAAATTCAAAAATGTAAATAAATAATTTTAAATAGTGCGAGATGTAAATCAACAAAATCAAAGTGTGTGCAATGTGTGTCTATGCCAACGGGTTAGCTAGAACCAATTTTGAAAGTTTAAGAGTAATGGTTAAAGAGATATTATAATTTGAACATTTAGATTTGTCACTATGTTGACGGTCCCTAACTGTTGTTGGTGGACGTAAGGAAAACTACAGGCGAATATCCAACCTGAATCTGTCTTTACCTCGGATGTTTGTACCTTGTAGAATAGATGGAGCACAGTTCCATCTTGTTGTCGCTTCGGGGACAACAGTTTTCCTAATCGGCTTTACCTCATTCTCCTAACCTGTTATGTTAATTAATCTAAACTGCTACGTAAAGTCACTTCTGTCCGTAGCTGGGTTAGGCATGGCAAAAATGCTACAGTTGTCAACAAACCATCAGTTTCACCACACCCGTTCCAAAACGAATGCAACGCTAACCCGGTTCGCCCAGGCATTCATCGAATCCCCTCACTCTCTGACTGTTGTGGCGCTAGTGTGTCATACACTGCCTTTCAGATTAGCGTCACGGCAGCAACACTAGACTAGTATAGCATAGTAGTTCTATCGTTTTCGGATTTTGCCTTCAAAATAAAAACACTAATGTATGGGGGGGTTGGGTCAAGAGAGAATTACTACTTTATATAAAATGAAGATTATTATAAAGTAGAGCACATTCAGAAATGGTTGGAATTTAAGTAAATGAATGTCAGGAACATAATAACCTACTCGTATAAAATATAGAATAAAAAAGCAAACATTATTTTGATTGTAATGATTCTTGTTTATTTACTTGTGGTATTGTTCAATTATGCAATATAGAGGTGTAATGTTTAAGAACTAAGTACCAATTGTCATACTTGAGTAAAAGTAAAGATACCTTAGTAGAAAATGACTCAAGTAAAAGTGAATGTAACCCAGTAAAGTACTGCTTAAGTAAAAGTGTAAAAGTATTTGGTTTTAATATACTTAAGTATCAAAAGTAAATGTACTTGCTAAAATATACCTAAGTATCAAAAGTTAAATTAATTGTTGAGAAGCACAATCTGAGCAATGCACAAAAAACGTTTTGGATTCCGATGAAATTAAATCACTGCAATTACTGAAAGAACTTGTGAGTGGAACATCTGCAAAAATAATATTTTTTCCTGTACGGTGCTATATTTGTAAACGATCAGAGGCCGTCTGCGCTCTTATAAGGTCCTTACTACTGTAAAGTGTCTGTCCAGAGACCCGCACACTGTCGAAAAATAATTGGATCCAAAACTGAAGCTTGAATGCAAAATAAAGATGTTTATTAAAACATCATGGTGCCCAAAGAATAGATCATAGTGCAAGAAAGTGTATAAATAAAAGGTGAAAACAAAACAAATGTTTCAGACTCAGGCCATCATTAGTGTAAATTGTTGGCACACACCTGGTTTCTATTTCAATGATACTTGCATATGTCACATGATCGGGCAAGAAAATACATCAGAAAGTCTATAAATCAGTACCTAGTACAATAGAATGCATGATCTAGATTATATATGAAATATGCAAAATATACAAAAGCAGACAAGAGAAACATCATCAATTATTTCTTATACATATACCATGTGAACATTTTCTCAGAATAAATAACACAGGATTGTAAGAGTAGGGAGCTAGAGACACCACTAGGTGGGGGTATTGAACACCTGTTTTGTATGTTATTTTGGCAGTAATTCCCATCAAATATAATTTTGCAAACAATGTTTAAAAAAATAATTGAGTTAATAAAGCCGCATACTAACATGGTCTCTGTTTTGCTTTCTTGAATAAGGCAGCTCCAAAATGCAGGTATGTCAGCCTAGCTCAGTGCTTTCTGTGGTGGTGGGGCAGCTAGCGGGAAATACAGAGCTTAGGGGTAGGTAATGTTCTCTAGTTGCGCCGTGATTGGCTCAGTGTTCTGTAACTCATGGGGACACCACGTCACTGCAAAATCTACAGGGAGAGCTAGAAAGTTAAAGCCCCTTGGGTGCTGCCATAAATTAACATTAGAAGTGCCCATCCAAGAAGGCTCAATGTCATTGGCCACAGATAAAATGATGTCAAATCTTGTTATATCTACCGCAGCTTTGATTGGACTGATCATGTCAACATCATACTTTCAAAATCTTAGCTAGCAATCTAGACAAGCAGTCATCATCATGAATCAAGTCGACAATCTACTGGAAAATCCTTTTCAATCCTTGTCACGTGAAGAGAAATTATAGATAAAACGTATCGGTGTTCATCGGCCATTGGACAGAAACATTACACAAGAAGTTGGAAATCACAAATTCAACAATGAGTGGTTTGGAAGGAATCAGTGGCTAACTGCAAGCGTTGCAAATTAATCACTAGCCTGCTACTCAGTGGAGAGGGTGTGTGGTCCAAGTCTGGGTTTAAGGGTCTCTTTTCCAAGGATAAACATTCACATGCAACACCATGGGCCAGACAAGGTTGAATACATTGGCCATGCTGTCAATCCAGCATGACTTCCGTGAGTTCAAGACAACTGGTAACTCTGAAAAAACTAGTTCCAACTGGGAAAATACGTTTTGAACAGTCATCCAACTCAGAATTCCAAGTCGGGAACTCGGGCCTCTTTCTAAAACCTGAAGATCACTGATGTCAGGATTCAACCTTGTTTTTTTCAGAGTTCCCAGTTGTCTTGAAAGCACCATAAATCCAGAGAATGCTAGACTTTGATGACAAAAGTTGCCCACAAAAAGGACCGCCGCGCTACCTTCCCTTATGCCATAGTTCATACATCTCAATTGTCAGTAGAAACCACATTTGTTTCAGCAAGTCAGCTATATCACCTACATTTTTTAAAAAGGCAGTAAATGAGGCTGAATTAACTGTTTCGCTGCCAGACAAGGCTCCACTGATAGCCAGCTGTAAGGATTCGCTCCATGGTGCTGAAAAGAAAGCTCTGCTGTTGGGACAGCTTTATGTAGGCCCTAACAGTTTGTGGGCACCGTTTGTCACCGTTATAGTGCAATTAATGTATTGTTTAGTGTTGTGTTGTGTAGTGGCTTTGCTGGCATGCATCTAATAAAGTATATTTTTTTGCCCCACCAAGATTCACATGCCAAAATCGCCACTGCAAACAATACACTATCAAACAGTTCCTCACATGCAACTCTTCTAACGTCATATACCTTATTTCTTGTCCATGCAATAAGCAATATGTAGGCAACACCAGTAGACCTGATAAGAACACCCATTATAGAACACAAGATGGCTGTAAGGAGAAATGACCCTAATTCGCCTATCGCACGTAATTTCTCAAAGGCCGGTCACCCAGTCTCTTCCATATCCTTCTGTGCTATACAGCAAATAAAATTTTCACATAGGAGTGGTAATCTTGAATTAAGTCTTCTCCAGACAGAATGCAGGTGGATGTTTTATTTAAAAACTATCCACCCATCAGGCATGAATCAAAAATAGTTTTTGAAGTGTTTTCTGTAAATGGTATATTGCCTCTTATTTGTGTTCGATACCCAATCTAGTGGTGTCTCTAGAGCCCTACTCTTACCATCCTGTGTCATTTATTCTGATGAAATGTTCACATGGTATAATGTATGTATATTCTGATCAGTGGAGGCTACTGTGGGGAGGACAGCTGAATTGGAGTCAATGGAATGGTATCAATCACTTTGGTTGATAACATTACATTGACTCCGTTCCAGCCATTACTATGAGCCGTTCTCCCCTCGGCAGCCTCTACTGATTTTGATGCATTTTCTTGCCCGATCATGTGACATATGCAAGCTTCATTAAAATAGAAACCAGGTGTGTGTGCCAACAATTTACACTGATGATGGCCTGAGGCTGAAACGTTTGTTTTGTTTTCACCTTTTATTTATCCACATTTATTTATACATATTTATATGCATTCAAACCTCAGTTTTGGACAGTGTGTGGGTCTCTATTTCTTCCAGTGTTATATTCGTACCATATAGTGTCCAGGCACCCCATTTTAAGCTGTTGTAGGGCAGTCCAGCCTCTGAATTGACTCTTCTTTTTAACTGTATGCAAGATTTTCCTCTGTGTTGTCTTAGAAATTCAGCATTCTCTGTGTTGATCTCTCCAACCCCAATTGTCTCACCTCTGAGAAGCAGAGGTTACATCCTGTTGGTCTGATATCTGTTTGGAGATTAACTTTACAGTAATACTATTGGTCAACCATTTTTTAAATCCAAACAACTCAGATGCTTACAAAAGGGTCTTAGATTCATTGTTATTTCTTTTTTGTTCTTTAACTTCTGTGGTGGGATACTTTCTTTCTCTCTCAATCTCTCTCTCCTCTTTGGTATTATTGTGTGTACAGTAGCTACGTTTGTTTGCAAGCCAGCCAGCCAGCCCGCCCACAGAGAGAGCATTGCATTGTGGACTTTGTAGTCGACTTAAACTGCAACAGACTTCCACAACGATTTTCACATAAAATATAATTGTATTTGTCACATGCGCCGAATACAACAGGTGTAGACCTTACCGTAAAATGCGTACTTACAAACCCTTAACCAACAATGCAGTTTTTGATTAGCTGTTCCGCAATCTTATGGCTTGGGGGTAGACGCTGTTAAGAAGCCTTATGGACCTTGGCTTGGAGCTCCTGTACTGCTTGCTGTGTGACAGCAGAGAGAACAGTCTATGACTAGGGTAGCTGGAGTCTTTGGCAATTTTTAGAGCCTTCCTCTAACACCGCCTGATATACAGGTCCTGGATGGCAGGAAGCTTGGCCCCAGTGATGTACTGGGCCAAATGCACTACCCTCTGTAGCGCCTTGCGGTCGGAGGCCGAGCAGTTGCCATACCAGGCGGTGATGTAACCAGTCAGGATGTTTTCGATGGTGCAGCTGTAGAACTTTTTGAGGATCTGAGGACCCATGCCAAATCTTTATCAGTCTCTTAAGCGGGAATAGGCATGCGACCTGCCACACTGCCAGGTCTCTGACCTCCACCCTGTAGTCTGTCTCATCGTTGTCGGTGATCAGGGCTATCACCCTTGTGTCGTCTGCAAACTTAATGATGGTGTTGGAGTCGTTCTTGGCCACGCAGTCGTGAGTGAACAGGGAGAACAGGAGGGGACTAAGCATGCACCCTTGAGGGGCCCCTGTGATGAGGATCAGAGTGGCAGATGTGTAGTTGCCTACCCTTACCACCTGGGGGAGGCCCGTCAGGAAGTCCAGGATCCAGTTTCAGAGGGAGGTGTTTAGTCCCAGGGTCCTTAGCTTAGTGATGAGCTTTGAGGACACTAGGGTGTTGAACGCTGAGCTGTAGTCAATGAACAGCCTTCTCACGTAGGTGTTCCTTTTGTCCAGGTGGGAAAGGAAAGTTTGGAGTGCAACAGAGATTTGTTGGGGCGGTATGCGAATTGGAGTGGGTCTAGGGTTTCTGGGAGATGGTGTTGATGTGTGCCATGACCAGCCTTTCGTGGCTACAGACGTGAGTGCTACGGGTCAGTAGTCATTTAAGCAGGTTATCTTGGTGTTCTTGGGCACAGGGACTATCAGCCTACCTTATTATTATGCCAATCAGAAACATTTCATCATAAAAAATATTGTTCTCACATATTAGTGTTAACACTGTAAATTATAGGAATGAGTGGTTTTTGGTGGATTTTTCCTTTATTAATAACATTTATTTTACTATTATGAGGGGACTTTTATTTTGAAACATTTCGAAATTCCGTGACCGGTCCTTTTTTGTTGTTGCTGACGTGACGCTGATGTCTTTCACAGCGCACGCAGAGCTAGCTAGTTTGCAACCACGACTACCAACATCAGATTGCGGTGGAGAGAGAGAGACGCAGATGGTCATGTCGGAGAGAAGGAGCAAAGATGAGGTGCCGAACGGTGCAGCCCATAGCACTAGTACAGAGCCACACGTTGCCAGACCAAATATTGGCAACAGAGTGACTGTAGTGCTTGGGGCTCAATGGGGCGACGAGGGCAAAGGGAAGGTTGTGGACCTGCTCGCTCAGGACGCTGATATCGTTTGCAGATGCCAGGTAAATTATAATGTATGCTTGCTAGCTAGTAAGCTAGCTGGAGGACATTCGAAACATGTGGTTGCGGTTACAAATAACGTGTAGCTAACTACCTAGCCTCTGGTCATGACTCTCAGTTCCATACACATAGTCAAATGACTAAGGCGTTTTCTGTAGGGGGGAGTATTTTTAAGTCAGAGCCGTGACGCTCGATGCACACGCATCGCTTGAGGTACACGTTTTGGAAACAAATTAGGACTTTATCTTTCATATCGGCGACAAATAATTTTCAAAAAACAAAAGGTTAAAGTGATACACCTTTTTTTTATAGGGTTCCTACATGGCCAAATGTCCAGGTCACAGCCCTTGTTTACGGAAGACAGTTGACTAATGTTACAGTACATGTACTAATTAGCTTAGTATCTGCGTCCCCGAACACCTGTAACTGTTACTGCTGTATAAACGGTACAGACGCCACAAATGTTTTGTCACTAAAAAATATTGTCGTCTGCAACTGTTAAACGATTAAAACGGTGTGATGTGTTTTATTTTACATTTGTGTAAATATTTTGACGTGATGTTAGAAGGATTTGTTTCTATAACCGTAATGTTACCGCAATTGCGAATCGATTCACGTTTAACGTTAACGTTAGATGTAGTATTTCCAGAGCCAATTTTCCCTTTAAACAGAACATGTGAGGTTCTTGGAGTAAGGAGTAACTCCTTTTGTCCAATATTGGTCTACTTAGATATCTATCTCTAAGCTAACAAGTTAGCTACCGTTGTGTATTGACTGTACGTTACTAAAAGGAGAACTAGCCCAAGACGTAGCCAGAAGATTAAGTTAACTAACGGTCGCTAGTTAAAGCTGGATTTGTTGTAATTAGTAAACTAACGTTAGTAAAAATGTTGTAGTTGTCTATGTATGGAAGATGTGGGTCCTGGTCAGACTTGTACTTGTTAACTAGCGCAATTATTGGTTTGCAGTTGGTAACTAGCTATCTATCTAACTAAGCCAGACACCTAGCTAACGTTAGCTACTCGAGCAACCAAATAAATTGTCGATGATGAACGTCGAGCACTGCATTGCTAATGTCACCTTGAATTATATCGCATCTATAGCTAGCCAGAGCTAGCTACGTTCATATTGCACCACTTAACACCAGATAAGATGGCCTAGTTTTGCATTTTCTTTTTAGTACAGTCTGGCGATGCAAGGTGATTCAGACTTCTAATACTGTTGCACATACAGTGCCTTCGGAAAGTATTCTGACACCTTGACTTTTCCAACATTTTGTTAAGTTAGACTTAATATAAAATTGATTTGATTATTTGTTTTTCAATTATCAATTTAGACACAATGCCCCATAATGACAAAGCAAAAACACATTAAACATTTTTTTGCATAAGTATTCTGACCCTTTGCTATGAGACACTAAATTGAGCTCAGGTGCATTCTGTTTCCATTAATATTTCTTAAGATGTTTCTACAAATACAAAAAGGCACTCGCACATCTGAGCAATCTTATTTGCAGGTGCATGGCATCAATTGAACAAGATGAAGGAAAAGGAAACCGCACACTGCTCTTGATAGTATCACCGATATTTAATAAGCTTACGTATCGGCCACACGGCCTTCGTCAGAGCTTTTGGGATTTTTTGAAAGTTGCACCCTTATGTAGACCTGGCTCCACCCACATCCGTTCTACACATCGAAGGGGGTTGGAGGCAAAGGAAAATAAATAAGTGCTACCAAATATAACAATGTGCAATTCATAAATATTACAAAAGTGTATAAATAAGGCGTATTGAACACTTCTGTATAATCTCAATGAGGACATAGCAAGTTCATTAGTCATTGGGTACATCATATGAAAAACGTCAGAATAATCTACAAGAGACACACATTTCATGTTCCAATTCACAGCATAACATACAAAGGCATTTCATCATTAAGTCCTTTTGGAAACAATGTCTGGAGGGTGAAAATCCAAAAACATTCTCTTTTACTCAGAGTATTATTAATATCACCTCCCCTGTCTGATATCTTAACTTTCTCTATGCCACAAAATCTAAAGGTGGAAATGTCATGCTTCATGTCATTGAAATGTACAGCGACTGGATAATCCCTGTCGTTTCTCCTGATTGAACTTTTATGTTCACTAATTCTCTGTTTGAGAGAGCGGGTGGTTTTACCGACATAACAGAGCCCACATGGACATTTAATAATGTAAATAACATGGGTGGTGGAACACGTAATAATGTCATTTATTTGGAACCTTTTTCCTGTGTGTGGGTGGCAGAAATATTCACACTTCATCATATTGTTGCACTGTGCGCATCCTCTGCATTTATAGCTACCATTTGGTAGAGGGCGTAAAAGTGCTTGGCTAATTTTCTTAAGTGGCTGGCAGTTGGCATGAACCAATTTATCGCGTAAATTGCGACCTCTCCTATACACAATACGTGGTGGATATTTAAATTCAGCCGGCAAAGCTGGGTCCGATGATAAAATATGCCAGTGTTTCTTGACCACCTCTCCCACTTTTCGCGAATTCAAAGTATATGTAGTTGTGAACATTACGGAATGTTCTGTAGCTTTAGCGGGTCTTTTTTGTAGCAGTTCATCTCGTGTTTTTTCCAATGCCAAGTTATGAGCTTCATCCACACATTGTGACGAATAGCCTCTTTTTAGAAACCTCATGCGCATCTCCGCTGCTTTTTCTAGATAATCATCTGTGGAGTGGCATATACGGCGCAGTCTAAAAAATTGGCTACTAAATTGAGCTCAGGTGCATTCTGTTTCCATTAATATTTCTTAAGATGTTTCTACAACTTGATTGGAGTCCACCTATGGTAAATAAAATGTTTTGGACATGATTTGGAAAGGCTCACACCTGTCTATATAAGGTCCCGCAGTTGACAGTGGATGTCAGAGCAAAAACCAAGCCACGAGGTCAAAGGAATTGTCCGTAGAGCTCTGAGACATAATTGTCGAAGCACAGATCTGGGGAAGGGTACCAAAACATTTCTGCAGCATTGAAGGTCCCCAAGAACACAGTGCCCTCCATCATTCTAAAATTGAATACATTTGGAACCACCAAGACTCTTCCTGGAGCTGGCCGCCTGGCCAAACTGAGCAATCAGGGAAGAAGGGCCTTAATCAGGGAGGTGACCAAAAACCTGATGGTTACTCTGAGCTCTAGAGTTCCTCTGTGGAGATGGGAGAACCTTCCAGAAGTACAACCATCTCTACAGCACTCCACCAATCAGGCATTTATGGTAGTTGCCAGAAGGAAGCGACTCCTCAGTAAAAGGCATATGACAGCCTGCTTGGAGGTTGAATAAAGGGTCTGAATACTTATGCAAATGTGATGTTTCTAAAAATCAGTTTTTGCTTTGTCATTATGGGGTATTGTGTGTAGATTGAGAGTTTGTGTTTTTGTATCCATTTTAGAATAAGGTTGTAACATAACAAAATGTGGAAAGTCAAGGGTTCTGAATACATTCTGAAGGCACTGTACAAGCAAGTGCATCTCTGTGTGTACCTTCTCACCTGCCATAGAAGTATCAAGTGTCTAAAGACAGCACTTAATGCATCTGACCAACGTTTGTGTACATTAAATGTGGCTGTCAATAAAGAAATATTGGCAAGCAAACTAGCTAAGCCTATTCTGGGTTGAGTGCGTTCCACAAAACCATGGTGTCTGCCTTATGTAGACTGCATTTTGGCTCTTATCACAGTTACTTTGACTCAGTCTAGGGCCACCTTATCAATGTCATTGCAGTGTGGGTGTTTCTCATGTCCATACAACACTGGCCTTTATAACTGTAGGTTTAATGTTCACTAGGCTTTTGTCTTTCTTGTCCTTTCAGTCCTCTTCAAAAGGGTGACTCTGCTCAAGGCAGGATTGGAGAAGGTTCACATTAGGTATCCTAGTCTTTATTTATTGTCCCCTGAAGCATACATATTTTCCAGCCTTTACTGTGAGCTCCACAATGTGCGGTGATCAGGCACGATGACACAAAAGACTAGGTCCTCAGGATAATTTTTTATATAGAAGGACTGGAGCTCAGTTCTGGTGACTTTTTAAAAGGGCATTCAACTCCAAAATGAATGAAAAATAAAATGATGCTGACACCATCTAAAATGTAATTTCCACTTCCAGAAATGAGCCCAGAAATTATTTTTTACACTTAACAAAATATAAATTCACCATGCAAAAATTAAGGATTTTACTAAATTACAGTTAATATAAGGAGATCAGTCAATTGAAATAAAATCATTAGGCCCTAATCTGTGTGTAGTTGCTAGATTTTGGCGGGAACTGGAACAGGCTGTTGTACACGTTAATCCAGAGCGTCCCAAACATGCTCAATGGATGACATGTCTGAGTATGCAGACCATAGAAAAACTGGAACATTTTCATCTTCCAGGAATTGTGTACAATTGCGTCATGGGGCCGTGCATTATCATGCTGTAACATGAGGTGCTGGCAGTGGATAAATTGCACGAGATTGGGCCTCAGGATCACGTCATGGTATCTCTGTGCATTCAAATTGCCATCGATTTGTAATGCAATCATTTGGCTCCGTTAACCTAAAAGAGCCATTAATTTAGCTCCTAAACGGCTCTTTGTTCAGTAAGGCTTAGAAATGGAAAACCAGGAGCAAAGTCAATGTAATTTTAAAGCCTACTATTGTCAGATAGGTAAAAGTTGTTTAACTAATTTCACTGACTGAATTATTAGATGGCCTGCAACAAAAGAAAAACGCACAAAAAATGTGGACAGACCAGAATGAGTCTCTGTCCTCACTATATTGTTCCTGCGCTGAGGAATACCATCTTCAGAGAGTGTTTATAATTTTTCTTCAGATAATTGATGTCTGGAGCTCAAAAAGCAATACATTGGAGTGTCAGCAACATTCATGCATGTGAGTTCAGTGCAAACAGCTTAACAGAGGGAAATAAAATATTTGGGAATATACATTGCTCAAAAAAATAAAGGGAACACTAAAATAACACATCCTAGATCTGAATGAATGAAATATTCTTATTAAATACTTTTTTCTTTACATAGTTGAATGTGCTGACAACAAAATCACACAAAAATTATCAATGGAAATCAAGTTTATCAACCCATGGAGGTCTGGATTTGGAGTCACACTCAAAATTAACGTGGAAAACCACACTACAGGCTGATCCAACTTTGATGTAATGTCCTTAAAACAAGTCAAAATGAGGCTCAGTAGTGTGTGTGGCCTCCACGTGCCTGTATGACCTCCCTACAACGCCTGGGCATGCTCCTGATGAGGTGGCGGATGGTCTCCTGAGGGATCTCCTCCCAGACCTGGACTAAAGCATCCGCCAACTCCTGGACAGTCTGTGGTGCAACGTGGCGTTGGTGGATGGAGCGAGACATGATGTCCCAGATGTGCTCAATTGGATTCAGGTCTGGGGAACGGGCGGGCCAGTCCATAGCATCAATGCCTTCCTCTTGCAGGAACTGCTGACACACTCCAGCCACATGAGGTCTAGCATTGTCTTGCATTAGGAGGAACCCCGGGCCAACCGCACCAGCATATGGTCTCACAAGGGGTCTGAGGATCTCATCTCGGTACCTAATGGCAGTCAGGCTACCTCTGGTGAGAAATGCCACCCCACACCATGACTGACCCACCGCCAAACCGGTCATGCTGGAGGATGTTGCAGGCAGCAGAACGTTCTCCACGGCGTCTCCAGACTCTGTCACGTCTGTCACATGTGCTCAGTGTGAACCTGCTTTCATCTGTGAAGAGCACAGGGCACCAGTGGCGAATTTGCCAATCTTGGTGTTCTCTGGCAAATGCCAAACGTCCTGCACGGTGTTGGGCTGTAAGCACAACCCCCCCCCCCCCCCCCCCCTGTGGACGTCGGGCCCTCATACCACCCTCGCGGAGTCTGTTTCTGACCGTTTGAGCAGACACATGCACATTTGTGGCCTGCTGGAGGTCATTTTGCAGGGCTCTGGCAGTGCTCCACCTGCTCCTCCTTGCACAAAGGCGGAGGTAGCGGTCCTGCTGCTGGGTTGTTGCCCTCCTACGGCCTCCTCCACGTCTCCTGATGTACTGGCCTGTCTCCAGGTAGCGCCTCCATGCTCTGAACACTACGCTGACAGACACAGCAAACCTTCTTGCCACAGCTCGCATTGATGTGCCATCCTGGATGAGCTGCACTACCTGAGCCACTTGTGTGGGTTGTAGACTCCGTCTTATGCTACCACTAGAGTGAAAGCACCGCCAGCATTCAAAAGTGACCAAAACATCAGCCAGGAAGCATAGGAACTGAGAAGTGGTCTGTGGTCACCACCTGTAGAACCACTCCTTTATTGGGGGTGTCTTGCTAATTGCCTATTTCCACCTGTTGTCTATTCCATTTGCACAACAGCATGTGACATTTTTTGTATAATCAGTGTTGCTTCCTAAGTGGACAGTTTGATTTCACAGAAGTGTGATTGACTTGGAGTTACATTGTGTGGTTTAAGTGTTCCCTTAATTTTTTTGAGCAGTGTATTTCATAGAACAGACATGCTTCTGTATTAGGCTATGTCATCTACAAACCAGACCCCCCCCCCCCAAAGATTTTTATTGTGGATCTATACTGTTCTCAAAAACATCCTCTCCAGAATCCATATGATGGAAATCCGTCGCTGTGACCGTGAACTTTAAACCCTGATTTATGCGCCCCTCCCGTCACTATGAATTGATAACAGGTTGGCATAGCAATAATTCTCCACTCTGTAGCTGGTGCACTGCCAAGGCTATAGGCATGTCAAAAATAAACCAATTAAAGGTAGACTCGGCGAGATGAAGTTGCATGCACGAAGTTAACACAATCTCGGGTCAATTTCCGCAATAACTAAGCTTTGAAGCATGGAGGCTAAAACTGCTTCTCGAATAGAATGAATAGAACCCTGATCACGCTTGTAGGCGATGTCATGACGACATTAGCTAGTTAAGCTCATGCGCTGAAACTAGTGATGCACTGATATGACATTTCTGGCCGATACCGATATCCATTTTTTCCATTGCCAAAAAAACCGATACCAATTTAAAACAAATACAAATTTTACATAAATAAATTGGTTACTTTTAAGCATTCTAGTACAGTTAAATAGTTACCACACACACATGGACGCAGCAGTCTAAGGCACTGCATCTCAGTGCAAGAGGCGTCACTACAGTCCTTTGGTTCAAATCCAGGCTGTATCACATCTAGCAGTGCTAGGGCGGCGCACAATTGGCCCAGCGTCGTCCGGGCTGTCATTGTAAATAAGAATTTGTATTTAACTGACATGCCTAGTTAAATAAAGATTACACACACACATCACACTGACCCAAAGGTTATTTTGTTGGCATTTACGTATGTCCCCATTACCAGTAAAACATAATCTCAACCTATTTCCTTGACTTACTTGTTGTGCTGTTTCGTTGTTCATTTGTTCAGTCGTTTCATTCTCAACCAGGATTTCTATGGAACGCAGTTTGGGTTTTCGCGTGCCAAAAAAAGGTACATGTCAAATAAGCTTGTTGACTAATCAGGACCTGAATATGGCTGCACGTCAAATAATACTTTAACGCGTTCATGTGTTTTTAACGTAGTTATTACACTACCACTAGTATTTCATGTGTCACAACGATTCATCGTTAAGCATGCTATGATGCTGGTAAAGTTGTCTCTCGTACCTACAGTGCTGGTCATAAAATGGATGCAAACAATGTAGTTCTTCCCCGAAAACATAGCAAAATGACATCTGTTTCAGTAGCTATAGTTACCTGGCTAACTATATAGGTAGGTGTCATCATCTAAAATAACCCTAATTTATAAGACCGTTCATATTGGTGGTCGGACCTATCTATGTGAAGCTAGCCAAAATCGTGGATTTTGCGGTTAGCCTTCAAAAAAAAGTATGGCATAATTCTACTATTTGTATTAATTTGCATCACTGTCAATGACACTTTTATTTTGAAGGCAAACTGCAAATTCCACTATTGTGCCCTGCTAGCTTCACAACCAGTTCCGGTTGAGCTCACTATCCAGATGAAGCTAGCTGGCTGCTTATAACGTTCGCTTTGGGCAACAGGGTTAAGTAGCTGGCTAGCTATTTATTTTCATGAACTGAAGTTCAATTTCAATAGGCGAACAACAAGTGGCAAACTAGCTAATACTTACTCACAAGGATTCCTAAATCATTGCTAAGAAAAATGAAAATGACTGCAGTTTCTACTGGTCATTGTTTTCAGCCTGCTTGTATTGGTGCTAGCTAGCTACCAAGCTAAAGCTAGCTACCCCAGAAGTTGCGGTCGAACAAATGATGCTTTATTACCAACGCGGTATTGTAAACACATCGTTCGTTGCCGGTGTATGCTTGTTTGCAGATTTTTTTGTACAGCTTTGGCAGTGCTACTGTATCCTTTTTGACACGCAAAGACCCAAATGGTGTTCCATAGTATGTATGTCGTTAAGCTAATAGCAGTGACACTATTGAAGTGTAGGGCAACATCTTAAAAATAGCGCTTTTGGTAGAGTTTACGGGTGCTCGACCAGTCTGCAAAAGCCAATGTCACCCACGACAGAGAACGGTTGATTGTCAAGCGCAATGAATTCCATTATCTTGGTTTAATGGATTTCGCCTTTGAGTTGTCTTGCTGAAATGTTCTTACTCTTTGAAATGACTGCTCCACTTGACTGCTCCATCCACACAGCAGACATTGTAGGCTAGGTTAGGAATGCTGTGTTGCACTGTGTAGCGCAAAATTTTACGTGGTGTCGTTACGTCCAGTACCTACGTTATATAGGTATGCATGGTAGCTTTGACATTGGTTTTTAACATCTGCGTTCAACAAGACATCGGGCCGATACCGATGTTGGCACTTTTAGCTAATATCGTCCGATTCCGATATGTTCACAGATTTATCAAGCATCCCTAGCTGAAACACATCATTGGGTCTGCTGTTTGAGTTCTGTAGTTACCATGTTGTAGATGCTGTGTGAGAAGTTTTGCATCACACTCATCTCAATATCTGCAATGCTCCTCGCTGAGTATCATTTAATGGAATGCTATGTTACACAATGGCGTGTGTGTAAGAGGGAGAATATAGTGTTCCTCTTTTTATAAAAAAAAAAAGCTGTGACAGCAATCTTAGGTTCTTACTTGCAGCATGAGGTTGAAAGGACAACAAGGAGCACATTTCCAAGTCTTACTAAGTATCAGTGTTGATACTCTATTCTGCTGCTCTCAAGTGGCTTCCCAAGTGACCATGACAGTGAATTGTTGTCTTTGGGGATCACACCAACCTTTTTGATGTGATCGGGATATTTTTGATCACCACCAAGTTGTATGATGGCCAGAGGATGCGAAACCGAGTATAACATCAGATGCATTTTCAGGTGTGATTTTTTTTAAAATATTTTTTCCAGGACTTGGGAATGCATTCCAACTCTATTAAATGCAAGATGTTGCTTGGCTATCATGGGGATTTAATTTCTTATTCAACTACCGCATACAGTTCTGAGTTAATGCTGTCATTCTCTGTAAAGCTATGATGAGACAAGGAAGGAAGGAATTTGGATCGCTGCGTTTTACCTGACACCTCTTTCAGCCATTGGCTTGATTCCGGACATGTCTTGCACAAAGACAGACATTTCTCATGAGCTTTCCATCCAGTTGGCGACAGATTTTTATGCCAATGTTCTAAAATCACCATAAAAACATTATGCACATTTTCTCACCTGAGATGTTTCCATCAAATTGACTTGTTGTGGATAAATGGCTGTGTGTAATGACACAGTGCACATATAAGTAACTTTTATGGTTGAGTTTCTATCACATTTTCAACTCTACTGTCAGAAACAAATGTTGTTTTGTATAGCGACTATGTCTGCTCTGGTCTTGGCACTAGCGCTCTAGCCAACAGCTAGCAGATACAGTGCGGCTAGGCTACCTACATTGTTATGGATAAGTTATTTGGAAAGTTTACTGACGTGCTGTTTCCACCAGCCCTGTCGTGACACGTTAAAAAAAAAAAAAAAAATCCGTCATGTACTTTACACTCATAAAAAGGTTGGATGGAAACCTGGTTATAGAGAGCAATTTGGGTTTGTTCCCTGGTCCACAGATATCTCCACGGTGTGAGAATGAGCATGTCCTTAGAGCAGGGTTCTTACATGCTGACCAAACCGGACAGGCGCGTGTTGATTTTGTTCACCCACACCAGAAGTGATCAGGACACGCAGCTTGAAATATCAAAACATACTCTGAACCAATTATATTAGTTTGGGGATATGTCAAAGCATTAAACGTTTATGGCAATTTAGCTAGCTATAAACATTGGGCTGTTACCTGAAATGCACAAGGTTCCTCTACTCCGACTTTTAATCCACAGTTAAAATGGTAAACCACATTCATTTCTCATCCCTACTCCTTCCTCAGGCTTCTTTTTTACTTATTTGGACTTTATATGGCGGCTGGCAACCAACTTTACGGTGCAGTACTACGACTGGGTCAGTTAATCTTTCAATCACCCACGTGGGTATATGTTCCTCAACACCAATGAGATGGCACGTGGGTATATGCTCTTAAAACCAATGAGGAGATGGGAGAGGCCAGACTTGCAGCACGTTGAGCGTCACAAATAGAACCTATTTCTATTTTAGCTCCTGGCCACGCAGATGCTCGTGAGCAGTGTGGGTGCAATGATTGAACAACATGTATGTGTCAATTTATTTTGCAACCCTCGCGCACGCAACCGGTGTGGTCAGCATGTTACAGTCCTGCCACCTGCCGTCTTAGTGTCCTGTTTCAGGCAATCCATTGCATGTGGAGGTTAAACAGGTTCTCTAGCATGCCTATATTTTGGCAACCTGAGGAAGAGAACCGCAGGGTTATGTGTGTTTGTGTGGCTGTATTATTCTTGAAAGAACCTTTACTCTCATTTTACCTCTACCGTTGTCAGTTATTGTACCTTTTTTTCTTCATTTATTGAGCCTATTGGTCTGTCAGGAAACGCCCCACTGGCTAGTAATAGGTAACAGATCTCTTTACATAGCTAGGCCTAATGCTTTACATGGGACCACTGTTGTGTTTGGCACATCGTTGCTATGGAGATGTTTTCTAGTTCTGGGTGTATGCTTTTTTTGAGTTCTCTAATCTAGTAATTGCAGGTTGTTCAGAACCCCTCTAGTGATCTCAATTATTTAAATGTTATGTTGGAGGATCATGTCCAAGCTATTGGCATAACCCAAAAAACACTGACAAATCAGAGAAACAAGAGGGTCATAGAAAGATTCATTATTCCGTGTGTGTGTGTATATATAGAGTGCATTCAGTAAGTGTTCAGACCCCTTGACTTTTTCTACAGTTTGTTAGGTTACAGCCTTATTGTAAAATGAGGGGGGGAAACATTTTAATCCAATCTACACACACTACCCCATAATGACAATGCAAAAACAGGATTTTTTAAAATGTTTGCAAATGTAATAAAAACGGAAATATAATTTACGTACGTGTTCAGACCCTTTGCTATGAGATTTGAAATTGAGCTCAGGTGCATCCTGTTTTCATTGATCATCCTTAAGATGTTTCTACAACGTGATTGGAGTCCACCTGTGGTAAATTACATTTATTGGACATGATTTGGAAAGACACACACCTGTCTATATAAGGTCCCACAGTTGACAGTGCATGTTAGAGCAAAAACCAAGCCATATGGTTGAAGGAATTGTCCGTAGAGCTCCAAGACAGAATTGTGTTGAGTCCTATATCTGGGGAAGGGTACTAAAACATTTCTGCAGCATTGAAGGTCCCCAAGAACACAGTTGCCTCCATTGTTCTTAAATTGAAGAAGTTTGGAACCCCCAAGACTCTTCCTAGAGCTGGCCACCTGGCCAACCTGAGCATTTGGGGGAGAAAGGCCTTGGTCAGGGAAGTGACCAAGAACCTGATGGTCACTCTGACAGCGCTCTATAATTCCTCTGTGAAGACTGGAGATGGACAACCACCTTCCAGAAGGACAACCATCTCTGCAGCACTCCACCAATCAGGCCTTTATGGTAGAGTGACCAGAAGGAAGCCACTACTCAGTAAAAGGCACATGACAGCCCACTTGGAGTTTGCCAAAAGTCACCTAAAGAATAGAAGATTCTCTGGTCTGATGAATCTGAGATTGGACTCTTTAGCTTGAATGCCAAGCGTCACATTTGGAGGAAACCTGACACCATGCCGTGGGCATGTTTTTCAGCGGCAGGGACTAGGAGACTAGTCAGGATCAAGGGAAAGATGAATGGAGCAAAGTACAGCGAGCCTTGAAGAAAACCTGTTCCAGAGCACTCAGACTGCGGCGTAGGGTTTACCTTCCAACAGGACAATGACCCTAAGCACACAGCCAAGACAATGCAGGAGTGGCTTTGGGACAAGACTCAATGTCCTTGAGTGACCCAGCCAGAGCCCAGACTTGAACCTGATTGAACATCTCTGGAGAGACCTGAAAATAGCTGTGCAGCGATGCTCCCCATCCAACCTGACAGAGCTTGAGAGGCTCTGCAGAGAAGAATGGGAGAAACTCCCCAAATACGTGTGCCAAGCTTGTAGCTTCATACCCAAGAAGACTTGAGGCTTTAATCACTGCCAAAGGTGCTTCAACAATGTACTGAGCCAAGTCTGAATACTTATGTAAATGTGATATCATTTTTTTATATATATAAATATGCAAAGATTTCTTAGCCTGTCATTATGGGGTATTGTGTGCGGGGAAATGTAGAATAAGGCTGTAACGTAACAATGTGGGAAAAGTCAAGGGGTCTGAATACTTTCAGAATGAGCTGTAAGTCAATGTGGCTGCATTACTCTCCAGGTTCAGAACTGTAGATGGTCAAATTAATAAAGTTTCCTAACTATATCAGTTCATAGGAAATTACGCTGTCACAAGCATGCTATTCAGGAAAACACTAAATTGATGGTATTCTGTGACTATTTCAACTGAGGTGCTAAAGTGGCAAGCCATGGACTAATCCTACCACCTGCAAATCCTGCCACACAGAGGCTGCTCTTCCCTGTGCCCCCCTCGCCCCTTCAGACCCAATGGGATTAATCGCACCAGCCAATTTTAGGTGGAGAACATTGGACGTCGTCCAAGGGAGACTAGCAGTCCTGTGACAGTCACGGGAGGCGAATGGATACATATCACGTTAGAGAATGTTCCAGGTTATTGTTGGGAATTACGACTTGGTTCATCTCAGCAAGTCTCTTTGAGTGAACTATTGCCGCATATAATACATGCCTTCATGGCAATAGCTGCCAAGTGGGTCAAGCAAGCCTGAAGTAACAAATGGAAAGTATGCAGCAGTGGGAGATGAGGCCATATCTCAAACTGATAAAAAGGTAGAAGCCATGGTATAGGCAGAATTTAAAAATCTATCCACATTCTCAGATTTGCATGTCATATTTTTTGGTCAGCCTATGTTCACGTGTTGAAACCTCACGAACCACGTGGGTCCCATTCGTTGAAAGCAGCCGTCACCGAACGGCAGTAACGATACACGTCCGGCGCGGCCCCCTGTTGCAGGTCAGGCAGCTGGGGGCACATCATAAATGCAATAAAAAAGGAGAGGCATCTACGCACACCCCTTCACTCCTCCAAGCACTGCCATGGCCAGGAATAGCCCAGGGTACGCTTTCCCGATAGCGATGGAGCTTAAGCTTACAAGTGTTTTAACCATGCGTTGTTCCTATAATGGCCAAAGATGTTACATGCGTTTTCCAAAACACCACCTCGAAAGAACTAAGTGTGTCGTTGGAGCATGTGTGTACTGATATGATCAAAAGTCAGTTCTGCTCTCAGATCAGCTTTCTCCATTCAAATCTTACCATAACATTAGAATTATTCCACAGTACTGACAACAGATCAGCTCCTAGAGAGATGACCACTTATATGGCTGCAAATATTGAGGCGGCTTATTCTAAAGCTAATTTCTGGAAGGCTAACCCAGAAGTAAAATTTTGTGTAGTTCGGTCAGCTGCTTGATTAACTTCTGAGTTCATAAGTGTTACAAATTTAGAGTTCCGGCAAAAACTAAGTATCCACCCTCACAAAAGGAAACAGGAAACTCAGCAAAATAACTTAACATGGAAATTAACATGATTCTATGTTTAACGAAGATCTTCTGTGAATAAAGGTACGCATGCAGGCAAATAAAAACATTTAACAACGCACTTAGCTGTTTCTAGTGGTCTGCTCGAGTGGTCTGAGGCAGTTGGTAAATAACGAGCATTTTCAAGTGCAACTTTATTACTAATGCTTTTGGGAAACAGCTCAGAGATTTAACTATGCTCCTGCGAAGGTTCTAATGATGAACCTAGCCCTAAAATACTTTAGGGGAAACTGGGCCCAGGCCTGCTCATTGCTGGGTGAAGGCATGGGGCAAAACCAGACTGATTTATCACTCACGCAACCCCTCCCCAGACCAGCTATGAACGAGGAGACTCCTCCAGTTGTAGAGTTCATGCCAAAGGCACTGGATGTTCTCTCTCTGGGTACAAGCAATTTTATCTCATGTCATCTTAGATTTAAAAATGGGGTAATGTTATTTTGTAAGCACTCATGGTTAGACTCGGATGGACTTTTGTGTGGTAAACTAATATGAAGACAAGACGCTAGAATCACCAACCCTTTAGTGGATGATTTGTATCTCCACGGACTGCCCGCTAAAATGGCTGTAGATCCTGTGTCCTCAGGTGTCCCTCAGCTATGACTGAGCAATCTGTACCATGGTGTAATGTCTGTAGGTAGGCTCTTTGGTCTCAGGTCTGTGTCAGTATTCCAGGGTCAGACTTGATCTCAAACCATGTGTTCAAAAGAACATCACACTCTCAAATATGGGGCGAGTTTGTTTTTCTTCGATGTCCAACGTTAAATTGTGAAAAGTAAAGCTATAGCCTTTCACATTGCTTCTGTTGGTGTGATTTTTGTTTCACAATTTTGGATGTCATGTGTGTCTCTATGGTGACTGACTCTGTCCCTCTCTGCAGGGTGGCAACAATGCAGGACACACAGTGGTGGTGGACTCTGTGGAGTATGACTTCCATCTTCTACCCAGTGGCATTATCAACCCCAAGGTCACAGCTTTCATTGGTGGGTAGACCACAGCTGCTGGACTGAGGAATGAACAGGAAAGATGATTTCACAATAAGAATTGAGCTGTGAAGTAACCCTCATGGTCTACTACTACGTCAGTTATAATCTCTAGTCTTTACAGAACAAATAAATGTTTATGTTTATTATATCTCCTGTGCAGTTTCCATACACACTTTTGTATGCAAGAAGCCAATATTAATGACTTCTCCTGTCTAAATCTAGCCAATCTGTATTATATTTTAATAGCTCCAGCTTTGCCTGATGCCACAAAACAAGTGATTGACTTGACTGGGAGCCAACTCGCAGGCTGACGCAGTAGAGTGCTATAGATCACATTTTATCTGCAGTAACTTCATTTTGCTAATGGTCTAACATCTAGTACATTTTGGCAACACCTAACAAATATGTCCTCTGGCTCTTAACCCACAGCTCGTCAGCAGTTCAACATATAGAATGTTAAGTGGATCAATCCTTTTCCGTCTACTATTGCTGTCTAGTTGAGCTCCACAGTCAGGCTTTCAGAGCCCAAACAGGTGTTCGGAACCCTTCAGAATCCTGAGCACTGTTTGCCATGAGAAAATAAATAAGGCTGATTGTGCAGAACAGGTTATGGCCCTCTCCACATTAGTTTAATTTCTGGCCTTAATGTTGATTGGTCGCTGCTCAGCGGAACAGCAGAACTGTTTTTCTGATGGAGTATTTAACTCTTTATAGCCCACAACACTTGAGATCAAATTCAATATGGGGTTTTTCACTGCCCTTTCCTTATTGTTTACTGATGCATCAGTTTCTCCATATCTTCCATGTTGCCTGTGTCGGTCTATCCCACAGGTAATGGGGTAGTGATCCACCTGCCTGGCCTCTTCGAGGAGGCTGAGAAGAATGTGTGCAAAGGCAAAAGTGAGTACGAAGGAGCTATCCTCTTAATAGTTTAAGTCCCTTTTTACTCCCATGTCTAGAAGATTGCCATGTTGCTTAATGGGGATATCAAATGTTTTTTCTACCGTATGTGTTCAGGTCTGGAGGGCTGGGAGAAGAGGCTGATCATTTCAGACAGAGCACACATTGGTAAGCCCTGCCTCATCAGGCCTCTTTTTATATTCAAAGAGCATTTAAATCCACGACTTCAGCCCAACTATAGTCTCTACTATATAAACTCAGCAAAAAAAGAAACGTCCCTTTTTCAGGACTTTGTCTTTCAAAGAGAATTTGTAAAAATCCAAGTAACTTCACAGATCTTCCTTGAAAAGGGTTTAACACTGTTTCCCATGCTTGATCAATGAACCATAAACAGTTAATGAACATGCACCTGTGGAACGGTTAAGACACTAACAGCTTACAGAAGGTAGGCAATTAAGGTCACAGTTATGAAAACTTAGGACACTGAAGAGGCCTTTCTACTGACTCTGAAAAACACCAAAAGAAAGATACCCAGGGTCCCTGCTCATCTGCGTGTACGTGCCTTAGGCATGCTGCAAGGAGGCATGAGAACTGCAGATGTGTCCAAGGCAATAAATTGCAATGTCTGTACTGTGAGACGCCTAAGACAGCGCTACAGGGAGACAGGACGGACAGCTGATCGTCCTCGCAGTGGCAGACCACGTGTAACAACACCTGCACAGGAAAGGGTACATCTGAACATCACACCTGCTGGATAGGTACAGGATGGCAACAACAACTGCCTGAGTTACACCAGGAACGCACAAATCCCTCCAATGCTCAGACTGTCCGCAATTTTTTTCAATTTTATTTTATTTCACCTTTATTTAACCAGGTAGGCAAGTTGAGAACACGTTCTCATTTACAATTGCGACATGGCCAAGATAAAGCAAAGCAGTTCGACACATACAACAACACGGAGTTACACATGGAGTAAAACAAACATACAGTCAATAATAAGGTAGAAAAATAAGTCTATATACAATGTGAGCAAGTGAGGTGAGATAAGGGAGGTAAAGGCAAAAAAAGGCCATGGTGGTAAAGTAAATACAATATAGCAAGTAAAACACTGGAATGGTAGATTTGCAGTGGAAGAATGTGCAAAGTAGAAATAGAAATAATAGGGTGCAAAGGAGCAAAAATAAATAAATACAGTAGGGGAAGAGGTAGTTGTTTGGGCTAAATTATAGATGGGCTATGTACAGGTGCAGTAATCTGTGAGCTGCTCTGACAGCTGGTGCTTAAAGCCAGTGAGGGAGATAAGTGTTTCCAGTTTCAAAGAATTTTGTAGTTCATTCCAGTCATTGGCAGCAGAGAACTGGAAGGAGAGGCTTTGGGGGTGACCAGAGAGATATACATGTTGGAGCGCGTTCTACAGGTGGGTGCTGCTATGGTGACCAGCGAGCTGAGATAAGGGGGGACTTTACCTAGCAGGGTCTTGTAGATGACCTGGAGCCAGTGGGTTTGGCGACGAGTATGAAGCGAGGGCCAGCCAACGAGAGCGTACAGGTCGCAGTGGTGGGTAGTATATGGGGCTTTGACAAAACGGATGGCACTGTGATAGACTGCATCCAATTTATTGAGTAGGGTATTGGAGGCTATTTTCTAAATGACATCGCCGAAGTCGAGGATCGGTAGGATGGTCAGTTTTACAAGGGTATGTTTGGCAGCATGAGTGAAGGATGCTTTGTTGCGAAATAGGAAGCCAATTCTAGATTTAACTTTGGATTGGAGATGTTTGATGTGAGTCTGGAAGGAGAGTTTACAGTCTAACCAGACACCTAGGTATTTGTAGTTGTCCACATATTCTAAGTCAGAACCGTCCAGAGTAGTGATGTTGGACGGGCGGGTAGGTGCAGGCAGCGATCGGTTGAAGAGCATGCATTTAGTTTTACTTGTATTTAAGAGCAATTGGAGGCCATGGAAGGAGAGTTGTATGGCATTGAAGCTCGCCTGGAGGGTTGTTAACACAGTGTCCAAAGAAGGGCCAGAAGTATACAGAATGGTGTCGTCTGAGTAGAGGTGGATCAGAGACTCACCAGCAGCAAGAGCGACATCATTGATGTATACAGAGAAGAGAGTTGGTCCAAGAATTGAAACCTGTGGCACCCCCATAGAGACTGCCAGAGGCCCGGACAACAGACCCTCCGATTTGACACACTGAACTCTATCAGAGAAGTAGTTGGTGAACCAGGCGTGGCAATCATTTGAGAAACCAAGGCTGTCGAGTCTGCCGATGTCAATCACCACATTCTCAGAGTCGAAAGCCTTGGCCAGGTCAATGAATACGGCTGCACAGTATTGTTTCTTATCGATGGCGGTTAAGATATCGTTTAGGACCTTGAGCGTGGCTGAGGTGCACCCATGACCATCTCTGAAACCAGATTGCATAGCGGAGAAGGTATGGTGGGATTCGAAATGGTTGGTAATCTGTTTGTTGACCTGGCTTTCGAAGACCTTAGAAAGGCAGGGTAGGATAGATATAGGTCTGTAGCAGTTTGGGTCAAGAGTGTGTCCCCCTTTGAAGAGGGGGATGACCGCAGCTGCTTTCCAATCTTTTGGAATCTCAGACGACACGAAAGAGAGGTTGAACAGGCTAGTAATAGGGGTGGCAACAATTTCAGCAGATAATCTGGACCCTTTCTAAAATTATCTAGCCCGGCTGATTTGTAGGGGTCCAGATTTTGCAGCTCTTTCAGAACATCAGCTATCTGGATTTGGGTGAAGGAGAAGTGGGGAGCGCAGGTCTGTTGACCGGGGTAGGGGTAGCCAGGTGAAAAGCATGGCCAGCTGTAGAAATATGCTTATTGAAATTCTCAATTATTGTGGTTTTATCAGTAGTGACAGTATTTCCTATCTTGTGGGCAGCTGGGAGGAGATGTTCTTATTCTCCATGGACTTTACAGTGTCCCAGAACTTTTTTGAGTTTGTGTTGCAGGAAGCAAATTTCTGCTTGAAAAAGCTAGCCTTGGCTTTTCTAACTGCCTGTGTATATTGGTTTCTAGCTTCCCTGAAAAGTTGCATATCACAGGTGCTGTTCGATGTTAATGCAGAACGCCATAGGATGTTTTTGTGTTAACCAGGCATCCTTTTGTAATAACCAGGCATCCTCTACTGACGGGATGAGATCTATATCCTTCCAGGATACCCCGGCCAGTTCGATTAGAAAGGCCTGCTCGCTGAAGTGTCTCAGGGAGTGTTTGACAGTGATGAGTGGAGGTCGTTTGACCGCTGACCCATTACGGATGCAGGCAATGAGGCAGTGATCGCTGAGATCTTGGTTGAAAACAGCAGAGGTGTATTTAGAGGGCAAATTGGTTAGGATATCTATGAGGGTGCCCGTGTTTACGGCTTTCGGTGGTACCTGGTAGGTTCATTGATAATTTGTGTGAGATTGAGGGCATCAAGCTTAGATTGTAGGATGGCTGGGGTGTTAAGCATGTTCCAGTTTAGGTCGCCTAGCAGCACGAGCTCTGAAGATAGATGGGGGGCAATCAGTTCACATATGGTGTCCAGAGCACAGCTGGGGGCAGAGGGTGGTCTATAGCAGGCGGCAACGGTGAGAGACTTGTTTTTAGAGAGGTGAATTTTTAAAAGTAGAAGCTTGAACTGTTTCAAATTGTTCAAATTGTTTGGGAACAGACCTGGATAGTAGGAGAGCACTCTGTAGGCTATCTTTGCAGTAGATTGCAACACCGCCTCCTTTGGCCGTGCTATCGTGTCTGAAAATGTTGTAGTTAGGGATGAAAATGTCCGAATTTTTGGTGGTCTTTCTAAGCCAGGATTCAGACACGGCTAAAACATCCGGGTTGGCAGAGTGTTAGGGAGGAGGCTTCTAATGTTAACATGCATGAAACCAAGGCTATTACGGTTACAGAAGTCATCAAAAGAGAGCGCCTGGGGAATAGGAGTGGAGCTAGGCACTGCAGGGCCTGGATTCACCTCTACATCACCAGAGGAACAGAGGAGGAGTAGGATAAGGGTACGGCTAAAAGCTATGAGAATTGGTCATCTAGAATTGAGTAAAAGGACGTTTCTGAGGGCGATAAAATAGCTTCAAGGACTAATGTACAGACAAAGGTATGGTAGGATGTGAATACAGTGGAGGTAAACCTAGGTATTGAGTGATGATGAGAGAGATATTGTCTCTAGAAACATAATTGAAACCAGGTGATGTCATCGCATATGTGGGTGGTGGAACTGAAAGGTTGGATAAGGTATAGTGAGCAGGGCTAGAGGCTCTACAGTGAAATAAGCCAATAAACACTAACCAGAACAGCAATGGACAAGGCATATTGACATTAAGGAGAGGCATGTTTAGTCGAGTAATCATAAGCGTCCAGTGAGTAGAGGTTGGTTGGGGTCACGGCGATTCAGACAGCTAGCCGGGCCATGGGTAGCAAGCTAGCATAGGATGGAGGTCTGTTTTTAGCCGCCTCGTGCGTTTCCGTAGGTAGATTAGTGGGGTTCCGTGTGGTAGAGGGGATCAATCCAATTGGCAAAATAGATAGTTATAGTGACCCAAGAAAAATTGTCCGATATACTTATTCAGATAGCAGCCGATAAGACAGCTAACGATTAGCGGGCCCCAGATGAGCGTTCAGGTAACGTCGCGACGGAGTTGCCAGTTGGATAACTCCCTCGGGCCGATAACGTCGGTAGTCAGTCGTGAAGGCTCCGCATTGGCAGTAAAATGGGTCCGGATAGGTGATTGTAGCCCAGGAGTGGCTGATGGAACTCTTCAGCTGGCTAGCTCCGGAATAATTGATGTTTGCTCCGGGATCAACGTAAGCCAATAGACACACGGGTAGCAGCTAGCTAGCTGCGAAATCAAGGTGTAAATGTCCAGAGCTTGCGGTTGAAATCCGGGGATATGGAGAAAAATAGGTCCGGTATGTTCCTGGATGAGTCACGTTGTACAAAAGTGGCGATAGATTATCGAGCTAAAGGAATAGCTGATGACTACAAACCGTGGTTAGCTGAAATACTAACGTTAGTCAGTAAACTGGGTAGCTTCAGGTTAGCTTCTGGCTAGCTTCAGGTTAGCTTCTGGCTAGCTTCAGGTTAGCTTCTGGCTAGCTTCAGGTTAGCTAGCCAAGTTAGCTTCTATTGTGGATTTTCAGATTTGAGGTAAATAATACTGTACTTTTTTTTTGTAATTGGTGAGGCGGGTTGCAGGAAAGCGTTTTGAAGTTGAGTTTTTGGAAAATAAAATATATAAAAGATATGCGAAGAAAGGTGTAATTATATACACTGCTCAAAAAAATAAAGGGAACACTAAAATAACACATCCTAGATCTGAATGAATGAAATATTCTTATTAAATACTTTTTTCTTTACATAGTTGAATGTGCTGACAACAAAATCACACAAAAATGATCAATGGAAATCAAATTTATCAACCCATGGAGGTCTGGATTTGGAGTCACACTCAAAATTAAAGTGGAGAACCACACTACAGGCTGATCCAACTTTGATGTAATGTCCTTAAAACAAGTCAGAATGAGGCTCAGTAGTGTGTGTGGCCTCCACGTGCCTGTATGACCTCCCTACAACGCCTGGGCATGCTCCTGATGAGGTGGTGGATGGTCTCCTGAGGGATCTCCTCCCAGACCTGGACTAAAGCATCCACCAACTCCTGGACAGTCTGTGGTGCAACGTGGCGTTGGTGGATGGAGCGAGACATGATGTCCCAGATGTGCTCAATTGGATTCAGGTCTGGGGAACGGGCGGGCCAGTCCATAGCATCAATGCCTTCCTCTTGCAGGAACTGCTGACACACTCCAGCTACATGAGGTCTAGCATTGTCTTGCATTAGGAGGAACCCAGGGCCAACCGCACCAGCATATGGTCTCACGAGGGGTCTGAGGATCTCATCTCGGTACCTAATGGCAGTCAGGCTACCTCTGGCGAGCACATGGAGGGCTGTGCGGCCCCCCAAAGAAATGCCACCCCACACCATGACTGACCCACCGCCAAACCGGTCATGCTGGAGGATGTTGCAGGCAGCAGAACGTTCTCCACGGCGTCTCCAGACTCTGTCACGTCTGTCACATGTGCTCAGTGTGAACGTGCTTTCATCTGTGAAGAGCACAGGGCACCAGTGGCGAATTTGCCAATCTTGGTGTTCTCTGGCAAATGCCAAACGTCCTGCACGGTGTTGGGCTATAAGCACAACCCCCACCTGTGGACGTCGGGCCCTCATACCACCCTCATGGAGTCTGTTTCTGACTGTTTGAGCAGACACATGCACATTTGCGGTCTGCTGGAGGTCATTTTGCAGGGCTCTGTCAGTGCTCCTCCTTGCACAAAGGCAGAGGTAGCGGTCCTGCTGCTGGGTTGTTGCCCTCCTACGGCCTCCTCCACGTCTCCTGATGTACTGGCCTGTCTCCTGGTAGCGCCTCCATGCTCTGGACACTACGCTGACAGACACAGCAAACCTTCTTGCCACAGCTCGCATTGATGTGCCATCCTGGATGAACTGCACTACCTGAGCCACTTGTGTGGGTTGTAGACTCCGTCTCATGCTACCACTAGAGTGAAAGCACCGCCAGCATTCAAGTGACCAAAACATCAGCCAGGAAGCATAGGAACTGAGAAGTGGTCTGTGGTCACCACCTGCAGAACCACTCCTTTATTGGGGGTGTCTTGCTAATTGCCTATAATTTCCACCTGTTGTCTATTCCATTTGCACAACAGCATGTGAAATTTATTGTCAATCAGTGTTGCTACCTAAGTGGACAGTTTGATTAAACAGAAGTGTGATTGACTTGGAGTTACATTGTGTTGTTTAAGTGTTCCCTTTATTTTTTTGAGCAGTGTATATATACGGGACACGACAAGACGAGGACAAAAGGACGTCTGACTGCTATGCCATCTTGGATGCAATAGGCTGAGAGAGGCTGGACTGATGGCTTGTAGGCCTGTTGTAAGGCAGGTCCTCATCAGACATCTCCGGCAACAACATCGCCTATGGGCACAAACCCACCGTCGCTGGACCAGACTGGCAAAAAGTGCTCTTCACTGACGAGTCACTGTTTTGTCTCACCAGGGGGGATGGTCGGATTCGCGTTTTTCGACGAAGGAATGGGCGTTACGCTGAGGCCTGTACTCTGGAGCGGGATCGATTTGGAGGTGGTGGGTCCGCCATGGTCTGGGGCAGTGTGTCACAGCATCATTGGACTGAGCTTTTGTCATTGCAGGCATTCTCAACACTGCATTACAGGGAAGACATCCCCCTCCCTCATGTGGTACCCTTCCTGCATGCTCATCCTGACATGACCCTCCAGCATGACAATGCCACCAGCCATACTGCTCGTACTGTACGTGATTTCCTGCAAGACAGGAATGTCAGTGTTCTGCCATGGCCAGCGAAGAGCCCGGATCTCAATCCCATTGAGCACATCTGGGACCTGTTGGATCGGAGGGTGACAGCAAGAACTGACAAATCTGGTGCAGTCCATGAGGAGGCGATGCACTGCAGTACTTAATGCAGCTGGTGGCCACACCAGATACTGACTGTTACTTTTGATTTTGACCCCCCCCTTGTTCAGGGACGCATTATTCCATTTCTGTTAGTCACATGTCTATGGAACTTGTTCAGTTTGTCTGTTGAATCTTGTTATGTTCATACAAATATTTACTCATGTGAAGTTTGCTGAAAATAAATGCAGATGACAGTGAGAGGACGTTTCTTTTTTTGCTGATTTTAGAAGGCTGTAGGACTGGAGACAGATGTGCAGTGCTCATGTTTGGCTGTCTGTTAAGGGGAATAATGAGTCTGCTTAATTTCTATCAATGTTTTTCTTTTCATCATGAATGCATTACAATGTTTTGAGTGTCAACAGTTGGTCTCTTAGCTAGTGAATGCCACTGTCAGTGTAAAGCTGGTGCCCAGAAGAGTTCCTCATAAACAAGCGTATAAAAATGCTGCATGGCTTTCATGGGGAACATGTTTCTGTTATATGGGGGTTGGGGGTTGGGGGATGAAAGTGGCCAATTAATTAGCTTAGCTATTTTGGGTCCCTTTCGTATTTTGTGCATACATTAGAACTGATTTGACCTAAGATGCACTCCGAAGGCCTGTTTTTAAATCGGTGAACTGGCTTTCAGTTTTCCAGGACATAAGTCATGTTCGCTCTGAATGTTAAATAGCACCTTTTTTTGTAAAATCAGCATGACTTGTATTAGGCTACATTATTCAGTCTTCTCCTTCCACTAGCCTGAACTCGGCCCATTTTGCTATTTGAATATGTGTGGCGGGAAAGAAATTATTTAGCACTGACAGGTTACATTTTACTCACAGAAATTAGGCAAATTGCCTTACCTGTGAATTGATTGTTGCGTTGTTATTGGTCCTTAGTATGTACGGATTTCTTTACCCTTTGAGTGTTGAACTCTGCTCAACTAGACTTGTTGTGCCTTGAGTCATTTTGTCTCCCTGCTCATTGTCAAAGAAGTGCCAAACGGTTAAGTCAACGCAGCGAGATGCCAAAAAAGGACACTTCTTATAAACAGCGATTGCGTAGTAGTGCCTTTGCAAGGCCGCTTTAGGGACTAGTGTGAGAAAGAGGGGCCATTTCTGACTGGATGAGAGAGACTACTGTTCACTTCCCTTCATGGATTTAAAAGGAAAGTATTGGTGTAAGTTTATTGTTGATTCTCCAACTCATTCTCATCTAAGCTTACACTAATCCAATGCTTTTAAATGTGTCAGGAGGAGTCAACTGCACAAGGGCACACTTCCGGGAGAAAGGGGAGATAATTGGGACGCTAGGTTTTAGTAAGGAGCAGAAAAGGGGGTGAGGTGACAGGATTGTGAGTTTGCCCTTCTCTACCTCCTCCCACAGTTTTTGATTTCCACCAAGCGGTCGACGGTGTTCAAGAGCAGCAGAGACAAGAGCAAGCAGGCAAGAAGTAAGAACCCTACCTACCACCTGTCATTCTCCTGGATTAGAGAGTATGGCTTAGTAATGGTTTGGCTTGCAGCAGCGCTGAAAAGCAGGAGTTCCCTCTCCTATGGGCGAATGTGTAGTATATTAGCCCTTCTATGCATCTAGTCTTGTTAGATGAAACAACCTCAACTGACTCCAGCTTGAAGCAGAGCTGAAAAACAAGATTCCCCTGTCCTATGGCAGATACCCAGCAAAAACCTTTTTTAGCTTAGTAAATGTAGCATAAATACTGAAACAACCTCAACTGACTGCGAAATCTCCAGAGATGTTAAATATCACTCTTTTTCTCTCTGCGCCATTGTTGTGGAGCTGTTTTCAGTATTTTAAAAGTTTTGCCTTGAGTGCTGCCTGAAGGAAATGTGATGATAATTTGCTTGTACTGTAGTCTGGGGTTAATGCAATGGTAAACCTTCATGATCTCCCATATAGTGATACATCATTGTATTACTCGTGTTTGGAAATAGTTTCTTTCCTGTTCTATCTGACAATGTCATCTGGAGGAAGCAAACAAATCCTACACTGTAGCTATTAGAGGTTACTGTTACCAGTTAGTCATATAATGGAGACGCCCAATTTGGTTCTGAGAAGAGGGTGGTAAGCACAGGCTTAGACTCAGGACATCGCTCTGATATGCTGGGCATTTTTAAGCTTTTGTTGGGCATCAAAATAAGCCCAACGCCCTGATAGAATTCTTGTGCAAAACAATCTGCAGCGTTGGAACATGTTCAACAGCTAGTTATTGTGCCAGTTTCTCTCCCATGGGTAGTACAAGGGCAAGTCACTCATTATAGGCTTATATCACAAGTTGTGGAATTTCAACACCTTAAGGCATTACAACTTCACTCTTACCTCAGGGAGGCAGATAACCGCATTAAACAGGCTTGGATTAGGTCTCCTGTAGTATGAGCGTGACTTGTCTCATGGTGGACCTGTCCTGCATTCTTTTAGTATCTTTACTGAAGGAGTTAGTACTCATGATACTCTGTCTCAGTTCCAGAAGACCACTTATTTTCTCACTGATAAGTCCTTTCCCACATGAAGTCATACCCTACCTTACATCAGACCAGGGACCTAACATCACCAGATATCCCCTAGTAGCACCATGTGACTGTGATGCTCTCCAACCCTTATTGCAGCAACATTGTTTCAGTCAGCAGCAGAGCAGCAGGTGACGTTCCAGCCCCATAAATACTCCTTAGAAAGTCCCCTGGCCTAGCTACTTCCCTACAACTGTCACATGTCTGACCCTACACACATAAATACTGGCTGAAGGACAAGTGTGTGTGTGTGGTTAATGTTGAGTCAGTGACTCCGTATTGTTGATGATTTACTTTGTTTCGTCTTATTCCTCACCCAGCCTAGGAACAACGAAAAAGGGGATTGGCCCGGTGTACTCAGCCAAAGCAGCCCGTAGCGGCCTCCGGATATGTGACCTCATGTCTGACTTCACGCAGTTCTCTGAAAGGTGAGGGAGTGGCCTGGTCCGCATATGGCCAATAATGACTATCCCTTTATTCAGAGTACAACTAGCTCCAGTTAGATAAAAATGTAACTGTGACATCTATTTTTTGTAGATTTAAAGTCTTAGCCTCGCAGTATCAGTCTATGTATCCGACCCTGGTGATTGACATCGATGGGGAGTTGTCCAAGTTGAGGGTGAGCTACAGGTCCTCCATATCAGTTGAATAAAGTTATCACTGGTTTAACATAGGGGCTATGTCCTACATTTCAGTGTAATTCTTGGGTCAAGTGTTTGCGTGCTGTGCTCTTGTCCAGGATTACGTGGAGAAGGTAAAGCCTATGGTGAGAGACGGGGTCTTTTACATGTACGGGGCCTTACATGGACCTCCCAAAAATATCCTGGTGGAAGGAGCCAATGCCGCCCTCTTGGATATTGACTTCGGTGAGTATCCCCCACTGTCATTGTGTCAATGTCAATTAACCCCTGTCACTGTGTAAATGGCCAATTAACCCCTATTGAATTGAACAAGCTAATTTCTACTGGTGAGTTAATTCCACTGAAACAGTGTTATCAGAGCTGTCAGAGGATTGGAACAACATGTTCACTGAGCCTAACACCAGAGAGTACTCCTACACCATGCGTGACTCTGAGAAATGCTGGCTGCTTTGTCACTGTCACTTTCCCTCATTTGTTCAGTCACAAAACACTCCAGAGATCACACACAGAACATAACTTAATGAGGGAGAGGGTTGCTATGTACTGAAGGTCACCATGTTCTTTTTCATTGATACAATGGTAGTAGGTCAAAGTGGGGGGTATCGTATGGCCGTGCTAATGCTATTTGCATAAAGGAGAATGGTTTTTGCACCTGTGCAGACATGTATGGGAGGGGTGAAATTCTCCCTCCCTCCGACCTGAAAGGCCCATTAGTGTGGACTGGAAAGTCCACCTCTGTTTAAGCACACCTGACAGACCTGACACGGAGAGATTGTTTGCATGTCATGTTAAGACTGAATCATTTAGTTTCCTTTACTCGTATTACAAGCTGTGTTAATACAGTCATTGTGATATGATAATCCTCTCTTGTACGAATTCGTTGTCATCTTTATCTGAGGAAGGCCGAGGAGGAAATAAGATGTTTATCGTTTTGGTATGTTGTGTTTTTGTTTCAGGGACATACCCTTTCGTGACCTCATCTAACTGCACAGTGGGCGGGGTGTGTACGGGGCTAGGCATGCCGCCCCAGAACGTGGGTGAGGTGTATGGCGTGGTCAAGGCCTACACCACCCGGGTTGGCATCGGCGCCTTTCCCTCAGAGCAGTTCAATGTAAGAATGTCAGCCTGTCTTTCTAACTTGAGGGAAGCCATGCCTTCTTGCCTTTGAAAGCTACGGGCTAGAGTCATATTGGTTCACATGGTGCAAATTCTTTCCTGCTCTCTGTTTCCAGTGTGAGTAGAGGAATGTAGACTGGTGTTAATGTTGGGGGAATGGCATAGCTGCTGATTGAGTCATCAGTGTTCTGAATTCCAGTGAGTGTTCTGTGAACCCCACAGGCTCAGGCATGTGGGTATTGAAACAACAAATGGTTTTGGGAAGGATAGTTACTAAACCATTCCCTCTGCTAGCGCTTGTGAAATAATCCCAGCAAAACCAGAATAACCAATTCCTCAACCTGTACAGGACAGGGAATGGACACATTTCAAGCTTGACATGTCCATGTTTTACTTTGTCAGGGTCTTAAAGTGAATCTGAGCCTTAAGGGTCTGCCTGTTTTCTTCTCCAAGGACATTGGGGAGCTCCTGCAGACAAGGGGGAAAGAAGTGGGTGTAACCACGGGCCGTAAAAGGAGATGTGGTTGGCTGGACCTGGTGCTCATCAAATACGCCCACATGATCAACGGCTTCACTGCGTGAGTCCCCACACCCCCTTCAACTCTGTACTGTCAATCACCACACCTCCCGCTTTTTACTTACTGTCTCAATATAAGTATGTGGACACCTGATTGTCGAATATCTTGCTTCCATTCAGCCACAAGGGCATTAGTGAGGTTGGGTGATTAGGCCTGGCTTGCAGTCGGCGTTCCAATTTATCCCAAAGGTGTTCGATAGGGTTGAGGTCAGGGCCAGTCAGGTTTGCACAGTGTTTGTGATTTATCACAAGTTTGTGATTCATCACTCCAGAGAACACGTTTCCACTGCTCTAGATTCCAATGGCGGTGAGCTTTACACCATTCCAGCTGACGTATAGGGATCTTAGGCTTGTGTGCGACTGCTTGGCCATGGAAACCCATTTCATAAAGCTCCTGATGAATAGTTATTGTGCTCACGTTGCTTCCATAGGCAGTTTTTAACTCTGTAGTGAGTGTTGCAACTGAGGACAGACCATTTTTACACGCTTCAGAACTCAGTGATCCAGTTCTGAGCTTGTGTGGCCTACCACTTTGCGGCAACTCTGTTACTCCTAGATGTTTCCACTTCACAATAACAGCACTTACAGTTAACCTGGTGCAGCTCTAGCAGGGCATAAATTTGACAAACTGACTTGTTGGAAAGGTGTCATCCTATGACGGTGCCACGTAAGTCACTGAGCTCTTCAGTAATGCCATTCTACTGCCAATGTTTGTCCATGGAGATTTTATATACTCGTCAGTAACGGGTGTGGCTGAAATAGCCGATTCAACTCATTTTAAGTGGTGTCCACATACCATGTAGTGTACTTGAATAGACTTCAGCTTTGTACACATCCTGTATTTGGGTGTTGGTGAACATGCCTGCTAAACTCCCAATGTTCTGTTGTCCTCCCATTCAGCTTAGCTCTCACCAAACTAGACATCTTGGATGTGCTCCCTGAGATCAAAGTTGGTGTGTCCTACTCTGTGGACGGTGAAAATATACCTAATTTTCCAGGTAGGCTGCTCATCAAAACAGCAATAAATTGGCAGCAGCTAATGGGGATCCTCAATAAATACAAAAACAATGATGCTTCTGTACTTGTTAATGAGGATAAAGTGAACTGAATAAGGGAGCTATGCTATATTTTTAATTGCAGTATTCCAAGTCTGTTGTCTTAAGTTTATGGCAGCCAATGGCCTGATGTTGTGCCCAACTCTCCCCAGCCAACCAGGAAGTCTTACAGAGCGTTGAGGTTCAGTATGACACCCTGCCAGGTTGGAACAGTGACACCTCCACCGCCAGAACGTTTGATGAGCTGCCAGAGAACGCCCAGAAATACGTCCGCTACATTGAGGAGCACCTCGGTGTGCCCGGTAAGAACCCCTCTCTCCTTAACACCTGGAGATGTCAGGTTGATTCCGATGGGGTGAAAATACCTTGTAGTGGTCACAGGTGTGGACTATATTTGGGGACATTTTGTTGTTTTATTGGTAAAGCTATTCAATAAGTACTTTTCACCCACAGTGAAATGGATTGGCGTAGGCAAGTCTCGGGAGTCCATGATCCAGATCTTCTAAGGTCTTCTCCTCCACACTGTAGCCACCACCAGACCCTCAGTCCCCCCTCTCTTCCGATGGTTACCTGGTTCCAGGGGCCTGTGGCTTGGGAAACTGGTCCTATGCTACATGCCACTCCTCTCTATCCCCAACTCACTCCCATACCACAGACACCAACCTGGGAGCTGCTCCTGGGGATGCTCTTATCACATCCCCCCGTGATCCCGCTCTCTCCTTAGTCTCTCTCTCTGTCTGTCTCTGTCTCTGGAGACCTGTGTGGGACTCTTCAAAATAGCCTCCTCAGGCGTTAACAGGGAAGTACACTTCAGTTGCTTGCCAGCTTACGTCTGTTACTCCCCATGTATGGTTTGTCAGAAAGCCCTCAGAGCCGGATCTGTTATCCTGATATCCTTGCACACGCACCCCACACACACTCAAATCACACACAAAACCACACTAAAATCCAGGAGTGTGACACTGTCATTGACCCGTCTGCAAGCCAATGTCAGAAACGATATGTTCATGTGTACAGTACTGGAGTGGGACATGGTTGATTCATACACCAATTTTCTGTGCCTGTACTGTGATGAAAACAGTTTGTGTAAATGTGTTCTTTATGCCTAGCATGTGCCAAGGAGCCCATGGCCATGAAACGACCCACTCGAGCAACTTAAGATACAAAGTTTCTGTATGGACAACTGTCAATGTCTCTGTATACAATTGTAATAATGGCAGGAAATGTAGAATATGTTGCTGCTGTTATAATGACCTTGTTCCACGCAACATAGATGCCATTACTAGAAATACAATCTTAAATGGGCATTTTAGAGGCGTCACAATCAAACAACCTCTTAGTAATTTCCCCAGCTGACTAGAAATTAGTTTGTATTTCAAAGCAGGAAAAAGCTGTGTTACTACTGGACATTAAAACAGAGGTCAGTTAACATTTTGATAGGTGATCTTCTATCAAACTCCACATTGAAATGACGCAAGAATGTATTTCAATGCTATTCTAAGTTTAAACTCCAACGCAAACACATGATGTTGATATGCTAAACTCTAGTCTCAGGACTTCTACACAATCACAACAGTGTATATATTTTACTTCTATTTTAATGATTTTAGGACTAGGTATGATGGATTCTTTTCTGCAACTGCTGGATGTGTGGGTATTTCTGCAGATGTAGCGTATTAGACAGCAGATTGTCTCCTGACTCGGTAACAACTATATATAACCTTTTGCTTTTATAAACTGGAGCTGTTCAATTGAAATGGAATTTAATCATGTGTTTTCCCATCACTGATATACAATCTAAATATTTCAAATTAAGATTTTTAAAGACATGAAAGGATCTCTTCTGTTTATGTACTCGATCCATACATCAACATCGGAATGGCTTGATTATTACATGGAAAAATTGTTACTAGGAAAGGCGTGTATTCAAGGTTGACTTTGAACCTTGAATGACAGTTGTCTATGGGTGCCTATTCATGCAGAGATGGAAGACTACTCATACAATATCAGTTTGCTTTTGTGTCTGTAGGTCTCTACAGAGAAGGCTGTAGACTTCTGTGAAATAATGGGTTTCTACATTGGTGGCGAAGAAGTGCTTTCTCTTTCAAATATGGAAGTGTCAAACTAGTGTCACAATACGTAGTTACTATCTGTCAGGTACATTGTTAAGTCTGTCTTCAGTAGAACAGTTATCTCTGCTAGGCCTATATGATGTCTGTCTTGTTCTTCCCCTGTGTCTTTTTGATTGTAAGATTATATCAGCGATTATGGTATTCCGCTAAAGTATGCTCAGTGCGAAGATGAAAACATGCACTGGAAATTAAACTAATGGGATGTCTTTAAATGCTGCTTATCCTTGTTTCTATAGATTATCCGATGATCTGCCCATAGGCCACAATGTGGTAAACATTTTCTGCTTTACATATAACAGCAACTAATCAGTTGAGATACTTACCCCGTCAGTAGTGTCAACACCCACCTGAAACTCCCCATACAAGGTGAAGGCATTCTACTGTTTGCTAATCCTAAACTATACACATCCGGACACCCAGCCTTATGACATGTTTTTTCAGGACTAACTGTCATTTGGGCTCCCGTTCAAGACTATTTCATGTTTTTATTTACCATAAATCTTAACCGTAACTAAGCATTTCACTGTTGGTCTACTACACCTGTTCGCTACACCCGCAATAACATCTGCTAAATGTGTGTGTGTGTGATCAATCAGATTTTATTTGATGTGATGAATACACATTTTGATTTGGTTTGAATACCTCTAAAATGTATATTTCTACCTTGAGGCTCATCTGTGAGTGGATAGGTGAAAAGATGGTTACACCATTGCTTTCACCTATGTTACAGTGATGTCCTCAAGGAAAGAAGGGTGTATTAAAATTGTCAAACGGGTCCTGCTCTTCAAGGCGGCTTAGTATTTTGCTTTCTCTATCCCACCACATCAGCTCAACATGTTGGAAGAATGTTTGGCTCCCATGCTCAACATTGGCTCCCATTCAAACACAAAAATGTCTGTTAATTAGGCTTTGATGAGCAACATGTAAAATTAGTTCACAAGCCTTCTTTAGCCAAAAACAAACATGTAGAGTGCAAAATGAGTTTTTGATGTGAATAGTCCTTAACTGGTTCGGTTAAGGTGAGACAAAGGCAGGAAATCTTTAAATGAAGAGGGAAATGTAGACAGTATATCCTGATCTTGGCGATAAATCCACGTTATTAGTTTGCTTTACTGTTTATCCCTTCCTAGTAATGTCTTCCCATGTTTACTCATCTCAGTAAAGAAACCATAGCGTTTAAACTGGTTCCAGCATTTTAATCATTGTCATTTTTAAAAGAGAAATATTGAATTGGCATGATGACTATTAGGCTTTTCATCTAACTCCAATATTTGAAAAAAAAAAAATCATTTGAACATCGCACAGGTAAACGCATATTTGCGCACGTTGGTCTTCTCCGTTTTGAGAATATTTACCTACTTTCAGTTCTGCGTTGTATCGCTGCTGTATTAAGTGTGTGTAGAACTCCAGTACCATTAACTTGGTCTTATTGTAGCTTGTTGAATATACTTTTGGAGATGGTGGTGCTGGCTGGGTAGTTGTGCATGTTTATCAAATGTAATTTGTACAGTACTGGTCTTGCTCTTAATAATAATAAAGTAATATCAATGACAAACTGGCAATACAAATCTAGAACAAGATTCCAACTAATAAAAACATTGGAAATGTCCGTTTTATATATATATATATCAAATTCATCCGTGTATTTCTTCGAGGGAAATATTGTCTGGTTGCTGCATAATCATCACAATCGCCTGTGTACTTCATTACATGGCCACCAGAGGGAGACATTTACCTTTGAATAGTATTTCGTTTGTCAAGGTGCAATACGCACTGCTAGCTGAGAATTAGACAACTAAATGGGATAACGGATAGTTTTATATTAATCATTGGAGTTCGCACTATCAATGATGATTAATCATGCCTATAAGATACAGTACCAACTCTGTTTTCCTCAAGTATTTTATTCAATTTCATTGTCTTCTCGTTATCAGTAGAGTGGTCATGCTAATTTGACTACATCTAAATAAAAACAGTTATTCCAGTCATGGTGGGAGATGGAGGTTGAAACTCAACCAGGGATAGGACATGGATAAGAACAGCTGATCATTGCCCATACAAACAGGTATGTATCACCTTCATAAAATAAGCAGCTCGAGCTACTACACGACGCAGAGCATTGATGTCAAGCTTAGGCCAGCCTTCAGCTCATCTCCATTGTGTGACCAGTCACGGATAGACCATATCACACAGCAGGCTGTTGCTTCTCTTTCCGGTTTAGAAAGAAACAGTTTACCGTTTGCGGTAGGAACAAAACGAAACCTAACGGCAAACGAAACAGGGAGGGTCCTACCTGAATTTGTCGAATAAAAACTCGTTTAAGTTGCAAAACGTTTTCATTTGGAGTAAACCTTCTGTTGCATAACGTTTTGCAACCGACTCGGACTAATGAATACATCCCAGGGCCGTCCACTCTGTTTGCCAGCCACCACTGTGTTATACTAGAGGGTTAAGCAGATCCTACAGACATCCAAATTAGTGCTGTGGGAACCAAGACAGTTTGTTTGCCTTTCACCTGTGGCCTAGACACAAATAATGCTATAGAAGCCTGGGGATGTGCAGTTACACCACCAAATAAAACCTGTGTTTAGCTTAAGGTCATATGGTCACTCGCTCTGCAGTTTGGACATAATTGACAGTTTTATGGCTTCATCTAAATTTCAATTTAAGCGTTCCTCACAGCCATAATACAGTATGTGTATTGCATTGCTTAATTGTACGTTCTCTATGGTCACTTTCCACAACCTAGAATATACAGGTCCTACTTGAAAGTGGTTTGAGGTTATGAGGTCCACACCTTGGACTGCATCCGTTCTCGCCACATCCCATTGACGTAAAAAGCACATGCCCAAAAGCATGGCCCCCCTGTTATGAATACACACAAAGGGGTCTCTCTCTCTCTCTCTGGCCTGATGGTCTGGTCAGTATAAGTGCTATGGTCACGAATGAGCCATCACCAGGCAGTGGGTGAATGGGCCAGCTTCCCAATCCAAGTGTGGTAGGCCTGTAGCCTGGGCCAAACAGGCCAGGCCAGGTGGCCCATAACGGTCTCATTAGAGCAGATGTGAGGCTGTGGCTGTCTCTGCCCTCCCCTTCCTCTGCTGCTTCTATTGGCCTGAGAAGCCCAGCAGCTGTTTACTGAGGGGCAGCCTAGGCCAACGCCTGCCTGATCCCTGACCCTCACCCCCTAATGGGGGTAGGGAGGCAGCAGATGGGGGTGGGTCGGAGGAGGGGTGGGCCTGCCTTGGGTAGGGTGAGGCTGGGTGGAAAGGGGGAATTCATGAGGGAGCAGTAGTGGTGGCTGTTGCTCTGACCGGGTTGAAAGGGTTCGAGTTGATTGGACGTATGATGGGGGAGTAGGGGTTGAGGGGGGGGGGCAAGAAGGGGAGGGTTCACCGCAGCCAGGGTCTCTGACAGTCAACACAAGGGCAAAAGACCTGGGAGTGAAAAAGCCTTCTTGTTGAGTTTGAGTGACTGGAAGCGTCCATTAGTCATTGCACATGTGTATCTATTTGTTTTCTGTGGATGATAATGAGACGGATCGGTAGAAAGCCTATCACCATTACATGTGTACATGTTGTTGTGCACAGTAGCTTTGAAATCCTGCCTGATACAATCTCTCCTGTCAATATATACTATGTGAATGGTTTTATTTGATGGTAAATAAAACAAACTGTACAACAAAGAAACATGACTAAATCAGGATTTCCAAACCTTTCACAGCCTTACATTTACATTTTAGTCATTTAGCAGATGCCCTTATCCAGTGCGACTTACAATTAGTGCCTTTCCCCTCTGATCTCCATATAGTGCGACTCGGTGGTGGTCGTCATCGGCCAGAAACAGAAACAACATTCTGTCTTGAGTAACAGCAGCAGCATGAGGCTGTGGCTGCATGTGGCTGGACATTTGCCGGCCCTGTGTCTCCGGAACGGACAGGTGTTGGCGTCAGCAGTGTCCAGACTCGTTCCGGCAGCTGCTGCGGCCACAACCCCCTCCCCCCTCTGACAGATGTAGCCACACCACCCGGCAGCTTTATGGACCCTGGGCTGTTTTGACTTTAAATATTTGCCCAGGAGGGACAGCCCTGTTTGGGCAAGGGGTTGAAAGAGCTGGGTGGCTTCTCAGCGTCACGGAAATAAAACCTACAGAAGATACTTAGACAGTTGACTTGACACCACGGAAGGGTGTTTGGGGAAAACACAAATTCCCAAAGTCTTTGGAAGTCCATTTTGGAATGTTAGCAGGCTTGGAGGACAATTTGATATTGTGGAACAGAGGAAGATGGGCCCACTAGTCAAAATGACAATTATACAGAAGTGACATTTACCATATAATGTCATCACATTTAGTGCAATTATTATTCTGTTTAAATAGTTTAGTATTGTAAAGAAAAAAATAAGAGAAACAGGAAAAAGTAGCCGCACACTTCATGAATGATGACAGCAGAGTGGATGTACAGTAACATCTGAGTTAAATGTGCTACAGGGCCTGAATTCTACTGCCATTCAATAATCATTTTTTATCATTTTATAGTGTGCAAATCCTCCTTCCATGAGTCTTGACTCATAAACATCCTAAATGCCTATGAAGGTGACATCCAACCGTCAGGCTGTTTTTCAAGGCATTATTGAAGTCTCTTAATTTACTCTGTAGATTATACCATTAGAGGAAAGGTAGAACATTTTCCTATATCTTTATTTTAAAGACACTGTGTAGGCTGGGGTTAGAGCTAATTACAGTAAAAAAAAATGTAATCCAGCTAGATTCAAAGTCTCTGAGGGAGTTGTGGAAAGCACCTTGTTCTACCATCTGGGACAGCAGACAAACCCTCAGCCCCATTAAGATACCACATTAAGGGGCTGCTGGTAGTTTGAAGATACAGCAGACAGGAGTGCACCTAGCAATACATTTTACTGTCCAAGAGAAAGAGAGAGCTAGGAGAGAGAGAGCGGTGGAGGGAGAAACTTTCTTCGCACAGTGAAATTCATCTTGAAACGTAACTTCTGAACACTGCCAAACAGATGCTAGTACAATTGCTTCCCCCCTGCAATCTAAGTATGGTGCCCATATGGTTGCAGCTGATGGGGGTGATTGTTGGTATTGTTCACTTTGTCAGCAATCCTGGGAGATGTAGGAGCTCTAATGATAATGCAATGTGCAGATGTGGTCGGGGAGAGGGCGCCGTCGTTAACTCACACAGCCGTCTACAGTGCCCCGCTCCTCCTTACATTATGACAGATGCTGTCCAGCCTGCTCAGAGCTGACCTTCTGTAGGAACAAACACTTCTATGAGGCTTCCACATCGCAGCTGTACAGGTGTAACAGAGACCGGTTAGGAGACAGACAAACTGAAGCATTAGATTTCAAGCTTTTCTGATCTGAGTTAGAATTGGCCTTTTAGTAAGTTACGGTCCGAGATGAATTACCAGAGGTGTGAGATAATGGTTTCCCTGGGAGGACTCTGTATATCTGGTTCCAGAAGAATCTTGTTAGATATGCTAATTGCCTCAAGCAGTGGACACTAGTGCATAGTCAATTAAATAAGTCTGAATAGAACACAACTAGAGGAGGTGAAGGTTGAGTCCTGATTTTTTATTTTACACAATTCCAGCAACAGAATCATACTTATATTATCACAATATCTTCCACTTCCATTTGCTCCTGTCAGATGTTCTCTAGGAATGCTATGTACAAAGCACATATAAGGCATTTTCCTTATAGACAACATGCATACAGTACCTGTGTTGCACAATGCACTTGCAACCCGATATTGGACAAATCTCCCCATGTCACATTTCAACAGTTCCCTTTGATATCCGACTGATGGTATTATGTTGCCTTAAATAATACAGCAGAATGTGTTGCGTTGCCTGTGCCAGGTCCTACAGGCTGGGCCCACGTCTCTCCCTCTCTAACCCAGATCAGGATGCAAGCATTAATCCTGGGAGTGGGCCTGGGGCCACCCCAGCACTGCTGCAGGTTGGGAGGGAGGGAGGGGGGGGGGTGACAGATGGGGCCTGCTTTGCCAGAGCTGGGAGGGAGCGGAGAGGTTGGCATCTTGGGGTGAGAGAACATAGTGACACTCCTGTTCCTGCACTGAACCAGGCCTGAACCACGCAGGCAGCATCCACACACGCTCAAACACTATGCAAGGATACATAGGCTACGGGAATTAAGGGCTTACTACTCTCACACACAAACACCTTATCACTGCTCTGCTGATTACAGTGCTACAGTCTGAGTACACTGTACCTGTCATAGAAAAGCAGTGGAATGAAACGATCTACAACAAGCAGATTAAACAATACAGGTAATGGGCACATTCAGGTGACTCAGCTCATATACAATGGTGGTGGCTCCCACATGTCACTGTACATCAGAGGTGCTGGTGGGAGGAGCTATAGGAGGATGGACTCATTGTGATGGCTGTACTGGAATAAATGGAATGATGATAAATGATAAATGGAATGAAACAAGCACTTTGTTTCCATGTGTTTGGTACCATTCCATTGATTCCATTTCAGCCATTACAAAGATCCCGTACTCCTACAGCTCCTCCCACCAGCCTCTACTGTACATGGAAGGGCATCATTTTGATACACCTGTCCTCCTCCATGTCTACTGTAACTGTCCCTACCTTTGTTTAGCAGTGATTTGTAAAGTTATGATGAACGATATTAGACTGGGAGGAAAGCTGGATTCCTCATCTCCCACAGCTGCCTGCCTGCTCCCTGGAGACGCCCTCTCTCTTGGCTCGCCCCTGTGTGTGTGTGTGTGTGTGTGTGTGTGTGTGTGTGTGTGTGTGTGTGTGTGTGTGTGTGTGTGTGTGTGTGTGTGTGTGTGTGTGTGTGTGTGTGTGTGTGTGTGTGTGTGTGTGTGTGTGTGTGTGTGTGTGTGTTGCCTGCTGAGTCACACCTTTGCAGCAGGAGAGGTCTGGAGCAGACTGACGTGTGCAGGGGGGCTCTCTCATTTCAGTCTGTCCAAACCTTTCTCTCTCTCAACACTGAGCCAATCAGTAATCAGTGCCACAACACCAAGGGCATCTACAACACAACAACTCTGATTGGTTAGGTAGGGATAGGCTCAGGGAAGAGACACGTCAATATGTTGTGAAGTCTGAATAGTCAACTACGTACTGTTTACTTCGTTTTGTACTAACAGTACTACATGTTGGTACTACATTTGGCTATTTTTGACATATTGGTTACAAAACAAATTCTGCAATAAGCTAAAAATATCAACATAATACAGCCTCGACCATACTGACAAAGTGCTCTACAGATGAATTGCAGGAGGCTGTGACAGATTAATTCAGTATTCAAGTGTAAAAGCTACATATTTAGGTTAACAAATATTGTACCTTTTACTGTGAAGATATTCAGTGCTCTGTCAAAATATGTACTGTAACTTCAGTTGGTGTTACATGGAATACATGGAATATGTTGACAAGAAGTTGCTCTGCCATGTCAAGCTGTTGTTTCAGACAAGAAGTACAGTACAAAGTTCTCCCTTGTATAGGATAGTGACCTCTCTGTCATAGCCATCGGTACAGCAGGTTCCCATGCTCACCCTCCTCCTGCTTGTCATAGCCATCAGTACAGCAGGTTCCCATACTCCCCCCCCCTCCTCCTCCCTGTGGACCCTTAAGGTTGCACCAAGCGATGTGCCCAGAAAAGAAAAGTGCTGAGTTGCACACATCAAAATCCTGCCAAGACCCCTATCAACATCACACGCCCTCCTGCCCAGTTATCTGCACTGGACAGAACTGCTACCAACAGCTGGTAAAGTCGAGAGAGCACTCAGCCCGCAATGCCACAATAATGTCTGCACTCTGCACATAGTCTGCCCCATTTTCATAGAATAAGCTTTCTTTATTAGTAACTTACTTAGTCGCTAACTTAGTATTACCATGCCTGAGACAAACAATAACCATGTATTCTAGGATTGTGTTACATATTACAATATCTGAGTATCATGTATGTCACACAATTTCTACAGATGAAACATGTTTCAATACACACAAATAAACCTGTTTCAAAACACACGAATAAACATGTTTCAAAACATACAAATACATGCGTCAAAACAAATACTAATGACACACAATTAACTGCATTCCCACGCAGTCCACGCTTTCCATCCAATGCCTTAGTTGTGGCACGACATAATTTTTCCCACTCCTCGAAAGTCTCACACAAGAGATGTAGGGAGTTTAATCTCATCCCATACGAGCCTGCGAAAGAGTTACTGGGGGGCGTTGTGTGTTTGTGCGTGTGTGTGGAGGGGGGAGGGGTATGGTCTGGGCCCCTCTAACAGAGACACTGACATTCAAGTTCGAATTGCGTCTTTTGTTCATGGGTGCAGTTGGAGCAGATAGCTCTCTGGGACCCCCCCCCCCAAAAAAACCGAACCCCCTTGCACCTCTCTCTGCCAGCCTGCTGGCTAGGAGCACAACTGCATTGTCTGGGTGGAGACGGCGCTTGTTGCTAGCCTTCTGTCTCTGTGCTGAGCACTTGACAATGGCTGCTTTTTAAATACGCAGACAATCGATAGAAAGACACATTCCTCCCTCCTGTCTGTTATTGTAACCTTACAAAAGCTCTGCCCTTGTACACTTCTTTTTTCTTAAGACTTAATGTGTCCCTCAATCCATTTGAATTCCACGGCACAACTGCAAACATTTCATTTCATACCATTTGGCATTGAAAAATCTGCAAGTTTAGATTTGTATGGTTATTAGTTAGATAATTTTTATTCCCTCTTTATGTACAATATTTGCTCTCTGGATATTTTACCTCAATTAAAATCCTTCTGCAAAGGTTAAGGTTGTCATCACACTTGAAGGTTTTCTCAGGTATACTGATGCAACAGTATCCCCTATAGCTTCATTACAATCTATTTATTGCAAGATTTCTAATTCTTTAACCGCAACAGTGGTGTCAAACATTCATCTCAAGCAAATCAGCCTTTTATGGTGAAAAGGTGTCCTAAACTGTTTTACATCCATCCATTTTTGCTTAGTACAGTTAGACACTTAGTACAGTCCTAGTTCGTTCTGATGTTTGTAACTTCACAGCCATAGCTGGCCTTGTGGAAGCATGTGCTTGTCTCTCCCCTGCCCAGGCGCTCACAGCTTGGCAGAGGGCTGGCTCACACAAACTTCTGTGTTTTAGCTGCTACAGATAGTCGCCCAAGCTGGTCGCCGATTCCAACATGTTGAGCCACTACCCTTCGGCACAGCCAAATGTTTCTGCAGCTGCCCTTTTGTCCCCGTTCCTTAAGTAAACAAAGGACAGATACAAATTAATGACCTAAATTCAGAGCAAAACACTCAGCCCCATCTGAGAGCAAATTGTCTTCAAGCAGATGTTCAGGAACAGTGTAGGAAGCAATAATGAAGTATGTTACAGGTTCATTATTTTTCATGACACATTTAAAACAATACATAGTTACTTAGGGCAATTAATTAATAGGAGTTATATTTTTTGTATTTCTAATTACTATTATGGGGACTTGAGTGTCAGCTTGACGTCATTGCTCCTGTCTAAGGAGTGACATTCAATGAATGAAATAATGAAAAGGGGGCAAATGTGATCATCAAATTACATTTTATTTGTCACATGCGCCAAGTACAACAGGTGTAGGTAGACCTTATCATGAAATGCTTACTTATAAGTCCTTAACCAATAATGCAGTTCAAGAAATAGTTAAGAAAATATTTACTAAATAAACTAAAGTCAAACATAATAAAAAATAACACAATCAAATAACAATAAAGAGGCTATATACAGGGGGTACCTAGTCAATGTGCGGGGTAATACTACATGGACAAGTGAAAATAGTTAAGTAATTAAAATAATAAATAAAAGTGTAATGAATAGTTAAATCATTTAGAAAGAATGTTATGCCTTGATATAGTTTTCTTTATAGTCAACATGAATAATTCAAAGAGTTACAAACACTTACATGTTTCTTAAACAATATCATGCCTGTGAAAACTGAAGAAAATCATCCAGTAATTAGGAGATGAGGGTGTTAGTCTTGGTGGGGGTGGGGGGCTTACAGCATATGACCATCTGTAGCGATGCCCTAATGAATAACACTCACTTACTTCAAAGTGGTCAGTCTTTAATGCATCTGTAAGGCCAGGTTTGCAGAGCAGCAAGACATTAGATAAAGCTGATTTGTTTCTTGGAAAACTGTACTTGAGGAGCTTTGGCAGGAGGCTGTATGTGTTGAGGGGGGTGGTTCTCGACAAGCTGCTGCACTTTTTCTCAGGTCCAGCCCACGCCTTAGCCAGTGCAACAGCTAGATATATCAGCACCACACACACGCACTGGCCATGCAGGGCACCACACTGTGCCCAACCTGGGCCCAATCTAGATCCACAGCCTCCCCACCCACCCACACACCCACCCACACAACATGGCATAGAAAAAGAAATGATGCCAATGCTTCTCTTACTTTCATTGCTGAAAAATATAGTATATAGAAATTCATTATACAGAATCAGCCACTATAGTTACTGTTATGAAGAGCAATGCTAGAATATGTTGAATAACTCATGTGTAGGTATAGCTTAGATAACCCATTACATGATACACACTTAGGGTTGTGTGTGTGTGTAATTGTAACATTTGATTGAGCTTGTATCTAATACATATAGGCAGGCCTCTGAGGAGTCTAGTCTGTTATAACACTGAGACTAAATGGGAGAAGAAGAAAAAATCAATTTCTACAGATTACATCTTCCTTGTTCAAATATGACTGTGGCTCTAAGCTATATTAATAAGTGTAATAAGCATTTAACTAATCTTCCAAATGTGCCTGTGAATGCAACACCGACTGAATGGTACCCATGTTATTTACTCGGTGACAAATTAAATACACAAATTCACATTGGAATTGAGTTAAGGTTCTTATAATTTATTGCAGTTTGCACACAATTTGAAAATTTCAACAACAGCACACCAAAAAAGTACAAAACTAAACAGCCTTAGAATTTACTCCCCTTGAGAACATAAAACATACTATGATTGTCAAAGCTAAAATGTCTAAATCCAGAAAAAGAACAATGTCAAAGAAACAAAATCTCGCAGGGAAGCAAGTATATTTTAATCAAAATCTGCTTCTTTTTCAGACAGTGATTGTCCTTTTCAACAGATGTATTTCCCCCCTCCTATCTCTTCCTATATTGTCTTCTACATTTTTATGTTTTTCCCCCCACTGGACCTTTCCTGTTTTCAAGTAACCAAAGTTAGATTGATGATAAATGGAGATGCTTATCAGGTCATTTCACAGCTTACTTTCTTCTATTTTAAAAATGTGAATAAACAGTCCAGTTACAAACTTAAGTGTTCCAGTGACAACGTGGGAAAAAAAGAAGCTGTTTACAGTAGTTTTAAGGCGGTCAAGTACAATAAGAAAAGCCATCAATAATTGTAAATAAGTCTTCAAATAGAGAGTTAACCCACATGTGATATTTTCCATGATATTTGTGGTTGCAAACAGATCAATTACCACTGTGCAAAATGCCATGACACTGTGCACAGTTGGCAAGGAGCACCCATGTCACCAGCTGATGCTGCCACCACCACATCCACTGAAGAGCAAACCAAACCCCCGGGCCAGTGTGGGCATGCCAGTATCTCCCCACAAGTGCAGACATTCATAGCTCTACTTACTATCATCTGAGTTTGGGTATAGTTAAAGTTTTGCTTTTGTTTGACAGTTCTCAAGAATGGGCATTTACTTGATTCCATGGTATTTCTGCACAAAAATATTTTGAGTGCAGATTTTTTCCCCGAATGTTCACATTCATTAAAAAGAAATACAAAATAAGTTCAAAATAAAATATTAAAATAAAGAACAGTTCAAATTTAATTTAAAAAATGATAAATTATAATTTAAGGTTAATTCAATAATTTCATCTCCTCTTGAATGTAATAGTATCCATGATTTCTTGAATCTATAATTTATAACTATAATTTTCATAAAGGCATCTTTTCAGCATAAATCTCAGTTAAATAAGCTTTAAAAGGTGCAAGCATGCCAATTCTCCCCCTTCAAAAGTAAGGATTGCGCTTTCAGTACAAAACACGCACGCGTGCATACATACAGTACGTACATAGGAGCATCCAAACAGATACACACAGACATACAAATTAGGAGCGTGATGTTAAGCATAGTGCTGCTCTCCGATTCTTCAGCTTTGTTTTGAAACAGAATAAACCTTCAAGAGTACTCAGATATGAACAGGTGAGTCTCTCTCTCTCTCTCTGATAGAAAAGTGTGACACATTTTCATTGGCCGCACAGTTAGAAACAAGTGCCAAATGAAAATATAAATAAATCAATTACCCACAATGCTTACTTGATGTCAATGAGAGAGCAGAAAATACCAAAGAAGAACGTTAACTGGATAGATACAGCAGTTGGGAACCTTAACTCCCTGACCACCATGCAGCAAAGTAGACGGTGACGAAGTGCTGTGTGGACGGGAGGCAAACACACTAGTGGAGATCTTCTGTAGATTAGTTTGTTAGTTAGGTCACTGCTGGCATTCTGCCCACACTGCCCACCTCTGTCTGTCTGACGACAAGCTTCACCTCACATACCGTTACACAAACTCAAACCCAAGACCAGTGCATTGACAAAAAATCTTCACAGCCCAGCAGAACATTTTAAAGGAGTCCTACCGGACTCTCAAAAGGAGCAGAGAAAAGAAATAAACTACTTAAGAATATAATTAGTTAATTTAAAATACACTCCTCAAATGCAAAAAAAAAAAGTACAACAAAAGGTCAATAAATCATATTCATGCATTTTCCATAGCTGTAAAATTCAGTTTTTTTAACAGACTGCACCCTTGGAGTATTCACATAGTCTGTTCTATATTTGTTCAATTACAGTGTACAGTAATACAGCGATTCACATTTCAAATATACAGGTTGGACTTCATGCAATAACAGATCCCATTTTCCAAAAATAAATCCATTTAATCACTACAGAAACCTATAGAATACAGCCAACTTAAATTATATTCGGTTCAACAAAGGATGTTTAAAAGCTGCAGATAGAGATTTTAAGAAATTCTAAAATAATCATTTATAAAGGGTTTTAGAAAATACTTCAATTAATGTGAAAAATGAAGCTGTACATTGCATGAGTGCCATTTGTCTTTCATCAGTCAAGTTTCCTATCACAAGTCAAAATGTACAAGAGCTTAAGGAACAGAAGCTTGTAGCTATTTAAATCAGACCTCTTTGCAGAGTAAAACAATTTAAACGCACACACATTCACACAGATTAAATTTGATAATGAAATTAGAGTAGTGCACTATACACACATGTATTCATACACACATGTATGTGTACTGGTATATATTCATGATCACAGTACCCGTTTAGTGTATTCTAATAGTCTAACTTCAGTGTGTATTACCTGAACACTTCATATGGTTGTCATTGAAGGTGTGCCTTAGATTTAAGGAGTGTATAGACATTTGTGTATATACACAAGAAATCTAAAAATAACTCAACGCTGGCTACTGATACCAGCGGCCATGTTTACATACATTTTTTTTAACGAAATCAGAACAAATAAAATAGAATAAAACAAAGGACTGGAACAGAAAACAGTAGTAACATGTTCATGTGCTATTAAAGTGCCATTTAACAAGATTTTGCAATGTTACGTACAAGAAACATGACTGATTCAGACCCCTCTCCCACCCATACCCTGCTCCAACTCCCTTACCTCTCTGCCCAACCTTCACTGACACCTCTCTCATTTAGCTTAAAAACAAAGTCCTGATCATTTCAGCAGGCTTCACTTCCACAGTTCTTGAGAACTATCCTCTATGGCCCAGTCCCTGTGGAGGTTGGGGAGGTTGAGGCCTTCACTCTTGACAGAGAGCGAGTTGACCAGTTCGCAGTGGAACTTGCGGATGTGGCGGTACAGGTCCCCAGACTGGGTGAAGCGCCGCTCGCACCACTTGCAGGCGTGCGGCTTCTCTCGGGTGTGCACCACAGCGTGCCGGCTCAGGTTGTGGGAGTACTGGAAGCTCTTACCGCACGTGGTGCACGTGTACGGCTTCTCCCCGGAGTGAGTCCGCTCGTGGCGCTTCAGGGTGTACATGCAGGAGAACGTCTTGCCGCAGATGGAGCAGGTGGGCACATTGACATCGCTGGCGGGCTTGGCGCGCACACCCTCCTGCTCGCGAAAGTGTGTGCTGAGGTGAATCTGGAGGATGTGCGGACTGGGAAACACCTTGTTGCACAGGGGGCACATGAAGATCTGAGTGTGAGGGGCGTTCAGCATGTTGGACACGTAGGGCAGCAGGGCGCTGTCGATGCTAGCCGCCTCGACCTGGGCCCGCTCACTCTCTCCCCCCAGCATGTCATCGTCGCTGACCTTGTCGTCACGCTCCAGCTCGCTGGCCAGGGAGGCATCACGTAGGGCCGAGAGGTGGGCCTCCAGGCCCAGGCGTCTGTGAGCATGGCTGCCGACCCCGTGGTGGTTCAGTCCTCCATTGGTTCTGGGAGGGGTTGCTTTGGGCCCGCTGTGGTCCATCTCATAGTCGCCACGCACCAGGCCCTCATCATCTGAGCCTGTGTTCTTCTCCTGCTTCACCTGGACGAGGGTGCCCTGCAGGCTGTCGGGCGTCACCCGGCCACAGAAATAGGGGTTGTTGGACAAGGACTCGCTGGGCCCCGTCAGGCTGGACTTCACAGACAAGTCCAGGACACAGTCTGCATCCGCTGACACTCTGCGAGAGCTACGGGAGCTTCGGGAGCCACGGGAGCCCAGGGACCTCCGGGACAGGGAGCCAGTAGAGCTGCTAGGGCTGCCGGCAGGGGACTGCAGTTTGGGGGGACTGACATGGGCGTCAGCCTCCCTTGGGCTGGTGGCGGTGGCCGGGGTGCCCGGGCGGTCAGAGGGTAGCCTCATCCACAGGTTGCTGGGGTCCTGCTTGGCCTCCAGGTCCTCATCGTCACTGGGCAGTAGGTCGGCCGTTGCCGGGTGGCCCGTGCTGCCCTCAGAGAAGCTCTCTACTTTGTCAGAGCAGCTGGAGGCGTCTTCCTCCTTCTTGGTGCTGTCTGCCTCCGCAGTGGCTTTGTACTTCAGCTTCTTCTTGCAGACCTTGACTATGTCGTACATATGTAGGAAACTGGCTGCAGCCAGCACGTCCTCCACGGGCAGGGCTTTGAACTGGAGCTTCCCCTCGTACATGAACTCTAGCAGGAGAGCGAACGCCGGGGCTGTAACAATGTCGCTGTTCAGATGAACAATGTCCCTTTTGTCGAGCTGGTCCTTGTAAAAGAGATGGAAGTACATGCTGCATGAAGCCAGCACTGCTCGATGGGCTCGGAACTGGGCATCGCCGACCAGCACAGTGGAATCACAAAGGAAACCCTGATGCCTCTGCTCACTCAGACACTGTAGCAAATGTCTGCTGTGGTCTGGGAACTCCATGCTGTCTTCATAACCTAGAACAGACAGCAGATGTTAGAGGCACATTATTTTAGAACAGCTACTGTTTTGTTTCAGCTTGTAGACAACCTGTCTGGATCCACTCATATCTTACTCTCTCACCTCATGCACACACAATTGCACTCACTCGCATTCAAAAAGGAACAGATGAAAACAAATTAGCCTACACATGAAATCCTTGGCATTTTAAACTATATCTACAAAACTAAATGTCTCTAAAATATCACCAAAGAGACATTTTCCTTTTAAATTCTAACATGTTTTACCATCAACAAATTCAAACTTTCAGACACAAACACCAAATAAAAAACTGATAAAGTCTAATTGCTCCATAAACCTAAATGTATCCAGATGATATTTGGGAGAGGTGTTGCTCTAGACTGCGATCTATGGCCGTTCCACATGATCACAGAGAGCCTTCAGCAGCTGAGCTCCTCCTGGTCACACAGATGCCCGCCTGCTAACTCAACTGCTTCCACGCTTTACTCTCCCAACTCCTAGTGTGGTTATTTTTAATAACCCACTTTGGACTGGCCTGGCCAGCCTCTTTAGGTAACAGGCTTTCAGGTACAGAAACAGTCCTCACATACACAAGCTACCTATTCCAGAGGCCTAAGTACACTGAGAATGACGACTGTACACACGGAATTTAAGGGTTTGAAAAACAAGTTGCCTTGTTGGTAAATTACAAAAGGTGATTTATTGCCAACTCCCACTGTTAGTTAGATCCAATAAAAAAAGGAGAATCCTGTTCATAAAATATATTTTATGAATATTTCTCTGAAGTTTTTCTAAATAAACTTTCATAATAGCAGATTCAGACATTTGAATGAGAAACCCCCCCCACACCTGTTAACCAAGTAGCTTTTTCTCGTCTGAAATAATACATGAGCCTGAACATCAACCAAAGCAGTTAAATAAACCCATTTCAATGTGAGTGAACAAGTGTGCGATCCCCCTCATTGGAGCGGAGTTCAGATTTTCTTTAATGAGAGGCTTACAGGGACAAGGATGTCCAACCCCCCAGCAAACCCCCACCACCCCACGCTCCCCCTCCCCAAATCTTTCAAGAAACTGCACATCCTTCTCAAAGAGACCAGCACTGAAGATTTAGAATACAATCACTCTAAGTGCCCTGTAGTCTACATCAATCCTAATCCTTAAAATGTCTAAAAATAAAGATAGCAGGACAACTCACAAGGTAGCAGCGATCAAATTAGGGGTCTGCGAGGACAGAGAGGGACAGACAAGGAGGCTTACAAACATCTGATCCAGCTGACTGGGGCCATATGGCAGCTGCTGCCCAGATAAAGAGATTAAGACTAGAAGGAGTGCGATTACAGCTGTCTAGCCAATTCAGGCAGCTCAAATCTGCAAGTTCTAAATTAGTCACCACCAACAGAAAAAATGAACACAAGCCTGGGAAAGAGGACATTGGGCTTTCAAGTAATTTCACAGCCATTTAGATTTAAGACATTGACTTATTCTTAGTAAAAATGACCATATTGATATTTTTTTTTACATGGTTCTGGGATGTTTTAGCCAGAATAACTTTGAGGAAAAATATCAAACATGTTGATAGTAGCAGAAAGTAATACTGTGTGTTTACCAGACAATAAAAACATGTTAAATTGCTTTTTTAGTTAACACAAATTAAGAAATATATTTTGGTTGAAACAAATAAAAATAATTTCCACAAAAAAGATAATAATTTCAACATACATTCAACAATCAAAGGACCAACAATCAACTCCAAGCCCAACCTGCTCACAACAAACCAAAGAAAAACTATATCCACAAACAAATGGATCAGTTAAAATCTCACTTGGAAACCTCTTCCTGACAACAAAAACACCAGGCTCCTGCTTAGCTACAGTACACAACTACTGTACACATACAACTCTTTCACTTCCCGTTCCATAGAGCTCTGACTAAAAGTAGCCAGACACTGGGAAAAGCCCTGGAAAAGCCAGAGCTTCCCGTACAAAACAAAACCATCCCAGTGCCCCGGACCCTTTCCCATAGACAGTACCTGCAGTATGCATCAACTTGATTAAGTCCGCTGTAGTAGAAAAGCTGGGCCGGCTGCAGCTCTTTTGCAGAATCAATGAGGGGGTAGGAGAGAAAAAAAGCTAACTGTGAGAGACAGATGCAAAGTGGAGGAGATGTTGGAGGGGAATGAGATACCTCCTCCTGCACACAGATCCGCACACACACTAACTCCCAGTCTGTGCGTTAGAATAAAAGACTGGGGGATGGCAGCCTGTCAGCTGCTCTGACATCATGTTCAGATGGAAATGCTACCTCCAGCTGTGCTCCTTTTACAGCCATATGCTACTCCTCTACACTCTTGCCACCAGCCTCTCCTTTATACAACTTTGTTTCTTTTTCTCTCCTCTCTCAAAAAAAGGAGGTAAATGTAGTGAGGTGCTTGTGTGGAAAACTAGCCAACTTCCCCCTACCTCTTTACTCTAAAGTAAAGGAGAACTTTAGAAAATAGGTCTGTGTGAAATCCAACACTTTTTCTAACCTAGTTTCCCAGACTAGTTTCCTGCGCAGTGAATTTAAATACCATCAAGTTTAGTTTTTTTTGCTGCCTGCTCAACTTCCAGTAACCATAAACAAAGGCCAGCACAGCACATTTGCAACTGACAGACCCACGCAGCTGATATTGTTTTCGACTTCTTTACGGTTCACTGCCCTCACCATTACCATCATTCATTTCCCTAACCCTTCATACAACTGACAGAAAAAAATGAAAAAGTAACAATGGGAACAATAGTATAGACCTCATGAGTGAGATTCTAAACAAAAGCTACACTATTCCTTGTTGGGCCGGCTAAAACTGACTACAGCCTCGGCTTTCTTTTGTGAAAGTATTTCACTCTTCCGTGTGAATTTTTCAGGTGGTCTTTTTATTCCACAAGGAATTTATTTATTTCTCTGCTATGTGAGTGGATCACAATAACGCATCTATATACAGTCCATTATTATTCATATCAAACAATAACAGTAGGCTATATAACATATTCACATTATTGTGTAGGCTTTATAGATATGAACTTAATATCTATAGATATTCAAGATATTCAACATGTTCCTGTTGACATAAGCGTATTAAAATCCACACGTTTATTATGAATATTTACAAGATCAAAACCTTTAGGAATTAATTGCTATTTATGCTGAGTGTAGCCTATACTTAAGAAAGAGGAGGAGAAACACGAATATATAGGCTACAAGAACAAACCTCTGGCCAGATATCTTATTATGTTATTCATACATAACCTTCAAAGTTTCAACGACTCTGCATGCAAAATTGTAAAATTAGAGTTGCAACTAAATAATTAGGCTACAATATTACTGATTCCGGTACGATAACTTTTCACAGAACATATTCCTTTCACAGAAAATGGTAGAATGTATCATTAAATAGCCTTAGTGAATGTTGGTAACAATGTTGCAACATTAATATTACAACTTGCAACACACATCACTCTAGTCTAGACTATCCAATAATACATCATTAATTTCAGCCTAGCATTTTCATTAGGCTATTTTCCCATTGCCTTTTATCGTAATAGCTTACAGACAGTCTACAAAAAAATATCCAAAGCCAAGAAACAACTGTCATAAATTAGCCATTACTTCTATAAACTTCATGAAACCGGACATGACACGTTACTCTCGATACGAGCAACTATCTGATCAATGTATCTGTCAAGCTCTGTAGACAACTTACTCCTCGAGGGTGACTATAGGCTGGCTACCAACATGTATCTGTGCTGCTGGTTACAGAATGTAAGACCGTCGCCAGCAACACAACAGAACATTCGCAAGACTACAATATCTCGCGCGCGCACACACACACACTGACCCAAGCAATCAAGCTAGCTAGCCATGGTGGCAGAAAGTAAACGTTCGATCAGTAGTATTGCAGTTCAGTAGCAGGCCCCGATGCTATGCAGACCATGGCACTACAGGGTCTCGAAGGAGCTAATATAGCAACTATTATATGAACGCAACACACGCTACAAAGGATTGTTACTTTTTCCCCTTCCATTCTTTAACCCCCTTTCATCACCCTTAATCGGACTCTGGTATTAAAGGCACTTACAGACAACAAGCTCCAATGTCTTCCTGCTTCCTTCGTCAAATCCTCTTGGGGTTGAAAAATAACTAGATTGACTTTCAACAAATTTCCATAACAACCTGCAGTGGCAGGAAAGACGGAGCGAGCGAGCGGAGATAGAAGGGCTGCGGCAGCCAGATGTTTCCGAGCTGTTGCTACTCAACTCCAGCTACGGTAGAGGCGTCTGACTGGCAGCACAAAAGCCAATCGTGCTCGTGATAAGAAAAATGAAAGCAAATTGGAAGCAGCCGCTGAAGGGGGAAGAGGGAGGGATATCTTCTCGGCGTAGGTTGGCACCAGGCAACAGTGAGAAGGCAGAAAAAAGGCTAAGCGAACTGGTTCCCTGAACAGACTGGCGCAGAGCACAGAGTGGGCGCAAGGTGTCGTGGGTACTGTAGTCAGGCTTCGACTAGTGGAGCGTGGAACAGGTGCATTACGTTATTCATATTCTTGAAAGAAAAACTTTTGTCACCGGTAACACAATTAGCACTGCAACGACAAGGTCTGCGAATATAAGGCAGTTGACGCGTATAATGACAGCGTTGTGGAAACATGCAAAGTAAATCAAGGTATCACAATCAATTGTTCATTAATTTATTTGAATAAAGTGATTTTCTTTCTAGGCTATTATTTCAGACTATAGTAATGTTTCTATCGCCATGGTGTAGTCTATAGGTTTTGCAAGAATAGTAACTTAGTTAGTCAATGCATACATAACGTCATGATGAATATGGTAGCCTGCCCTAGTAGTCCTAGGCTATATAGTCCTATAATTTAGGCCAGGGGTTCTCACACAAATTTTGGGGCCTGGGACCCATTTGTCATAGCAAATTCATCAGGGACCCCCTCATAATCAGAACACAACTCGAGTGAGATAAGAAAAAAATGTATACAATAAATTATATATCGACTTCGGCAGTGCATGGCCGGTGCCACCGGACGAACCAAATCAAATCATCAAATCAAATTTTATTTGTCACATAGAAATAAGTATGATTTCCCAGGTCTCGGACCCTGGGAAATTCGGAAATTCGTTTAATATGTTGTTATATTCATAAAAAAAATGTAATGTCAAGATTTTAAAAAATATATATTTATATGAGATCACTTTGAGAACCCTTGATTTAGGCAATAATAAACCATCATCAGTTTCATTCGACAGTGATAGTGTGTCTCAGGGACATATAACCATGTCTTGATTTTATGTCGAATACGTCCACTCTCACGTCAATATTTAGCCTAAAGTATTTAAAAACGAATAGGCTACTTTGTATTTTTATTTGTAGTAGGCTATATTGTATGTTATCTTGTAGCCTATAACCCTATAACTTCATTAAGAGAGGGGCAACACTATGTTTAAGATGCGTGTCTCCTTTGATGTGAGCCGTAGGCTATATTCTGAGACTTGGTGAAAATATTATAGGTAATAAACACGTTATAAAACATTATATAGTGTATTATTAACGAGGTTCAAACTTCAGTCTATTTCTAGCCTTTTAATTAGTGCATCCAGTTTTGTAAGCAACGTGAAAAGTTGCCCTGAGTGCCAGAGCAGTAATCACCCATGCAGGACCGTAAATCTGGGGCACAAGAGAATCAGCTTGGGACTACAATCACATCCAATAAAGATGTAGTGCCCAAAAAGTTTATGTATTGACAGGTATTTCATGAATGTTCAAAGTGGTGTGATGACATGTATTATGTATGTTCCATATGTTTAAAAATACAAATAGCAGGTTGTTTGTGTTGAGGCTGTAGTGGAAATCCAGTCTGGACATTTAAATTCCTAAATTCGTCCCAGTAAACTAATTGGCGTTACTAATACAGTTCAAAACCAACCACACAGTCCTACTACTACATGTAGCCCAATGTATTCACAGTGTTGAATCAAAACTAAATCACATCTTTAAATGCAAGTAATGACCTCATTATGTGACCCATTAGTGAATGTTACCAGCATTGTTTGTAACAGATTACAATCTAGTCGTTGTTCTCTCTGGAACATACACAATTCTGAGTTTTGGTATTATTATAGGAAAGTTCTGAGTAATTATCACATAAAATTATGTGATGATATGTCAATATGTACCCTATTTTAATAACTACTTATGTATCTTCTAAAGATTTTAGACAACAAGCAGATAGAGAAAATACCAATTTTTAAAAGTTATTCCATATTTGAACAATGTTTAAAAAAAACATGCTCTTTCTTTTGATAAATACTCTATTTGTGGATGGCTTGACATGAATGATCTGTATGGATACTTCGGTTTCACTTTTTCACAACTGAAATGTGTATCATTAATAGAGGTACAGTACAAACCAGATGCTCTCAAAATAACTGTCTGTAGTGTAAACCTGAAGCCAGTTGTGTGCTCCTCCATCTTTTACAATCCCATGTGATTTACATAAACCTTTTAACTTTACAACTCCTTTTGATCCCAACATTCTTTTTGCGTCAACAGATGCTGGCTGGAACAGTGTTGTGCCAAAAACAGAGATGTTTGATACGGGTGTAATACTTTCTGCAATTCCCTGTTCAAAACCTATGTCAAAGATGTGAAAGGATAACTCTGTTGCCCATTCAAAGATTACTTTTCATTTAGCAGTGAAGGACTTTGGGAAACGTCCTTTTCACACCTAAAAATATATAGGATGAAAATGCTTAGAATTGGCACCAGTTTAATTTTGAGCAACATGATGTATGTGAATATTAAACATTTCACAAATGCATTGCATTTCTTTGCAACTATTATTGGTAATAAAGCATTTATTACCTTCCTATAGGTGTCTTTAATATAAGGTTGGATATTGACATATTGGCAAATTCATTTCTCTGCTATTTTTCATTTCAGGAAAAGAAAGAGCGAGAGCTCAGTGAGAAAAGGCCTGTCTCTATCTACAGTTATTATACTAGAGCCTTCTGCATTCCTTCCTCTTGGGGTCACTGTGGGTTCCATGTTTGGACTGCACTTCTCTCTGATAGTCAAAGTACAGGCAGAACATCAGTGATAATGAGCGACACTCGCTATTGCAGTCAAATATTCAACATACATTTTGTTAATGATGATAAATTAATAAATAGTGCACGATGATAAATCAATTATTGATTTATTCCAAAATGTATACCTTTTACTGCACATGACATAGTGACTTGTCAATGTTCCTTATAAGGTCTTGATTCATTTGTTTCGTTGTTGCACTTTGTTTACATGACATAGATGCCAAAAGGCAATGTCTTTTATATATTCTCACAAAAGTTATGTTAGGATTTTGTTACGTAGTTCTATTCGTCATTGTAAGCTAAAAGAAGAGGGCCGTTCTTGAATTGCGGTGTCATTTGGTCATGGCGTTTTGGAAAAAATGTACTTTCTAGATGTACCATAATACAGACAACAAACATCTTCCCATTTTATCAGCTAATATGATAGCTTAATGACTAAATATTTTTTTACCATTATGATAACATTGTGCCACCCAATTGAGTAGGCCTAGTAACACCAATGATGGTAACACCAATGACAAAATGTAGGTCATTTTGGATTTTCTTCAATGAAGTCAACAGATGCTCAAATCAATGGTCATTAACCTTTAGAAATCATTTATGATATGATTAATAATTTCATTTAAATTGAGTAACACCAATAACACTTTTTATTTACACACCACATGATCAATAGAATCCTTAAATGATTGACATACTAAAAGGGTGTGGTCCTTGCAGTGAAAGAGAGGCAAGTGAACCGGTACCCTGACAAGATTATGTAGGCGAGCAAATAGACCGCCATTGCCCTCTGATCTATTGGCGAACGTGCAATCACTGGAGAACAAATTGGATGAGCTCCATTCGAGACTATCCTATCAACGAGATCTGAAAAACTGTAATATTCTATGTTTCTCAGAGTCGTGGCTGAACGAGGACATAGATATACATCTCACTGGTTTTTCTATGCATCGTCAAAACCGGCTTGCAGACTCGGGTTAGACAAAGGGGGGAAGGGTGTGTCCCTTTGTTAACAACAACTGGTTACAAGCAAAAACTCAAACAGATTAATCCAATAACATTGAGGAGTTTACCACATCAGTCACCGGCTTCATTAACAAGTGCATCGACAACGTTGTCCCCACAGTGACCGTACATTCATACCACAACCAGAAGCCATGGATTACAGGCAACATCTGCATTGAGCTAAAGGGTAGAGCTGCCGCTTTTAAGGAGCAAGACACTAATCCAGACGCTTTTAAGAAATCCCGCTATGACCTCCGACCAGCCATCAAACAGGCAAAGTGTCAATACAGGACTAAGATCAAATACTACTACGGGACGGATGTGGCAGGGCTTGCAAACTATCACAGATTACAAAGGGAGACCTAAATAGAGCTAAATGCCTTCTATACTTGCTTCGAGGCGAGCAACACTGAGCCATGCATGAGAGCACCAGCTGTTCCAGACGACTGTGTGATCTCGCTTTCCGTAGCCAATGTGAGTAAGACCTTTAAACAGGTCAACATTTGCAGGGCTGCAGGGCCAGATGGAATACCAGGACAGGTACTAAGAGCTAAGAGCGTCTTCACTGACATTTTCAACCTATCCCTGACCCGGTTTGTAATGCCAACTTGTTTTAAGCAGACCACCATAGTCCCTGTGCCTAAGAACGCCAAGGTAACCTGCCTAAATGACTATCGCCCCGTAGCACTCACATCTATAGCCATGAAATGCTTTGAAAGGCTGGTCATGGCTCACATCAACACCATCATCCCAGACACCTTGGACACACTCCAATTCACATATCGCCCCAACAGATCCACAGATTACGCAATCTCTATTGCACTCCACACTACCCTCACCCACCTGGACAAATGGAATACCTATGTAAGAATGCTGTTGACTACAACTCAGTTTTCAATACCATAGACCCCTCCAAGCTCATCACCAAGCTCAGGACCCTGGAACTGAATAGCTCCCTCTACAACTGGATCCTGGATTTCCTGATGGGCCTCCCCCAAGCTGTGAGGGTAGGAAACAACACATCCGCCACGCTGACCATCATCACGAGGGCCCCTCAAGGTTTTATGCTTAGTCCCCTCCTGTACTCCCTTTTCACCCACGACTGCGTGGCCGCGCACAACTCCAACATCATCATCAAGTTTGCTGACGACACGGCGGTGGTAGGACTGATCACCGACGATGATGAAGCAGCCTATATGGAGGAAGTCAGAGACGTGGCAGTGTGGTGCCAGGGACAACAACCTCTCCCTCAACGTCAACAAGACAAAGGAGCTGATTGTGGACTACAGGAAACGGAGGGGCGAGCATGCCCCCATCGACATTGATGGGGCGGTAGTGGAGCGGTTCGAGAGATTCAAGTTCCTTGGGGTCCACATCACTAAGTAATTAACATGGTCCACACACACCCACACAGTTGAAAAGAGGGCATGACAGCGCCTCTTTCCCCTCAGGAGGCTGAAAAGATTTGGCATGGGCCCTCAGATCCTCCAAGTTCTACAGCTGCACAATTGAGAGCATTTTTTAATTTTTAAATCTCTTTTTGGGGGGGAAATATAAGTACAAACAACAAAGCAATAATGAAACCCAAATAATCAGAAACACAACACAAAAACAATACAACCACCACACTTGATACACACCACACCTACCCACACCTGCCCATGCCTGCCCACACCTGCCCACGAACACACAAAAATACACACTAGCTTCCCCTATCCATACACATACATACATCAAATTCCCCTCACATTGAAATGTCACAATCCTCAAGATGGTCTATATCAGACTTCCAGACCTTATAGAACACATCCCTTCTCTGCCCAAATGTATAAAACACAGAATCGAATGGAATATAACTACTGTACATACTTCAGTCCTCCAGTTCGTTATTGATGGTCCTCCAGTTCGTTATTGATGGTCCTCCAGATCGTTATTGGTGGTCCTCCAGATCGTTATTGATGGTCCTCCAGATCGTTATTGATGGTCCTCCAGTTCGTTATTGATGGTCTTCCAGATCGTTATTGATGGTCTCCAGATCGTTATTAATGGTCCTCCAGATTGTTATTGATGGTCCTCCAGATCGTTATTGATGGTCCTCCAGTTCGTTATTGATGGTCCTCCAGATCGTTATTGATGGTCCTCCAGATCGTTATTGATGGTCCTCCAGTTCGTTATTGATGGTGATTATGATACTTTCCAATCAATAGCTATAATTTTTTTCTGCAGCAATTAGACCTACATGACAAAACTTTCTTTGATATTGGTCACCAATATTAAAATTTCCCACAGACATAATCGTGGAGATGGATGGGTATAAATTACTAGACCCAATGATATGATAGCACAGACGTTATCCCAAAATGGTGTCAGTTTGTCACAGGGCCACAGCATATGTAATAGGATTCCTTTTTTGTTTTTTTGCATCTTCAAAGCAAAAATGAAACCCATTTCTGGGTGCATTACATACAGTGGGGAGAACAAGTATTTGATACACTGCCGATTTTGCAGGTTTTCCTACTTACAAAGCATGTAGAGGTCTGTAATTTTTATCATAGGTACACTTCAACTTTGAGAAACGGAATCTAAAACAAAAATCCAGAAAATCACATTGTATGATTTTTAACATGCATTCTGGCAGGAGCGTGGTAAGTCCCAGTGTTGTGGTACTCGAGACCGGTCTCGAGACCACATATTGAGTGTCTCTGTCACGGATCCCCCCGGTATTTCTGCTCATTCCGTTCACCAGCTCCGGAGGTCTACGTCACCGGCCTTCTAGGCATCACTGAATTGGATTCATTACCACCAACCCCGGACTGTCTTGTCTCATTACGCACAACTGGTTCCCCATTTCCCCTAATTTATATGTGTGTATATATGTACCCTCTGTTCCCCATTGTCCTTGTCGATTATTGTCACATGTCCGTTGGTCTTGTGCTCTGTTGTATCGGATTTCGTGCTACGTGTTTTTGTGCACTTGTTATTATGGGTCTCGTCTCGTGTATTATTTATAGGTTTACACCTCGCTCTTTTGTTTGGGTTATATCCCTGTGTTATATACAGTACATAGCTACCTCAATTATCTTGTACCCTTGCAAATTGACTCAGTACTGATTTTTTATCTTTAACTCCGCATTGTCAGAAAAGGACCCATAAGTAAGCATGTTAGTCTACACCCGTTGTTTATGAAGCATATGACAAATATTTGATTTGATTTGTAGTGAGCGATTTTCAAGGCTGTAACATCAATTACATATAGCTTAAGGACACATATTAGTAACAAAAAAAGTATTTTAATAGCCTTTTTTATTTTTTTATTGAATTATACAATATATTATATACTTGTTTACTTTCTAGGATTCAAATATCTCTAAATCCCCAAAACATTTCACGACAACTCCACTCATCACTACTGGGACAAGCCAATTTGCTTGCCTTAAGTACTTTAAACAGTGCATAAACAAAGTTTTGCAGTATGAAGGACTTGCAATATGTTTTATCATTGCTAAACAGTTTAATATATAAACAAAAACACGTATTATGTGTAACTATTTGCCTTTTTAAAGTGTTATTCATGGCGAGGGACACAAATGCCACCACAATTCAAAAAAGACCCAAGAGCACAAAACGAAAATCGCATTTTAAGCAAGGACAGTCTGTAAGAGGGTCTCTTCACATGAATACACAACATCCTCCTCAATGTCCTTCAGACCTCCAGAACACTTTCCAAAGAGGGTCCTAACATGGAACCCAAAAGGGTTCTTCCTGGAACCAGAAAGTGTTCTCCCTTTACCATGTGAAACTTAACATATCATAATAAATGGAGTGCCCCGGATGTACGTACAGAATAATACGAAATGCTCTGAGACCAGGTTGCTCAACCTAGTAGGCCTCCACTCAACATCCCATTTGCCCAGGGCAGAGCAGGGCACCCATGATAATTATGCTAATAGATATAGCTTGGAGGTAAGAATGTTATGGGTGGCGCCTGCCTGCCTGCCTTTGGATAGGATTAGGCAGATGTTGATACACAGCCGCCTTTGATGAGATTAGCTTTGGTTGCATCCACCAACACAGCTGGCCAGCCTCTCTCTCACAACCAGGCAGCTCTTTCAGAGAGCCAGTGGATTCTCACTACCAAGCCCAGGATAGAACCAAGCATCAGGCCATGGATGCCACTGGAGAGTCAAATATGTATTACATCTACAGACTGGAGAGGCAGCTAGGAAAAAGAGCTAATATTAAATCTATATCCCTTCAATAGAAAACATGTAGTAAATGGAATGAAAAAGGGCATTTAATAGTAAAAGTATTACTTAATAGCAGTTAACTATAAGAAAATTGAAGACGGTGTTGAGAGAGAAAAAGGAGCTCTTCAGAGAAAGCTATCCCTCAAAGGACAGTAGAGAGCAGAGTTGTTTTCCTCGTGACAAGCCTCTTCTGAGAGGACTGAGCAATGCCAATTTCAACGATCAATGTTCATAACAATTAACATTAAGCACCAGGCCATATGGAGTGATCCACTTTTACCCTGGAAGTACAGGGCCATAAATGAAGGTTACAACTCAATGATGGAGAACAGGAGAATACACGCGGGCAGCACATTACTAAGGTCTTGTGTCTGAATACTTCGACTAACTTTGATTTCTATTTTAATGTCTGCCTGTACAGTAGCCTTCAATCTTTAATTGGGGTTGTTTTTCTCTGAAGTGTCTTGCAATGTTTAATGTCCTTACAAGAAAGCTAGATTTGATTTCGACTTGGTCTAAATACATAGAGAATACACAGAATATTTTATTTCCATCTTTTATTCAAAGTGTCATTTCATTTCACACTGAGCCCTAGAGCTGAGCTTCAGATGAATAGACTGTGCTGAGCATAAAGTGACCTGCCCTGAAAAACACCTGGCTGCCTGCCCCACTGCTTCCCAACATAATGGCAGCCATACAGCCACCATGCTTTCTAATATATTGCTATGCCACTGGCCACAGTCTGTGTGAAGCCTCAGAGCCACGCAGGCAAAACCATTTTCTCTTGTGTTAGTGGATAAGGGGATCACTTGTTTGAATGTGATGGATACTCCTGCCTCTTTCTCCATAGGGATGATGGATGGTACTACCGTATACACTGGGAGGTGAAAGATTCACCAAGCCACCTTCCATATTGCACCAACATAGAGCCCTTCCTTCGCGGTTGAGGGTGAGTGTGTCTGGAATGAAACAAGATCAGGAAAACCACCAGAGGAGAGAGGAAAGTGGACTTGTGTCACCTGTGAAACGAAGAGTTAATACAATGCATATGAAGTTTTGTATAATGGATGGATGTGCTGGTAAAAGTACAGGGATGGTTGAATCATGATGGGAAGCTTATAGAAATAGAAAATATAGGGAACTGGTGTTCCTAACCTTAAAATAACCTAAAAGGAATGTACAGGTAACCAATCATGTTGAGCTGAGGAAGCTTGGGAAGAATAGCTGGGCTTGGGGAGTTGATTAGCACCCACTAAAGACAATATTGCAGAGTGTAAATAATTCATGAATTATCCATTTTGAAGGCACCCATCTCATTGGGCCAGGGGAACAGCTGCTGTCTCCCAGAGCCCAGAGAAAGCCTCTTGAGGTGCAGCATCTGTTTAGGGAAGGGGGGGGGGCTCTCTGGGGTGTAGGCATCAGGAGACACAACTGTGTGCTTAACTTGTTTATCAACAGATGGCGGGGCCCATTTTAGACATATCTGTTTTGGATTAACGTTTGTCAATCAAGCATCTCTCATGATGACAGCATGGTGCTGGTGAAATTTACAGCAACGTTTAACTCTGTAATGGACGGCGGCTTTGTGGTTTGATTTATTGTAAGATTAGATGGGTCTAGTGGATAAACCCCATCTAATCATGCATTTGTGATGTGTGTTTTGGATTCTCTTTCTCTTTAATATGAAGGTATTACAAATGTTAGCCTCCGAGCTAATTTCCTCACACAGCTGTTGTCTAATTCCCGACATCTGGACAGGGTGCAGTGTCCCATGCCAAATGTAGGCCCTGTGGGCCCTTTAGAAACTTTAAAGTGGCAACAGTGCTTCGTTATATGACAGTGCAATACAACCAGGTGTTTGCAAATTCTAGCCAAGATTGACGTAGCGCAACAAGAATGGTTTGTTAAAAGGTTAAAAATGTCACAGTCCTTACTTAAAATCGCAAAGGTACCCAATTAATTTCTAGCTGTCTATATCTTCAAAAGTTGTATTGGAGGAGAGAATAGTTTACTTCAGAGTTATAACGTCAGACACTGCCTTACTCTGAGGGAGTTGACCAACCGATGTTCAAGATCTGTGTCCTCTATCCTCACTGCCACATGGCATGGAAATTTCCATTGACACAGCAGTCCCGACTTTGTCCCCTCTGGAAATGTGGCTATGGATAAGCCAGCACTCCCCTCTCATCTCCCTGCCCAGTATGGCCTTCAGGGGGGATGTTTTCCAGGGGTAGGCAGAGGACAGATGCGGCAGCAGCCCTCGCATTGCTGGAGGAGGAAATGGCTGACTACCTCTTGGCTTGGAGGCACCATTAACCAATTTGCCTTCCAGATGTCCATCAGTGGGCAGGGGCCAGTACTGCACAGCTCTGTCTGTCTGAGCTGCCTAGCCACGAGAACCCCATACATCTGGTCCAGCTTCTTTTAGTTCAGTCAGGTAGTCAGTCACTGACTCACTGACTCACTCACTGACTCACTGACTCACTCACTGACTCACTGACACACTCACTCACTGACTCACTGTCACACTCACTCACTGACTCACTCACTCAAGCACTCACTCACTCACTCATGATTACTGTATCTAATCGTATCACATTGAGTAGCTTCTGTATGGTGCCACAAGATGTATCCCAAATAAAAACAGCTTTCCAGTAGTAGTCATACAGTAATGGTGGCTCCATGTGGGGAGTGCCAAATAAGAGGGGAGGCTGTGTAGGAGTATTTTTTCTCTTACCAATCTGTCTCCTCCTACACTGATTGATGAAAGGCCTACCTATGCTGTTTGTGTGTGTGTGTGGGTGTGTGGGTGGGTGGATGGATGTGTGTGTCATAGCCACAATCACAACCTCAGCCAGTGTGTGTGAACATTTGCCTTGTGGAATGAATTCCCAGGAATGCCTAACCTGCGCCAGCTGTTGGAGACAAGCTACCTTTGCCAACAGTGCCGGCTCTGCCCACTGGATCATCAGTTCCAGCACTTCCATCTGTATCATTTGTACCAATTCTACCCTCTCTGCATCTGGACCTTCTATAGAAAGCCTTCCAACAATGCTGGCCATGGCTAGCCTGCCAACTGTGCCAGATGTTCGAGCTGTAAGCCCCAGGCTAAATGAATGTAGTTCTCTGCTCATTATTCAGGACAGGTAAATTGCAAGTGCCCCTGTTTGTAGGTTTCTCCCCAACAAACCATCCATCAGTGGGAAGACTTCAGTTTATGTTAGTGGTTGAAGGCATTTAGGAAGGGGGTGGGAGGCAGATGTGGCTTTCATGAGGCCTTAGATTTCAACCTCAGATGTGTTGGAGTGGCTTTGCAAGGACAAATAGATTCTAAGGTATTGAAACTTATATAATAAACATTTAGTAAACATGAGACATGGCAATTTGTGGAAAAACATGTTAATGACATAAACAGAGTCCGAAAATTTGCTTTATCATCTGCATCGTTTAGGTATTGGGCGGATTGGGGTATGTTTTGCTGTGGTGCCCACTAAGATGGCATCTGCCAGGGTTTATCAGCATGGCCTCTATGTGCAGGGCGGCACGCGGCTTAGAGCCTCCTGACAGATGGTGAGAACCTCCTGGTCTGGACATCCTGCATGGGACTATCTTCTACTGCATGGCAACCATTGTCCACTGTTCAATGACACCAACGTAAACAACAACTGGACATGGGTTGTTTTTGATTATGCAAAATGTGGCGTGGGTTAGTGATATAAGCAAAAATAATAATAATTTGCAAATGCAGGTTATTTGCAAATGATTACAAAACAATGACACTAAAATTTGTCTAATTTCTAAACCTACATTTGAATGAGAATAATAAAAACATTAAAAAATATATAATCCACTGTTCCATTTCGCAAGCATATTTCTGAGAGAATTGCCAAGAGACATGCTCTCGATCACGCTGTTGATTCCACATGGCATTTTTCTGTGACACTGGTGGAACTTACTGTAAATACCCTCTCAGTGGGTTATACTGTGAAGGCTCTTCCCAAGGTACCTCCAGAGAGTTCAGACCTCAACAGTGTGCTAATTCCATGAAAGCTGATGACCATATGGAGGGCATATACCCTCTGCTTTCTAACCTCACCTGCAGCATTAAACATACCTCCTCTACAGGATCTTAAATTGATCACCCTTTTGGAGGAGTAATAAAACACTAGTTTGAGTTTTAAAAGGCTTCTGAAGTTTGTAGTTTCCACTTGGAAATTTCAGACTTGATTTTCCCTTACGAAAAATGTATCAACCCCTACGAAAATGTCCATTAATTATAATCCACATAATTATTCACATTTCCTGTAGCTGCAGGATTATTTTCCTGCTGAAGCAAACTGGCTCAAAATAATATCCTACATCTGTAGACATGTTCTCGAAAAACATAGTGATGCTTTAACTAATGTGCAACACCAAGAAAGTTTTCCATATAAATACTTGGATACAGTGCTTTCGGAAAGTATTCAGACCCCTTGACTTTTTCCACATTTTGTTACTTTACAGCCTTGTTCTGAAATGGATTAAATAGTTTTTTCCCCCTCATCAATCTACACACTATACCCCAATAATGACGAAGCAAAAACAGGTTTTTAGAAATGTTTGCAAATGTAATAAAAAAGAAAAACTGAAATATCTAAAAATCTAATATCTAAGGGTCTAAACTGAAGTATTTAGACCCTTTACTCAGTACTTTGTTGAAGCACCTTTGGCAGTGATTACAGCCTCGTGTCTTCTTGGGTATGGCGCTACAAGCTTGGCACACCTGTATTTGGGGAGTTTCTCCTATTCTTCTCTGCAGATGCTCTCAAGCTCTGTCAGGTTGGATAGGGAGTGTTGCTGCACAGCTATTTACAGGTCTCTCCAGATATGTTAAATCGGGTTCATGTCCGGGCTCTGGCTGGGTCACTCAAGGACATTCAGAGGCTTGTCCTGAAGCCACTCCTGCGTTGTCTTGGCTGTGTGCTTAGGGTCGTTTTCCTGTTGGAAGGTGAATCTTCGCCCCAGTCTGAGGTCCTGAGCGCTCTGGGGCATGTTTTCAACAAGGATCTCTCTGTACTTTGCTCCGTTCATCTTTCCCTCGATCCTGACTAGTCTCCCAGTCCCTGCCGCTGAAAAACATCCACACAGCATGATGCTGTCACCACCATGCTTCACCGTAGGGATGGTATCAGGTTTCCTCCAGACGTGACGCTTGCAATTCAGGCCAAAGAGTTCAATCTTGGTTTCATCAGACCAGAGAATCTTGTTTCTCATGTCTGAGAGTACTTTAGGTGCCTTTTGGCAAACTCCAAGCAGGCTGTCATGTATCTTTTAATGAGGTGTGGCTTCCATCTGGGCATTCTACTAGATCAATGGAAACAGGATGCACCTGAGCTCATTTTACATTCTCATAGCAAAGGGTCTGAATACTTATGTAAATAAGGTATTTCTGTTATTTATTTGTAATACATTTGCTAAACATTCTAAAACCTGTTTTTGCTTTGTCATTATTTATTGTGTGTAGATTGAAGAGGGACATTAATCAATTTTAAAATAAGGTTGTAGCGTAACAAAATGTGGAAAAGGGGAAGGGGTCTGAATACTTTCGGAATGCACTAAATATCAACTGAATTTTTTTGTGTGTTTAAATATGTTGAATCTACAACAGTATTCAGTGGCTTTGCGTCGTGGTCATATCGTCCATCTACATCAACCAATGGATGGCCTACCTCTTTTATCTTGTCTCTCTATACCACAATCACAGTGTAAAAGGTAGTGCCACTATTGTCAATATTGTTCTTTGGGAAAACAACATTTTGAAAAAAGTTTTATTTGACTCAAGAGAGGTTAAAACACAGACAAATTGTTGTCTGGCAACTGTGCTCCCTCGCGCCTCATGCATAGGAAAACAGATATTTATTTCCAAGTTTGCAGTCAGATTTTGGGAAGATTCCCCTAGCTTCCCTAAGGACACTGTGGGCCATAGTAAGAATGCCTTGAGGGGGACCAAAGACAAACAATGCAGGCTTCAAGACAGAGACAGAACCACCACAGAGGCGAGTGGTGGTGGTGGTGGGACGAACGGATGTTATCCAGTTGTTGAAAACTAAACACAGTCTGGATGTCCAGATGTGTGCACCACAGCCACTATTCCCCAGTGAGAGCTCATGATGGCCCCACCGGAACCGCAAAGTCAACAATGTTCCCCAAAAAACAACACATGATAATAAAGTATTGAGGATGTGAGGGACTCTGGGGCGTTCCAGCTGTGTGTGTTAGTGTATAGGAAGTCTTATCCAGCCGTGTTGACTTAGGAGACTGACGGAGGTCCCACAGCGGTGCTGAGGCAGCTGGGAGACCCAGGGGACTGGGAGTCGGGACAGCACAGTTCTCCCTAGTGACCCCCAGTGACCCCCCACATGTCCCCAAAGAGTGGAAACTGTTCCTTTTGCTCTGACAGGGGTGGCGGTGGAGGACACATGCCCTTTATAGTGTCCATGAAAGATAGAAAGGTCAGAGCCAGTTGTGTCATTATAAAAAGCAGCGATGTGGACATACCATCTTTCAAAAATCTCACTCACTATGTTGGCCTTATGTTTTCCTCTGTTGTCATTATCATAGCATTATGGAGTCTTTAGCTTTGGATCAAGCCCCCATGGTGAGGATGTGCAATACAGTTGATTTATCTTCATTCTCTTCCAGAGAAGAAGGTATGCCTGCCTGTGCCTGCCATCAACCAAGTATAACCTTGACACATGGCCTGGTTCCCAGACGTTGCACCATTGACTAGAGGACCAATGTGTGATGGGATTTGATGGCACCCAGTGGCATGACAGCATGCAGCTGAAAGCAGTGGAAACGGGAGTCATGGGGAGAGCATACAGCAGCCCGCTGCCTCAGGATCTTTGTGGCACCACTGGCAAGATGACACTCCAAGTGCCTCCTTCATGTAACAGCTGCATTGGCCAGAGGCAGACACGGAGAGGTCGAACCTCTGGTTTGTCCAGAAGACCTGCCGCGGGCCACTTTGTCTGGAAACGACTCTGTTAATGGAAGTTATGTAACATTTATGATATGTCAAGATTGGTGTAGTTTAGCAATACATCTATCTTTCATTGATTGGTGGCTCCCCACAACCATATTGTGCCGATATGCACCATATGCAGTAGCTATACGATTTGTTATATTTGATTTGATGTGTCAGTGTGCCATGTGAGAAATAGGGAGTATGTAAAATGCCAAGCTTACTAACAGGCGTCGTCTTACATTGTAAAGCTCACGTCATAGCAAACAAATAGAGCACAGCAATCTGTGGTGAACATATAGAGGTAAACGTAGTAATAACAGACACAAACATATGTTTAGATGTTTTAGACAAGTACTTACTGTATTTATGGGTTTAATCTCAAACCTAAATGATGTAACTAAATCATTACTCTCATTTATGATCATCCAAAAGATAGGACGTTTGAATGTTTGCCATCTGAAAGTATTTGAACCGTTCCAACATGTCTCTAAATTGAGGGCAGAACAGAGGAGAGAGGGCTGCAGCTGCAGTCAGACCCAACCTGTGAAGGCCAGATTGTGCTGGCCTTGGGGAGAGCAGGGGGATGCAGGAGGACAGGGACAGCTTGAAAAGGAATAGAGACTCTCTGCAGTGGAGACCTGAACCCTTCTGTTTCTCTGGCTCTGGCCAGAAGTGTCCCTGTCATGTACTGCACACACTCACACTCACCCCCCCCCCCCGACCCCACCACCACCACACACACACACACACACCCTGGAGTTACCTTCCTGAGATGTCCATCTCTCCATCTCTTTTCATCTAGCTGGATCTGAGCTTTCTGATTAATAAGTATCTTGGACAATCATTAGTCTTAATTAATGCCTTTAAAAGTGATCTCACGGCCCGAATACTCAGGTCTGGAGTTCAAGGGGGATTTAATGTCTAAGGAGGTTGGCTTGTTCTTACATGTACCAATAAACAACCCTGTGCAGCTACTGCATTTTAAAACAATATACAAGAGTTAATTACAACGTGTACTTGAATTGTCACAAGTGGAAAGAATCACATCCCCTCTTTACTTATATGTATTTGCATCATAGGTCGGAATCAAAACACCTCTAAAGAACCTCAAGGGCTGGTATTCTGAGTGAAGTACTTCATGTTTCAGACAATAACCAACTAGTTGACCATTTTAAAGTAATGAAAGCTATAAGCTACATTCCATATTCTATGAGAGAAAACATGTTAGGAAAACATGTTAAAGTGGAATTCTCCAGGTGCTGTCTGTTCATTAAAGCATGCTGTCAAACGTGTCCCACATGGTCCTTATCTCTACCTCCAACCCAGCCATGACACAAACATACACACACACTACCCAGCTAGCACATTTGGTTCCTTGGAAGTTGTGAGAACTTATGTTTTTGGTTTCCCATTGGTTCTGGGAACGAAGCCATAAGTTTCCTGACTGGTAAAACAGATTATGTTGTTTTCTCTATACATGGAATTAGTCCACTGCGCCACCAGAATGGAGCAAGCAGCAAGCATGCCATGTAATTTTTTTTACTCATAGAAAGCTGTTCATTTTAGTCTATTCAAACAGACCCCATTTCAAAGGAAACAAGCGTTAATTAAGATCAGGTGTGGCCAATTAGTGGGCACAGCCAACACACCTGAACACAAGATAGAGGATAGAGAGAGTTTTGTTGATGCTGTTCTTTGAACGTTACAAATGTTTTCTAATGGTTTTTATGGAAAGTTTTATTCTTAGTGTTCTGAGAACGTGACTTTAAATAGAACCATGAGGAAACCTGCAGAAAACGTTATGCTAAAGTACTGAAATTCCTACAGAAGAACATTGTTTCTTAATTTTCTGAGAACATGACTTTAAATAGAATCATGAAGAAGCCTGCAGAAAACGTTATGCTGAAGTACTGAAATTCCACAGAATGTTGTTTCTTAAAGTTCTCTGAACGTTCTGGAAATATGACTTTAAATAGAACCATGAGGAAACCTGTAAAAAAAAGTACTGAAATTCCCCCCAAGAAACGTTATGTTCTAGCTGGGTAGGGTTTAATAGCGGGAACTGGGTTACTGAGATTTACAGAGATTTCCTGCCCAAACCCATTCTCGTTTCCCGGGATAAATAATGGCGAGAAACTGGTAAATTATAGGCTGATAAATTATTTCAATGAACAGCGTGACGGGAAATGGAACTGTCTATACAGATCAGTGCTCAGAAAGATGGCCATAGCCTACCCTTCTCAACAATCCCTTGAACATATCACAACTGGTGAGAGGATATGCCGAGAAAGAGAACGGTAAATTAGCCGAGATGCAAAAATACAAAATATGCACGTGCAACATATCAACTATCTGGCTTCATTCATTTACCTTGACATTTTAGTCATTTAGCAGAAGCTCTTTTCCAGAACGACTTACAGTTAGTGCATTCATCTTAAGATAGCTAGGTGGGACAACCACATCTCAGTCATAGTAAGTACATTTTACCTCAATAAAGTAGCTATCAACAAAGTCAGTGCTAGTAAGGGGGAAAAAAGTGTTAGTACACAAAGAGCTTCTTTTGTTATAGGATGAGAGGTGAGGAGGTGCGAGGGGGGTGCTGTGAGGTTATTTAAGATACTCTTTGAAGGACCTGCGCTGTTTCCTGTGTGAGGTAGGGTCATACTCTACGGATGTTGTAGATCATGAACCTGCATGAGCGAGTCACTGCAATGTTTGCAGAGAACTACAGGGTTTTAACCAGTGTCACGCCAAGGTTCTTTGCACTCTGGGAGGGGGACACCGTGGCGTTGTCAAATGTGATGAAGAGGTCTTGGGAGGGAGGAAGAGCAGCTCCGTCTTATTGAGGTTGAGCTTGAGGTGGTGGGTCGACATCCAAACTGAGATATCTGCTAGGCACGCAGAGATGCATCTCGCCACCTGGGTGTCAGAAGGGGGAAGGAGAAAGGTAGTGAGTGTCATCTGCATAGCAATGAAAGGAGAGACCATGTGAGGATATGACGGAGCCGACCGCATTGGTGTATAGAAAGCCCTGGGGGACACCAGTAGTGAGAGTACGTGGTGCAGACACAGCTCCTCTCCACGTCACCTGGTAGGAGCAGCCTGCCAGGTAGGATGCAATCCAAGAATGTGTAGAGCCTGAGACGCCCAGCCCTGAGAGGGTGGAGAGGAGGATCTAATGGTTCACGGTGTCGAAAGCAGTGGTTAGATCTATGAGGATGAGAACAGAGGAGAGAGAGTTAGTTTTGGTAGTGCGGAGAGCCTCCATGACACAGAGAAGAGCAGTCTCAGTTGAGTGACACGTTTTGAAGGCTGTCTGGTTAGGGTCAAGAAGATCGTTCTGAGAGAGATAGCGAGAGAGTTGGTCAGAGACAGCACGCTCAAGTGTTTTGGAAAGGAAAGAAAGAAGGGATATTGGTCTGTAGTTTTTGATGTCAGAGGGGTCGTGTTGTTTTATTGAGGAGGGGAGCAACTCTGGCCATTTTGTAGTCAGTGGGGATGCAGCCAGTGGTCAGGGATGAGGTTATGAGGGAGGTAAGGAATGGGAGAATGTTTTTAGAAATGGTCTGGAGAAGGGAGGAGGGTATGGGGTCGAGCGGGCAGGTTGTCGGGTGGCCGGACTTTACTAGTCACAGGATTTAATCTGGAGAGAGAGGGGAGTAAAAGTCAAGGTGTAGGGTAGTTCTGTGTGAGTGGGACCAGTCGACTCAATAGGTTGAGTGAATGAGAAGCGGATGTTGTCAACCTTCTTTTCAAAGTGGTTGACAAAGTCATCCGAGAGAGGGAGGAGGGTGGGGGTGGCGTATTGAGGAGTAGGATTTTATTTTATTTTATTAGGATCTCTTTTGTCCTCATTTGGACTAATCTTCCAAGAGTCCTTAAACATTAAAATACAATTTATAATACGATCACATTTTCACATAAAACACACTGTTACAAACAGACATAATACACTGACATATTGACCAGATAAATACTCTAACAGTCTAAAAAGATAGATTGATTCTTCATCTACCATAGTCCAGCACAACTTTCCTATGTATTATATTTAAATGGTTTTCAAGCATTGTTTGAATTTATATTTTGAAAGGTTTCTGGTTTGCTCAAATAAATTATTCAATTTCTTTATTGCTCTAAATCAAAATGTTATTTTGCCTATTTCTCTTTTCTGTCTGAATAACACATAGACGGTTGGACAATCCATTCCTAGTATTTACTGAATGTCTGTCTCTTACCAACTGAATACTGTTGTGAATAGAGTTTGGCTGTTTTAAATGGTGTATATTATGAAATAAAATAAGCATGTTTTTTTCAATTATCTTGTTGATTGATGACCAACCAAGAGCATTGAGCATGACTACAACAGAAGAACCATATCTCCACCTTAAAACAATCCTTGCTGCTTTGTTCTATTCAATCTGCAACCTCCTAATTTCACTTGCTGATGTATTTCCCCAGACCACAGAACAGTAGTTCACCTGACTAATAATGCTTGGGTTATTTGCTTAAGAATCTTTCCCGGTAAATATTTAGCTATCCTTCTGATCATGCATGCCGTTTTAATATATATATTATTTTACATAGATTAGTTATTTGAGACGACCATGATAAGCAGGTGTCTAGCTGCACTCCTAGTTGTTTGGTTTCTGCCACTTCCTCAATTTGTACTCCCCCCATACTTAATTGTATCCCATGTTGTTTTGGCCTTTTCCTGGTGGAACAGACCAACATAACTTTGGTTTTCTTGGTGTTTAAAACAAGTTTGTTCCGGCCAACCCACTCCCTGATATTTTCCAAATCTCCTTGTAAAGCCTGCTGTACCTGTTGAACCGATTGTCTTGCTGTATAAATTGTAGTATCATCTGCAAAAATAGTAGTTTGAGTTTCAGCTAAGGCATAGGGAATGTCGTTGGTATATATTAACCTCTAAAGAAGTGGCCCAAGGCAGCTGCCCTGCGGTATTTGACAGTTTAAAGCACAAAGGAAAGAAAATGAACCATTGATATAGGTGGACTGTTTCCTGTCAGTTAGATATGACTGCACCCAATTCAAAAATGATTGCATTATGGCTTTAAGGAGGTAGCATATAACGACATGTCGTTGACTTAAAACGAAGATCAGGGAAATGTGGGCTATCCCTATCCCGACCATTTTTCATTTTGTCGAGTCTATAGGCCTATGTAAAACTACATGAAATGTATTTGAATGTCTATATGAATAGACTATTGCTATTTTAGATGACTTGAGAGCCTTTTGTCTGTCTAAATAAAATGTGGCATTTCCTACACAGCCAAACCCCAGGACATTGCTCCAATCGGCAGGCTACACAGTACGCAACTTCCAATGAAATGTTCCTGTAGCAGCCGTTAGACCCGCCTGCCACAAACGTTTACTGGCAGTAGGAAAACTCCCGTGCGGTGATACCATGTCGGCTTGTGCCGTAGTGAAGTTTCCACATTTATGGGGTGGCAGGTAGCCCAGTGGTTAGAGTGTTGGGCCAGTAACCGAAAGGTTGCTGGATCGAAATCCCCAAGCTGACAAGGTAAAAATCTGTTGTTCTGCCCCTGAACAAGGCAGTTAATCCACTGTTCCCTGGTAGGCTGTCATTGTAAATAAGAATTTGTTCTTAACTGACTTGCCTAGCTAAAAAAAACAATGGAATGGAATGGTTTTTGCAATAAGCATGCTGATTATTTTCCATGTACTCCCATATATGTCTACTCACAATACCCTCCAATATCTTACTGAGTGAAGAGAATAGACTAATTGTTCAACTATTGGCAGGAGTAATGGGTTCTTTGCTGTCTTTCGGGATAGGACACAGTTTAGCATGCTTCCATACATTTGCAAACATCCCCTTTTCCAGTGACCAATTAAATATGTATTTCAGTGGAACTGCAATCTGGGGAGCAGCACAGCGAAGCAAAAAATTGTCCATAAGACCATAACCTGTAGATTTACCAACAGGTAATGACTTCAATAGGTTTAACACCTCTACTGACACCATTTGTAGACTAAAAGAGCAGCTTTTTTGCTCATAATATGATCATCAATCCATTTGACAATAGCTTATCTGGAAGAATGGGTGTTTACATTATCGCTCAGTAAATTAATTTGCTTTGTAAAAAAATCAGCAAAATGATTGGCAATATCAGCTGATTTTGTTATTGTTCTCCTGCCAACCTCCACACTAGATGGGTATGATGAAATAGATGTACCAAGTAAGCCCTTAACTGTATTCCATAACTTTTAGAATATTTTTTGTTGTTGTAAAATAACGTATTTTTCTTACGATTTAATTTAACTGCATAATTACGTAGTGTTCTATAATTCTGTTCATCAATTTCTAGTTCTGATTTGGCTGCTAAGACTTTTGCCATATTTCTTTGAGACAAAGCCTCACCCAGTTCATCATCAATCCATGGAGATGGACGAGCCCCAACTGTTCTCTTTCTTACTGGTGCATGATGGTCCATTACCTCAGTGTGCAAATCAATAAAACATTCTGTAGCGTGATTTAAATCATCCTCTAGATAAATCAGCTCCCAGGGTACAGCAGCCAAATAATTTTTAAATAGCTCATGATTAAATGTTTTAAAAGAAGGTGGAAAAGAGTTTCCTATTGTTAGAGGCACAGGCTTGAAATTTAGAGTGATAGAAAGTGGCTTTAGCAGTGGTTACAGAGAAAGAGGAGGGAGTGAAAGGATGATAGGTCCTCCGGAAGTTTAGATTTCCTCCATTTTCACTCAGCTGCCAGCAGTCCTATTCTGTGAGCTCACAATGGGTCACACAACCATGGAGCAAGAGGGGAAAGCCGGCCGGGAGGAAAGGGGACAGTGCGAGTCATAGGATGCGGAAAAGGAGGAGAGTAAGGTGGAAGAAGGCAGAATTAGGAGACAGGAGGGAGAAGGATTTAGCAGAAGGGAGAGATTATAGGATATAAGAGGAGAGAGTAGTGAAGATTGCGACGGCGCATGAACATCTGGGTAGGGGCTGAGTGGGTAGGGTTGGAGGAGAGGGAGACAGAAAAGGTAACAATTGCCTGCCTTGTGAGTGGGAGGGGACTGGGAAAGGGTGAGGTCAAGAGGCAAGGAGGGGAAAGAAAGAGTTGGAAGGAAATGAATCGAAGTCAGACGTGGGGAAGTGGAAGTCGCCCAGTACAAAGAGCGGTGAGCCATCGTCAGGAAATGAGCTTATCAACGTGTCAAGCTCATTGAGGAACTCTTTAAGGGCACCTTGTGGGCCATAGATGACAACACTTAGGAGAAATGAGTAGCCCTGTGCCACCACCATGACGACCAGATGCTCTCTGACTATGAGAGAACACGTAGTCAGATGAAGAGAGAGGAGCTGGAGTAGCAGTGATCTCTGGAGTGATCCATGTCTCCGCCAGGGCCAAAAAGTATAGGGACTGAAGGGCAGCATAGGCTGAGATGAACTTGGCGCTCTTGACCCCGTATTGGCAGTTCCAAATGCTGACAGAGACCAGGAATTCCACATGGGTTGTACGAGCAGGGCACACTAAATTAGAAGGGTTGCAGCCAAGGGATGTTGAGTGTCTGTAAAGCTTACAGGGAGAGGAGCGAACAGGTATAGAAAACACATAGTTGACAAAGCTACAAAAGAGCAAAACGAGATCATCTGAAAATTACTAGGTAAGATACTCAAGTGAGACAGTGGTGTTGAGCCTTCCTCTCTTTGCTTCCTTGAATAACTCGGCAGAACAACTCGGCAGAACCGTCTTTGTTTCGGCGATAGTCTTAATTTTGAAGACGAAACTGCTGCTGACACTGCTGCCGCTGAGAAAACAGGGGAGACTGAAGTACTAATACTAATTGCTCATTTCCTAGCAAAGGTTGAGAGCACACCTTCCACACTCTCCCTCCAAAACAGCCAATGATTACTAAACAACAACAGTCACAAATTGCTGTGCCCCTTAATCCTTGTTGATGTCCCAACAATCAACTGCAAGTTATGAGCACTCAGAAATTCACACACCAGGACCAGGAAGAGAGACAGCAATTCAAGTAGCTGGCCCTAGCTAGCAAAAAGACAGTACTAGACAACAACAGAATAAGACAACAATGATTCTTATTACTCCTGGAGATATCAGGAGTCCTCTAGCTATAGATTCAAACATTAGAGCAGTCCTCACAGCGCTAGCAGTCTAACATTTATTCAACATAAAGTCCCCTATAGAAAACATCCCTTAGGCTACGTGCATGGCTTCTATAAATGTAATTGCTTACTATACAGTGCATTCAGAAAGTATTCAGACCCCCTGACTTTTTCCACATTTTGTTACGTTATAGCCTTATTCTAAAATGGATGAAATAGTTTTTTCCCCTCATCAATCTACACACAATACCCCATAATGACAAAGAAAAAACAGATTTTCAGAAATGTTTGCAAGTGCGTTCAAAATTTAAAAAATGAAATATCACATTTACATACGTGTTCAGACCCTTTACTCAGTACTTTATTGAAGCATCTTTGGCAGCGATTACAGCCTCGAGTCTTCTTGGGTGTGACGCTACAAGCTTTGCACACCTGTATTTGGGGAGTTTCTCCCATTCTTCTCTGCAGATCCTCTCAAGCTCTGTCAGGTTGGATAGGGAGCGTTGCTGCACAGCTATTTTCAGGTCTCTCCAGAGATGTTTGATTGGGTTCAAGTCCGGGCTCTGGCTGGGCCACTCAAGGACATTCAGAGACTTGTCCCGAAGCCACTCCTGCATTGTCTTGGCTATGTGCTTAGGGTCGTTGTCCTGTTGGAAGGTGAACCTTCGCCCCAGTCTGAGGTCCTGAGCGCTCTGGAGCAGGTTTTTTTATCAAGGATCTCTCTGTACCTTTCTCCACTATAGACCACCAAGTGCTAACAATCAGTATCTGGATAATATGTGTGAAATGTGTGAAATGCTTGATAATGTATGTGATATTAACCGAGAGGTACATTTTCTGGATGCTTTAAATATTGACTGGCTTTCATCAAGCTGCCCACTCATGAAAAAGCTTTAAACTGTAACCAGTGCCTGCAACCTGGTTCAGGTTATCAGTCAACCTTCCAGGGTAGTTACAAACAGCACATGAATGAAATCCTCAACATGTATTGATCACATATTTACTAATGGTGGAGAATTTAGCTTGAAAGCAGTATCCAGATCCATCGGATGTAGTGATCACAATATAGCAGCCATATCTAGGAAAACTAAAGGTTTTCTTGTGATTCCTATGTAGTTGACGTAAATAATATTTGTTGGTATGTAATGAGGAGCAAACAGACACTTTACTTGACACATTTATGAAATTGCTTTTTCCAGTTACTATTAAGTATGCACCCATTAAGAACATGACTGTAAAAACTGTTAAATCCCCATGGATTGATGAGGAATTTAAAAATTGTATGGTTGAGAGAGATGAGGCAAAAGGAATGGCAAATAAGTCTGGCTGCACAACCGATTGGCAAACATATTGCAAATTGAGAAATCATGTGAATAAACTGAATAAAAATAAATAAATAAATAAAATAAATCTACACTATGAAACAAAGATAAATAACATAAAGAATGATGGTAAAAAAAAGCTTTGTAGCACCTTAAATTATATTTTGGGAAAAAAGGCAAACGCAGCCCCATCATTAATTTAATCAGATGGCTCATTCATAACAAAACTGACTGACTACTTTAATTACTTTTTCATTGACAAGATTAGCAAACTTTGGCATGACATGCCAGCAACAAATGCTGACACTACATATCCAAGTATATCTGACCAAATTATGAAAGACAAGCATTGTAATTTTGAATTCCGTAAAGTGAGTTTGGAAGAGGTGAAACAAATATTGTTGTCTATCTACAATGACAAGCCACCGCGGTCTGACAACTTTGATGGGAAATTACTGAGGATAATAGCGGACAATATTGCCATTCCTATTTGCCATATTTTCAATATAAGCTTACTAGAAAGTGTGTGCCCCCAGGCCTGGAGGGAAGAAAAAGTAATTCCGCTACCTAAGAATAGTAAAGCCCTTTTTACTGGCTCAAATAGCCGACCAATCAGCCTGTTAACCAATACTTAGTAAACTTTTGGAAATAATTGTGTTTGACCAGATACAATGCTATTTTACAGTCAACAACTTGACAACAGACTTTCATTACGCTTATAGGGAAGGACATTCAACAAGCACAGCACTTACACAAATGACTGATGATTGGCTGAGAGAAATTGATGATAAAAAGATTAGGGGGGATGTTTTGTTAGAGTTCAGTGCGGCTTTTGACATTATCGATCATAGTCTGCTGCTGGAAAAACGTATGTGTTATGGCTCTACACCCCTTACTATATTGTGAATAAAGAGTTACCTGTCTAACAGAACATAGAGGGTGTTCTTTAATGGAAGCCTCTCCAACATAATCCAGGTAGAATCTGGTATTCTCCAGGGCAGCTGTCAAGGCCACTTACTTTTTTCAATCTTTACTAACGACATGCAACTAGCTTTGAGTAAAGCCAAGTCAGAAGCTTAGTATAAATAAAGGGGGCATATAAGCAGACAATGAAAGCTCTGACAATATTTGATGATTATATTTCTCTAAAACAGGTTATAGGCTACATGTGCAGCACCAAGTCAGAAAAGTAGGCGAAATTAAGAGGGGTAAATAGACCAAATTATTAGGGTGAGGCATATGGGCTACTAACATCTTACTACACAACATACACTTAGTATTACTTTCTTAGCTACAGTATACATATCTCCCTGGTATATTATTATACAATACATTTTTGGACTCACCTTGTTGTGCTGTGCTCACTTGAACAGGTGGTACGTCGGTCCTTCGTGGGCAAATTTTGTCATCAAAGTCTGACATTCTCTGGATTTATGGTGCTTTCAAGACAACTGGGAACTCAGAAAAAAACAAGGTTGAATCATGATGACATCATTGATCTTCAGGTCGTAGCTCTAGAAAGAGGCCGGATTTATAATTCCAAGTTGGATGACCATTCAAAACGTATTTTCCAAGTCGGAGCTCATTTATTCCCGACTTTCCAGTTGTCTTGAACTCACTGATGTCAAGTTTTCGCAGTTCCGAGTTAACAGTTGAATGTTTATCATTTTAAACTTGGAAAAGAGCCCCTTAAGCACAGATTTGGGACCACACAGCCACTCCACTGAATAGCAGGCTAGTGATTGCTATGCAATGCTTGCATTGCAGTTGCCACTGTCACTGATTCCTTCCAAACCACTCATTGTTGAATTTGCGATTTCCAACTTGTTGTGTAATGTTTATGTCCAATGGACGATGAGCACCGATAGGTTTTATCTATAATTTCTCTTCATTATTTCTCTTCATATGACAAGGATTACAAAGGATTTGCCAGTAGATTGTCGACTTGATTCATAATGATCACTGCTAGCTAAGATTTTGAAAGTATGATGTTGACAATCAAAGCTACTGTACATACTGTATAACGTGATTCAACGTAATTTTATCTGTGGCCAATGACCTTGAGCCTTCTTGGATGGGCACTTCTAATGTAACTCTATGACAGCACCCAAGGGGCTAGAACTTTCTAGCTCTACCCTTAGACTTGGCGGTGACGTGGTGTTCCCCATGCCAAAATAATATGCAAAACAGGCAAAACTGCCCCACCTGCCCTAAATGATGGGTCGCCACTTGTCCTAAATATTTCTAAAACTAAAAGCATTGTATTTGGGACAAATCATTCACTAAACCCTAAACCTCAACTAAATATTGTAATAAATAATGTGGAAATTGAGCAAGTTGTCATGGTCAAAACATATTGATACAACAGTAGGTAAGATGGGGAGAAGTCTGTCCATAATAACGCACTGCTCTACCTTCTTAACAGCACTATCAACAAGGCAGGTCCTACAGGCCCTAGTTTTGTTGCACCTGGACTACTGTTCAGTCATGTGGTCAGGTTCCATAAAAAGGGACTTAGGAAAATTGCAATTGGCTCAGAACTGGGCAGCACGGCTGGCCCTTGGATGTACACAGAGAACTAACATTAATAATATGCATGTCAATCTCTCCTGGCTTAAAGTGGAGGAGAGATTGACTTCATCATTACTTGTATTTATGAGAGGTATTGACATGTTGAATGCACTGAGCTGTCTGTTTGAACTACTAGCACCCAGCTCGGACACCCATGCATACCCCACAAGACATGCCACAAGAGGTCTCTTCACAGTCCCCAAGTCCAAAACAGAATATGGGAGGCACACAGTACTACTTAGAGCCATGTGGCATGTAGTATGCAAGCAGTAAAATTTGATTTAAAAAACAGACACATGCATACACACACACAACAACATACGCACTATACACACGTGTACACATTCATTTTGTATTGTAGATATGGATATCATAAGGTGAATGCACCAATTTGTAAGTCGCTCTGGATAAGAGCGTCTGCTAAATGACTTAAATGTAAATGTAAATATGTGGTAGTGGTGGAGTAGGGGTCTGAGGGCACACAGTGAATATATTGTAAGGTTTTTAAAATTGTATAACTGCCTTAATTTTGCTGGACCCCAGGAAGAGTAGCTATGGGGATCCAAAATAAATACAAACACAAATACAAATATTTCCCTCAATCCTGACTAGTCTCCCAGTCCCTAGTCCTGAAAAACATCCCCACAGCATGATGCTGCCACCACCATGCTTCACTGTAGGGATGGTGCAGGTTTCCTCCAGACGTGAAGCTTGGCAGTCAGGCCAAAGAGTTCAATCTTGGTTTCATCAGACTAGAGAATCTTGTTTCTCATGATCTGAGAGTCTTTAGGTGCCTTTTGGCAAACTCCAAGAGGGCTGTCATGTGCCTTTTACTGAGGAGTGGCTTCCGTCTGGCCACTGTAACATAAAGGCCTGATTGGTGGAGTGCTGCAGAGATGGTTGTCCTTCTGGAAGGTTCTCCCATCTCTACAGAGGAACTCTGGAGCTCTGTCAGAGTGACCATCGGGTTCATGGTCACCTTCCTGACCAAGGACCTTCTCCCCCGATTGCTCAGTTTGGCCGGGCGGCCAGCTTTAGGAAGGGTCTTGGTGATTCCAAACCTCTTCCATTTAAGAATGATGGAAGCCAATGTGTTCTTGGGGACCTTCAAAGCTGCAGAAATGTTTTGGTACCCTTCCGCAGATCTGTGCCTCAACATAATCCTGTCTCGGAGCTCTACGGACAAATTGTTCGACCTCATGGCTTGGTTTCTTTTCTGACATGCACTGTCAACTGTGGGACCTTATGTAGACAGGTGTGTGCCTTTCTAAATCATGTCCAATCAATTAAATTTACCACAGGTGGACTCCAATCAAGTTGTAGAAATATTTCAAGGAGGATCCATGGAAACAGGATGCACCTGAGCTCAATTTCGAGTCTCATAGCGAAGGATCTGAATACTTAAGGTATTTCTGTTCTTTATTTTTAATACATTTGCTAAACATCCAAAAACCTGTTTTTGCTTTGTCATGATGGGGTATTGTGTGTAGATTGATGTGATTTTTTAATACATTTTAGACTAAGGCTGTAACGTAACAAAACATGGAAAAAATCAAGGTGTCTGAATACTTTCCGAAGGCACTGTATGTGCAGGCTACACACAACCTCTCAACACAGTTATGGTAGACAATGTCCAATCTCAATTTCCATCTCATATTCAAATCTCCACTAATGTGTATTATGTGGCACTGACAGTGGCTCAAATATGAACTGTTTCTAATCACAAAATGGCTGATACACTGTGCCCACAAAAAAACGCTTCAGGAAATAGACATTTGCAATATTGTTTCATGATATTATGCTAACAAAGCGAGAGCACGGTGGGATACTGGTCAGATTCATGGGTAATTGATCAACTGCTGAATCTCCGCTAACCTAGGCTTGTTTGTTTAGCAGAGAATCTGATGTTCCCTGTGACAGTCACCATAATAAGCGGGTTATCATGAAGTAATAACAGCTACAACCTTCCCAAATTCCCCCAATAACCAGGTGCAAATGGAGAGAAAAGGGCCAATAAGCTGCCTAACATCTTTCAGTCCAAGGTAGACTAAAACAAATTTTCACTAGACTTCATAATATTTTACCAGTCGGCCAACAGTGTTTCATAGGCCTAGGCTATCTACGCTACATGAACAAAATTAGCCCAAAGGCCAGCAGATGTCAATATTGAGTCATTTCATCTTACTGTCCAAAGGAAATATATGCAGCAGACTATATACTAGTTTCCCCCGTTGACCGGTTCGTACATAAAACATTCTCCATTCAGGCTGCAAAGGCGTCGATTTCCTCCTTAACTCGATTTAATGTTGAAAAGGAGGGAAAAAACGAAATGTTCCACCACCATGCTAGGGTGGCTAATGCTACCTCATGATATTGCATACAAAGTTCAGACCAAGGGTAAACAACAGACTGCTGCAACCTGATTGGCTGAACACGAACAGCCACATCCATGACTAGCAATTGGGTGGTGGAAAATGATGTTCCATAAAGAAAGTACGCATATTTTCCAGTTTTTCCCCCGCTTTATCGACAATAAATCGAGTTAAGGAGGTAATCGACGCCTTTGCAGTCTGAATGGAGAATGTTTAATGTATGAACCGGTCCAGGGGGTATACGAGTGCATAGCTGGCTCCATACGTTCCCTTTGGACGGTAAGATTAAACGGCTCAATATCACCATCTGCCGGCCTTTGGGCAACAACAAAATAGTGTGGTGAATTTGAGAGATCTTTGAGTTGATTAAATTGCAACGAATACAAAAATAAAAAGATAGATTCATGTGTATATTTCTCCACTTACAATATTATAATGTTCGAATGTTTTTGCTGGTATTGTATGCTTTTAAATAGCACTTCTGGTTTGAACGGGAATACCGGGAAGCCCGGTATTTTCATGCAATTTCCTCAGGAAGGAAAATTGGTAGACTCTCGGGAAAATATTAAACTCTAACACACACACTCTGCTGTCCCATTACCACGCCAATGCCGTGGCCCACCGGGACGATGCCCAACGTCGACCTATGGCCCACTGTGCCCACTTTGCTCTCACCAACCTGGACCCCCGTTTCCCTGTGGGTGGGAGGGCACTCTGCCAGCTGAACCCCTCAACATTCCATAACAACAGCAGAGCTAGAGCTCAGGCGGTCTGCCAGCCAAGGGGCCCCAGTCCAGCCATGCCCAGGGAAGCTTTATCTCTCTGCCCTTTCATGTCTGTCCAAGAGAGGGGTCACTGGGGCCCATGTGGCCCTGGATAGAGGGAGGGAGGGACCCGGTGAGAAGGGGGACAGCTGCAGACAGACAGGCAGAGGGAGCAGAGCAGCTGTAGCCACAGTTAAAGGTGTGCAGCAGGAGAGCTTTCTCAGAGGGGAGAAAATATGGTCAGAATTGTCCATTCTGGGTCAGCTAACAACAGCATTCAAGTGATAAATGTGGCCCCAGAGTGATAGAGGACAAGATGAAAATCTAAATAAAGTGTTGGGCAATTCTACGAAAACAGAATTGCGCTGAGACTAACATTTTCCACTTTAATATGTACTGTATCCCAAACAAAAAACACAGATTTTAAAGTTTAACAAATCATGCAACTACTATATGCACAAGGACTACTTTAACATGTTTTTATTTTACAAAAACACATTTACTGGAAGAAATTTGCCAATGCAAAATTTGGTAACAGAGTTTTAGTAAAATCTCCCTCAGTTTTTTATGTGACCACGTTTTCCAAAAATATCTGCTCTAAAATTCTAAGATGTCTGCTGAAATAATTGTCTGTCAGCTATGACATGACACCTTGACTTTGAAAACATCTATTTTGATTATTGAATTACAATATGTGAAGTGGATTTACACCCGGTAACTGAACTGCGATCCCTGATCTATACTACACAGAAATGCATAATTATGCATATGAATGTAATTTTCTTCATGGTGATGTATCCTAAAAAGGTGCACAAAGGTAGAAATATGCAATATCCTCCTTTGCATATTTGGGAATTATTCTACATCCTGGCTATTATTTTAATAAGCACCGCTCATTAAGTAGTACTTTCAAGTATTTTTACTCAAGTACTTTATACCACTGTCTACAGTACAGTACAGGACTGTACTTTACTGTACTGTACTGAGCAACACTCTACGCAACTTGTTAAAACTTTACTTTGCTGTACTGTGCTCTTCTGTACTGTACCATGCTCTCCAAACTTGTGAAACATAGATGTCTATGATTGGTTCAGATTCGGTCCGGCCCAAACATCTGTGACATTGAAATTAAGTCCGGACCGTACCAAAAAACGATGTCTGTGGGACGTTGAAATCAAGGCCAGGGCGAAATGACCATATTTCAACTACTTTTCAACGTCCATGGACGTCCGGTGTCGGTCGGTGCTCAGTGGGTAAGGATGCTGGTTACAGGAAATGGAAAGTGAGGGGGCTCATGGGCAGGTCAATAAGAGCCTGGAAAGGTGACATTTACTGGAGAGAGAGGAGAGAGAGAGGCATAGAGAGAGAGGGAGGGCTTGTCCAGACTTGCTTTGACCACCAGATGACAGAAAGAGAAAGAAAACAGTTATGAGCAGAACATAACAGTATGCCAGGGAGGACAGTAGCAGGTGACCCTATGAGCTGAACATAACAGTTTGGGAGTGGAAGGGAGGACTTTAGCAGGTGACCCAACTGTGTTTTGTGACTAATGTGATATCATATTGTAGCCAATTTAATTAGAATAATTCCATTAATGATTTTTCTGAAATTCTATTACCAATATCGTAACATAATTTCATGTTTGAATAACTTAATAACTCATAAAATTAAATAGATACCAGCAAAAACACTAGAACTAATTGGTATGTCTACCTTTACTTGTTACTTCTGTGAAGTTATCCTCCCTTCTCATGAGGGAGAGAAATTAGAAAATGTCTTAAAGATACAGTATTAGTTGGCAGGGATCTTTACATTATAGTGTTCTGATGTTTTTCTAATACCTTTTAAGACTTTTTCTCATAGATTTCCATCTGTTTGAATAGAAATCAAAGTATTTGCTTATTCCTAATATTTAGGATAGAAAATGGTTGAAACATTTATTGTCTTAATAAAAAATTCAAAAACAGAGTCTTAGCTTTTATTTGACACTACATTTGATATGCTCCTATGAACTTCACATGTTGATGTTCATGGGTCCTTTTGCATGGACATGCCCTTTTCCAGCCTACATATTCCAACTCCAGATTAATCACAATGGGCCTGATCCCCGATTTAGGAATGTATTCCTTTTCTTACGCACTCCTTTCTCAGTATTTGGTATTCAGATTTACATTTTTCAGTCACATAACACGCTCTGCAGGTGTGGCTACATTGTGCGCTTTGAATAAATGTCATTCAACCCCTGAAAACCTTCCCACTTGCTGGCCAACAGATTTTCCGTGGAGTTTTTCAGTACATTTATCTTCAGTACATTTATCCCTTTAAATATAGTGTACCTTTAATTAGAATTTTGTTGTCAGACACAATAGAATAGATTAAGAGAACAGGGTCAGAATATAGGGATCAATGAAAGAAAGCACTCTATGTATATTCCTCTCAGTTTCAGCACCAACTGGTAGATTTAAAAATACTCTGATCTTGTAGATTATTTAAGCACATTTTAGGGTTAGGAAAGTATGTATGAAAAAAAGTTGTTTGGAGAGCCTTTTCGCACAAAACATATTGATGAAAAAAAAAATACATTGGTTTGATTCTTCCTGAAAGTTTTCATACTCAAGTTCAATCCATAAAATATTGGAAAGTGGAAAAAAAGTGTACAAATAGGATTGAACAATAATACTATAAATCTACTCCAATTCAAATATGCTACATGTCCCAAAATATTGCACAACGTCTTTCAATATGCACAGAGAGAAAAGTGTATAAAAACAGAATTATGTTTCATTTACGCACACTAATCTCAGGTCAACAAGAATTTACAATTTGGTGTAATTTGTGTGAAAAATATTCCCTTTTGAGTGGATGAGGTATTATGAATTTATGTGTGTAAACATGTTTGTGTATGTGTGTGTGTGTCAGCATTTTCATGTGTGTGCATGTGCGTGTGTGTGTGTGTGCGTGTGTGTGTGTTCACATCACACGTCTGTTTGTGTGTAAGTGTGTGCAGGGAGGAACACCCTTAGCCCCTGTGTGGTGGTCAGGTTGAGCTCCCCCCTGAGCAGACGGATGGCAGAGGGAGGGCGTCTGTTGAGCCCATAGCCCTGTGAACACACAATACAGTGTGGCACGCTCGCCTCCAGCTCCACCTGTGTAACAGCAGAGCCCCAGCAGGCCTCTGCCCCCTATATTACCTCTGTGTCCTTCCCTCTGCCATCTGGGTCAGTCAGGGAGCCTAGGCCTAAGCCACAGTCTGACCCCCCACACCCCAGGCCTCACGTGGAGTTGTGAGGGGATGGGGTCAGCCTCTGGGAGCCAATGCCCACAAGGCTTCCTCTAGCGTACCTGACTGGGACACGAGTTCTAGAGCAGCTGCTGTCTGTAGCCTATATCAAGCTCATCATCACCACCTGAAAACAAAATTGTTGGACCAAATCATTCAATTTACACTGTCTCATCTACGTAGGAGATTGAGCAGAAACTTTGTTTGAATAAAAATATTTAGAATATACCAATAAGACAAGCAAGTGTGGATTGTAAATATAAATATATGACATTTTTTGACAGTAACTATTCATCTATGAATCATAGCTATTAATGGATGAAAAATGTCAGGAGAGAAAATAATTACAGACTGATAAAACATTGAATGAGAGATTACGCACCTACAATATAATCTAAGTTGATTTAGTTTTCTATAGATCCCCTCTATGAATTAAATCAAGCCTTCATACTATTACAGAATAATAGGAACTAATTTAGGCATGACACATCACTAAACTCGGTAACACTTTCTACACAGTAGTAACTGTAGTAACAATATAGTAGTACTATGTAATGACATGGTAAATGGTTTAGCGGTATCAGTTATTACACAATTGGAACAAGAACTGTGTAATTCCACATCCACTTGCTGAAGGTTATTCCACATGTGTAATTACTAAAGTAATGTAATTACATGAAACATAGTCACAATTTGGTTGGTGTTACTAACATAGTAATTCACAGGTGACTTTCAAACGTGTAATTACAAAACATAAGTTACATAGTGGAACAAGAAAATATGCAGTAACATTAGTAATTACACATGTGGAATAACTTTCAGCAAGTGGATGTGGAATTACACAGTCCTTGTTCCAATTGTGTAATAACTGATCCCGCTAAACCATCTTACACATATTTACATAGTAATATATATGTAACTAATATGTTGTTACTACAGTAATTAATGTGTAGTTACATAGTAATAGGGGCAACTTAATGTATAGTGTTCCTTAAAGTTGCACTGTGTAGAAATCGCTCCGCCATTTCCTGGTTGCTAAAATTCTAATAGTTTGCCTAATTTCAGTTATGTGACAAAATAAGCTGGTATAGTGTAGAGAAACATTGTACCATCAAAACCGCTGTGAAATATATTTTCCATAACCAAAAATATGTTGTTTTAGCTGTTTGAAGCTGGTGTACAACCCCGAACGTAAAAGAAGCAAAAACAAAACTTAAGAATGGGAATCATACAAATAACGCAGATAGAACAGATCTACCGCATCTTAAACTTGCTTTCTAGTAGAGTGATAGATCTATAACCCACATTTCTATGTGAATTTAGTGGGGCCACACAAAAAGTTACATATTGGCACTTTAACTCTAAACAGGGTGCAGTTCAATCTTTCACCACATGGGTGGCTGGTGTACTAGTTTGCACTAATCTGAATAGAATTGTATTAGAGAGAAATCAGATATGAACTGGAGGCAGCTAAGGTTATAATATCATGATGAAACTGAGACAGAACAGCAATAGGGATTACATCCAAATGAAAAATATGTTATTGTACATGTTAAATATGAAACAAAAAGACAGAAAACAAAAACCAATGTACTTCTTCAAGAAAAGAATAATAAATAAAAAACTGGTATATAAATGAATTAATTAATGAATCGCTATAAGCTATAGTTACTACTCTTCTAACCTTAGAAATACCCCCACAAGCTACAATGGTAAACTATAGCAAAATAGACCAAAAGAGACAACCACACAGCAGTTTTCAGCTGTCGGTGCAACACAATGTAGAACTTCAACAGAGCTATTTCCAGATGTTAAGGTGAAACAGATTGATCGTCTGTTAATGTGAATCAGATCAGATTATGTTCTTTTCACTTCCTCTATGATGTCTCCTCACATGCAGGCACTGAAACCTCCACTACAGAAACAGCAGAGATAAATATAATATAATATAATAGCTCTATAGTAATATTCTATTCTATTATTATATTACTTATGGCAATTGCAAAAACATTGTTGTAGATTTTGTCGCACTTTGTGAAAACCATGTGTCCAACTTTCTAACTACGTCCTACAAGTGAGTATCAGATGCATATTAACAATGCATATTAACATTACATTATATTTCAGGCAAAGCAATGATCATCATTCATGATTTCACATATTCTTTCACTTAACATATGCACCTTAGGCTAAACGACACATTACATGTCTCTCAGGAATGGTGGAATTGCATAATCCTGTATGAAATGTTGGGGATTACACTGCAGCATAGTAAAAGGAAAATAAATAACTCATTATGTGTTTGTGATATGGGCTGAGTTGTAAATATACAGAAGGATGCGGCTCTTATCAAAGTACCTGATTCTCGCGAGGGTTGGCTTAGCAGAGAGAAACACGGAGGAGAGTGAGCAAAATAAGGAACAGACAACCACCCAGCCTGCCTGGCGTACAGAGCAGACGGGGACAGGGATAGACAGAGCCAGGAAAGCCGTCCGAGAAGTGGCTGGGCGTGACGTCACGAGTTTTCTGAACGTCAACAACAACCTGCAGCATCAGAACCTGCCAGCGGCGGTTCCCAGTGGGCGGTTCCTGGGGTAAGAGGAGTTGCTGTCGCTTTTTTCAGCCACCACAACCTCTCTGTATTGTTTGAAGCCATTCCAGAAGCGACACAGTTCATCCTCTCGTTGTGTTTCCGGCCAAGGCTGCTTCTCTCTCATTTATTCACATGCGCACAAGAAAAGCGCGAGCTTAAAAAAGTACAGGCACGATAGGGGAACCCATTGCTCTCCCCACGACTTCCCGCGCCAGCCAGGTAATATAATTATGACAACAACCTGCAAAACGGTTGAAAATATACTTCTGATACTGTGTTTATGTGAAGTTTGTAGTATTCAAGAATGGTGGAAGCTATGTCCACTGACAGCTAACGTTAGCCAGAGAGTGTTTGTAGTGCTTGCTACGTGAAGATGATGCTGATGCTGCAACGAGGCTGGGAGTGCGAGACAGCAGACAGGAGGGAGGTGGAGTGGTCTGGGTCGGGATCTGGCCTAGTGTGTGTGCGTGTTCTCAGCATTGCTTTCTGCCCCCCCTCATTTTTTAAAAACTATAAATTGTTTACGTCAATAAATTGTTTACGTCAGGCATTAAATATTATATACAGTCAAGTATCTGAATAGTTTGGAATAATTTATGCATGCCTGTAAAGTCGATTCTTAATTCTTTAGCTCATCTACTAGCAAGCTATTGGCGGCATGCGTTTGCTTGACAGCTCTTGAGGTGAGATGATGCAGTTGCTACTGTTGTGCTGGCAGGCTATCATTGGGCGCGTTCAAGGAGATACTTTTGGGAAGTTGGTGTCACCGCCTTTCAAAGTGTTCTTGCATTATGGGGATACAAATTGTCTGACTTGCGTCTACATGTTGACTGCATTGCGCTCCTCACCAACTTCAACCTGCAGCAAACGCCTGCGTTGTAGGAGGATCTATTTTCAACCAATCGTTATGGTGTTTATGTTTGAGCCAGTGACGAAACAGGAACAAACTTTTCTGTGATTCATATATACAGTGGATATATACAAATAAATAATATTTGAGACCTCTCACCAATTGATTGTACAGACATATGATTTCAGTTTGAGTGTGTGATATGGGGGTTAGAGACATGTTTCTTTTGAGAACTACGTTGACACTGCCATGCATCTGAGCCTTGCTGTAGGAAAACCACAACAGTGTCCGACTTTCCACTGTCGCAGATGCACCTCCCCCGACATCACTCATCGACTTTCGTCTACAGTGGGCTGCATCAGCCTAACAACTGGAACATGCTAATTTTCAAAAAGCAGCAACATTGTTTCCATAAACCCTTTGAACCCTCTGTCAGTTTGATACTTTGTGTACCAACAATGTTTACTAAAGCTTTTGTTTGTTTATGTCTGCATTTCTGCAGCACTCTATAATAATTCAGACTGATATAATTCAGGATGTCTTGACCCACTCAACTATGTGACACTGTCACTTTATAATGAGGACTAACACTGCTGCCTGCTCCTCTTTTTACATAAACATTTGGAGTGAAGATGGCTTCCCCTAGAGCCCTCATACACCCCTGTCGCTGCCCATAACCACTGGTACAGTGATAGGCTTTGTCATTTTATGACAACTAGGATTCTAATGCAGCCTCCATGTAAATCATACAGTAGGCTATAAGAGTTGACAAGTGATACTGAGGTAATTCAGTATCTGACAAGATAAGAGGAACTCCTGGGATCCATCAGACATCAGCATCCGCCAGCGTTCAATCACACCTTTTCATTTCCTTAATTTCAAACCAAAACACTGGTCTCGCTCTCTCTTGTTACTCTCTGTGTGATCCTTATGAATTTTCATTCTTCATTCAGGCACTGTTCTGCTCCTTTGGTATTATCCTAATCCATGTCTAATTCAAAAGGCACAAATAAAAAAGTATTTTTAGTCTTGTGGGCTAGTCTGTGCAGATGATAATGGCAATAGATTTGTATTTGATAGACAACTCATTTGGACATGGCTTTACTTCCATATCAGTTTTTTTCTCTCCAGAGTTTCTTAGGAGGGTAAATGCCTTTGGACAACAGCTGCTGTCCTGGGTCTGTTCTAAGATGTTTGATGCTAAAGGAAGTGGAAGTTAGGAAGTGTGTGGCTAGGCTTAATGTACTAAGTGCTTCCAGAAGCCATCTTGGGTTACAGAGCAGTAGGCCTAGTTTTTATCTGGATTCTTAAGTGCGCTGCAGGAGTCGTGTAGAGCAACATGATATCCCTCCGCTAAGGAATCACTTGTACCCTTGACCAGGGTCTTGTTCATTAGGCACAAATGGGAGCGTCATTTAAATGCGTTTCAGAACCACTTCAAAAAATATTTGATGCATCTTAAGGAGCTTATGCTGTCTACATTTGTTGATAAACAAATGAAAAACATGCCAGCCAGGGCATGTGCATACTGTTTGTTTAGACTATACTGTCTACAGAATACAATAATTCTAATCAAGGCTTTTAGACATAGGTCAGCAATTTGCATCTTTCTATTATTTCAGCTGTCTGTCATGTTCTGTATTTACATTAGTGATGGGGAAAAATGTATACAGTTACATATCGGGATATTGTTGGGGATGATATATCCTATAGTTTTGACAATATCACAATATTATTTGTGCGCTAGTTAGCTGTACCTGCACCAAAACTCCAGTATTTCTCCTTCATAGCTTGTTCTCCATCTAATTTTTAGATATGGAGTCAATTTGTTTTCAGGTCTTTTATTTCCACGACTGATTAAAACATTTTTCTCCTGGCTCTCTCTTGTCCCTCTGCAGCAGACATATGGTGAGCAATATGTTTTGGAACGTCGAAGCGCAATACATATTGTATCGGCACCAAAGTATTGTGATATTATTGTATCGTGAGGTCACTGGCAATTTTCAGCCCTATATAACACCATGACTTTTCTCTTGTGTAGGCTATGGGAATGTGGATGGTCTGTCTGGGATAGTAGGCTATTTGCTAAATAGGCTCTCAATGGGAGGAGGCTGCGGGCAATTCCACTGTAACAGAGTGATGCTGAGACTAGAGGTCGACCGATTAATCGGAATGGCCGATTAATCGGGGCTGATTTCAAGTTTTCATAACAATCGGAAATCGGTATTTTTGGGCGCCGATTTGCCGATATTTAAACATATATATATATATATTTTTTTTTTTACACCTTTATTTAATCTTTATTTAACTAGGCAAGTCAGTTAAGAACACATTCTTAATTTCAATGACGGCCTAGGAACGTTCTGCCTCGACAGATTTTTAACCTTGTCAGCTCGGGGGATCCGATCTTGCAACCTTACAGTTAACTAGTCCAATGCTCTAACACTGATTACATTGCACTCCACGAGGAGCCTGCCTGTGCCGCGAATGCAGTAAGCTAAGGTAAATTGCTAGCTAGCATTAAACTTATCTTATAAAAAACAATCAATCAATGACTGTCATTGCTCCAATATGTACTTAACCATAAACATCAATGCCTTTCTTAAAATCAATACACAAGTATATATTTTTAAACCTGCATATTTAGCTAAATGAAATCCAGGTTAGCAGGCAATATTAACCAGGTGAAATTGTGTCATTTCTCTTGCGTTCATTGCACGCAGAGTCAGGGTATATGCAACAGTTTGGGCCGCCTGGCTCTTTGCGAACTAATTTGCCAGAATTTTACGTAATTATGACAACATTGAAGGTTGTGCAATGTAACAGGAATATTTAGACTCATGGATGCCACCCGGTAGATAAAATACGGAACGGAATAAACGTTTTGTTTTTGAGGTGATATTTTCCGGATTAGTCAAAGGTATATGGTTTAGAGAGAAATAGTCGACGCGTTATAATTCCTGTAATAACTTGCGGCTGAACTTGACAGGGGTTCCTTCGTTATTTTACCGTTCATGTCTTCCATAGAGAATGTCTTGATCTACTTCAAATAAGGTCTGTGTTTCGTGCAGGCTTAAACCGCCTCGACGTTTTGATACCCGTGTAAATCTCACTAAGATAAGGTAACGTTTGTCAACATATTTTCATAAATCCACTCTACAAAAAAAATGATCTTCGCTTATATTTAGCCAATATTGATCAGTTCCAGGTTACAATGTTTTCAACATTCATCACAGGTAACTTAAACTTTATTTTTATTCAAACAGTTGAGAGTATTTGTCTCCTAAGCTGACTCTTATGTATCATTGTCACTTCAGAGCTGTGTGTGTGTATTTATGTATTATATTAAGTTAAAATAAAAGTGTTCATTGTTCATTCAGTATTGTTGCAGTTGTCATTATTACAAAAATGTGTGTGTGTATGATATATATATATATAAGACGGAAGAATATATATATACACTGCTCAAAAAAATAAAGGGAACACTTAAACAACACAATGTAACTCCAAGTCAATCACACTTCTATGAAATCAAACTGTCCACTTAGGAAGCAACACTGATTGACAATAAATTTCACATGCTGTTGTGCAAATGAAATAGACAAAAGGTGGAAATTATAGGCAATTAGCAAGACACCCCCAAAAAAGGAGTGATTCTGCAGGTGGTGACCACAGACCACTTCTCAGTTCCTATGCTTCCTGGCTGATGTTTTGGTCACTTTTGAATGCTGGCGGTGCTCTCACTCTAGTGGTGGCATGAGACGGAGTCTACAACCCACACAAGTGGCTCAGGTAGTGCAGTTCATCCAGGATGGCACATCAATGCGAGCTGTGGCAAAAAGGTTTGCTGTGTCTGTCAGCGTAGTGTCCAGAGCATGGAGGCGCTACCAGGAGACAGGCCAGTACATCAGGAGACGTGGAGGAGGCCGTAGGAGGGCAACAACCCAGCAGCAGGACCGCTACCTCCGCCTTTGTGCCAGGAGGTGCACTGCCAGAGCCCTGCAAAATGACCTCCAGCAGGCCACAAATGTGCATGTGTCTGCTCAAACGGTCAGAAACAGACTCCATGAGGGTGGTATGAGGGCCCGACGTCCACAGGTGGGGGTTGTGCTTACAGCCCAGCACCGTGCAGGACGTTTGGCATTTGCCAGAGAACACCAAGATTGGCAAATTCGCCACTGGCGCCCTGTGCTCTTCACAGATGAAAGCAGGTTCACACTGAGCACATGAGCACATGTGACAGACGTGACAGAGTCTGGAGACGCCGTGGAGAACGTTCTGCTGCCTGCAACATCCTCCAGCATGACCAGTTTGGTGGTGGGTCAGTCATGGTGTGGGGTGGCATTTCTTTGTGGGGCCGCACAGCCCTCCATGTGCTCGCCAGAGGTAGCCTGACTGCCATTAGGTACCGAGATGAGATCCTCAGACCCCTTGTGAGACCATATGCTGACACATGCACATTTGTGGCCTGCTGGAGGTCATTTTGCAGGGCTCTGGCAGTGCACCTCCTTGCACAAAGGCGGAGGTATCGGTCCTGCTGCTGGGTTGTTGCCCTCCTACGGCCTCCTCCACGTCTCCTGATGTACTGGCCTGTCTCCTGGTAGCGCCTCCATGCTCTGGACACTACGCTGACAGACACAGCAAACCTTTTTGCCACAGCTCGCATTGATGTGCCATCCTGGATGAACTGCACTACCTGAGCCACTTGTGTGGGTTGTAGACTCCGTCGCATGCTACCACTAGAGTGAGAGCACCGCCAGCATTCAAAAGTGACCAAAACATCAGCCAGGAAGCATAGGAACTGAGAAGTGGTCTGTGGTCACCACCTGCAGAATCACTCCTTTTTTGGGGGTGTCTTGCTAATTGCCTATAATTTCCACCTTTTGTCTATTCCATTTGCACAACAGCATGTGAAATTTATTGTCAATCAGTGTTGCTTCCTAATTGGACAGTTTGATTTCACAGAAGTGTGATTGACTTGGAGTTACATTGTGTTGTTTAAGTGTTCCCTTTATTTTTTTGAGCAGTGTATATATATATATATATATATTTTTTTTTTAAATAAATCGGCCGATTAATCGGTATCGGCTTTTTTTGTCCTCCAATAATCGGTATCGGTATCGGCGTTGAAAAATCATAATCGGTCGACCTCTAGCTGAGACAGTGCAGATGCAAAATTTGGTAACAGAATGACTGTACAAACAGCACAACCCATCATTCTATTACCCAACTTTGCATTTGCAGTGTTCTTCAGGTAAGCTAAATGTGTTTTTGTAAAATTTTCTGTGGAAATTGTTAAAAGTAGTCCTTGTGAATAAAGTTTAACTTTGCAATCATTGTTTTTTGTTTGACATATATTTTAAAGTGAGTCTCAGCATCACTCTGTTACTGTGCAATTGCCCATTTGGCTCCTGAAATAGATTTAGGCAACTTAATCCTTCTGTAGTGATTCTTGGGGGAACAAGGCCTGTCATAGTTAGGGTTGCAAAATTCTGGGAATGTTCAATACATTTCCTGGTTTTCCAGAAATCCAGCTTGGAGGATTCCCGGAATCAGGAGGGAATAGGCAGGAAATCCCCAGCTGGGATTTCGGGAAAACCAGGGAATTCCCAGAATTTTGCAACACTAGTCACAGTGTTTGCATGATGAAGCATTATGTTTTTGCACACTATCTATCTAGTTTAGAGAAAGAAAACATTTGAGTAAATTCAATGTTGTTGTAAATCCCCCAAAATGGAATCAAGCCAGGCATTAGCCAAATAAGTGGTTTTTGTCCAGAAATGCTCGGGTGCTTGTATCATTCTAGGTATTCTTTATTTCCTAAATTTCAGCAGCTGTGAATTAATTTATGTGTACCTAGCCTATATTCTTGCTGCTGTGTGCTCCAGCCTCCAGGGCTGAGGGAATTGTAAATGCTTCATGGTGTATTTTTGAATGGAATGAGGCGTTTCAGATTCTTTTTCTGCTTGTATCCTCTGGGTCCACCCCCACAGTGTGAGTCAGGTCAGCCTCTCACTCTATAGTTTACTTAGTTGTTGTGATTTGAAAGTGTTTTATTTGTAAATGTGTTGATGGGCAGTGGGCACTAATTGGCCTTTCATATCGCTATGGGAACTAAGTACAACCCAGTGTTGGAGGTTACATAGTCACTATTGGTTTAAAACCTGGTATGGCTCCATGTGTTCGGTGCCTTGTGAAGATAATTCAAGTTATTTATTTACTAGTACAGGGCACCCTGCAGCCTGTAATAATAATAATAATATACTGTACTTCTAGAGACTCTGGGCCTATATGTCTACAGAATCTCTAGGAAATCAAATGTCTTCCGTCTGCTATCACCATGTCTGCAAACTGGCCTGTTCTTCAGGATAAGCATTGATAGTTATTCATGGTGCATAATGTCTGTTTGATTCCCTTGTGGCAAGTGTGTCTAGTAGTTCACACTGGCCTTATTTGATGCTCGCTGCATGCTCTGCAGGCATGTGCTTCATGAGTTGATTTTGCTGTCATCTCACTCATTCGCTGATTCCTTTGTTTTCTTCAGTGGATGGTATCTGTAGTGTGAGTGTTGCCTATAAAGGTAGGCTAGGTATGGATTAGTCTAGTGGGTGACAGTACAGTATTGCCCATTGGAGAGTGATCACAATCAACTGGAGTTCAGTGAATTTCCCTAATGTGGTGTGCTGTTCATTTTGATTCAGGGCTGTTCCCTGACATGGCGAGACTGATTAAGGGTGTATGGCTGGCTGGTACCTCATACCACTGCACATTGATCAGGTACTGATACTCCCTTCAAAAACTGTTTGATGTAGTGCCATTTTTAAGTATTTTATTCCTCTTGTTACTATTTTTTATTTTATTTTACTCTGCATTGTTGGGAAGGGCTTATAAGCGAGCATTTCACGGTAAAGTCTACACTCGTATTCGGCGCATATGACAAATGCAATTGGATTTGAGTTGATTTGGCTGGCTCTTTCTGGACCCTCCCTCCGCTCCCCTCTCCACTAGGGCTGCGAATTGGCAGGGACCTCACAATACAATATAATCACGGTTCTATAGATGTTGTGATTCGATACTGAGATTTTATTGCGATTCGACGTTCCAAACATATTGCTCTCTATATGTCTGCTGCAGAGAGACGAGAGCCATGAGAAAACGAGTTTTGATCAGTCATGGAAAATAAAGTGCTGAAAAGATGTTGGCTCACTATTTACAAAGAAGATGGAGAACAAGCTATGAAGGAAAAATACTGGAGTTTTGGTACAGGTACACCATCACTACTCTCCATCCCCGTGTGTGAAATGAAATTACTATCTCAACGTTCTCCCTCTGACTACATAAAGACATTGAGTTCAGCGTTGTTGGTTTTAGCACAGCTGAAGACTGCTCTGCGGTGACAGGCTTACAACAGCAGGGCTGGGGCTTCGTCACACTGGATCTCAGCTCGCCACCGTGTCTGTCACTCAATCTGTCTGAGGCGGAGGGAGGGTGCAGGGGAACATAGTGGAATGGCGGCCAGCAGCACACTGCTGCCTCTGCCACACATGAAGAGCCAGGCATGATATCGACAGTCAGCTCTCTGTCCTTCTTCCGCCCCTCTACTACTATAGACTAGTACTACACAGACTTGAGCTATCAGACCGGCTGAGTCACCACATCCTCTATGACTCCTTTTATTATTTTATGTGCTCTGTCCTTTATAGTCATTCATTGACAGTCATATGAAATCCAGCAGCGTTCTGTGCAAGGCAATGATTGGGAAGCTCCGTAGCCCATAAGGCTGTGGCTGAAACCCCCTCCAGCCCCATCATATACCCATTGTGTACACCCCAGTGATTTTATAGGCTTCAATGTGCTACACAGCCAGCCAATAACAGATCTTTCTGGGAGACTCCATCTCCAAGTTCACTTTTATGTTTGGGTGATGCCAGGGTGGGTTCATCTTTTATAAAACATGGCACACAATTTGATCTGTTTTTCTCCCTATAGGACTGCTGTTATCTGGTGTGCTGCTTTCACAGCTCAGTCCAAAATACATTTAGAATTCTAACCTCACTCATTACGATGCTAACAAACGTTCCCTAAGCAATAGGCTATTACTTCAAGTATTCAGCACAGCAATTCGGAGACAATGAAATTGAAATATGATCTATTGTCTTGAAATGCAATCTATACATTTTCATGGATTAAAGAGCCTCTACGGCCCCTTTGATTATTATAAGGAGGCATTATTTGATATTGATCTCAGGATAATAGATTCTGTTGTACCACCTAGGAATTTGAAATGAGGCATGCCTTGCTGCCCCTCACTGAACATTTTCTTATGATATGTTTTGGTGGAGGATGTTGGCAGTTGTAAAGTACTCTAAGGATACAGTACTCTGGTTGCATGGTGCTACAGTATGGCGCTACAGTATGGCGCTACAGTATGGCGCTAGGCGCTACAGTGTGGCGCTACAGTGTGGCGCTACAGTGTGGCGCTACAGTATGGTGCTACATTATGGCGCTACAGTGTGGCGCTACAGTGTGGCGCTAGGCGCTACAGTATGGCGCTACAGTATGGTGCTACAGTATGGTGCTACAGTGTGGCGCTACAGTATGGTGCTACAGTATGGCGCTACAGTATGGTGCTACAGTATGGTGCTACAGTATGGTGCTACAGTATGGTGCTACAGTGTGGCGCTACAGTATGGTGCTACAGTATGGCGCTACAGTATGGCGCTACAGTATGGCGCTACAGTATGGCGCTACAGTGTGGCGCTACAGTGTGGCGCTACAGTATGGCGCTACAGTGTGGCGCTACAGTATGGCGCTACAGTATGGCGCTACAGTATGGCGCTACAGTATGGCGCTACAGTATGGCGCTACAGTATGGTGCTACAGTATGGCGCTACAGTATGGCGCTACAGTATGGCGCTACAGTATGGCGCTACAGTATGGCGCTACAGTATGGTGCTACAGTATGGCGCTACAGTATGGCGCTACAGTAGGATTCCAACACTCTGATCACAAGGTTTCAGTTCAGAGTCTCTCACATTTGTTCTCGCACTCTCACCATCTGTAACAAGTACAGTATAAAGTTACCTGTGGGATATTCACCTGTAACAGATTCTGTCAACCAACAGCTACTTCCAAGCGGCTAACGTTAGTTCTGCGCTGACCCTGTTAGCCTAGTACACAGTATCTTTACTAATGACTGACATTCTAAAGGTTAAGGGCTATCTTCATTGATGCCTCCCCTCCCTTGCCTGTCCCTTCAGCACTCAGCCAGAATCTGGACCATATCAACAGGATAATAATGCAAATATCTGGACGAGGTGAGCAGGGCACTCACTAATGATTATAACACCCTGCATGTACTGTACATTGTATTCAATAAGGAGGTTCATTTCACTCACCTCGTCAACTCATTGTCCACTCAATTAGTTGGGTTCATTCATACAATTGGGGTCAAAAGCACCTTTTAGTAAGGCACAAAGTCAGATACAAGACATTTGCTATCTGGTTTGTCCAGTTTGGTTTTCCAAGAAAAAAGGGACGTTCAAGGGAAGTGCTGGCCTGGGTCTTAGAACATACAGTGCCAAGAACACAAGAAAGGGGACAGTATATTCCCACCATACCTTCTCTGCTATGCAATCTGGTTTCAGAGCTGGTCATGGGTGCACCTCAGCCACGCTCAAGGTCCTAAACGATATCCTAACCGCCATCGATAAGAAACAATACTGTGCAGCCGTATTCATTGACCTGGCCAAGGCTTTTGACTCTGTCAATCACCACATCCCCATCGGCAGACTCGATAGCCTTGGTTTCTCAAATGATTGCCTCGCCTGGTTCACCAACTACTTCTCTGATAGAGTTCAGTGTGTCAAATCGGAGGGCTTGTTGTCCGGGCCTCTGGCAGTCTCTATGGGGGTGCCACAGGGTTCAATTCTTGGACCGACTCTCTTCTCTGTATACATCAATGATGTCGCTCTTGCTGCTGGTGAGTCTCTGATCCACCTCTACGCAGACGACACCATTCTGTATACTTCTGGCCCTTCTTTGGACACTGTGTTAACAACCCTCCAGACGAGCTTCAATGGCATACAACTCTCCTTCCATGGCCTCCAATTGCTCTTAAATACAAGTAAAACTAAATGCATGCTCTTCAACCGATCGCTGCCTGCACCTGCCTGCCCGTCCAACATCACTACTCTGGACGGTTCTGACTTAGAATATGTGGACAACTACAAATACCTAGGTGTCTGGTTAGACTGTAAACTCTCCTTCCAGACTCACATCAAACATCTCCAATCCAAAGTTAAATCTAGAATTGGCTTCCTATTTCGCAACAAAGCATCCTTCACTCATGCTGCCAAACATACCCTTGTAAAACTGACCATCCTACCGATCCTCGACTTCGGCGATGTCATTTAGAAAATAGCCTCCAATACCCTACTCAATAAATTGAATGCAGTCTATCACAGTGCCATCCGTTTTGTCACCAAAGCCCCATATACTACCCACCACTGCGACCTGTACGCTCTCGTTGGCTGGCCCTCGCTTCATACTCGTCGCCAAACCCACTGGCTCCAGGTCATCTACAAGACCCTGCTAGGTAAAGTCCCCCCTTATCTCAGCTTGCTGGTCACCATAGCAGCACCCACCTGTAGCACGCGCTCCAGCAGGTATATCTCTCTGGTCACCCCCAAAACAAAATCTTCCTTTGGCCGCCTCTCCTTCCAGTTCTCTGCTGCCAATGACTGGAATGAACTACAAAAATCTCGGAAACTGGAAACACTTATCTCCCTCACTAGCTCTAAGCACCAGCTGTCAGAGCAGCTCACAGATTACTGCACCTGTACATAGCCCATCTATAATTTAGCCCAAACAACTACCTCTCCCCCTACTGTATTTATTTATTTATTTATTTTGCTCCATTGCACCCCATTATTTCTATCTTTACTTTGCACATTCTTCCACTGCAAATCTACCATTCCAGTGTTTTACTTGCTATATTGTATTTACTTTGCCACCATGGCCTTTTTTTGCCTTTACCTCCCTTATCTCACCTCATTTGCTCACATTGTATATATTTATTTTTTCTACTGTATTATTGACTGTATGTTTGTTTTACTCCATGTGTAACTCTGTGTTGTTGTATGTGTCGAACTGCTTTGCTTTATCTTGGCCAGGTCGCAATTGTAAATGAGAACTTGTTCTCAACTTGCCTACCTGGTTAAATAAAGGTGAAATAGATAAAATAAATATTAAATCATGCCAGTACTTGTGATAACCCGAGGCCTGCATATCTCCACTCCAGGCAGTGTTCACTTTGAGGACTACATAATGTGTATGTTACTCATGCTGCTGTAGACTGTCTCGTACACACACTTCCAGGTCAAATGTTAGGCTAAATTGTAATGTACTTGGTGGCTTCCGTAGTTTTAAAGAGACTGTAATTGTTAGTCGGCAAAGTATTGTGCATTATAGATGCATATCGCGTTATATAGGCTACAGAACCTTGGAAACCAGGGTGCCATTTCATTAAGTTAGCATCATTTGCACTGCCAACACCACGGTAGCTCTCTCAATGGGCATCTTTGGTCAAATTGACTTAACTAGATACCTAAAGACCTGTTGTGTGACTGACTGTACATCTAAAAATGTCACTGAAGAAAACGAGAGCCAAAACAAATCACAAATGCATCTGCAGAGGCATTCTACCAAACAGTTTAGCTCTACTGTTTCCTGTAGCATGTGTCAGTAATCCTGTGTGATTTTGCAATGTAGTAAAGGGGTGAGTTAATCTACCTTGACAGACAGTCAGGTGTGGGAGAGAGAGTATTGGGTGGATTGTGCATACACCGGCTCTGTGGTAGACACTCGGTGGATCATGTTGATGCGGTGCTAGCTTAATAAATGACTGTGGGTCTTCCGAGTGTTCACCACAAACTGCCGAAAGGAGATTTGCTCTAAAAACCATTGCTTGACTTGGACTGAAATAGGTTCCGGTGCTCATTTTGGGTGCCGGTACTGTTTACATTTAGGTGCAGGAACTCCACAATACTTTTTGAGCTTATATTCTATAAGAGGAACAGGAGCTCAAGCAGTAGAACATTTTTAGGTGCCGGTACTCAGCTCGGGTGAGCTCCTACCCAAGTCAAGCACTGCTGATAACTGGCACTTTTGTGGAGTTGTGTGTCATTTATTCCCCAGCCTGATATGACAAGGCTTTTCTTAGATGTGTCAGCAGGTCTGATCTGAATACTGATGCTAGGCAGAGCTCCACAGTGGAATACACTAACTTTGATTTATTAAGCTAGCCTATGGTGAGTCTTTACACAGTACATTATGGCAATGCAAGGTTCTATGGCACCACAATTGAAATGCTTGCAGGTTTGATTCTCTCTGGACTGGCTATCAGATTTGGTTGAATTCCTTGTACATTTCACAGTACTCTTCTGGTCCTTGAAGTAACATTCACAAAACTATTGTCTGACAAATCCTTTCTTCGCAAAATAAGTAAACAGGAAGTAACAGGCGACCATGATACATTGATACATTGTTGCACATTTTGGGGAATATTCAGAGGTGTAAACTTTCCGTGGGAATTAACAGGAATATATGGGAATTAACGGAAATGTATACAAATTAATATTAATACCATAACATAACTGATGAGTTATGTTGGCACGACTGCCATATTGCATCTCCATCCCAAAGCCCTTGCTTGGAAGTGTACTTCGCCAGACTGCCAAGAACCTTGCCCTCATCCAGGCCAAGGTGGTGAGACACGGTAGTTATGACACCATAGACCTTGTTGATCTCTGCACCAGACAGGATGCTCTTGCCAGCATACTTGGGGTCCAACATGTACGCTGCGGCGTGTATGGGCTTCAGGCAGAAGTCTTCACACTTTTTTATATATTTCAGAACTGCAGTTTCCTCTGCTTGGAGCAACAGTGAAGTGGGCAGGGCAGTGCGGATTTCTTCTCTTACATCTGCAAGCAGAGTCTGAACATCAGACAGGATGGTATTGTCTCCCTCAATCCGTGCAATGGCCACTGCTATAGGTTTCAGGCTTACCACTCTTTCCCAAAATACATCATCCAGGAGGATCCTCTTGATGGGGCTGTCCATATCGGCAGACTGTGATATGGCCATTTCTTGGAGAGACACCTTCCCCTCCAGGAGACTGTCAAACATGATGACAACACCACCCCAACGGGTGTTGCTGGGCAGCTTCAATTGTGGTGCTCTTATTCTTCTCACTTTGCTTGGTGAGGTAGATTGCTGCTATAACTTGATGACCCTTCACATACCTAACCATTTCCTTGACACTCTTGTAGAGTGTATCCATTGTTTTCAGTGCTATGATGTCCTTGAGGAGCAGATTCAATGCATGAGCAGCACAGCCAATTGGTGTGATATGAGGGTAGGACTCCTCCACTTCAGACCAAGCAGCCTTCATGTTCGCAGCATTGTCTGTCACTAGTGCAAATAGCTTCTGTGGTCCAAGGTCATTGATGACTGCCTTTAGCTCATCTGCAGGGTAGAGACCGGTGTGTCTGTTGTCCCTTGTGTCTGTGCTCTTGTAGAATACTGGTTGAGGGGTGGAGATGATGTAGTTAATTATTCCTTGCCCACGAACATTCGACCACCCATCAGAGATGATTGCAATACAGTCTGCTTTTTCTATGATTTGCTTGACATTCACTTGAACTCTGTTGAACGCTGCATCCAGCAAATGAGTAGATGAAGCATGTCTGGTTGAAGGGGTGTGTGCTGGGTGAAGAACATTCAGAAATCTCTTCCAATACACATTGCCTGTGAGCATCAGGGGTGAACCAGTTGTACACACAGCTCGAGCAAGACATTCATCAGCATTTCTCTGACTACGTTCCACCATTGTGTCAAAAAAACTTCTGATTTCAGAAGAACCATGAGCTGTTGCTTTGGATAAGGTGTCTGATCCATAATTTTCACCTCGAAAGCAACCTCTTTTGTCAGAGGTTGCTTGTTGTGAGCGCTGAGGGAACTTTATGCACTTGGCCAGATGATTCTGCATCTTTGTTGCATTCTTTACATATGATTTGGCACAGTACTTACAAATGTACACAGCCTTAACTTCTACATTAGCTGCAGTGAAATGTCTCCACACATCAGATAGTGCCCGTGGCATTTTCCTGTAAAGATTAGGAAAATAAATAAATAAACAAACAAATACAATTCCATGTACAGATAAATAGTTAAGCAGTTAGATTAAACAACTCCTTTGTAAGATACATGTTTTAAAATGAAACATGTATGGAAACGGGTGAATTAACATTCCTCCATTAGCAGGCTAAAGAATGCTAAAACCCTCATGGTAGCAAAAACTAACTAGCAGAAATTGTTAACAAGTTCAAAATGATTTAAACACACTTTGCTGTAGGCTACTAATTACAAAAAATCATGAATGTCATATAAAATATATTCACCCCACCCAGTATTGTAATGAAAATTTACCATAAAGCATGTAGTCCTTGGCTCAGACAGTGTAGTAGTGTGGGCTCAATAGCATCTCATTAGTATGCAAGATCTTGAGAATCAGCTGTACATGTGATGGAGTGCACTGCACATGTGATGGAAGAATGCACTGTGCATGCAGAGCGTTGCAATTCCATTAAATTGGGGATAGTTTAGCAAAAATATTCCACAAGACCTAGAATTGACTTGTGTATCCCACCAAAAAGGTTCACTGTTATAAGCTAACTTTTTTTGATGAATTTAAGCAAAATTCCCCAAATTCCCAGGCTTAACTTCCCATGGAAAATTTCCAGAAGAATTCCGGGAATTTACCGGAAAGTTTCCGACCCTTTGCAACCCTAGTTATGACAAACATATAAAATAGCATGCGTGTATAGGTTAAGGCTATGACATACTGTCCTGTATATCATGTAGCCTACGTTTACAGTACAGCAATCCAATGAATTAATATTGTCTACTGGTCAGACACTTCTGAATTTGTGAACGTCAGAGTGACCACTGCTTCTAATACTGTTTGGAACAATGGTTATGTTGCGCCTCCAGTGAAGACCAGGCATACTACTGTAGCAGTACTAGAGACCGTCACATGACCCTCTGAGGTTTCTGTTGTAGCTGGTCATTAGGTCGATAGGTTAACTGGCGCTTTGAACTCCTCGGTGTCAACAAATTTGATTGAACAATTTAGTGGGTCTGTAATGTTTTGAGAACATGCTGTTTTCAGAAGTAGTAAGTAAGTAACCACTCTGGCAAAATCAATACTGCTCTAGTGGTCTTGGGAAATCAACTCCTGCTGTTGAACATTAAACACATAGCCTAGTTAAAGGGATACTTCAGGAATTTGGCAATGAAGCCCTTTACTTCTCCACAGTCAGATGAACTCATGGATATAATTTATATGTCTCTACATGCAGTTTGAAGGAAGTTGCTAACTAGTATTAGCGTAATTGCTAACTAGTGTTAGCACAATGACTGGAAGTCTATGGCAACTGCTAGCATGCTAGAGCATTGGCTCACAAATCTAAGTTCCTTTTCGATTAGATGATAGCTTAGATAAATCAGACTTGAGTCTCCAGCCGGAGACTTGAAGAAGAGGCTCACTCAACAGCCTTTTTGATGGAAGTTTTGAAAGGTAGCATAGGGTCATTGACAACAGTGTTATTTTTAGGAATGGCGTATCGTATCCTAGAGTTTCAGGTCAGTGATGTGCCCCCACAGCCCACACAAGCCTCTTCCAGGCCGCTACAGCCTCCATCCGGTTCTCCTGGCTTCTCACCAGAGGCTCCAGCTGCCCACCCACCACCATCTCCAATACTACCACCGTTTATGAATGAATCCTCAGGCTTTAGCTCAGATCAGATGAGAGAGGAAGTAACTGAGTGTCGTACTGTTTTACTCAGGTTCTTAATTTAGCCCTCTAGTTAAGGTGCTGGGGGGTTTGACCTCTAAGGAAGAATGTTTCCTCTGAGTGTGCTTACTAGTCTAGTCATTAGTGGAGTAATGTCAGCAAGGTATTATATTAGATAGCATAGGTGAGAAGAGACACTTTGTTTTTCTTTCCTGTTTGTCTGTTTCATCAAATCCGGGGTCAGCTTGATCTTCACCCTGTTAATCCTTGAGAGTCTAAGCCGAGTGAGGGGGGGGATTTAAGATAGTCATACCAAGGATCATTTAGCTATTTGATTTTGAATTGTAGGACCCCCTTAAGGTATAAAACATTTATATATAACATTTTTTGGGAGGAAACATATTGAATTTGGCCTTACTGCTATTAGCCCATAGAAATGCAGTGAATAACAGCTTCCTACATGGATAAATAGAAAGTCCCAAAAATTATCAAAAGTAAGTTTGTTCTGATGTGTCTGTCCTATACCTGCGAGATAAGAAAGATCAGAAAACAATTTTTTATTTATTTATTTATTACATATTGTACTTCCATAATTTTTTTTAACTGGTTACCTTCAGATTGTGTTCGTGAGAGTCTCATTTTTCATTAGAGGGGTCATAATAGTTTGTAGGCAAAAACGTTCGTATGCTACAGATGTTTCCTTGAGAATACCTTTTTAACATTTTTATCATGGTCTGACAAACACAGTGGATTGAGATGCAGCCCAGGCAAAACAACTGATATCTCTAGCTTAAACTGATGGATTTTGATGGGGATTTTTTTATTATACCAATTATATTTCTGCAGGGGTGCGGACATCGACTCTATGGGACTAATAGCATAATCAATACCTTTTTTGATGCTTGATTGACTTTCTGTTTTATCTTATTGGCCATTTAGACTGGAGGGAACATTTAGGTTAGATGTTTGTCACTTTCTTTTATCCTGTTTTGAAAGAATATAAGGATATAAAAATACCAATAAAGACAGGAACATTGCAATATAGCTATTTAATAAACAGCATAGGAATGTGGTTCAGGGATGAATAGGAAGTATCAACAGGAGAGTCCAACTGCTGAGGGGAAAACAATGCAACAAGGGAAAAGTGGAAATGGAGTGGAGGAATGGAGGGATGTTATTTGGCTTCACAATGACCTGTTGTTTGTCATGTCAGATTGTGTAAGAATGAAGGGGGAACGACAAGGAGAGAGAGAGAGAAAATAATCGATGTATTATTTTTTCCCCTGTTACTTCCTTCCAGGCTGAGTCACCACTGGAGAGTGGGAAGGTCTGGAGAGAAAGAACGAGAGAACGAGAGAGAGAGAGGGGAGGGGAGGGAGAGAAGAAACAACCACGAGAGGAAGAGAATACGCGACACACCACTTGTATGTGAGTGTGTGAGAGAGAGAGAGCGAGAGCAACTGAGCGAGCTGCCGGGAGAGCGCGAGTAAGGGAGGGCGAGAAACACCGCCGGCATCGAGGCTGGGAGGCACCATGAGCGATGTCACCATCGTCAAAGAAGGCTGGGTGCAAAAAAGGGGTAAGTAGTACCTCTCCTCTTATGGGCTGTTTTGTAACCGACTGGGATGAGTGAGAGTGAGAGAGAGAGAGAGAGAACATGGAGATGTGTGTTTGAGAGTGAGAGAGAAAATGAGTAAACACATGGATGGGTGATTATTCTGTGTGTCTCCCCAGGGACAAGTCTCTTTATTATGGTTGGCTGGCTGCTTTACTCCAGGGCATGGCTTCATTCTGATTGTGTCTGAAGAGAACAGTGTGTGTGGGTGTATGAGAGGAGAGGAGGGGAAGGGGGAGCACACAGCATGTGCCTGTAGTATGTACATGGTTTTCTGAGTGTCTGTCTGAGCTTAGCTTGTGGAGGTTGCGTGCGCGTGTGTGCGTGCGTGTTTGGCTGCTGTTGCTTAATGAAGGGGAAGGAGTGCCCCAGTGTTGATGTTGCAAGGCTGTTTTACTCCGATTTGACTTGGTCTCCCCTACTGTGTGTGGAATAGAGACAGAATTGTATTTGCCTTAAGCTGTTGTCTGCTGCCGGCTTCTGCTTCTACTAGACATGAAACAACCTCCCTTGTCCCTGACTCAATGCTAGTGTCCCTTTCTGGTCCTAGTCCTTCAGGGGTGCTGTGCTGAATCTGACATAAACCCTGAAGAGAGAGAATTAAGATTTTTCTTTAAGATTTGTGTAATTTCTCAGTTAATTTAATAAAGTTTGTGTTAGATTTTATTTTTAATATTTCAGCTTTTATTTTCATTGGTTTTTATTATCTTTTTCCTGTAAAGCACATTGCGGTGTATTCCATGTCTGAAATGTGCTGTATAAATAAAGCTTGATTTGATGTTATGCACTTGGCCTGTTGCACAACAGCTCTAACATGTGAGGAGCATGTCATCACAGGGTCGTGGGTCACTGGCCGGTTTCTCTGAGTCTGTTGAGATCTTTTGATGAAGACGGACAAGACCTCACCCCTGCTCTACACTGGTCTTGGTGCCTTGCTCACTCTGTCTGTCTTGGTCTCTGTCTGTTTGATGGCCTTCTATTCCCCCTCAGTCTGTGCCCTGGGTGGGTGCTCTCTCTGACAGATTGTTCAACATTTTTCTCGAACCACCTAAAAATTCTCAGTGCTGCACTAAATTAGAGACAGCCTTAGTTTGCCTTACATCCTTAGTTTGTGTGTGTGTGTCTGTCCAAGCATGTGAGCAGCGATGGCACTGGCTGGCTCCAGTCACTCTTGCCACCCCATTTGGTTGAATTATGAGCCCCTAGTCCATGTCTGACATACTTGAGTTGATTTAGAAGACTCCAGGTACACTCCTCCAGCTCCTGCTCTCTCATTGAGCTGCTGCCTAAATAGATTTTTATGGACAAAATACAAGTGGTGAAGTGGATGGTCAGTGGACCTTAATGTCTGATGTGATTTGTGGGGTTTCTGATCCCCAGGGGTTCTGCTACAGACTTATTATAATAGGATCTCTAGCTGTCTTGGTCCTCTGTAGCTAAGTTGGTAGAGCATGGCGCTTGCAACGCAAGGATAGTGAGTTCGATTCCCGAGAACACCTGTATGGATAAAAGCGTCTGCTAAATGGCATCTATTCTAGATGTGATGAGCCACAGTCTGTTCTGGGGTTTTAGGCCTGCAGCACAGTCACATTGTGTTCTGTCTCTAAAGCTCCCAGAGCTCATGTCTGTCTATCAAAATGGAATGCAGCTTTTTAGGAGGCGTCTGCATGCAATTTTCCAGGCCATAGTACAGAACCATTATTCCAATGCTTTTGTGGTCTTACACAGTGTCAAGGCTTGCAGTTTAAGTGCTATTTGATGGTATTGAAGTATTGATCCACCCAAAGCAGAATTAGCCTAAACCAAGAAATTAGCTTAAGGACAAAGCTTGTTTTTCATCAGACATGATTGAATCAGGGCTTTAAGCTCTGCAAGGGATTCCAGTGAAATGCATTGGGGGGGGGGGGGCACGGGTGGGAGCAAGAGTGCTGTTGAGTTATCTGGGAAATGTCTGAACCTTAGAGCTTTATAATACTAGCAGTGCAGAGGTCATGTGAGTGTGCAGCCGTTGCATCGGTTTCAATGCTAATCACACGGGTAGGTGAGTGAAAAAGAATGCAGTGTATGACACACACCGTCTGAACACACTAGTAAGATTAACATAATCACACCGTGTGTGTGTGTGTGTCAACTTCTCGGAGCCTCCCAGATGTGCACATGCTCCAGAGCTGTCCATTCCATCCCATATAAAGCCATGTGGGAACCTGGGGGATCCGTTCAAACTTCCCTCCCTCCCTCCCCAGGAGGGGAGGGGCCACGCCTTCCTCCAGCCATGCAGATGGGGAGACGAGAGGAGCCTCGGCCCTAAGCTGCCTGGGAAACAGAGCACGTTTTGTTGGGCTTGGACTCCGGCCAACATGACCTTGTTCACCCTCTCTTTCTCTGCCCCTCCCTCTCCTCTCTCCATCCTTCGCTCATCTATTTTCCCTCCGCACTCTGTCCCGCTCCATTCTAACCGCCTGCCTTCCTGCTTGTGTTTCCCTTGCTGCAGTAAAGTTATTTTGTCCCTGGACTGACACAGGCTGTGTCTACTGGGTGAGTTTGTGAAAACAGAGCTGTGATACAAGGGGAAAGGGGGGCGTCTGGCGGTGACATAATTTCCTGTTTACGGACCAGCTGAATGGGTCTCTCTGAGAGGGGGCCAGCTGAAGAGAGGATGATTGACCAGCTCCTCTGTCCTCCTCCCTGCATTACATCCCTCCATCCATCCATGCTCTCACACTCAATTCACTAAGTGCTGATTGAACTCTGGGCCAATGATGTCCTCATCCCCTGGAAGCAGCAGATCGGAGACGAAGGTAGAACAATACACTACTAGGCTCTATTCAGTCCAAATCTGTAAACAGGTTTCCCGGTTCAATCAAAAGCAGCATTCTTCCATGTGTGTATTATTGCAACCCAAAGTGAATTGTTTTCAGCTACTTCCTGAAATCCGGTCACTGGGTTTGATGGAATAAGTCCAACTGCTTCTGGGGCTCACTTAAAGACATGTATTAATATAATTCGATTACTTTTGCAGTGTGGATCTCCTAGATATCTCCCTCACAGATCTACATGGATTCTCTCTAGCATATGGTGAAGCACAGAGGGAAATGGATGGCATCTGCACCATTCAGATAAGCATCCCACATGGCCCCCTTGGATTGGTTCTGGATGGCGTGTCTGTGTCATCATCTCTGGTTAAGAGCAGACCTCCCTGTGTGTGTTGTGTGTGTGTGTGTGCATAATGAGTGCTCTGGGGCTGCTGGGATCACATGGCTGCTCTGTTGCGGTCTCAGTCAGAACAGTGATGGAACACTGTGTACTGCAGGGGTTATGACTGGGGAAAAAGGGGAGTGGGGGTGGGAGGGGGTGGAAGCTGTGCGGAGGCATGAATGAAGCTCTCTCTCGCGCACTCTCTCTCTCTGACTCTGACCTTGGTGGTACCAGCTCTGCTGACTGCGCTGTACCTTCAGTCACCTCTGGCAGGGAGAACCCATCTGACCCCACACAGAGCAACACTTCAGTGGCCATTGCACCACTCCTCTGGCTCCCCTCTCTCCCCCTCCGCCCAGGCCTCACGGTGGGGTGTGGGTAGGGGGGTTGGGGGGGGGGGGCTGCTAGTGGGAACTCCCTGGAAATCTCCTCCATGACTCAGAAGAAAGTGAGACACAGACAGCAGCCAATGTGATGTGACCCATCTGGTCTGTTTCCATAATTTGCTATCAACTTATCACACTTATGGTACATGTCTAGCTGCTCCTCCCCCCTCCAAGAGCACTAGTAGATAATACAGTGTAGCTTCACTACTATTAGACCTGTCTGCCTCCAGTCTTCTCCTCATGATGGGCCCCAGCGTGCGTCTGCCTGCCTGGTAGCGCGTTCCATCTACGCATATTAAGTGGAAGAGTGCAGCCTCCACAGTCACGACTCAGCCTTTCGTGCGTGTCTGTGTGATGCATCAAGGACACACACGCACACAGACAGACTTACTGTATACACAGAAAATTGTCTGGCTGGCTGGCTGTCTCTCTAGCTAGCTGGCTGTCTGTCTGGCTGGGAGAGGACTTGCTTGCTGACTGGCTGGGTGGCTTGCTGGCAGTCTTGTACGTGACTAGCTGGCTGGGAGAGATCTTGCTTGCTCACTGTCTTTCTGGCTGGCTGGCTGGCTGGCTGGGAGAGGTCTTGCTTGCTCACTGTCTTTCTGGCTGGCTGTCTGGGTGGCTGTCTGGGAGTGGTCTTACTTGCTGGCTGACTGGGAGAGGTCTTGTTGCTGGCTGTCTGTCTGACTAGCTGACTGGGAGAGGTCTTGTTTGCTGCTGTCCAGGGAGGGGTGCAGGCCAGAGGAACAGGGTTAGGGTACTGCTGACTCATGGCCCAATCCAGAACCGTGTGTGTGTGTGTGTGTGTGTGTGTGTGTGTGTGTGTGTGTGTGTGTGTGTGTGTGTGTCTGGATGGCCCAGGGCCGGCCTTCTCTGATGATTGTGCTGCATTATTATTAGTCATCAGCCTGCTGACTGATGTGGTCCATGTGTTCTGATCCTCAGATAGTGGATCACATAGTACTAGACTCAGTGCTCTTCATGTTGCTCTACTCTCATCCATCCCTCAGTCCAAACTGCACTCTGTGTGTGTAAACGTCTGCTGCGTGTCTTGTCTGTGTGTTGAGCCCTGTCTGAGCAGGAGAGAGGAGGACTAGGAAGGTTGGGGTGTGATGCATTTAGACTCTAAATGCTATTGCCATGTCTGTGTTGAGGGTTAAAGTGCTTGATCTTTACCAAATGTGATGAAAATGCCCAGCATGTGTTTACTCGTACTTGTAACCTGTAGCAGGAAATGTATAGGACAGGATCGATATCCATATGTCATGTAATTTAATGTCTGTAGGCTACATGTTTCAAACAGACCACCATAGTCCCTGTGCCAAGAAAGCGAAGGTAACCTGCCTAAATGATTGCCGCCCGTTGCACTCACGTCAGTAGCCATGAAGTGCTTTGAAAGCCTGGTCATGGCTCAGATCAACACCATCATGCCGGAAGCCCTAAACCCACTCCGCTTCAGATACCGCCCCAACAGATCCACAGAGGACGCGATCTCAATCGCACTCCACACTGCCCTTTCCCACCTGGGCAAAAGGAACAGCTATGTGAGAATGCTGTTAATTGACTACAGCTCAGCGTTCAACACCAGAGTGCCCACAAAGCTCATCACTAAGCTAAGGATTCTGGGACTAAACACCTACCTCTGCGACTGGATCCTGGACTTCTTGACGGGCCGCCCCCAAGTGGTAAGGGTAGGCAACAACACAGCTGCCACGCTGATCCTCAACACTGGGGCCCCTCAGGGGTGTGTGCTTAGTCCCCTCCTGTACTCCCTGTTCACCCACGACTGCGTGACCAAGCACGACTCCAACACCATCATTAAGTTTGCTGACGACACAACAGTGGTAGGCCTGATCACCAAAAACGATGAGACAGCCTATAGGGAGGAGGTCGGAGAACTGGAAGTGTGTCCAGACCAACAACCTCTCCCTCAATGTGAGCAAGACAAAGGAGATGATCGTGGACTATAGGAAAAGGAGGGCCAAACAGGCCCCCATTAACATCGACGGGGCTGAAGTGGAGTGGATAGAAGTTTCAAGTTCCTTGATGTCCACATGACCAACAACCTATCATGGTCCAAACACACCAAGCCAGTTGTGAAGAGGGCACGACAATACCTTTTCCCCCTCAGGAGACTAAAAAGATTTGGCATGGGTCCCCAGATCCTCAAAAAGTTGCACTATCGAGAGCATCTTGACTGGTTGCATCACCGCCTGGTATGGCAACTGCTCGGCATCTGACCGCAAGGCGCTACAGAGGGTAGTGCATACGGCCCAGTACATCACTGGGGCCAAGCTTCCTGACATCCAGGATCTATATACTAGGCGGTGTCAGAGGAATGACGAAAAAATTGTCAGACTCCACAATCACCCAAGTCATAGACTGTTGTCTCTGCTACCGCACGGCAAGCGGTACCGGAATGCCAAGTCTAGGACCAAAAGGCCCCTTAACGCTTCTACCCTCAAGCCATAAGACTGCTGAACAATTAATCAAATGGCCACCCGGACTATTTACATTGACCCCACCGCACCCCTTTGTTTTTACACTGCTGCTACTCGCTGTTGTGTATCTATGCATAGTCATTTTACCTCGACTAACCTGTACCCCCACACATTGACTCGGTACCGGTACCCCTTGTATATAGCCTCGTTATTGTTATGTAATTTTCTTATGTTACTTTAAAAATAAAAATCACTTTAGTTTATTGAGTAAATATTTTTCTTAACTCTATTTCTTGAACTGCATTGTTGGTTAAGGGTTAAGGGCTTGTAAGCATTTCAAGGTAAGGTCTACACCTGTTGTATTCGGCGCATGTGACAAATAAAATTAGATTTTTGATTTGATTAATGCTTACTGAAAGAAAAGCATGCTTTGATAAAGTTGGCTTTATTAGTTGTAACAGTCTAATGATAATGGAAGAGTTATTACTGGCCATACACTAGATAAGTAACACAGCATTCCTCCCAAAAGGAGCCTCAAAGTTAGTTTTTTCAGAGAAACACTCTCTACTTTTTAATTAGCAAATGGTTGTTTTCATCGTGATAGTCAACATATTTTCACATTATCTCCTTTCTCTGAATGAGACTAACTCTCACTGAAGACATATTTCAATGTCTGCAGTCAACACATTTATCAAAGTAGTCAGAACAACAACAGGGACGCATCGAGCGGCTTAAATTACTTCATCAGAACATTCCTCTCCCTCATTAAACATTCCTGGAATGTTCTGTCTGCTTGCTATCATCGCTGGCACTCAATCATCTTCCGCCTTCCGTCATACCATCCAGAGAGTCTTCTCACTCATTCTCTAGATCCAGTATCCCCCTGCAAGGCTAACATTCACAGCATAGACCAGCTTAAATTTTAAGATGGTACATGCTGGTCTATGCTGGTCATGCTGGTGGGACCAACATGGCCTAGCTAGTTAGGCTAGCTGTGCAACCAAGCTTGTGACCAGCTTATGCTGGTACTGGATGCTGTTGATGCTAGTATGCTGTTGACCAGTTTATCCTGGTATGCTGTTGACCAAGCTGGTCTATGTTGGTCCAACATGGTCTAGCTCAGGGATGGGTAACTTTGATGGGGGGCCGCAGGGGCCGCAGTGGCTCACGTGTCTGAAAACCCGCATCCATACCCACACATGCAGTCAGAACCGGCCCTAGCCTTTTGGGGGCCCTAAGCCACATTTTGTTGCCCCCACCCCCCATTTGACCATGATTACTACTAATGGATATGGTCTAGTGGCCAGCTAACATACCAATCTAAAAATGTTTTGCTTTAATGGGCTAATTGAGTGACAGTCAGTGACTGACATAACGTAACTGTTGATGAACAAACACATTTTGAAATTGTGCCTTGTGTATCCTACTATTCTAACTCTTAACAGTAAGTTGAGAGCAAGACTGAGTTCCCTTTTGTTCCGCGGGCCTACAAAAGGGGGGCTGCCAGTTACCCATCCCGGGTCTAGCTGGTCAAGCTGGTCTGGCAAAACCACACCTATTATCATATTTTACAGCATGCTCTATTGCAGTTAGATTTTTTTAAATTGTTTGTTTCAATATCTTTTTGGTTTGTTGTGTTTTTGCATGTACATTGATTTGATGAATTAATCTTATTCTACACAAAGATAAATAACACATTTTGGTGCACTTATTAGTTGGACTTATTGCACACGTTACTGAAATGGTTGTTCCCATTTAGATGGTTTAGGTAGTCTTATTTACTCCTCTTTCTAACCCTGGCAGTCATTCTGAATGTAGATTGTGGGCGAATTTATACACCTTTGTAATATTTATGAAATGCATATTGTTATATTTGGTAGCACTTATTTGTTTTTCCTTTGCCTCCAACCCCCTTCGATGTGTAGAACGGATGTGGGTGGGGCCAGGTCTACATAAGGGTGCAAATTTTAAAAAATCATAAAAGCTCTGATGAAGGCCGTGAGGCCGATACGTAAGCTTATTAAATATCAGTGATACTATCAAGAGAAGTATGCGGTTTCCTTTTTCCTTCAGATTGTGGTCGAATAAAAGTTTAAATTGTTGGATACCAACATTTAATAGGAATAAAACATCACTTTGCAAGCCAGCAGAATGTGACTTGCAGGCCTGTTTTGGCCACTGTATTAGGGAAAAACTAAGCCCTCAAATGAAGGCCTTATGATATATGTCTTTAAATAATAAAGCACTTTGATGCTGGTCACCAATGTCCAAAACCCATCGAAGGCACCAGCGAAGGCACCAGCAAAAACACCACAATGAAGGCACCAGCAAAAACACCACAATGAAGGCACCAGCAAAAACACCACAATGAAGGCACCAGCAAAAACACCACAATGAAGGCACCAGCAAAAACACCACAATGAAGGCACCAGCAAAAACACCACAATGAAGGCACCAGCAAAAACACCACAATGAAGGCACCAGCAAAAACACCACAATGAAGGCAGGTGACCAGCATAATCAGCCTATTCTGGTCTATGCTGTTTTTTTCAGCAGGGATGTTCTATAGCAGGGCTGCCCAACAGTCTTCCTGGAGATCTACCGTCCTGTGGGTTTTCAGTCCAACCCTAATTTAACACACCTGATTATACTAATTAGCTGCTCAACAAGATCTTAACTAGCTGAATCAGATATGCTAAATTAGGGTTGGACTGAAAACCTACAGGAAAGTAGATCTCCAGGAAGAGGGTTGGACAGCCCTGTTCTATAGGTTTCCATCGGTACATATTACCAGGCCCGTGTTTCTCTGCTCATACGCTGGCTCAAACTTGGTGTTTGTTGTGAAGAGTTGCAGGATCATAGAGTTCACTACTGTAATGATGAGCTCAATGTCAAGAGTCTGATGACTCAAGAGTCAGGAGGATGGATACCGCAAAGAGAAGGAGTGAGAGGGGTAGAGAGACCACTCAGCCATGTCTGTCTGTGCTCTTTCCCCGTCCAGTGCTCAGGTTTCGGGGGCAGACAGGACAGGACCTCTGTTCAGGGTCTTATCAGGGACGGACATCTTGGCTAGTGTGACCGTGTCAGCTGCCACCCGCCTGAATGGTGCCATTGAAGGGGAAAAGGAGCAGGGGGTGGCCCATACCTATGGCACTGTTAGGCTGATCCTGGGTCTGGGGAGCAAGGCTTAGAGGCGAGCTGTAGGAATGGAGGCTGGTTTGACTCAAGATGTTGTTACTTTTTTGGTTCAACCTCTGAGGAACACTCTTGGTATTGATTGGCTTTGGCTAAACTCATGGGCGTCTAATGGGTGTCGATCTGAGAGAGCGCGTTATACCCCGGAACGGATCTCTTGCTTGAAACTGCCTTTTACACAAAGCTCAATAACTTTAAATGGAACCATGAGTAAACCTGTAGGAAACAGTTTACTGAAGCATAGAGGGAATGTTTTTTTTTACTGTTCTTCAACAACGTACCACTGTCAGCCTGTGTTAAAATATGCTTAAAATAGGCCTCCCGGGTGGCACAGTGGTCTAGCTGTGCCACCAGAGACTCTGGGTTTGTCTCATCGCGCACTAGCGACTCCTGTGGCGGACCGGGCGCAGTGGGGAGAAAAAGGGGCTAAAAAAAATATATATATATTAAAATGATTAAAAGGAGAAGTGATTGCGTTGAGTTGTTTTTGGGAAATTAACATAGCCATTAGAGGTCGACCGATTTATGATTTTTCAACGCCGATACCGATACCGATTATTGGAGGACCAAAAACAGCCGATACCGATTAATCGTAATAATGACAATTACAACAATACTGAATGAACACTTATTTTAACTTAATATAATACATAAATAAAATCAATTTAGCCTCAAATAAATAATGAAACATGTTTAATTTGGTTTAAATAATGCAAAAACAAAGTGATGGAGAAGAAAGTAAAAGTCAATACAGTGGTGCAAAAAAGTATTTAGTCAGCCACCAATTGTGCAAGTTCTCCCACTTAAAAAGATGAGAGAGGCCTGTAATTTTCATCATAGGTACACTTCAACTATGACAGACAAAATGAGAAAAGAAAATCCAGAAAATCACATTGTAGGATTTTTAATGAATTTATTTGCAAATTATGGTGGAAAATAAGTATTTGGTCACCTACAAACAAGCAAGATTTCTGGCTCTCACAGACCTGTAACTTCTTCTTTAAGAGGCTCCTCTGTCCTCCACTCGTTACCTGTATTAATGGCACCTGTTTGAACTTGTTATCAGTATAAAAGACACCTGTCCACAACCTCAAACAGTCACACTCCAAACTCCACTATGGCCAAGACCAAAGAGCTGTCAAAGGACACCAGATTTAGGGCAGAGTATTTGGACTCTGCCGGTCTATGCTGCATTGACATACGTATGGCCTCTTCCATAAGCCTATCCCTACCTAGCCAATCAGAGCTGTTGTGTTGTAGACGCACTCGGGGTTGTGAGGGTGTGTGTGTAGGACCTCCTTTGTTTTTAATCCGAGTATATATTGGCCATGCTCATAAATATGTAATCAGCTGTGAGCCATTAGGAAAATTGGGATACCATGACAGAAGTCTTCATGGTTGATGCCACACACGGATGCAGTATCTGCTGGCCTGAACTATCAGCTTAGGTAACAGATACTGATCAGTCGTGGTGATGACGCGTTTGCCTTTAGCAATGGAACATCCAAACTATACGCTCACTTTTCATTAAGTGTTCAATGAATCTTTCATGGGAAAGTGTCCCACTCCGGCATTAGTATGGAAGAGTCAAGCACAGGCGTGTGCATGCTGTTCTGTGAGGAGCAGTGGTTGGTTCAGGAATGTATATACAGTATACTGAATAAAAATATAAACACAACATGCAACAATTTCAACTATTTTACTGTGTTAAAGTTCATATAAGGAAATCAGTCAATTGAAATAAATTCATTAGGCCCAAATCTATGGATTTCATATGACTGGGCAGGGGCGCAGCCATAGGTGGGCCTGGGAGGGCATAGGTCCACCCACTGGGGAGCCAGGCCCAGCCAATCAGAATGCGTTTTCCCCCACAAAAGGGCTTTATTATAGACAGAAGTACTCCTCAGTTTCATCAGCTATCCAGGTGGCTGGTCTCAGACGATCCCGCAGGTTAAGAAGCCGGATGTGGAGGTCCTGGGCTGGCGTGTTTACACGTAGGGCTGTGGCGGTCATGAAATTTCGTCAGTCAGTGATTGCCAAGCAAATAACTGCTGCTCTCACGGTAATTGACCGTTAATTAACATAAACACATTCAGCATTTCAAGCCACTGACGGAGACCTTTGGAACATCTACATTTTCAAAAGTCTAATAAATCCATGTAATATAGCCTACACTTTCACAATAAATCCAGAATTTAGACAGGTCTAAAGAAGCATGATATGAAGAAAATGGAGTCTATTTCAGAAGAACAGAATAGCAAACTCTGGGTTGTCCTTATGTTAGGTCCTCATCAGGCTGTTGGGTACGCTAGTTCATTTAGCAGACAAGATTTGCTTGCAATTCCCGTGCATTATTTGATGTAATTTTATAGTATGAAGAATAAAATAGAAAGGATGTTTTCTCCTAACGATTTGAGGGAGTGCGCACATGCAGCTATTCTGTGTTGAGCGGGTAACAAAGAAACAGGTACTCCTATATGCTTAATTTAGAGTTATTAATCAAACTTTAGTTGTTCTACAAACGTTGGCCTATATGTTTTGATTTTTAATTCATTCTAAGGCTGCATGATACGACTCTAATAATGATTTGAAAAAAGTCTCATGAAAGGCATGAGCTCTATTGGTTTTTGTGCAGGCTTTACACACTTCATCAGCCTCTCATTCACAATTTGACAAGCACTTGATAATGCCTCAAATTTTCTGGCGTCATCCCCTTTGTGTGGCCATAATGCCCCTTAAAAAAAATCCATGTCTTTTGCTGCCAGTGGCTGTTGTGCCCTTGGGCTGAATATAATAATTATAATTCACTTCTCCCTGAGTGCTGCATGCTCCAAAGCACCTCTCACTCATATGGCTCTCCATCACGTGATCGGGTCTTTCTCACAGGCTACAAGTGCAGACCGACACATTGGGAACGCAACTGCACGCATCCTTATCCAATTCTGAGGTGCATATTGGAAGATATTGGAAGAACCGTCCACATTTACTTTTCGTCAGCCAACAAGATGAGTAGGCCTAACGAACAGCAAAAGCACTAGCCTACATTAATCTACTATCCCCCACAGTATAAAAGTTGACCTATTGTGTGCAAGAAATAAAAATGTCAAACATAGTCTGGGACAGTTGTGGAATGCGATAGATCCCAAATTAATACAACCACTTGCATCAAAAAACCTGTTTTACGCAATGAGGCTGACGCACCAGATCAGAACGTTTAGCTTAAAATGCTGATAAACTATTAGGCTATTTCTTCACATTATAAGGGCAGCAGTGAGCACACGGCAGTAGGCTATAAGCGTGAATGTTCCATTAGCGGGAAAACACTATTATCAAAAGTGACCGCAAATGTGATTATGCATGTAATGCTTTTATTATAAGGGTGCATTTTTATGGTGAAAATTACCTTTCCCAAACATGAAACTCACGCACTGCTTATGTATGCCAGTTAGGCTCTACACCCCTTGTAAAGGGGATTAATGTGCTTAATTTTAAGATGTTATTTGGCGGCTTTAGTTGTGATACAAACCTTATCAAAACATATAGGCCTATGGGCTAGGCTACATGAGGTGTGCGACTATGATTTGAAAAAGTCACACAAAAAAGGCATTGTTTCTTGCCTTACGCTGGGCATCATTCACAAGTGATAATATATAATTCACAAGTGATATTGTAATATAATATTGTCACCAATCAGACTATTCTTGATTTAATCTTGTCTTTACATATATTATTTAGTATATGTGCGAAATTTGTTTAGATTTAGAATGGACCATTATCAGGCACCTGACTCGAAACAGGGTTAGGGGGAAAAATACACGTCATCTATGCACGTAAATAGCTAATGGAGGATGCTTTTCCCATGGTACATTTTTGAATGCCAGCCAGGTAGACTTTACTCCTGTTGTAAAGAGAAGCAATGTGCTTAATATTAGGAAAGTTGAGAAATAAATATTGTAGGCCTAGCTTATAGAAAGCTGATGGGATCCTCCTCTTTTTTTAATAGAGGCCACCACTGTTTTCTCACGCAATTGCCTAGCCTATAGAAATGTTGCGCAACATGAGTTTATGGGCTCTCATGAAGTGTTTCATGAGATTTTCGATTACGTTTGCATTGATGTCAGAGTGGTTAGAGGGACAATAGAGTGCTGAGTACCAGGCAGTTAGCAAGTTTGGTAGGCTACTGATGACCAACAGCAGCATCAGAGCTTGGAGAAACCTGATTGATCACGTGGAATTTGACTGCCTTCGTGACCACCGGTGTTTTGCGGTAATACAGTCACCGTAACAGCCCTAGTTACATGTGGTCTGCGGTTGTGAGGCCGGTTGGACGTATTGCCAAATTGGAGGCGGCTTAAAAAAAGGGCCCGACGGACAGTGCTGCCGTGCTTCTAGCTCTTAGGAAACGTTGTAGTATTTAGTTTTTTTATGTGTTATTTCTTACATTATTAGCCCAGGAAATGTTTCATGTTATTACATACAGCCCGGAAGAACTCTTGGATATCAGAGCGGCGGTAACTCACCAGCATTACGACCAGGAATTTCCCGAATCGGATCCTTTGTTCGTACCCTCCAGTGCAATTTAACTGATTCCAGAGGCTGTTCCAAAACACCGCCGGTGGTTTTGGAACCGGAGTGGACTTTTAGTCTGACTCAGGAGGTGCGCACACCACCTACCGATCTGTGCATATTACTCGCTAATGTTCAGTCTCTGGATAATAAAGTTGACGAGCTCAGAGCGAGGATTTCCTTCCAGATAGATATCAGGGATTGTAACATACTCTGTTTCACGGAAACATGGCTCTCTCGGGATATACTGTCTGAGTCCGTTCAGCCAGTTGGGTTCTCAGTTCATCGTGCAGACAGGAATACATATCTCTCCGGGAAGAAGAAGGGCAGGGCTGTATGTTTCATGGTGTGATTGTGATTAGAGGTTGACCGATTATGATTTTTTTAACGCCGATACCGATTATTGGAGGACCAAAGAAAGCCGATACCGATTAATCGGACGATTTTTATATATATATACCTGGCTGTGTGTTTCGGATCGTTGTCATGCTGGAAGACCCAGCCACGACCCATCTTCAATGCTCTTACTGAGGGAAGGAGGTTGTTGGTCAAGATCTCGCGATACATGGCCCCATCCATCCTCCCCTCAATACGGTGCAGTCGTCCTGTCCCCTTTGCAGAAAAGCATCCCCAAAGAATGATGTTTCCACCTCCATGCTTCACGGTTGGGATGGTGTTCTTGGGGTTGTACTCATCCTTCTTCTTCCTCCAAACACGGCGAGTGGAGTTTAGACCAAAAAGCTCTATTTTTGTCTCATCAGACCACATGACCTTCTCCCATTCCTCCTCTGGATCATCCAGATGGTCATTGGCAAACTTCAGACGGGCCTGGACATGCGCTGGCTTGAGCAGGGGGACCTTGCGTGCGCTGCAGGATTTTAATCCATGACGGCGTAGTGTGTTACTAATGGTTTTCTTTGAGACTGTGGTCCCAGCTCTCTTCAGGTCATTGACCAGGTCCTGCCGTGTAGTTCTGGGCTGATCCCTCACATTCCTCATGATCATTGATGCCCCACGAGGTGAGATCTTGCATGGAGCCCCAGACCGAGGGTGATTGACCGTCATCTTGAACTTCTTCCATTTTCTAATAATTGTGCCAACAGTTGTTGCCTTCTCACCAAGCTGCTTGCCTATTGTCCTGTAGCCCATCCCAGCCTTGTACAGGTCTACAATTTATCCCTGATGTCCTTACACAGCTCTCTGGTCTTGGCCATTGTGGAGAGGTTGGAGTCTGTTTGATTGAGTGTGTGGACAGGTGTCTTTTATACAGGTAACGAGTTCAAACAGGTGCAGTTAATACAGGTAATGAGTGGAGAACAGGAGGGCTTCTTAAAGAAAAACTAACAGGTCTGTGAGAGCCGGAATTCTTACTGGTTGGTAGGTGATCAAATACTTATGTCATGCAATAAAATGCAAATTAATTACTTAAAAATCATACAATGTGATTTTCTGGATTTTTGTTTTAGATTCCGTCTCTCACAGTTGAAGTGTACCTATGATAAAAATGACAGACCTCTACATGCTTTGTAAGTAGGAAAACCTGCAAAATCGGCAGTGTATCAAATACTTGTTCTCCCCACTGTATTTGTAATAATGGCAATTACAACAATACTGAATGAACAATGAACATTTATTTTAACTTAATATAATACATCAATAAAATCCATTTAGTCTCAAATAAATAATGAAACATGTTCAATTTGGTTTAAATAATGCAAAAACAAAGTGTTGGAGAAGAAAGTAAAAGTGCAATATGTGCCATGTAAAA